>NC_053164.1:87154943-87793693 GCF_016835505.1 Polypterus senegalus
GGATCATAACTTATCAGTCCCATGGAGGTTTTTAACTCCTAAACTTACAGCATATTCCTCCTTCTAATGAATTCATCAGTGTTACTCAAGAATTGATTTCTTCATAGAGTATAATTTTTTGCCTATTATTAAATCTTGAAAGTATGACTATCGTTGTCCTTGACCACGTACCTCTGATCATGGAGCTTAACTTACTATATCCTACACACTCATCTTTTAGCTGGCATCTTAAACCCTTGTCATTTGCTGATGAACACTGTACAGAATTCATATCCAATCAAATAGATTATTTTCTGGAGACAAATGCATCCCTAGAGGTCTCTGCAGGTATACTTTGGGGAAACTTACAAAAATGTAGGAAACCAAGAAGGCATCTGAGTTAATCAGTGAAATTACCAGAATTGATCTAGAATACGCTGAGGCACTTTATAGGAAAAGACAGATTTTGCAATCAGAATTTAACCTCTTGACTACTAAACAAATGGAACATCTCATCTTTAAATTGCAACATCATTATTATGAACACCGAGACAAGGCCAATAAGATTTTAGCTCAACAAATCCACAAGTAGGAAATCTGCAATGCAATAACAGGAATTGTCAACATAGACAGAGAAAAAATCATGGACCAAAAAAATATAACCCACACATTTAGAGAATTTTGTAAGTCCTTATATTCCACTCAGTTCAAGGAAGATAAGACATAATCTAATGAGGTATTTGACTCATTACAGATACCACAGCTAGATATTCCTAGTGCTGTGAACTGGATAAACCTACAACACTCTCACAATTACTAGATGCTATAAACTGAACTTCAAAATGGGAAAGCTGCCGGCCCTGATGGCTACCCAGTGCAATTTTATAAAAAAAATGTTCAAATAAGTTAGCTCCACTATTAGCAATATTTACAGAACCATTAATTTCAATGTGCATCATACAGTCCAATTTCACTCATGAATAATGGCATTAAGATACTCTCCAAAGCTCAGAAGTCCAGAAGCCTCAGTTTTCATATTAAACACATTATTTTCTACTACTTTGGAGTTGTTATTGAGACATTGGCTGTTTACTTTCAAAATGCATCAGAGAGAGAGGGTATTTTCAGAGAAGGACTTGAACAGAAAATATTATATGCAAATGATATTGTACTATATATATCAGTTCCATAAAATTCTGTGCCAGCAGTCCTAAAAGCACTAGTAGATTTTCAAAAGATATCTGGGCACAAAATTAATTTGTATAAAAGTGTGCTTTTTCCTTGAATTCTCTAGCACACAATACTAGACTGGACACCTTCCCATTTATCTTAGCAAACCAGTTTAAATATCTAGGGGTAAATGTCACAAGTTAAAAAAAAGAATATGGTGTTCGCATGGGGAAAAACATTTTTTTTTTTTGTAAGATTTTAGATTCAGTCATAACCTCATTTATTTGGAATTCTAAACATCCACGGATTCCAAGGGTGACTCTACAACAACCTAAAGCAGAAAGGGGCATAGCACTACCTAACTTTAAGTTTTATTACTGGGCGCCAAATATAAAGGCCATAAAAACTAGGATATTGACAGACATCAGTGAATATACACAAGCCTGTTGTGCAATAGAATTAAAATCTTGTAGTACGTCTTTATATTCCATGATCTGTGCCCCAGTAAATACAGATTAATACACTAATAATCTAATTGCACTACATTCACTCAGAATATTGAACCAATGTAGGAAGCACTTTAAGACACAGAAGCTCTTATCTGTTGCACCTCTTCATGACAGCCACTCTTTTCCATCCTCTCAAACATACATAATATTTAATGCTTGCAAAATGTCTTGGATTAAAACATTTAGAGACTTGTATATCGACAATGTTTTTGCATCCTATAAGCAATTAAGTTTCAATTTTAACTTCTCATCAAATTAATTTTTCCATTAACTTTCAAATTAGAAGCTTTGCTAAACTGAACCTGCCCAATTTTCCTCACCTTCCACCTTTTTCTGTTCCAGAAGAAATATTGATCAGTCTTTAAGACTCTGATAGAATCTCCACAGTTTATAAAAAGGTTTAAAGTCTCTTCCTTTCAATGAACCCAGTGCACAATGGGGAAATGATCTTTCACTTAACATTTCAGAAAAAGAGTGGAAAGCAGCATGCATATAATGCATTCTAGTCCATATGCTCAAAGCATTCAACTTAAATGCACTTGATAGAAGATTTTATCACCATTAAAACTGTTTCCAGGGCAAGATTCAAGCTGTGAAAGTTGCAGTCTAGCTCCAGCCTCACTGAGCCGTATGATTTGAGCATGCTCCAATTTAATATTGTTTTGGACAAAAACCTGAATGCCTATTGGATAGCCTTAGTGCCACAATCACTCTTAACCCATTAAGAACTATGTTAGGTTTACTCAGAGATGGGCAAAGTAGAGAAGGACAAACAAATTGTAATTACCTTTACCTCACTACTATCACATAGAGTTGTCCTGCCCAACTGGAAAATTCCCAACCCCCCACCTTTAAGTCAGTGGGTAACTGATGTCCTATACTATCTGAAATTGGAAAAATCAAGTTCTCACTCAGAGTATCTGTTCAAAACTTTTTTTAAAATATGACAGTATCTAATCAATATTTTACAATAATCTTCTATATATCGGGGAAAAGAATTCTCTTCCTTCCTTGTTGCTTCAAAGATTTGCTGTCTTGGCTGGCTTTTCTCTCTCTGTCTCTCTCTTTTGGGTGGAGGTTAAATTTTGGTTTTGTTAAGTTTGATTTGATTGTATGGATGTTTATTTGCTTTTAATTAAAATTAATAACAATGTAAAAAATTCAAAAATAAATGAGGCATTATAATTTGGCAGTTGATATAAAGAGAGAAACTCAACGTGGTACTCCTGTAAGAGCGATGACAAATGCTCAAAAGATGTAAAACTACAGAGGCTGGCATCCTTTAAAATTTACATTCTAAGAGAAAATGTTTACTAACCTACTGCCTTTCTTTCCTTCCTGCACTGAGTAAAATTAAAGTTCAGTGGTGCTGCGTCAATAAGTACTGCAGATCAATCACTACTGAGCCACATTTTACATAGAATTAAAAGGGCCATTTTCCTATCAGTAATAGGATTATTAGCATAAAATATTTTACTAGTGAATTATATAATATTAAATAATGCAATATTAAGAGTTTCAGAAAGTGACACGTGTGCAGAAACTGTAGATAATGAAGTTACTGACATTAACACCAGCATATTGTGCTCTTAAGGAAATCTATTTGCAATTTATTTGATTATTGCACCTCTTTAGATAGTTCCATTTCATATTGTTAAATTTTTCTATAAGGTTATGGCTTTTATTATGAGTAATGGAAGTTTGTGAAGAATGTTGTATTACCTCAGTAATGTTTGCAGAGGGGACCTAATCCCTGAATCTACTGGGGTGCAGTCTGGCACTTCTGTAGAAACGTGTACTATCCCTGAAAATATCCTAGTTGCCGATGTAACCAATATTGGGTCCCTTATAGAAGGGTCTATAGAAATATACTGTAACTCTTGTCTGATCTTATTATTGTCAGCAGTCTGGAGATCAAAACTTGAATAGCTGGGGGGTCCACTCCCTCATGACTTGAAAAAGTGAAGCCCTCCTTCAACACTTTTTGTTTGGTTAAATCTGATGTCATTTACACCAATATGCAACACCATAGTCCCAGTGTCTCTGGTCTAAAGATTTTAAGAACTGACAAAGCCTTTCTTGTGATGTTTATAGAATGAGCACCAGAGAAGCAGAATCAGACAGAACAGGCTGGGAAAATGTAGGTGAACTGCAGGTGGTTCTGTATTTCTGGTGCTTTTGTGGTTGATCTGCTTTGTGGTTAGGAGCTGGGGTAAAACAAACAAGATCCAGCTGAAGACGAAGTGTGATGGGTATACAAACAATTAAAGAAGCAGAGGCATCAACAGTGTTTTGAACTGTCTGAAAATGTTCGTTTTTGCCTTTTAGTGTGGGAAGGTACTTTGAATGTACTTTTCTGTAGCTTCAAATCCTTTGAAAACAAGATGAAATTTGGAGTGACTCCCCTTCTATTACAAATACTCTGCCATCTTAAATAGTAGCAGTAACCATTCAGTTGTTTATTTACTGGTGTATTTTGAATTGTTACCCTATTGCTTAATTATTTTTGGTCTCACATTTCCTTATTCTAAAAAATAAGACTTCAAGACAGACTCGAAGATTGCAAGTTATTTCATTCTGGTGTCCATACTTTAACCCCTCACCCTTCTACAAGTGCTTAATGGTTTTATGAAGTGGCAGTAATACACTGTTTGGCTGTGACATTTTTTTCAAAAGCCTTCAAGTTTGTTCATTTTAAATTTTGAAATCTTATGTTTTTGCTGCCAAATTCTTTTTGGAGAGTAATGGCTTTTTCCTGCCCCCTCTTCTATAAAGACTATATTGCTTATTTCTTTTAATCATAGTTGATTTATCAACTGTTCTATGTACCATGTGGGCAGAGGCCTGTACAACCCCAGATGAAGGCATTGGATTTTTTTCAATGTATTGCGGCATCATATAGTCTGAACTTTGCATATATTTTCTGGGACCTACAGTCATGAAAAGACTATAAATTTTTTTTTAATGTGTTCTATTTCTAAATATTCCTCCTTATTGTAGAATAGTGGAATTTAAAGTGTAAATTGCCTGTCAAACCCATCTCAGACAGAGGAACAGCATTAATTGCTTCTCTGAGATTTTGGCCTTGGCATGGTCAAACCATAAAAATGGATGCTTCTTGCCAAACTGTTAAATAGTTTTGCCTTTATGTAGATGTTTCACGTTTCTGAGTCTTCAGTAATTTGGATTAGCAGCACCTTTTTCAATTTACCACCTTAATTGTTTCAGAAGCAGTATGGAAGGATATACTGTACAGTACTGGATTTTCCTTGTATGAATTCTGAATGTTAGTTTATTTTCAGTTGAGCAGTTATTAACGTAGTAATTTTTTTCTCATATAAGGTTAAATTTGTATAATATTAGGATTTGATTCTTTATGTCATGCTATGTAAAACTACCAATTTCACTGTACTTTTAATGCAAATAGCTTAATTTTAAAACTGTTTTCAACCACAAAAGTCATGTGTGTAGTGGAAGGCCAATATCTGTTTAACAAATAAAATGTCTATTACAGGTGTTGTTTCTGGGCCCCTTAATACAGCTGACAATGGATTGCCCATGGGATTTTATCGATGGCCTTAAAGTTTGCTTGGGTAAGTTATCCAGTGAGTAGCTAAAAGTCACAAGGATAAATAAAAAAAGTTGTGCTTAACACTAGAATTACCAGAGCCTACGAAAAAACTCGTAATTCCGTCCCACCTTAAGTTGCTTCTTAAATCCCTTCACACCTCTCCGCCAGCGTCCTTTGTCTTCTAAATGTGCTGATAAAGAGAAGCTAGGAGCAGCCGGCTATTCCATCCCCCCACCAATTTAGAACGTGCATGAACTTCTCTCAGCTCATGCCTTGATTGAGTATCTGGGAGTGAAGTGGAGTTTTAGAGTGGAAATAATAGATCGTTGTTTGGAACACACGCATTTCATGTCTGTTCCGTTTCTACAGTAATCTGTGTCAACACATTGTTAAAACAGAAACGTTTTTTTATATTCTAGTAGTAGATGACAAAATGTAGGCATAAACTATATAATGTATGAAGCCTGAAGTCCAAATAGCAAAAAAACATTTTCACAAGAATAACACAATTGCACTTTTATTCAAAAATGTAACTGCAGAAACAAAAAGTCGCCTTAACATGCGACATTGACACCAATTTCTTGTAACTGCCTCGGTGGTTCAATAGACTCAGCCCCCGCTTGGGAATCAAGAGGTCACGAGTTCGATCCTGCACCCCTCCGTTTTGAGAAGTAAACTGCTCTTATTCTTACTGTTTTAGAATAAAAGCATACATTTGATTTCAGTCTGTAACAGCCGGTGCAATTTATGATCCTTGTAAAGGTTAGCTTTTTTTTTTATTCACTTTTCATTCTCTCAGTCGTTCAGAATCAATCCATACAACCCCATCTGACACGGCTGTTTTCACTAAAGGCGCGCTATAGCTCTGCAGTGTACCACGATGCATACTAACGCCAAACACCTATACCCCCCCCCGGGTTCTGACACACAAACGCTGGCGAAGCTGCCTTCTTCGTATCTCACCGTCACTTGCTTTTCTTTTTATTCAGTTTTATTGAGTGTTCCTGCCAGTCCCGCATGTTGCTGTATGCTTTTCTTTTGTACTCCAGGACATGCAGAGGAAAGAATGGTAAAGACCAGTAACCGCGCTATATGCAATCATCAGACACTCCCCATCTGCCCGTGTCGTTCAAACACAGGAACATATATTGGTGTAAAAGTATAACAAAAGTGCACTTTTATTCAAGTGCACTTTTTCCATCGCCTTTTCCTGTAAGAAGCAATGTCTCTCTATGCTGTGGTTTCTATTACACACCTGAAAGAAAGAGACAATACATGTGAACATATCCAGCATACAGCAACATGCGGGGACTGGCAGGAACACTCCATAAAACTGAATAAAAAAAAAATCAAGTGACGGTGAGATACGAAGAAGGCAGCTTAGCCAGCGTCTGTGTGTCAGAACCGGAGGGGCGTTAGTATGCATCGTGGTACAACGCAGAGCTATAGCGTCTGTATTCTGTTTCTTTTGTACTCCAGGGCACGCAGAGGAGAGAATAGTAAAGAGCAGTAAGTTCGGCGCTATATGCAATCATCAGACACTCCCCATCTGCCCGTTGTTTTGTTATACTTTTCAATACTTTTTATACTGCTCAAACGGGCATGCTCAAAAATACACGTGTAATGCCACGAAAAGTGCACAGACACTTCATTTCGCAAACAAAACAAGTGCACTTTTATTCAAAACTACCTATATAACCGAAGAAAAAAGAAAGCAAGTTACAGTAGGCGATTGATACGACAGCTTGCATGGTGCAATGCTAAGAAGTGCAGATTTTCATTCCGTGCTATATAAAATCATCACATTCAAATATTAACAGTTCCCACACACCCAAGGACCGTCCTTCCTACATTTACTTGTTGCCGTGTACACACCTCTCTGTGCCATGGTTCCTATCACACTGAATGAGCACCTGACACTGTACTTTCTTCACTGGTGGAAGGTCCTGCATAAATTTACACCCGATCTGACGCTGTTCGTTTTCAAATAATATTGCATTAGTGCGATTATATTTTCACATGTATTGTCTCTTTCTTTCAGGTGTGTAATAGAAACTACAGCATAGAGAGACATTGCTTCTTACAGGAAAAGGCGATTGGAAAAAGTGCACTTGAATATGTGTTTGAACGACACGGGCAGATGGGGAGTGTCTGATGATTGCATATAGCGCCGAAGTTACTGGTCTTTACCATTCTTTCCTCTGCATGTCCTGGAGTACAAAAGAAAAAGCATACAGCAACATGCGGGACTGGCAGGAACACTCAATAAAACTGAATAAAAAGAAAATCAAGTGACGGTGAGATACGAAGAAGGCAGCTTCGCCAGCGTTTGTGTGTCAGAACCCGGGGTATAGGTGTTTGGCGTTAGTATGCATCGTGGTACACTGCAGAGCTATAGCGCGTCTTTAGCGAAAACAGCCGTGTCAGATGGGGTTGTATGGATTGATTCTGAACGCGACTGAGAGAATGAAAAGTGAATAATAAAAAAAAAAAAAAGCTAACCTTTATAAGGATCATAAATTGCACCGGCTGTTACAGACTGAAATCAAATGTATGCTTTTATTCTAAAACAGTAAGAATAAGAGCAGTTTACTTCTCAAAACGGAGGGGCGCAGGATCGAACTCGTGACCTCTTGATTCCCAAGCGGGGGCTGAGTCTATTGAACCACGGAGACAGTTACAATAAATTGGTGTCAATGTCGCATGTTAAAGGCGGGTTTTTGTTTCTGCAGTTATATTTTTGAATAAAAGCGCAATTGTGTTATTCTTGTGAAAATGTTTCTTTGCTATTTGGACTTCAGGCTTCATACATTATACATACATTATATAGTTTATGCCTACATTTTGTCATCTACTACTAGAATATAAAAAACGTTTCTGTTTTAACAATGTGTTGACACAGATTACTGTAGAAACTGAACAGACATGAAATGCGTGTGTTCCAAATAACGATCTATTATTTCCACTCTTAAACTCCACTTCACTCCCAGATACTCAATCAAGCTGAAGTTCGTGCACGTTCTAAATTGGTGGGGGGATGGAATTGCCGGCTGCTCCAAGCTTCTCTTTATCAGCACATTTAGAAGACAAAGGGCGCTGGCGGAGAGGTGTGAAGGGATTTAAGAAGCAGCTTAAGGTGGGATGGAATTACGAGTTTTTTCGTAGGCTCTGGTAATTCTAGTGTTAAAGATTTAAGTTGGAAAAATTGTGTTCACTGTTTTGTCAATGAAGTTCAAAGTGAAAAAGTAGCTTTTTGGGAAACCAGGCCATAAAGCCCAGAGTATGTCTTCAAGTTTGTGAAAGTGATTCTAATATTTTAAATAATGAAGAGGTTTATAGTTTTCAAGACTTTTCTGCATTTCAAAACTCCTTAAAGCTGAACAAAATTTGGATTTTTTTTTTGTTCACAAAAATGTATAGGTGGTACATGTACTTTTCTAATAATTTTAGCTCAATTCTAATTATACATTTTTTTTTCACTAAAACTAATTGTCTCCTTACTAGAGAGAGTAATATTTTGGTGTTTTTCCTTTTTAATTATAAAAATACAAATGTCTTTTGCCATTTTTAGTGTCTGTGGGAGAAGCATCAGACAGAAGGTTGGAATAAGTTGTGTACTGTTCTGCAGATATGTTAGAGGGCACAGTAATGCGTACTCACACTTGCTAATACTGGGACAATTGAGAATTGTGATGTAAAAGGAAAATCAGAATCTGTATTTTAAAAAAGAAAAAAAAAAACCTATACACTGTGTGTGGACAGGAGTCTGATAGGAGTCTGTGAGACAGTGGTGCCAAACACTGTGCCAAATGGCTAGTGTGCCATATATAATATGAATTTGTAAATATCTATACATTTATAAAAGTGTAGGTCCTACCACTAACTGTCATTTTACTAATCATTTATACTAGCTGGGTACAAATCTGTCAAATAAGCTGTAACAAGCAGTACTGTTAATTTATCTGCATTTGCAATTGAGCAGTTTGATGCTTAAAAGTAGGCCTTGTGTCTTTTCTATTTCAGAGTTTAAACTGTAGCCTGACATATTTATGTTCTGTCTGCATAATTAACTTGGTGTGCTCAGTAAATAATTTCCTGTTTAGTATGTTGTGCTCAAGATAAGACATGATCATGACCAAATTTTCTTTGTTTCACTGGAAATGTGCTAATAATCTCTGATTGCCAAAGATTATGGTTATGGAAAATCATTGGTACATTCCAAGACCTGTAGTCGGAGGGATTGTCTCACTTTATGACCACAGTAGTTGATCTTGTCATCTGAAGTTGTCAGATAACACGACTAGAAATCACAGTGGATAACAAACTTGATAACTCTGTGACGAGATCCCGGCATACATTCATATTTACAAAGCACTGCAAGCTCATCTCTTTTTCTAACGGCCAAAAACGTACTGCCTGACATAGCTGGTGCCTTATGAATGCTTTCCTGTTCAGTTGCAGTCTTGGTCCATTTTTTTCTTCTCTTTTTTCCATTCTGTCTTGGTATGTAAAACATGAAACATCTCACGGACAAGCTTGCTTTCTGATTGCGAGGTCCAAAACATCCACATTACTTATTCCTTGTACCTGCATTGTATTTCCACTTGAGCAGTGATTTTTTTCTCACAGAGAGAACACAGTGTGCAACCCTACGATTTTAAGACAATTCAAACCTGTATAATTTTTGTTGAGTAGAGTCACAGACTGATTGGACCATGTTGCTGGCTATGTCACTACACTACACATGGGAGTGCACTATGATTGTCTCCAGCTCACTACGATTATGTAAATGAAGTCTGCAACTGAAAATTGCACGTTTGCCAGGCTTACCTCACCTGGGCACAAATTCACATAAGATCCACTGACCCCCAGCCTGTCTTGTACTACACCAACAGAACAAGTCTAATGCAAATCTTATTCTGCCTTTACGAACAGGATACCTTTTATTTCCGTGAACATAAATTTTGCCCTCCTTTCCTTCAGGCCTGAACATTTCTCAGCTAATTTCTGATTAATTTGAATCATTTTCCCAGCCTCTTTCCCAACCCCCATTGTGATGGCACACTCTGTAACCAAAATCATCCCAAGACACAGCACTTTTTTTTTTAACTAACCAAAAACTCATTACAGTATATGTTATACATATTATACCAGTAACGGCGCACTGCATGATAACATGCAGTGAATATACTTGACTTGAGCATTCTTAGTTTTCATACTTTCTCTGTACGTTTAGTATTTGTTTGCTCAGAGGTTTATGCGCTTGCTGCTTTCTGAGCAGCTCTTCTTTTCTCCACCATAGCGGCACGCTTCTTCTCTTCTTTTGTCGGCATCTTTTCACGTTAAAACTAATTAAGTCGTCGTTTGTGTTGCAATTACTTCGCACGTTTTCCTTAATTTTTTCACTTAAGCTGGCGCCTAAGTCCTCAATCTGCCTCAAGAATGACTTAAGATTTGAAGAGATAGGGGAAGTGACGGCGAACGTGGTAGGGATGAGAATGGCGCCTGTACACATGCGCCAAACGGCCACCGTGGTGGCTGCTGCCATATATCTATATCTATATCTATATATATCTATATATATATCTCTATCTCAAATTTCAGGTCAATAGGTCAAACGGTTTGTGGACTACAGGTGATTTAAAATCCTGGACAGACAAACCAACAGCCACAGTAGCGTATTATATAGAAAGATGTTATACACTGTGATCAACTGCCTGAAAGGCTGGGACTACCGGAGAAGCTGTGGTTTTTTTTACAATATAAAAGAAAGATAAAAGGAGCTCTGAGATCAGCGTTCACAGATACGACATTTAAAGAGCACTTTGGTGGCATCACTCAGCTGCTTCGCCCCTTTATCTTCCCCACTCTGCCTCAGAGGCAATTGTTAGGCCCACTGTCCACCAGCCATGTGAAGCTCCTTGGCGATCACACACACCTGGGGCAGCTGGACTCTAGCAGCCAGAAAGTGCTCTAACATGGTGATTGTGGAGCAGATTTTATGTCAGCTACTCCTAGCAGACCTGTCCTCCTCAGACAGGTCTCTACCGCCTATGGAGCTTGTCCCCCTCAGGTTCAGATCAAAGTGCGCTACACTTTTTCCACAGCACACTGGTCGAAAAACACTTGTCCAGCTGACTGTGGCTACTTTCATTCCATGTGCATATAAGGAGGTGCTGATTCTTGGTCAGTCTTCGATAAAACTAATGTGTCTTGTCTGTTGGGTCCTGTTCCAAAGTTAGCAGAACTATCCTAGTAAAAGTAACATGCCATGCATCAAAAATTGACACAGAAAAGTTCATGAAAATGGGAATGACCTGATAAAATGTGCTCACTATGATTCCCAAGTGAGTGTGTGTTGTGATAAAATAAGTTTTTTTTTCTTTTTTTTCTCGCGAACTTTTGGAGCTTAACCTCAACATGTGGGAGCAAGCACTGGTAGTGCTGTGTAAGTGAATATGCCTATGTCTGTGTTTCGTCCAATTGATAAACACCTTCTTTGGATTTAGTCTCTGGGTCGTCATGTAGTCACAATTTTATAATAGCACTAAAAAAAGTTTTTATATGCTTTAATATTCTACTGGTATAATAAAAAACTATCTCACTCTGCATATAAAAAAGACCAAACAAATTATATTTTATTTAAAAAAAAACAGAAATCTGTATGTTCACCCATTGTTGTTTTGGGGGAGGAGGTAGAAATTTGAATGTAAATACTTAAGCACTGATTGCATTTAGAGAATTTTTTTTTGTATTTGCATTTCAGTTAAGGTTATTTTATATGCTAGTTCCTATTTATCCTGAAGAACTCCATGTTTCCCTTTTCTCACAATATGATTTAGTCTATCACTTTCAGTTTCATTGTCTGGTTTAGTGATCTGACAAACCAAAATTTAAAAATGCTCCAGCAGATTACTAAGCATACAGCTGAAGTTACTGGGGCCGATTCTACAGTAGATGATTTAGCAAAAGTGTGTCAGAGGACAATGCTAAAGAAACAGGAAATCATCTCAACTGATGACAGACAGCCATTATATGTAGAACTTAACTTCAGTAAATCAGGAAGGATAGTCTCTTTGAAAACCCACATAAATCGCATCAGAAATGCCTTCCTTCCTACTGCCTTACGACTTTTTTTATAAGGAATATCGGAGAAAACGATTAAGGTTTGATATGTATCCTGTAACCATTTTTGTATAGATATGTACTATTAAACTTCTTTACCTTAGCCTGTCTTGTCACTAGATGCAACTGAGATGATAAATTTCATGTTTTGTTCTGTAAACATGACTAAATAACAAAACCTTGAATCTTCTTTCCATAGATCCAAGGTTCTGGATGCTGTGCCTTTCAGACATGCGGTGGATGCGGAACCAGGTGGTGGCACCATTGACTGAAGAACTGGTGTTCAGAGCCTGTATGTTACCTATGCTCATTCCATGTGCAGGGCTATGGTCAGCCATC
Organism: Polypterus senegalus; assembly: GCF_016835505.1. Taxonomy (NCBI): domain Eukaryota; kingdom Metazoa; phylum Chordata; class Cladistia; order Polypteriformes; family Polypteridae; genus Polypterus; species Polypterus senegalus. The sequence continues at coordinate 87,167,637 of NC_053164.1, forward strand.
TTTACTTGTCCACTCTTTTTTGGAGTTGGTGAGTTATGCCACTATTTTGAAGTAGAATTAAAACTATTTATATTAGTTGTTGTTATATTTAGTGACTTTGTAAAAGTTTGAGTGGTTTGATTGATGATTCAAGATTGTGTGTGTTAGTGGCTTAAATCCAAATTAAGGTTGTTTCATCCAGGGTTGGTTCTTGCTCTGTATTCTGTAAATGAATGAATTGCATTTGAAATACAATACTGGATGCATCTAGTTCACTGGTGTGTGAAATTGAACTATTACTGGGGGGCGTATGGGATGGATCGGACAACCTTTGTTTAACAATATCTTGACTGTTGTCCAATGTAGCATTATCAAATTTACTAGGCAAATCCCTACTTTAGGGATTACAGTTTTTGTATTTTTTAAGGTTATTTTTTCATTATTTGTCTTGGAATCTGGAGTATTTCAAATTTAAAGTTCCATAAAAAGTGCAGGCCTTGACAGATCATCTATTAAAAAATTCCACTGATGTTTTGCCTTTAATATTAACCATGCTCTTCAAAACTAAAGAGAAAATGTGAATTATACAGATCAGTTTCTCTTATAAATGCAAGTATAAAGGTTATGGTGAATCTATGAGAATGTAGTACTTTCCATCATTTCACTAGATCAGTCTGAGATTATCAACATAGACATTTGAGCTACTTAGGGTATCAATTGGCCTAGCAGCCCTGTTTCTGTTCACTCACAGGCGTTAATAAGATGGCTACTTCAGCAGCATCAGGGCCTTCACCAGCACCCATAATTAATTAAAAAGGGTAGCCAGAGTGGCATCTAAAAAATACTTTGGCTTTGTAACTAATGGAGAGCAAAACCATGAGATACATGTAAGCCTGTACCACATAACCAATTTGGCCAAACATATCAAGAATTGACATGCCAATCATTACAAAGAATTTTGGGATGTATGCTATTTTGAAATTACAGAAACAATAAGTATAAACCTGCAAACTTCTGCATTTGAATGATGAATATGACTTTATTCTTTTCTATAGTTTAAACCATCATTGTAATTAGTTAAATATTTAATGCGTCAAGATAGGGGTCTGCAATTACTTTTCCCTGCAGGCCAGTTTTATTCTGTGCTGGGGATCAACACTCTTCAGCACTAGAGCGCTCTCTTTCTCATGATTTTTAAATCCATGCCCAAAGTGTGCTGCCATTGTGCATTACTTTCTTCTATTTTATTACATGTGATTTTAAACAGTAATGTTCATTTTACATGAATGTTTATTAATGTTTGTTTTGATATATTTATGTATACTGTTTACAGAAGATTGAAAAACATTATCATTCAATGACATTTTTAATATTTGTATTGCCTCATTAACTTTTTTTTTATCAATGTAAAAAAGCCATTGAACAAATTTGAATATCTTTACTTTTATTGTTTATAGAACACCTCCTAATTTGTATTGTTTTTTTTTTCATCAATGTAAGGAATTTAATGCATAAGGAATTTAATGCATAAAAAATTACAATTCATTTAAATACATTTTCTTTTGAGTTACTTTATATAATGTGCTGTGTATTGCAAAATGGTATTGAATAAATAATATATATATATTATTTATATAATTTATATATTATTTATATACAGTACTACTCTGCAGAGAAATGTTTGTTTAAATGTACATTTGCATTATTTGTTTAAAAAGATCACTATACTCTTATATTATATACAGCGTATCCGGAAAGTATTCACAGTGCATCACTTTTTCCACATTTTGTTATGTTACAGCCTTATTCCAAAATGGATTAAATTCATTTTTTTTCTCAGAATTCTACTCACAACACCCCATAATGACAACATGAATGAAAAAAGTTAACTTGAGGTTTTTGCACATTTATTAAAAATAAAAAAACAGAAATCACATGTACATAAATATTCACAGCCTTTACTCAATACTTTGTCGATGCACCTTTGGCAGCAATTACAGCCTCAAGTCTTTTTGAATATGATGCCACAAGCTTGGCACACCTATCCTTGGCCAGTTTTGCCCATTCCTTTTTGCAGCACCTCTCAAGCTCCAACAGGTTGAATGAGAAGCGTCGGTGCACAACCATTTTAAGATCTCTCCAGAGATGTTGAATCGGATTCAGGTCTGGGCTCTGGTTGGGCCACTCAAGGACATTCACAGAGTTGTCCTGAAGCCACACCTTTGATATCTTGGGTGTGTGCTTAATGTCGTTGTCCTGCTGAAAGATGAACCGTCGCCCCAGTCTGAGCTCAAGAGCGCTCTGGAGCAGGTTTTCATCCAGGATGCCTCTGTACATTGCTGCAGTCATCTTTCCCTTTATCCTGACTAGTCTCCCAGTTCCTGCCGCTGAAAAACATCCCCACAGCATGATGCTGCCACCACCATGCTTCACTGTAGGGATGGTATTGGCCTGGTGATGAGCGGTGCCTGGTTTCCTCCTAATGTGACGCCTGGCATTCACACCAAAGAGTTTAATCTTTGTCTCATCAGACCAGAGAATTTTGTTTCTCATGGTCTGAGAGTCCTTCAGGTGCCTTTTGGCAAACTCCAGGTGGGCTGCCATGTGCCTTTTACTAAAGAGTGGCTTCCGTCTGGCCACTCTGCCATACAGGCCTGATTGATGGATTGCTGCAGAGATTGTTGTCCTTCTGGAAGGTTCTCCTCTCTCCACAGAGGACCTCTGGAGCTCTGACAGAGTGACCATCGGGTTCTTGGTCACCTCCCTGACTAAGGCCCTTCTCCCCCGATCGCTCAGTTTAGATGGCCGGCCAGCTCTAGGAAGAGTCCTGGTGGTTTCGAACTTCTTCCACTTACGGATGATGGAGGCCACTGTGCTCATTGGGACCTTCAAAGCAGCAGAAATTTTTCTGTAACCTTCCCCAGGTTTGTGCCTCGAGACAATCCTGTCTCGGAGTTCGTCTACAGATAATTCCTTTGACTTCATGCTTGGTTTGTGCTCTGACATGAACTGTCAACTGTGGAACCTTATATAGACAGGTGTGTGCCTTTCCAAATCATGTTCAATCAACTGAATTGACCACAGGTGGACTCCAATTAAGCTGCGGAAACATCTCAAGGATGATCAGGTAAACAGGATGCTTGTGAGCGCAATTTTGAGCTTAATGGCAAAGGCTGTGAATACTTATGTACATGTGCTTTCTCAATTTTTTTATTTATAATAAATTTGCAAAAACCTCAAGTAAACTTTTTTCACGTTGTCATTATGGGGTGTTGTGTGTAGAATTCTGAGGAAAAAAATGACTTTAATCCATTTTGGAATAAGGCTGTTACATAACAAAATGGTGAAAAGGTGATGCGCTGTGAATACTTTCCAGATGCACTGTAAATAACATAAATGGAAGGCTTTAGGTTGTATAACTACTTTTACAAATTAATCATTATAAAAGTACAGTCAGACATTTTTACACCTAGGTTGACTGATGGAGAAAGACCAGTTTGGTAAATCGTGAAATCCTTCATTTGGTTCCTTGAATGCAGGCAAGCATTTAAAATGCTTGGGTCACTTAAGTGAACTGCAGAAGATTGCTGCAGTACACCTTAATAGTTCTTTTTTTTCCTTGGTTGTAGCCCATTTTCATCATGTTATTGAGCTTCTTCGATTCCGGCAAGGGACACTATCAGGCATTTTCTTATCTGCAGGTAAGCTTAACATTTAATTTTTTTTCATTGTAAGTTGGTTTAGCTTTTTTGTGTATTTAGCCTCTTTCAGGTAAGGTCAGGTTAGGTTGGGGAGCATGCACTGGTACAGTGCGTTGCCGCACCCACTACACGATGAAACAACTCAGGATCCTAGTTTGCAACCCCCCAGGCAGATGCACAGTCCATTCCCACCTTCCGGACCCTTTATCTGGCGCAGCCAGGTGTTACGTGGTCGACCCCTTGGTCTGGTCCAGCCACTCGGGTCCCCAACAATGAGGATCTTATGAGCCGGATCACCCTTTTTTGGGGAACGCGCCACATGGCCATAGTGCCATAACTGACGCTCCCTCACAGTGCAGGTAGTGTGCCTCATTCGGGACTCCATGAGCAACCGCTCATTGGACACAAAGTCAAACCAATGGTATCCAAAGATTTTCCGGAGAGACACAGTACCAAAGGTGTCCAGTCTTCATCTCAGGTTACTGGATAGCGTCCATGTCTCACAACCATATAGCAAGACAGGAAGCACCAGGACTCTAAAGACTTGGACCTTCGTCCTTTTGCATAGATATCGGGAGCGCCACACACCCCTTTCCAGCGATCTCAAGAACCCCAATGCCCCCCAAATGCTGTCCCAATCCATTTGCTGACTTCATAGGAAGAGTCACCAGAGACATGAATATCACTGCCATGGTAAGTAAACCTCTTAACAAGGTCAACACTCTGTTCGCAAACAGACACACTGCTGATGGTTGTGCCCAAGAGGTCATTAATGGCCTGGATCTTTGTTTTTGTCTAGGACACTTGCAAGCCCAGACACTCAGACTCCTTCCTCAGTCTCTTGAGCGCCCCGAAAGAAGTTAGCTTCTTTGCTAGTAATGAAATAATATTTTTATAAGCATTCCAACAATAAGCTTAAAATGCTTAATTGGCACATTTTAAATGGTCATTCATTTGTTGTTAACTGTATAGTTCGCATTAACACTGGCAGCAACACTGTGTGTATAGTAGATTTATAGCTACATTAGTGGGAATGGTAGAGCAGAAGAACAACAGTACATGATGATGATTTGATTCAGAACTGTTTTTCTGTGAAGGAGTCAGTTACTGAATTTGTGAATGGAATGTGCCAGTAGTAAGTTAGTGTACAGTATACTGACAATCTGCCTTCTTGTTTTTGTGCTGCAGATGTCAGTCACTTGTTGAACCCATGTGTGTTTTTGAAACTACTTTAATGTCCCCAACACTCTAAGCTACTGAGAGGGGTTGTTAATGGCTGAAAGTAATTTTCAAATCTGTGCTGCTTTCCTCTTCCTAAGTAATATTTTTTTATTTTCCAAATCTCCACTGGCATATTTTCACTTAATAAGGAAAAAATGCAGTGATTATTCACTCACAGAAAGGGAAATCCGCTGGTGATTGTTTAAAAATGCAGACAAATATATAGCAATTTTTTGATTAGCACATTTATATATGACTGATCATTTTCTTCAGAATAATGATTTCTTTCTTGATTGATCACATTTATACTGAAAGACATTTAAATAAAGAATTGCATTTCATATTATAATTAGTTACATTTATTTTGAGCTAAATATTGTCATGTTTAACCTCCCCTGTGTTTCTCTTTTCAGTCTTTCAGTTTTCATATACAGCTGTTTTTGGAGCATACACTGCATTTATTTTTGTCCGAACTGGTAGGTTACTAGCTTATTATATAACTACAAAATTGGAATATAAAATGTGAATATTGTGCCTGCTTATCATCTTTTTTGTTTTTGAAACTATTTCATTATATTAAATGACTTTTTTTGTAGTGCAATTTATGTATATAAACATTATAGAACTATTTCAATAATAAAAAGATGCAGAATTTGTTTAACTGTTATTACTTAATTGGATTGTTTTCTGGTTTCTATGAAAATTGAATTTCAGTGCATTTTATTTATCTTTGCAGTGAAACCAAATGGAATTTTTGTACACTACTGTATTTTTGTATGTGTGCAAAAAAGTTGTTAAATAATTTGAATTATCAGTAATTTAAATGAACAAACACAAGTACACCCATATGCAATCAGGTCCATAAGTATTTGAACAATGACGTAATTTTGCGTTGTACATCATCATAATGAACTTGAAATAAAGTAATCATTACAGGCTTCAGGTAGTCATTGGTTGTGAAGGATTTTCAAACAAATATTTAAAATGTTCATTACATTTATGGTTATGTTAGTTTGTCCGAATACTTTTGAGCCCCAGAAAAAGGAGACCATGTATAAAAATTTCTCTCATTCCTAAATAGCTCATACAGTAGATTTGGTAAACTCCTTAAACTAAAGCCGAAAGTCTACACTTCAATCATATAATGATTGCTTTATTTCAAATCCATTGTGGTGGTGTACAGAGCCAAAATTATGTCACTGTCCACATACTTATGGACATGACTGCACCTGTTCTGAGGAGCAGATAACAATTTAATTGAGTTGCTTAACCTTCCAAAAAATGTAAATGTGGAAATTAGCATTATTAGTTGTAAGCAGTTGACCCTCATTACGTTTCTGCCATTTAGAAATATATCTGGCAGTCTCCTGTACATATAGGAGGTCATCGTTTATGTTGTTACTGATTTACAGTAGGCCTGAAAGATGAAGCATTGATCCATGTAGCAAACTAAACCTATAGAAGATTAGTTTAATGGGTTCTCTGACAATGTGTATCTGAGTTTGTACTTTGTTTTGTAGGACATCTTGTGGGCCCAGTGCTGTGTCACTCATTTTGTAACTACATGGGATTCCCTGCACTAAGTACAGCGCTGGAGCACTCCCAGAGAATCACTATCTTCACTTTTTACCTGCTTGGCATGCTGCTGTTCCTTGTACTTCTTTTCCCAATGACAGATCCTACGCTTTATGGCAGTGCACCTTTGTGCAGTTTGGCTCAGATGACCCAGGGAGGGGTAGGAACTTTGTGCTCCTGACGCAAGGTCTGTCCTTCGGTCTGATACCCCATTAATGCAGCCATAGCCAGCTCAGGGGCAGAGGACAATAATAAAGCCAGCTTTTAAGCAATGGAACTACAATTTTAGTGAAATGCTGTGATTGATATATAGAGTCTTCAGGGACTGATGCCATTCTTTTTTCCAGATTAAAAAACAAACTTATTTTAAAATATCTGTTTAAAGAGAGCTATATTTTGGGGGAAAAACATATATGCAGTTGACTGAGAAAAGTGTTTTTGTGGTGTGGTAGGGGGAGTGTGTCGTGTTACAGTATATTTATTAATATCCCTAATTTTAAACTTGGTTTATTTCCTGTAAGGTTATGCATAGTATTTTGGACAGGGTATATTTTATTTACATTTAACCTCTTTTTTTTTATTAGGTGTAACAAGATGTTTCTGACATTTAGTGAAAGGCAGCATCTGCATTTTTTGCATATTTCGTTTGACTGAATTATAGTATGATTTACTTAGACTACATATTTTCCATCACCTTGTTTGGATGTGTCATTTGTACCTTTTAATGTTTCATGTGAGATCCCTTGATAAGTGAGAAAGTTAATTCAGATCTTTATACTGTGGTAATCTGAAGTCTGTTAAATATTTCCAAGGATATTTGGATTCCAAAGATATTTATAATTTAAACTTGCAGTAAAATACTTGACAGATCTTTTCAATAATGGCGGAGTACCAAAATATAATGGTCAAAGGGCTTCCAAGATATATTGATTTAGTAGTTACTTCAGCAACTTTTTCATTTTATACTTCATAAATAATCCCCTCTAAAAATGCTTGCAAAGAAACATTAAGCTACAAGTGACTTTGAAAGTTGCATATTTATAAAGTCATTTTGGATGGCGGTAGTTAAGTATAATCGTGTTGTAATTTTTGGTTATTAAGTTGAATTCAACAAAAAGTATCAATTCTATCTGAGCTGAGCTTCTGAAAGGCTCATTTGAATAAAAAATACCTCCTTATATACCTAGATTTTTAGATTTCTTGATATAGTTTAGAATATTTTCATTTTTGGTAAATTTAAAAGGGACTACTGCAGTTTGCATTACAAACAAATTTTCTGAAATGTGCAATTTTTGTTTTTAATTTGCAAACTTTTTGGTATTTAAACCTAGTCTGTAAGCTTTAAAAAATAATAATAATAATCCTTTACATTTATATAGCACTTTTGTTTAAAAGGCGCTTAAAATGTGTTGAAACATTAAATGTAGAAAAGCTACACAAAAGTTACCATCCTGTCCAGTGCAGTATTTATCTAGTTAGTTAATCTTGTTTCATCTTTTCACAAATGTGGAAATCTATAATGTGTACTGTTTTGACTCTTAATTTCAGGTTATTTTTTAAATCTAGTTCTAATTTCATTATATTTTTATTATTTCTGATGCAGGAATTGCATACATTTTTTTAAATTACCAGTATTTTGTTAGTGAAAATTCAGTGCTTTGCTTCATTGTTTCCACAAGTTAAGATTGTTACTATTTTGTTACTTTTTTACATGCTTGCTTCACAAATACTGTATTTTGTTGTTGCAGTAAGAACATCATCCATGTGGTAGCAATAATAATTTTCTTATACTTTTCCCAATGTAATTTATAAATAGCTGAAACTTAGGACAGTTTGTGTTTTACTTCAGCTGACTGGTGTTTTGACACAAGTGCCATTTTACAGTTACTTTTTAGATTGGACTATCGACCTTTTAGCAAACATTTCTTTTCATTTTACATTTTAAATGCTTTATAGTTAATGGTGTATCATCCTTACTTTTTGTTTTAGTCTTTCACTACTGAGTATCCTGGAATATATGGTAGGGAAAGTGCAATTTTTCAATTTGCTCAACACTGCAATATGTTGTTTCACTTATTTTGCTGAAACAGATGGATTGTGAGTATAGTGTGTAGCACTACAGTGAATCTGAATGTTGGTTAATCTACATCATTCTTGCCTCAGACTACTAGGTTATACGTGTTTGCTTGAGATGGAAATTGTTGTCATGATGTCTTTTAGTTTGTTTGATATTTCACTACATTTGAAAATATTTAAGTAAAATGATATAGTTAATATTTTGATGTGGCTTTGTGGAAGTGAGTAAATAGATTTGTAAAATTATTTGTGGAGTGATTGTCTGTGAGAGAGAGTGTTTGTTGGAAGTAAAAAAACTGGCTGAACGGTTTTCTAGTACAGCTTGTTCTAAACATGTGTATTTATTCACCTTAAAGTAATTTATTTTGGAATTAATGAAAAATATTTTTTGAAGGTTGCTGTACAATTAATATTGAGAGCATGTAGTTCATCCTTGTTAGTTTAACTTGCAGTTTAATATGCTGTACACTGAAAATGCAACTAATGTTCTGCATTTGTTCTGAATGATAAGTAGATAGACGTAGGTGATGAGGTGATGCTATAGTGGCTGAATAAGTCTGAGTAATTGATGGAGGGGATTTCAATAAATATGTATGAGGCGGACATTTTTCTGTTTCTCCAATTTTAAATTAGTTGTAAAGAGAGAGCACTATTCTGGTTTGCAGTTGAGTGTGTTGTATTAAGCTTGTTTGATGGAAGTAAATAAATCATTGAGTAAGTTGGGAACCACTGCTTCTGGGCAGGAGTAATGAAAAGAAATATCCATTTGTGTACAAAACGGTTCCTTCAATATAAACACTTAGTCGCTTGCCAGTTGGGAACTGCAACTAGTTAGTCCACCATAGCCTTACAAACTTGCTTCTCCAAAAAGTCTAAGTTGAATCACCACCAGCAACAAACATCCTGCATCCACATTATTTTTTCCCAATTATGAGTTAAAATGAAATTAGGATAATGAAATAATCTGAAAGCATTAAAATTATTTTTTTAATTCTTGTTACTTTCTTGGTATGTGATTGCTTTCTGAATGTTTCCTTTCATTTATTTAACCATCTCTCTTAATTTAGTTCATGGTTAAAAGGAGTTTGAACCTAAACCAGTAGCAGGTGCAAAGCAGAAACCAATTCCAGTTTAGTTTGTAAAATTATTGAAGAGACTTTAAAAGGTTTGTCTGTTTAGTTTACTTTTATAAAACTGTGTATGTGGAAATGTTTTGTGATACCTTCTTTTAGAGCACCTGAAGCTGTAGCTTTCATTATTCCAATTAGAAAAACAATTGGGTATTACACTATTATGTGAACACCCAAATACAATTATGAAATTGAAGTTTTCTGGGTAATAATTTTAATAATATAAGCACATAATCTACCCCTTAAAGTGTTTATTACAGTAATTTCTCTAGTAAATCAGACAAATGCAGGCTATAATTACAGTTAGACTTAAAGTATATTATTGTACACTAAATTACTTATTTGTATTGGGTAAAATGGTTTGCTATTTATTTTATCTGCAGCCAAAAACATATAAACAAAAGACAATCAATGTAAAAAAAAAAGGAAGTACTGTATATACAGCATGTTCCGAACACAATCCAAACTCTGTACTCAACCCTTACTTGACTAACTTGTGTCAAGAAAGACCCATCTAAAGTGTTTCTTTGTATAGAATAAAACGACAAGTAAAATAAATTCAGTACAGTCCTAGAGTGGTGATTTCTTGCTATATTCTTAAAACAAATTGTGAATTAATTCTTGTAAGGAGAATTAGTTTTTACCAAACTCGAAGTACAGAATATCACTTTTAAACTAAATTTTGAAAGGTGGGTTTTGTTATTGTGCCCTACCCAGAGATTTGTTCCTGCCTTGCGCCCTATGCTGGCTGGGATTGGCTCCAGCAGACTCCCGTGACCCTGTGTTAAGATATAGCCGATTGCATGATGGATGGATGGATTTTGTTATCTTTCACCTGAGCATCAAAACTCTTCTTGCAAGTAGTGTGGTATAAGCAATCACAACAGGTTTTTTCATAGCACAGTATTAGTCCATCTGATACTACCCTAAATACTGCTGTTAGATCAGAGGAGAAAAAGATGTACAAACCTTTTTGTCCAAAATGGTTTGAGTGTAGGGAATTTCCAAAACAAGTTTCCCAGCAATGTGGGTACTTGCTGACATCATTTATAGGTTGGATCGAGATGTACATGGACAATGATCAGTTTTTAGTTGAATTATAGAATACTTAATTTATTGGAATATATTTTGTGAAGTGTTGGATTCCATTCTAAAATAGTATCCTTTTTATAATTTGACATAAATGAATTACCTTTTTTAAAAATTTAATACACTTGTATTTGAAGGATTTTTCCCCAGCAAATTGCAGGTTTCAGTCAGTTTAAGTTGAGTAAGTGGTCATGTTGTCAGTTCTTGAATCCCTTTGGGTCTACTTGGTCATTACAGCACTATATTGTTTTGACAGTCTTGAGCTTCACTTTTATCATCATGACATGGTGTTCTAAGCCTGTACTTCAAGAGCTAAAGAAAGTGTTGACAGAGTTTACATCTATTTTCTGATCAAGTATCACTACTTTCATACTAGTGTGGTTTACAAAGAATTTATTTGAGATTACGTATTTCATAGAACTCATCTGATTTATTGATGTATTAGAATTTAGACTTTTTTCATATTTGGTGCTGCTTTATTGCTTTCACACCCAACACTGTGATGACATACGAGTTCTACGACTTGGATCCTCAGCTGTAACATTTCACACAAATTCAGGGATGCAAATGAGTTGTTCGTGTAGCACATTTGAACTTCTTGTTGAAAATGTGTAGCTTTTTTTTTTTTTTTTTTTAAATAATAGTAGTTCAGTAACTAGCATTGGCTTAATGTTTGTTCCCAAGATGTATGTGATTCTGCTGCTGACAAACACTATACATCAAGTGTCTTGAGTGAAAATGTTATTCTTACTGCATGGAAATATTGAGATTTATGGCAGTTTTAGACGCATTGAATGAATCATTAAACATGAGGATAACGTGGTATCTGTTTTGGAGACCTTTAAGATGCCATAGTTTATTTTAACATATTACTACATGACTGAAATGAAGCAGAAGCAATGGTAAGCCAACAGCCTTCAAGGAAAATGAAGTGTTTAGAATTCATGCAACCACATAATGATTTAAACAATAAAAATTATATTTTTGCATGTAGCCTTTTGATATTTGGCAGAGATTATGGAATTATTCACTGTGAAGAGAGTAGTAATTTACTATTCCTAGCAATAGTTAGTATTGCTGCAGTACGTATTCCTATATGGGGAAAACTGTCAACATCTCCTTTATTTTTCTGAGCTTCTTAATCAGTTAAGGGTTGTGTAGGGGGGCAGAACCTACCCTGAAAGCCTCCAAATCAAGGCAGACACTGTAAAGGGATGGGATGTCAGTCCTTGTGAGGACAGCCTTTTTATATTTAAGGATTTTAGTGAGTTTTCAAACTTGTAAATTTGCCTCTGAGAGGATTTTAACTATTTCAGGGCGGGTGTTGACTTAAAGCGGATGTCGATTTAATCGACATCCAGGGGTGGAGGGAGGTAGTCAGTTGTAAGCTTCGACAAAACCTGCTGTTGCGTTATAGTTTGAGTCTTTTTGCTACAAGTATGCTGCATGCAGTATGTGTTACACTGGTGCAGTGGCTGTGCGGCAACAGCAGTTATGCAGCAAAAGACGTCTGAAACAGCGGCACCAGTATAACATGTACTGCCAGCAGTGTAATGTGGCAGTGCACACCTTTGGCTGCTATGTAGTAGGTATGTGAATTTATGTAGTGTAGAGGCTTATGGAACATAAAACACTGACATTTGATCTAAATAAATTTTTTATGTTGATTTATATGTGAAATCCTTGCTTTGCGTGCTTTTTAGACAACGGAGTTTTTTGGAAAAAATATTCACCCTTGGGCCAAAACAGGGGAAAAATAATAGCATATTTGGAAGCAGAAATCCTAATCTTTTTGATGCACAAATATAGAAGTGCTGTAGATTCTAAACAGTTTTATTTAAAATAGTGTTCTTTCATCCTTAGTGTAGTGTGCTTGGTGCAAAGGCTTCTTTGAACACCTGGTGACATTTTCAGTTGTGCTATTTTTGGTTACTTCTTTTAAAATTCACAGGTCATATTTTATTGTTATTTCCTTAATTGTTTTCTTTGTAATACCACGTTTTAATTGCCCACTTTTCAGCATTTTGTGTCAGCCACAAAAAAAAAAACCAACTTTTTCGGTCTTTTAAAATCCAATGTCAAAGACCATCCACTTCTTTTCACTTTTTATCCTTTCACACATTTTGCGCTTTTCATCTTATTAGGCATTTACTACAGTATGCATTCTATGCAACAATTTCAGTGCTTGTTTTTTTTCCTTTCTAATTAAGTTATTAATCATAATTCCATCTGTTAATATATTAACTCTTTTTAAACATTAGCAGTTTAATAAAACACCTCTAAACACCACCTGGAGAGCTAAAAGTTTCCTTGATTTTGTACTTTTTGTACTGATTCAGTAGATAGCCTGCATATGAATTTATTATTTATTTCAAGCTCCCAAAATGGTTTGTGCAGTTTAGCAGACAATATTCCAAAGCAATGCAATTTTTTTTAATGTCACAAGCACAAACACTTGTGCATTATTGCATGATTATAATTAAAAGGATAATGGCGCCTGAGATATTTGCTACAATTCAGTCTTTGAAAACTTTAATACCTGTATGTTTTCTGGTTGTGCGCTGGTACATGACTAACACTTTCTGCCAATGTGTCAGAGGTTATAACTTTAAAGTAACTCCTAATATTGTGGCAAGGTAAGCAGGTTTACTGGTGTGGGACAGTGCTGATATAGTTTTAATGTTATACTAAATTATAATATAGGTGTGGGATTTTCACAGGGTAGTTGAAAGTCTCTTGCTGTATTTGGGGAAAACAGTTTTAATTGCTTTATGATGACAAAATAAGATAAGTGGTTATAATACACCCTACTGTGCACTACTTATCTTTATTTACATTACACACTTTTGATAGTGTGACTTGTGTACTGTTATTATTTGTGTGTTTGTGTACACAATATTGTGTGTGTGTGTGTATATATATAAAAAAATATATACACACGCAATAGTGTGTGTATGCATATATGTACTGTATGTGTGCGCTTGTGTGTGTATGTATAGACGCTTGCAGAAAAAGGAGTAATTGTGCATCCACTTTTTTCCTTTTATTTTCACCTTTCAGGAATGATTTTTTTACTTACAACACATTATCAATGAATCCAACAATTTTAATGTTTTATGTATAACTTAAAAAGAAATATAGTATCACTCTCACAAAAGTAAATCCTTTACAGACAATGAATTCCTTCTCAAAAAAAATGAAATATTGACTGCTCATTAACTATGAGCTTGCTACTGTCTATTTCTTTCACATTAGTGGTCCAGTCCAGAGCAGAAATCACTTCTGTGTTAACTCGCCTTGTTGTCTTTTTGTAGAGAGTGAAAGCAACACCCCAGGACAGAGAGTGAACAGTTTGGCATAGATAAACCTTGGTTAGTGACATGTAGTATGGTGTGTTTTGACATACTGTATTTCAGATACTGTGCAAATTACTGTCCTGAAAAAGGTGAGGATATCCTTTTTATTCCCCTTTTATTTTTCATGGATTGGATAGTTCTCTTTGTGTTGTATTTTTATTTGCTTAGTTGGGGTACAATCTTGAGTGAGCTGGACATTTCACAATACTTCATGTGCACTGGTGTGATTTCCTTAAATCGCAATTTTTAAAAATAATTTTAAAGAGCAGCATTAGCTTTAAAATAGGATGAGATAAAATACCCAATGATTGTAAGAAAGCTATATTTTGTGGGCATTCTGTGTTATGTTTTAATTGGTTATTTAATTGGGCATTGTACTTAATTTAGAACACAGCACACTCTTTATAGTTGCACAAAAATTAATACCCATTTAAATGTATTTTTCTGTTCTTTTACATTTTACATGAATTTATTTAAAGCAGTGATGTAACACTGTTTGGGAATAGAGCTAGTCTTTTTTTCTGTTAGTTTTTCTTTGTCACTTCAATGCTTGTCAAATAAGTGGATAAACAGGAGAAAGGAAAATAGTATGCATTTATAAGAAAGTGTATCTTATGACTGCAAAGGCTTAATCTAATTTCATAAAATGTGCCATTAAAGTAATGGTGTTAATGATTAAATCTGAGTTTATGTGAAAATCTTACGTGCATGCTATGGAAACTACTGATGTATTTTTTTAACCAATCCTAACCCTTTAAATCCAAGGGAAGCTGATCATAAAAAAATAATGTAATGGAGACTAAAAAGAAATGTTGAGTAAATGTTTAATTGTTTGAATGCAGTTGAAACCTATATATTAAGTTGAAGATGTTGCCTCCCCCTGTAGGACATTAATATATTATGAAATACTACATGTTTATTATTGTATTTTTGTAAAATAACCACAATCCACATTTTTCCCCAAAGAGCTTTAAAATAATAGTATTGAGATGTATTAACATTTACTCTTCACTTTTTTTTTCTCGCTCAAACTTAGTTTAAAATTAGTCTCATCATTTAAACTACAATATGTTTCTCCATGAGCTGATGAATGCAAATGTTCTATGTCCATGTAAAAGCCTTTATCTCAAAGTCATTTCATATACAGTAATTGGTAAATAATGCTTATTTCTTTGCATGCCTCAGCATCTTACCTGATCTAAGCCATGGCTAAGCTCAGCGTGAAATTACTGCATGCTTATTAAGCACATCTCTGGTGAATACCAGTCTTGCCAGGTTATCCTTGCAGATGTTGTGCACATGTCTCAGGAAAGATTTTCATTGAAGACATCAGACATGTTCTGTAGACATGTTTTCAAGAATAGTTGTTTATTTTAAAGGTTTATTGTACAGACCTTGAGCAATGTTTTCTCACCCTTCTATTTTCACATCAGTGAATTTTGTATATCAAGATTGAAGATGTTTATATATTGAGGTCTATATTTTCTGAAAAAGTATTTTCAAGATGTGAGTGTATACCAGAAAATAAATTGCATGTCTAATTGTGCGAGCTTTTAAGACAATCTGTTTTTGGAGTTTATTGTATGTAAAGAAGTTTTAATTATATCAATTGAAATTTCCTTAATAAAGAATTAACTTTTTTAAACAGCTTGTTCTTCTGTCTGCTTGAATCCAGTTTCTCATTTGCTCTTCAATAGTGAGGGTATTGACAATACTTCTAGTTATGCAAAGCCTTTCATTTATACTATTATGATGCAAATTATTTTACCTTATTAAGTTCTAGATTAATTTCCAAACATAAAATGAGAAGTGGCAGTGTTATTGTAGTGGGTGGTACTGGTTATTGCAAGAACACAGAGAGTCATAAGTGCTAACTGCTACTTGTTGCTTTGCCAAAAGTATTCGCCATTCCCATACTGAAGCACCCCCAACCCTGAGTTTGAGGTACAAAGTTAAAGATTTGGGTTTTTTTCCTCAGAGTATATTACACAAGGGAGAAAAAGAACAAACGTGAAATGTGATTGTAAAATTTAAAATGTGGAATATTTCACTGATGTATAGTAGTAGGTTGTATTTTCTGTCTGAGACAGCTATTGCTTGTAAAAGTCTGGAAATTTAACTAAGTGAATACTTAAAAAATGCAAAAAAATGAGCTCTTTGAAGATATTTGCAGTGCTTTAAGTGTTCTAACAAAGTGTCTTTTAAGTAAAGATCTATGGTGGAAAAAATCAGAAGTGATATATTTAAATATCACCTGTAGGGTAATATATACAATAATCCCTCCTCGATTGCGGGGGTTGCGTTCCAGAACCCCCCGCGATAGGTGAAAATCCGCAAAGTAGGAACCATATGTTTGTATGGTTATTTTTATATATTTTAAGCCCTTATAAACTCTCCCACACTGTTAACATTTATTAGAGCCCTCTAGACATGAAATAAAACCATTTAGTCAAAAGTTTAAACTGTGCTCCATGACAAGACAAAGATGACAGTTCTTTCTCACAATTAAAAGAATGCAAACATATCTTCTCTTCAAAGGAGCGCCGTCAAGAGCAGAGAATGTCGGAGAGAGAGAGAGCGTGACAGAAAAGCAAACAATCAAAAAATCTATACGTGCAGTTGGGCTTTTAAGTATGCGCACCGCGATAAAGCAGCCGCAACAGAAGGGAGCAATGTGAAGGTAGTCTTTCAGCATTTTTAGAGTAGCGTCTGTATCTTCTAGGCAAACATCTTCTGTGCAAACAGACCCTCTGCTCACACCCGCTCCGTTAGGAGCAGAGAACGTCGGAGAGAGAGAGAGTGCGCAAGATTAAAGCAAACAATCAAAAAATCAATACGTGCTTTTGAGCTTTTAAGTATGCCGAAGCACCGCGATAAAGCGGCATTTCTTAGAGGAGCGTCCGTATCCTCTAGGCAAACAGCCTCTATGCAAACAGCCCCTCTGCTCACAACCCCTCCGTCAGGGGCAGAGAATGTCAAAGAGAGAGTGAGAGAGGCAGAGAAAAACAAACAATCAAGCACCGGGCGGGAAGCACATCATATACAGTGGTGTGAAAAACTATTTGCCCCCTTCCTGATTTCTTATTCTTTTGCATGTTTGTCATACAAAATGTTTCTGATCATCAAACACATTTAACCATTAGTCAAATATAACACAAGTAAACACAAAATGCAGTTTTTAAATGATGGTTTTTATTATTTAGGAACAAAAAAAAAATCCAAACCTACATGGCCCTGTGTGAAAAAGTAATTGCCCCCTGAACCTAATAACTGGTTGGGCCCCTCTTAGCAGTAATAACTGCAATCAAGCGTTTGCGATAACTTGCAATGAGTCTTTTACAGCGCTCTGGAGGAATTTTGGCCCACTCATCTTTGCAGAATTGTTGTAATTCAGCTTTTTTTGAGGGTTTTCTAGCATGAACCGCCTTTTTAAGGTCATGCCATAGCATCTCAATTGGATTCAGGTCAGGACTTTGACTAGGCCACTCCAAAGTCTTCATTTTGTTTTTCTTCAGCCATTCAGAGGTGGATTTGCTGGTATGTTTTAGGTCATTGTCCTGTTGCAGCACCCAAGATCGCTTCAGCTTGAGTTGACGAACAGATGGCGGACATTCTCCTTCAGGATTTTTGGTAGACAGTAGAATTCATGGTTCCATCTATCACAGCAAGCCTTCCAGGTCCTGAAGCAGCAAAACAACCCCAGACCATCACACTGTCACCACCATATTTTACTGTTGGTATGATGTTCTTTTTTTGAAATGCTGTGTTCCTTTTACGCCAGATGTAACGGGACATTTGCCTTCCAAAAAGTTCAACTTATGTCTCATCAGTCCACAAGTTATTTTCCCAAAAGTCTTGGCAATCATTGAGATGTTTCTTAGCAAAATTCAGACGAGCCCTAATGTTCTTTTTGCTTAACAGTGGTTTGCGTCTTGGAAATCTGCTATGCAGGCCGTTTTTGCCCAGTCTCTTTTTTATGGTGGAGTCGTGAACACTGACCTT
This sequence comes from Polypterus senegalus, assembly GCF_016835505.1. Taxonomy (NCBI): domain Eukaryota; kingdom Metazoa; phylum Chordata; class Cladistia; order Polypteriformes; family Polypteridae; genus Polypterus; species Polypterus senegalus. The sequence goes on from NC_053164.1 coordinate 87,185,766, forward strand.
AATTGAGGCAAGTGAGGCCTGCAGTTCTTTAGACGTTGTCCTGGGGTCTTTTGTGACCTCTTGGATGAGTCGTCTCTGCGCTCTTGGGGTAATTTTGGTCGGCCGGCCACTCCTGGGAAGGTTCACCACTGTTCCATGTTTTTGCCATTTGTGGATAATGGCTCTCACTGTGGTTCGCTGGAGTCCCAAAGCTTTAGAAATGGCTTTATAACCTTTACCAGACTGATAGATCTCAATTACTTCTGTTCTCATTTCTTCCTGAATTTCTTTGGATCTTGGCATGATGTCTAGCTTTTGAGGTGCTTTTGGTCTACTTCTCTGTGTCAGGCAGCTCCTATTTAAGTGATTTCTTGATTGAAACAGGTGTGGCAGTAATCAGGCCTGGGGTGGCTACGGAAATTGAACTCGGGTGTAATACACCACAGTTAGGTTATTTTTTAACAAGGGGGCAATTACTTTTTCACACAGGGCCATGTAGGTTTGGATTTATTTTCTCCCTAAATAATAAAAACCATCATTTAAAAACTGCATTTTGTGTTTACTTGTGTTATATTTGACTAATGGTTAAATGTGTTTGATGATCAGAAACATTTTGTGTGACAAACATGCAAAAGAATAAGAAATCAGGAAGGGGGCAAATAGTTTTTCACACCACTGTATAATTGAGGAGTTTTATTTAATACGTATTACATGCTCTGATTGGGTAGCTTCTAAGCCACCCGCCAATAGTGTCCCTTGTATGAAATCAACTGGGCAAACAAACTGAGGAAGCATGTACCATAAGTTAAAAGACACATTGTCCACAAAAATCCGCGAACCAGTGAAAAATCCGTGATATATATTTAGATATGCTTACATTTAAAATCCGCGATGGAGTGAAGCAGCGAAAGTTGAAGCGCGATATAGCGAGGGATCATCCATCCATCCATCCATTCTCTTCCGCTTATCCAAGGTCGGGTCGCGGGGGCAGCAGCTTAAGCAGAGAGGCCCAGACTTCCCTCTCCCCGGCCACTTCTTCCAGCTCTTCCGGGAGAATCCCAAGGCGTTCCCAGGCCAGCCGGGAGACACAGTCCCTCCAGCGTGTCCTGGGTCTTCCCCGGGGCCTCCTCCCGGTTGGACGTGCCCGGAACACCTCACCAGGGAGGCATCCAGGAGGCATTCTGATCAGATGCCCGAGCCGCCTCATCTGACTCCTCTCGATGCGGAGGAGCAGCGGCTCTACTCTGAGCCCCTCCCGGATGACTGAGCTTCTCACCCTATCTTTAAGGGAAAGCCCAGACACCCTGCGGAGGAAACTCATTTCAGCCGCTTGTATTCGCGATCTCGTTCTTTTGGGATCACTGTAAAAAAATTAATACATTTCTTTGAAAATTTGAAAAGTGTGTACTCGGTGATCTGCAACTTAATTTGAAAATGTACACAAAGCATTTAATCATTATATTTATTATTCCTATTTAAATTAGGATAGATGTTATTATTTTTATAATAATTCTTATTATTGAGAAAAAAGGTTCACAGATTGTAGGGTAATATATTTTATTTCACATAATATGTAATAAGATCCACAACAATAACTTCAAGACATATATAAACATTTTAAGTCTACTGTTTTTTTTATTTTTATTTATTGTGGTTTACAGTGTTTAAAAGAAAAGTGTTTTTTTTTTAAATAATAGCATGAGCTTTTGTTTCTTTCAAAGCAAACTGCGAAGGCTTTACTTGGCCAGGGGATTAAGGTTGGACTGAAGAGGGCTAGAGGGTATATAACTAACTAACAGTTTATAATGGTCTCCATTTTTCAAGTCTGCTAGAGGATTTATTTTGTCCCAAGGTTTAAGGCAATTACCAGGTACATATGGTAGTTATTCTCAAGCTAAAATTGTGCAGTTTTAAAAAGTAGTATTGTATAGTAGTTTTTATCACAGGAAGAAGCCAGCTCACCAATCATACTGAAGAAAACTACTGCTGAAGTGATGTCACTTAACTTTACAACATTTTGGGAATTCTTTTGTAAAGAAGATGTAGAAAAAAAAATTAAAATAGCCCAAATATAATGTTGGCATTTTATTGAAGAATTTGAAAATACAGGCTGTCCATAAAGTCTGTGTGTAATTTAAAATAGTTGTAACTTTGTAAGTATATTTAATAGAATTCGTAAAAAGGATCAGAAAGCTATTTTTTTAATGTTAGTAGTTTTATTTTTGCCATATTTGGGGAACTGAAAATCAACATGAGTCTTTTGAACATGAGTCACAGGGCCATTCTTTTTCGAAGGACATGTTGTTAATGGTGATAGCTATTTAGAAATTCTGCAAAATTACTTTATTCCTCAACTTGAACAATTAGGACTGATAGAAAATACAGTGTTTCAACAAGATGTTGCTCCTTGTCACTTTGCATGTTAGACTGTTTCTACATGAGAAATTGCCTAACCGATGGATTGGAAGAGGGGGACCATTTTCTTGGCCGCCATGTTTGCCAGATTTGACTCCATTGGATTTCTTTTTATGGGGACATATGAAAACTAATGTTTATTCAACCAAGCCTTGATCTTTAGAAGACTTGCAAGCTGGGATAACTGATGTGATTGCTTGTGTTACTGAAAATCAGCTTCAAAATGTTTTCTGAAAACTATAGAAACGTATTACCCTTTGTATTAGTAATGATGGTGGACATGTTGAAAATTAACAAGCACAATAAAAAATGTGTGTGTTTCTAATCCTTTTTTTACAGATTCTTTCTATCACATATACTTACAAAGTTACAACTATTTTAAATTGCACACAGACTCTGTATATTGCTGTTATTTTCAACTACAGTAGTCCGTTTATGTGAGCATTATCAAAGCTCTGTATGCTGCATGGATATAAGTAAATATCTACAAATGTGGAATAGTATGTAAGTGTATATTATCTATATATATCTTTGTATATGTGGCAGCTACAGAGCCATTTTCTCATAATGAAAATGAATATGTAGTTGTCTGAACAGTATATTGTCCTTTATTTACTCAATTAAGCAGTTAAGAAGTCTTTAACGTAATTCTTTTAAGAGTAATTTCCAAAGAATACAACATTAACATTATTCAAAATGCTTAAATCGCAAGTAAATTGATGCTTGCTGCCTGGGTAATTTAAAGTATTAAGTGAAACAATAATGTAGTTAATAATATTTGCTTAGTGTATACCACTATGCAGTATATTTATAAGCTACAGGAAGAAATGGCATTGCTCATTTTTTTGCATGGCAAGTGGGACTTTCCCTTGAGCTTTCTCCGCTGAATGCTGAAAATCTTTGTCAATATGTTTAACAGTAATGTCTACCTCAGCCATTTAGCAGTTGCCCAAATTCATATTTAAGATGCATGAGTGGGCTGATGTCTTGTTTTGCAAGACGACTCAACATCTGACTGTCCAAATCTAAAAAAGGCACAGCACATTTAAGACTAAGAAACACCATCTGAATCAGTTTCCACCCAAGAATCCTTAAAGTTGAACAAGCGCTCACTCAACTTTAACACCCTGTAACAGACACTGTACTACCACTCTATTCCAAAGGAGGTTCTGAACCTGGACTTTCACACAGTTTGGTGTGAGTGCTAAAGTGAGATGAATAATTCAGAGTGGCCTACTGTATGTAAAAGCAATATGTTCACTTTGTAAAAGTTAACTGATTGTTACCGTGATCAGATATATGCTATTACGAAAAAATTACCATGTGACATTTTGGAAGACTACCATGATTTTATGGATCAATTTGAACTAATTTTATATTTAAAAAAAAAAAAAAAAAATCCACGCAAAAATTTTCCATATTTGTTGTTCGTTACCATGGCAGTGGCTGGTCATGTGATCTGCATTGCACTTGTGTTTCTTTTGACTTTTTCCTTTCTTGTCCTTTTTGACCCTTTTTTCTTTTGGTTTTAGCACCATGTTATTTGGTTTTGGCCTTTTTGTGAATAAAGTAGTTTTTGAAAACTTTTTTTTTTTCTTTTTTTTTTTAGTTTTCACTTAGGTACGCTCCTAGTTCTACTCCCTACTCTCCAACTGCAGTACAGAGCAAATGGGACAAAGTAGGACTAAACTGAAAGACCCGCATGACAGAATACAAGGTACACTCCTACTGCATGTTGTCCTATTTGTAACCATCTCCCAGCTCTTTTGAGGAGATAACTAAATGTTACACTAGGGGAAGGTTTTAGTGGTGCACAGTCGCTTGTTTCTCTCTTAACCCTTCAGACAGGAGATACACAGCACTATAGTTGATTAGCTAACCAAACTGCACACATTCAATACCACTTAGATGCTTTACATTACACATCTGTCATATTCCATAACATGCCCAGTCTTTTCTCAGCAAGGCATACCTCATACAGTGGCTTAAGATTAGGGTGTGGGAGGATTAATCTTACTAAAGACGAATGAGTACAGTTGAGCAGGTGTGACTTGCATTAGGAGTGCCATGTAGTGCTAACTCTTCTCAGAGTTTTTACTTTGTAAATAAACCTGCATTTCAACCAGCTGTTGAAAAGCAGAGCTCTGGAAGTCTCCAGGCAGACCTTTCTCATTTCTGGTCCAAGAGTAGGATAACTAGTACTGTACTGTGACCCATGCTGCCAGTATCCTTCTTAGTCTTCTCATCTCCAGGTCTTGCTATTGGTCCAGCCATCATCGAGACTACATATTTTACTTTCCAGCTTTCATATGGGTGGATTTTGCTGGCTTGGGCATAAGCTAGCAGTTCTTATTCTTGTTATCAGAGTTTTCTTTTTTTATTTTTATTTTGTTGGGCCTCATTATTAATATTCGTCTGAGAATCATGCATTTATTGTTGCTGAACTTCAATAATAAAATTTTGTTTAAAAAAAGAAAAAGATTATTAAACCTTATTTGATTTCCTAAACATCTTCAAAATATCTCTACTAAAGGTTTGAGAGTAATTCCATTGAGTTTCTGCATTTTAGCACTGCATGGTGTTTACCAGAGCCAACCCAATTGATTCTTGCTCTGAAATCACTTAAGGTTCCTTTAAAGGACTGATTGTTTAGCTGCACCACAGTGGAGTTTAAGGAACTGTGGCAGGATTGCTGTTTTTGAAGTCTCCCTTGTAGCTGGCACTTGAGCTGCTCGTTTGAATGATTGAATGTCCGCTCATGCAGCTGCTGATTCAACAATGGAAAGTGCGAGAATCAATTCTGTCAGTACTGGCACATAATTAAACACATTACAAATCGGTACACAAATACAGTGCTCCATACATCTGATATTTAAATTCCAGTCAAATAAAAGAATAGGTTAGAGTTTAATAAAAAAAAAAAGAAGCAACAAATGATTATAAATAATACCAACATTTTATGAGGGGCTGCTGTATTGTGCAAAAATGCTGAATTATTCCACTAAGTTTCAGTTTAATTTTATCTAAGTTTCAGTACTTAAAGGTATTGTTTTCCCTTTGCACTTTACTAGGCGGATTTGGATTTTGCAGACGAGAAAAATAAAGCAGCAATTAGTGTTTGTCCATTATTTATCAAAAATGGCATATTGATTGGTCTGAATTTATAGTGATCCTCACAGTTAGTTAAAATTGTAGTCATGGAGGCTTAAGCCAGACATGTTAGTTTTTGAAAATTACTCTGTCCTTTAATTTGGTGCAGCATGTAACAGGGTCATTACATAATCACAGTCACACTCGGGATTTAATATTCACTGCTTGTGTACTTCCATATAGTTTAAATATTGCCATGTGCAAAAGTTGATAACACTGCTATCGTGGGTTGCATCAGGAGTGGGCAGGAGGAGGCATATAGGAACCTAATCAAGGACTTTGTTAAATGGTATGACTCAAACCACTTACACCTGAACACCAGCAAGACCAAGGAACTGGTGGTGGATTTTAGGAGACCCAGGCCCCTCATGAACTCCTTGATCATCAGAGGTGACTGTGTGCAGAGGGTGCAAACCTATAAATACTTGGGAGTGCAGCTGGACAATTTGGACTGGACTGCCAATACTGATGCTCTGTGTAAGAAAGGTCAGAGCTGACTATACTTCCTTAGACGGTTGGCGTCCTTCAACATCTGTAATAAGATGCTGCAGATGTTCTATCAGACGGTTGTGGCGAGTGCCCTCTTCTACGCGGTGGTGTGCTGGGGAGGCAGCATAAAGAAGGACGTCTCACGCCTGGACAAACTTGTTAGGAAGGCAGGCTCTATTGTTAGCACGGAGCTGGACAGTTTAACATCTGTAGCAGGGTGACGGGCGTTAAGCAAGCTCCTGTCAATCATGGAGAATCCACTGAACAGTATCATCTCCAGGCAGAGGAGCAGCTTCAGCGACAGACTGCCGTCACTGTCCTGCTCCACTGACAGACTGAGGTGATCATTCCTCCCCCACACTATGCGACTCTTCAATTCCACCTGGTGGGGTCAACGCTAACATTATTCAAAGTTATTGTCTGTTTTTACATGCATTTTTATTACTCTTTAATTTCATATTGTTTTTTGTATCGGTATACTGCTGCTGGATTATGTGAATTTCCCCTTGGGATTATTAAAGTATCTATCTATCTATTTAAGATTTTGGTGTATCCAATCATAGTAGTACTGTACCATGTTTCACTTTCCACTGCCCCCAAAAATATTGGCCAGGACTTTTACATATTATAAATTCAGCTACTGTTGTACATTTTTCTTCAGCTTTTTCTTCTTTTGTTTGCTCTAAATTGATGGTTATGAATATGGCTGACACCTCACCGATGGTATATGATTTTAATAATTTCTTTGTCAATCTTACATTCTGTTGCACCTTTATGAAGAAAGTCAATGGAAGGATGTTCTCAAGCCTCTTGGATTAGCAAGTGAGATTCATGTGTTAAAAATGTAGGAGAATCTGAAAGAGCTTGGAAAGCTACAGAATTAATCATATATCTTTAAATTTGTTCACTGATAATGTTGCTGTTAAAATGGGCAGGGTGGCATATTTCTAAGATATTATTTTAAAAATAATAACCATAATCCTATACTGTTATTTAAAACTATTAACCATCTTCTCAATCCAGTTCTACAAATAGATGCATCAAAAAATATCGTTTGTGACTACTTAATCATTTTTTTTAACCTGTAAAGTAAATAAATGAAGAGCTTCAATTGTGTGTTCTCAGTCGTATAATGAGGTGCGGTGTACTGAGAGGTTGCTAATGGACCCATTTAGATCTTTTCTTCTAAATAGGAGCTCATTGGACTAATCCATCAGTTTGAATCAACCTCTTATTCTGTGGATGTCATATCTACTAGATTGTTTAAAGAAGTTACTGATTCTGTAGCTCCCTTTGGGTTATTCTTTTTGAATAGTTCCCTGTCTGCTGGAAACTACTGATTACTGATCCTCTGTACAATTAAAATCTATTCTAATCTTATTTTTCTTTATATAATACACACCCTCATGTGGAATATGTCACACCCTGCCATCATTACAGTCCAGGTTCTCTTTAGGTACTTCAGCAACATAGCCCTTGTCTATTATATAGACTATAAATACATCTATTTATCTGTATAGGAGTAAATTTTACTTAAAAATCATTTGCATCTCTTTAAAGGCTATTTATATGAAAATACTAGGGGGCTTCGCTCGCCAACCCCTTTGTTTGGTTTTCCAGATACACCCTTTTAAGTTTTTTTTTTTTTTTTTCTTTGAATTGTTGCTATTTCATTAGTTTCACTTTTATTTCAGAACTTCTGTAAAAATAATATTTGGAATCTTTTGAGTCCCAATATGCTGAATCTTTTTAATGAGGTCAGTAAGACATGTGTTTAATGACTTTGTACCATAATTTAGGATAGCTTTCTCTGTTTGGAATTTCGGCACAGACAAAACGATCTACATCATCAGCAGTTAATAATGTTTTTTGCAAAGTAACCAATAAATGCATGCGAGGTAAACCACGTTTTTGAAATTCTCTGACTTAAACTTCAAAGCCTTACAATATTTGCATACTTCTGACATATCACCTGTGTCCATATATTCGATCTCAATCCGCCTTTTCGTTATTTCTCCAAGTAAAAATTTCTCTTTTTTATTGTGGTAATGCGATGTTTACTTTCTTTGTTTTGACACTCATTTTTTTCTGCTTTCTTATTCTGTATCTTGCTCTACATGTGTTTTGCGCCTACGTTTTTTTTGAGTCTTTTGAATTCCAGTTTTCATTATCTCTAACCTGCTCTGCATGTGTTTGGCCCCCTTGTTTTTTAACCTCTTTATAACATTTTACTTTGTTTTCTACTCTGTCTTTTATTTCTGACCTCGCTTTATCCTGCTTTTGTTTTTTTTTCAATGACACCTGGTCTGTGGTGATTATTTTCCCTTTTTCGAGTAATAATTTTCATTTGTTTGCACTACTGCGATCTTTACTTTCTTTTTTTATACTTTCTAATTTTTCTGCTTTCATATTTAACTTTCTCCACATGTGTTTTGTGCCATTTTTTTGGTTGTTTTTGAGCTTTCGAATTCCACCGCTTTCATAACCTGTACCCTGCTCTGCATGTATATAGCGCCAGCGTTTGTGAATGTCTTTATGAAGTTCTACTTTGTCTTTTACTCCGTCTTTTAATTCTGAGCCCGATTGGATATGCTTTTTTCCAGTTCCACTTGTTCCAGGCTGATAATTACTTTCCTTATTTTCTGAATTTGCACCTAGTTTCTTCTTTTGCTTTTTTCTCGTTTTTCTCTCCAATGCTTTTCAGTCTCTTTTCTCCGCGCTGCTTTCTTCTTTGCTTAGTTGTCGACGTTTCATTTATAACGTATTGTTACACGACTGAGTGTTTTGCTGCCCATGGTCTTATTTGATATTAGTTGTATGTAGGGCGTGTCTTGCAAGAATCTTATGTTCTACGTCATCGCGAGACGGTCCTGGGTCAATCTCTTGGCACACAGTCTCATGTTTAAGGTCCCTACGAGATGCTCCATGGCCAATCTCTTTCGTCTTGCGGGTGTTTTAAGTGTCTTCTGTGATCTTCACGTGAAGATCACTTCTCGTCTCCCGTCTTTCGCTCCCAGGATTTTTTTTTATAATAGAGAGATACTTCCAGTCATTCTGTTTTCTCTGTTTGCTCCTTTCTTTTCAGGAGATTAGTCGGGTTCTAGATACTTGTGAACCAGAGACTTATTTGGCCCGGTGATGAACTGACAACATATGCTGAGTTTGTTCCTACCTAACACCAAAAGTTGCCACAATGTGGTAATGAGCCTTGTAAACTCTGAAAAGTTAAGTACAGTAGATTCAGGAGCATCCACTTTACTAACATTTTATAATGAGATAAAAACACAGTGTTGTATATTTTTTTGCTATATTCATTTTTAGATTCCCAATAATATAATGCAGGTTATCCAGTGTTACCTTTCAGCCTTGAAGATTGTGCCATTCATTGTCCTGTAGGAGGGTTTCCAAATGAAAAGATGGTTAAGGGCCCAACCTTGATGATACTGTGAAGGGGACCCCCAAACAGAAGGGACAGCCGCTCTGGCTGAAGAAAAGGCTCAGCACACCAGTCTGGGAGCACAGGGCATCTGGTGGTGGTGTTTGGGAAACTGTATTTGCTCAGCTTGTGCCACAAGTGTAATGGTCATGGGGCTCCACACGAGCATGAAGGAGAAGGATGGCCTGTGTGGAAGCAAACTGTAACCAAGCAGTTATCTGGGACAACCAACCCTTTACCTGAAAACAAAGGAGGAAATGGCATGGTGTAAACACCCTGTAGTCCCTAGAGGGCACGTTATCCTTGAAGAGAATGTATTGGACCACCCTGTCCTTCGGTTAGAATCATCAGTGAGGAGGCTGTCTAGGAGAACTGGCAATTTAATTCTTTCATGGTGAGAACTGACAATAGTTGACATTAAGTGGCAGAAGGCAGAAACTATTCAATACCCAAAAATGTCTTCTGCAGTGGATTGTTATGTTTCGTCCACTAGATGGCAGCAAAGCCCATGAAATAAACAGGTTATGTGCGTTTCACCTCAGGCATCAGTTAATTGAACATCATTTTTAAGCTGCTTTTGAAAACAAGAAATACATGTCAGGTTATTTAGCAAAAGGCACAAAATGTATGACCAATAGTGTGATTAGTAATGCACACAATTGGTTGATTTGAACAGTGTCATTCTAGTTCAAATTTGTATAGAGCAGTGCTTCCCAAACTCGGTCCTGGGAACCCCTGTGGCTGCAGGTTTTTGTTCCAACCAGATTCCTAATCTGTGACAACACCTGATAACACTGAGCTCATTTAATTAGCTGGTGTTATTTTTCTTTTATTCTACATTCAGAAAAGCACAGCAGCATGTATTGTACATTTATAAGACATTTAGAAATATTTCTGCTTTTGCTATAGATTTAAATGCTTAACTCTCTTTTGTTGATTTCATTATATTTTGCCCTTTCTCTGTGCAGTTTTCCTCCCTTTGTTATATCTTAATAATGACAATTTAAAAATGAGCAGAGCAGACACGCTGGCAAACAACACTGAATAATAAAAGGCTGCAACTACTTTAGCTAATTAGTAAATAATGGATTAAACAATTAGTAACACCTAGAAAAGTAGAATGAACATAAACATGTAAATATTGTTAAAAAGAGCAAAATACATTATTCCCATATAACTGCTTGGTACATTTTAATATATATATATATATATAAATATATATATATATAATATTATAAAATATTATATATATATATATATATATATATATATATATAATATTATATATATATATATATATATATATATATATATATATATATATATATATATATATATAAAATATTATATATATATATATATATATATATATAAAATATTATATATATATATATATATATAATATATTTTTTTTATCAAGCTTAGTTTTCTAATTTCTATACTGCTCCCAAAAAACACAGAACTTGGGAAATAACACATCACTTAATTAGGCCAGCAGTCCAATTAAAAACAGAAGCTGGTTGGAACAAAAACCTGCAGCCACAGTGTGCCCCCAGGACAGAGTTTTGAGAAGCACTGGAGAGAGATCATAAGCATTCGGATATTTGTTAGTCTAATATTTTCCACATTTTGGGTAAAAAGAATTTCTGTCATCTTTCAGAAAAAGTGAATTTTTCTAGAATAAAAAAATCAATCTTGAAAGAGGTAAGAGAAAAAGAAGGCTCATGGTGAGAGGAAAGAGTGGTCAAGCCTTGTATCAATTGAGCAAATGTAGTGTAGCCCCTAACCACAGGGAATAGGTTCGTGGGCCCAGTCAGAAGTGACCATGAGATGGGATTAAAAGTCAAGAGGTTAGTAAAGTGTAGAGTGCGGATGGGAATGAGTGATAGGGGCTAAAGTGAACCTTTGGTGTGGATCTCTGGTGGGCAAGTGGATTATCCACTTCACTTGAGAGACTGGGTGTAAAATCTGTTTATTTAAATGCGGGATAGCAGATGTTGTTATTTTACTTGTTTTATACTTTGTCATATTGCTGTGTTTGTCTTGCCCTGTGGTTATTGTTGTTAACCGTTTTGTACTTTGGGCAGTTTGGGCACGAGTGCAACTCTGTTATTGCAGTAAATATATAGTGCCATGTTTTAGCACACAAAAACCAGGCAAGGAATTGTGTGCACAGACCTATTCACAGTTTCTTGATGAACTGTTTTTAAAATAACAAGCTTGATGCATTGTACTAATTCCCTTCATAATTGTAAACACTTCAATCATCCATCCATTGCCCAACCCACTATATCCTAACTACAGGGTCACGGGGGTCTGCTGGAGCCAATCCCAGCCAATACAGGGCGCAAGGCAGGAAACAAACCCCAGGCAGGGAGCACATACACACACCAATTTATAATCGCCAATGCACCTAACCAGCATGTCTTTGGACTGTGGGAGGAGACCGGAGTACCCAGAGGAAACCCACGCAGACACAGGGAGAACATGCAAACGCCATGCAGGGAGGACCTGGGAAGCGAACCCGGGTCTCCTAACTGTGAGGCTACCCACTGCGCCACCGTGCCGCCCCACTTCAATCATGTCATCTTTTAATCTTCTTTTCACTAAACTGAAAAAGCTCAGCCCTTTTAATCTTCCTTCATGATTCATCCTTGTTGCTCTTCTCTGGACTTTTTCTAGTGCTGCTATATCAGTTTTGTAGCCTGGAGACCAAAACTGCACACAGTACTCCAGATGAGGCCTCACTGGTACAGTATAAAGCTTGAGAATAACTTCCTTGAAGACCATGTGTTTTCTAATGTTTGTTTGAAACAGCTAAAGTCCTTGACCATGCCTGTGTGCTGTATATTGAGTAGCAGCCTATGATAGGTTGTGTCACAGATTAAGAGTACAGTATGAATAAATATTTATAGCCCTTATCTTTGTAAATAGTGACCATTTAATGCATGGAATAACCCTCAAGAAAAAAAAATAATGTGTGTATCTGCGCACTAGCGGCTACTGTCCTTTTCAATATAATCTCCTACTGCAGCTGTGCATTTAGTGAGATGATTGCCATTTCTGGAAACATGCCTGGAATTCTACTTTACACGGAATGTCAGAAGTATCTATAAATCTTTGTCCTTTCATGGCTATTTATATTTTCGGGGGCTGTTCACAAGTCAGGTGAATATGTTGGATGATCCAATTTGGTAATTGATTTATTAACCTGGAAGTTGTGAACACTGAGTGCATCGCGACTTGGAACATTGCCACAAAGGATGATCTACCTCTGGCGTCATTGTTTTCATCTCCTGGCCCCTCCTTGAAGTTTTTATTCCACTCAAAGACACTTGACATGTTCATAGCATCCTCTCCATATGCCACTTTCAACAGCTCCAACATTTCAGTAGCACTTTGTAGCACAGGTGACACTACATGGCCGAGCAGGGCATGAAATTGTCACACCTTGTGTTGGTGGTCAATAAACACTTACCTAGAGTTTATCAAGTCAGCACTCCAACAAGGGTCAGTACTGTAGCAGTGGGAAGATGCACACTGGCATGTGGTTCCTGTCGTGGCGAAAAATGAATCACCAGAAGGCTTTTTACCTAAAAATGAAGGCTATTAGGACTCGAGATAGACAGGCAGAGTTTTAAAGCTTTATTGCAATAAAACAACACAAATAACAACACAGACTCAATCCAATACGGCCAAATTGAGTTGAGCCCCGAACGGTTCAGCAATCAAAGTTTATATAACAATTTCTTATCACTTTGACCTCGTTCAATTAGCTCATTTGCTGTTTTCCTCTGACTCCCTTCTACTCCTGTCTGGCCAATTTCTTGTCTCCCTGCAGCTGGGCCCCTGGTATTTCACTGTCTATTGTTCATTTCTAGTTTCTATTTTTACTTATTTCTTTCACTGGCCAAGGCCGGTACAGACATTCATCTTCATTATATGGGCTTTCCTCTCATCACTTCCTATTTCTCGGACTTTTAAGCTATGTTATAATGGTGGCCTAAAGCTAAGCTTTGATTAAAAAGAAATATGGTATGTGCTTTTATTTAATCATTGTGTGGCAGTCCTGACTTGCCTTAATTTCTACGCTAAAGTTAATTTCTAATATATTATTCTATATTTATTGCTAATGCCTGAATTTACTAATGTTTCTTTCATGCATTACATCATTGTGACCTTGCTTATAGCAAAAGTCTTTTGTTGCCTTTCTGCTGATTCACCAATCCAGCTGGTTTCTTTACGTGCCTACCAGAGCCATTTTCTCTCTCTGGTATAGTTCCTTTAGCTTCCCAGCCTTGGACACAGGTGTTCTCAATCTTCTTATCTTGTTCTAAGCTGGTTTCTACACATCATTTTTGTTCTCATTTTGTTCTTTTCCCATACTAGCAATTCTGCTTTAAGCTTAAGAAATAATGCAAGATGACTGATTTTTTTTTAGTTAACTATTTACTTGACCCATCTTATTTTCTTAACATTCTTATTTATGCTTATTCTAATGTTTTAGAAGCTTTTAAATACTTTTTATGACTCTTTATGTTAATTTGCTATTTTATGCTAGAGTAAAAATTTTTCCTTCTACATTTCCCTGAGGGTGATGCCATTCTAAGGCCTATCAATCGGCCAGGTGTGCTTCAAGTACTGTGCCATCAAGTGCTGCGGAAGAAACACGAGGAGCATTAATTAGTTGTGGGCACATGCAGATAAAATAGTATTTTGTACATTGAATTCCAGAAATGCTGGGTTTTAACAATAAAATGGCTACTGGTCATATTTACTATGAGAACTTTAAATTCTTAAATGTTAGATGTGAACCATTAGATGGCAGCGTTGTTCTTTTTTAACAATCCATTCATGTTAAAAGTGATTTTTCCTTTTTGGTATGTGCATGAGTGAGCATCCATCTTTCTTAGCCTTCCAATAAAAGTGGCTAAAAATAAGGCATGCACTACCCTAAAGAAACAGAAGCACCTTTTCTGGGCACGTTTTAAGTTTCATGTAATTTGTCCCTTGAAGTAAGAGACTGGTATTCAGAAAGTATATCAAAATAATAATACTTAATAAGAAAATGCAGAAAAGCTGTAATCTAACCTGTTAAATCAGAGCTACTGCAGTTTTGTGTTATTGGGCTAATAGCTTAAAATGAACATCCAAGATCCCAAAGTGCAACTGGTCTTTGGCGTCTCTTCATTTATTAATTTATTTTTCCAAATTCACTTATTCCATATCAGGGTTGTAAAGAGATTCGACAAGCACAGAATGTATGTAACCCTAGTAAGAATGCTAGCCTATCATACAGCTGGGAAACAAAAGAAACAAACAAACAAAAAAAAAGTACACAGAGAGAACATGCAGAATTCACACAGGCAGTAGCTGGAGTGAAATTAAAACCAAGGTCAGTGGAGCTGTAAAGTTGCAGTGCTTAATCTTGGGTTACTTATTAAGTCTAGCTGGCATAAAATATCATCTGCTGTTGTTTTTGAGAGGTGAAGATATTAATGACCTCTTAGTGTCTATCTCAATTTATTTAAAAAAAAAAAAATCAAAGGCAAAGTATACTGAATGTGGATCTCATTACTGTATACCTGATTCTGTAGAATTGTTTCCTTGACATGAATTGAGGGGCTGCGTGAGTTAACGCACAAGTGAAATCATATTTTAGCAACGTAGTGTCTCAATAGCTGGCACTAACTGTCCTCACATGTCCAGGTTAGAATCCTATCGGGCCTGGCCAATGTGTAGAGTTTGCAGGATCTCCCTGTGTTGAAATCGATTTTTCTTCTGGGTACCCCAGTTTCACCCCACATCTCTAAGAGACGATTCTGCTGATTGTTCTAATTCTAACTGTAAACTAACCTTGTGAAAGTGAGTATAAGTCGGTGTCCATGCAAACTTTGTTGCATCTGATGTTGTCATTATAAGTTCTTGTCTCAGTTCCTAAAATATGATGGATAAAGGAGTAAATGAACTTGATGGATGGATATTCAGTTGTTCCCACATCATATTTGTTGTGGTTGAGAAATGAATTGCATGACACCACTGGAAAATGTTGTAGTGCCAACCTGGTTGTTCTTGTTTAATTCCAACAAAGATATGTGAAAAGTCAATGATGTTGATGTGCCATAACAAAGAAACATCCTGAAATAAGACTGCCACAAAGCTTGTTCTGCAAGGAAGGAACCCCATCCTGCAGTAGGTTCGTGAAAGATTGAACACTTCCTTCTGGCAGCAGTGGGACCAAACGGGTGGAGTCCATTGTCTTGTGCTGTGGAGGGAACAAGAGAGGAGTGGTAGTACATACCTCAGATGAGCTGGGCCACAGACATCCATGTGTGACAATGTTATTGGATTACAGAATTTACACTTGATTATCCAACTAATATGCAACACGTCAGCACTTTCCGGTAATATATCAAAATACAGAAATTGAAAA
Source organism: Polypterus senegalus (assembly GCF_016835505.1). Taxonomy (NCBI): domain Eukaryota; kingdom Metazoa; phylum Chordata; class Cladistia; order Polypteriformes; family Polypteridae; genus Polypterus; species Polypterus senegalus. The sequence goes on from NC_053164.1 coordinate 87,201,668, forward strand.
TAGTATACAAATTAAACATTTGCCTTACTGCGTCACAGAGTGCAGGTCTGGTAGAGGTCACCAATGGTGCCATTAAGAACAAGTTGCTAAAACCTTGTGTACAAGTGAGGCTTAAGTGGCCTGAAGCACTGCCATTACTTTTAATGTCACTTAGAGGTGCCCCCAACAAAACTAAACTTTAGGCCTGAAAACTCGTTAATTACTCATGATATGACTGATGCAGGAAATGGTGACCTTTGCCTTCTCCTTTTGGATCTCCAAACACTTTTTGATGAAATATTGCTCTGTTGCTTACTATTGACAAAATCCATAAGTGTCTTGTCAGCAGATAACGTACCTTCAGCACAATGCAGAGATTGCAAGAGAGGCCTGATTGACCTGACTTAGTCCACACATCCTACTGCTGGGAAAAGGTTTTGTCACTGGAAGAGTATAATCAAGCTGTTAACTAAGTGACAACTAGACTACAGTTGATTTGAACGGCTTTGAGTTCCAGCATTGAGTTGTAGCTGCCTCCTAGAAAGAAAGAAGACGGACCTTACTGAAATGATCCAGGCTGAAGAAGAAACCACCCTATCCGCGGATCAAGTAAGTCTTGAGCGAAAGACCCAAGGGCGTGTTCTGAGGACTTAACAGCAGGCAGGGCAAGGCATGTTCTGAGGAATATTTTAAAATCAGAGAAACAATATTAATCTTAAGCGTTTAACATAATCTTAATAATCCTATTAGCTAATATAATGGAAGGAGAAGCTTTCTCACCCACAAATAGTATAGAAATAGACTTTTGAAAGCATGGCATTCCTCTTCAGCCAATACCACTATAGTCAGAGACACTCATGGGTCTGTTGACCCTGTTTAACTTTAATGGTATCATACGTTATAGTGTCACCAGTGCTCTCATAACGAGGATGCCCCTAATGCCTGTGGTGAGCAAGCATATAATTCATCCTACTAGTTTATTTATTGACGGGACTATGTTAAAGTGGATGGTAACATTTCTATGTGGCATCTTCTTCTCTCAAAACATACCAGAGAGGCAAATTTAACTTGCTGAAAATACACTGGACTGGGCATGACTATGACCCTTTCTCAAAGTTGCACCAATACCAGTCTCGCCAGACCACTTCTTCAGTTCTAAAGTTTTATGAGGAGCTGTTTCTCCACCTTGACTGCTGTTGGGAAAACCCAGAACTGCCAAAATACATTCTCAGCTTTCCATGGGAGTTTTGTACACTTGTTCAGCTTGATTCAAATTGATTCCTAGTTATGCTTAACAACAGACCTGAGTCACTCACCAACATCTTCTTTGTCTATGGCTGTCAGGCTTATATGTGGCTGCCTTTGGACCGGTGTGGGGTGTGTTACTTGGCCGATGTGTTACCTGATGTGACTGTTCTTTCAGGCCCCGTTCCACCTCCTGCTAGAGTTAAATGTGCTTCCATCCCAGTTCCTCAGATAACTCCTATCAGTGATGGCCTGCAGTATGGAGCAATTTTTCTTTCTCACATTTTTGGGCCTGCAGCTGCAGCACACATAAATGAACTGTCCGATGTACTAAAACTAATTACTTATTTCACCTCTGAGGCCTTTCAAGTACTAGGCAGAGACTCTTGCTACAACTGTGACTTTGCAAAATCATATGGCCCTGGATATGCTTTTGGCAGCACAAGGAGGTACCTGAAGTGTGATAGAAGAAAAATGGTGTACCTACATTCCAGACACTTATCACAATATATCTGATCTGGTCTAGAAGGTTCTGCATGTGGCTGATTAAGTTTTTGCTCCTGATTGGACATTAGAATGGAATACTGACTGGTTTATTTTTTTTTCCTTTTTGTTTGACCTAGTTAAATGCAGTCTTTGTTACTCTAATTATTTTTTTCTAATCATCATCATTCTAATATTCTACTGTATTTTTAATATACTATGCAAGTGCCATGTGTCAACAAAATCATGGTAAATGCTTCTGTTCCCCCTCTTGATATTGGTTATGTTGCTCTGTCACTCAAACTACCTTATGCCAATGTAGACCTATCTAAATCAATTACTTCTTGTCTTCTGTCCATGTTAATTATTAGCTTTTGCCTTTAGCATCTAGAATGGCTAGAAAGCATTTTAATTAAAGCCATTTAATCTGTGATCCAGTCTCTGCTGCTACTTTAGTCCAAGGACAAGTATGGATAAGAAAACCAGTACCATCTAGTGTAGCAGAATCCTGACTTCTAGGGTCTTGTTTATCAGTAACACAGTTCTGTAATTGACAAGTATATATAAGAAGTGTTAGCAGCATCTGTAAGTCAATCATCTCTTTGCATGCACTGAGTGACTCCATGTGTGTGTTAATAATGGTATTCTTCTCTTCCTTCTCATCTTGGACTGGCTTTGTAATTTAACTTTGACAGTGTTCAGTTTTGGTCTCCATATTATAAAACAGACATAGCAGGGCTGGAGAAGGTCCCGAGGAGTTATGGGGAAAGACTGAAAGAAGCTGCACCTTCTCAGATTAAGCAAATGGAATTTAAAAGGTGACATGAATGAAGCGCTTAAAATTCGATACGTTACATGAACACCGTATACATTTCTCTTGATAATGATTACCTTTTTTCTGTGGATCAAGGCTGTTACTTTAAATTCTTTAACAAAAATATGGGGAGATGATTGGAAACTTGTTAAGGGCAAATTTTACATGAATAAAGTTTTTCTTCACATAGAGAACCATAAGCACATGGAATAAATCACCAGACAATGTGATGAAGAGTAGAAATTTAGGAACCTGCAGATCTCGACTGGATGTTAGTTTGCAGAATCCAGGATAGACATGCTTGTTGGGTTGAATGGTCTATTCCCATTACAGTTGTTCTAATGTCTAATACTGTATATGTACATACACTAGGGGGCTTTGCCCCTGCTCGCTTCGCTCGCCAAACCCCCTGGCCTGTGCTTACGTGCCAGTCACTTCGTGTCTCGCATATGTGGATTTCACTTTAACCAAAAAACAAATCTTTTAATTCTCGCGGATACGCTTCTTCTTTGGGAAGAAACACTACTTTTCCTTGATGGCAACACGAATTAGAAGATCTACAAGTTTCTGACTTAAAGTTTACATCCGAAAAATATATTCAATCTCTTTTCACTATTCCGTTATTTCACTGAGTAATAATTTCCGTTTGTTTACGCTAATGTGATCTTTACTATTTTTTTTGAGACTTTTATTTTAGTACTTTCATTATCTAACCTGCTCTGCATGTATATCGTGCCAACATTTTTGAATTCTTTATGACATTCTACTTTGTCATCTACTCTTTGTCTTTTATTTCTGGCCCCAGGCATGGTTAAATCTATTGCACAAAGTCTTGACTTACTGGACATGCAAGTACAGTGGAACCTCGGTTCACGACCATAATTCGTTCCAGAACTTTGGTCGTAAACCGAGTTGGTCGTGAACCGAAGCAGTTTCCCCCATAGGATTGTATGTAAATACAATTAATCTGTTCCAGACCGTACAAACTGTATGTAAATATGTAACGATTAAGCACAAATATAGTTAATTACACCATAGAATGCACAGTGTAATAGTAAACTAATGTAAAAACATTGAATAACACTGACACAAAACACCCAGGCTCCCTGATCAGCTACACGAGCAGGCTCGCGCGCTCTCTCTCTCTCTCTCTCTCTCTGTAGCTCACACACCACCAAAGCCCCTCCCTACCTCAGCTACAGGAGCAGCCTGGCTCACGCGCGCTCTCTCTCTCTCTCTCTCTCTGTAGCGCACGCGCACACACACACACACACACACACCACCCACCCCATCCCCCTCCCATCCCTTCCCTGTCAGCTGCCCGTGCTCGCGCAGCATTTTTTTTAAATGAGTTAAGCACAGCAGAAAAAAAACATCGCACAAATCCGAACTGCATTTAAAAACCAACTCACAAGCAACCAAAAAAGTAACATTGCAACAAATCACACGATGAAGTCCTCCATGTAAACAATTTTTTTAATGAGTTTTAAGCACAAGGAAAAAGCGAAAATTTGAAAAGAAATGTAACATCGCACCTAATCGCTATGAAAAACTCCATCTGTAAACCTTTCATTAGTTTTAAGCACAAGGAAAAAAGCGAACATTTGAAAAAAGAGAAAAATGACATTGCAAAAAATCGCATTATGAGCTAAAAAAATTAACTTTTGAAAAATCCGTAATACAAAAACCACCAAGAAAACTAACCTTGCATGAGACGAGTTCTGGCATGAAGTGTTTTCCTTCAGGTGATTTCTTGGGTTTCTGGTGCTTTTAGCGGTTTAGCTGGTGGGAGTGAAAGCCTCATGCAGCCATTCCAAAAAGAAAGTTCTTGTGACCCTCCACATTACTGGCAGTCTGGCTTTGTTTACATTATGCTGCTTGAAAGCACGAGGGTTCTCAGATTGGTAAATGAGTAAACTGGTAAACAGTTTTTCCACCTCTTGTAATTTCTTTCTTTACTTCGATTTCAATTTTCTACAAAACTTTCTCCTGACCACTCTTCACTTGCTTAGAAGCCATAGTTAACTGCAAAAGCACACGAAATACTGTAGCGCACAAAGAGAGTGCACGTCTGACTGAGATCAATGCACAAGTAGCGGCTTTGCTTAAATGAAAAAGCATGGCAGCTCTCTTTCTCTCTCAGGCTGCCTGTGGTGGGGGGGATGGTTCGCTCTCTCTCTCTCAGCTCAGGAGGCAAGGGAAACTGGCTTGTTCAGCAAACACGTGAAGCAATCTCCTCCTCCCCCTCCCCAGCAGGCATGTGCTCGCTCGCTCTTGCTCTCTCTCTCTCTCAGCTCAGCTCAGACAGGCAAGGGAAACTGGCTTGTTCGTATACAGAGTGTGTGGTTGTGAACCGAGGCAAAAGTTTGGCGAGCTTTTTGGTCGTGAACCGAGGTTCCACTGTATCTCCCTAAAAAAATCACGTCTTGTCCCAGGCTAAAAAGTCTTAGCTCGTCCCAGGACTTTTTTTTATTATAATTATATATATTAACCAGCTGGGGGAGCTAGTAAACCCCCATGCCCCAAACACAGATAACCCAACACAAGTCCAGGTTCAAATAAGAGGTTCTTTAATTCAGACTACTTCAAATAACAATTCAGCCAATACACCGACTTTAAGTGCTTGCTTTCCTTCTTTTCTCCTTCTCTTTCCTCCACCAATGAGGCTTGTCCACTACCTCTCAACTCTGATTCCTTGAGGTATGGCAGTGGGCTACTTTTAAGGTGGACCCAGGAGCACTTCTAGTGACGTGATGTGGTCAGTTGAAAGTACTTCCGGGTTATAAGGAAGCAAGGGATGTCCTCCTCCAGCAGCACCTTCAATCATCCCCCAGGATCCCTACAGGGCTGTGCTTCCAAACTCCAACTCCCATGCAGCCCTGTGGGTGTCCAGACTGGTACTATATATGAGGGATAGTGCCACCTAGTATACTGTGGCATGAACCGCTCCCTTTTGCCCTCTGTAGTCATTTTGAGAAGTCTTTGGTCATCCCAGTTGGTATCATAAGTCATCCTGGCTGGGTAATGCCCCCATTTATTCCATCCTTCCATTATGGCATCCTGGCCAGGTAAGGAATTTACCTACATCTTGGTTTGAATACCCATCTGTCCTCTGGGGTATCTGTGTGTATATATATATATATATATATATATATATATATATATATATATATATATATATATATATATATATATATATATATATACTAGCAGACCTCGTGCGCTTCGCTGCAGTTGCTGTAGTTGGAATAATTATATATCTACATGCGACTTATTGAGCTTCTTTACATACAACATTTTTGGTTTGTCCTCCTGGAGCCGAAGTATAAAAATTTTCTCTATCACTAATTTGTGAACATGCACAAAAAATAGAAACGGGAAAAACGGCAACACCGCCGGGAACACCTACTAAACACTAAAATACAAAAACGAAGTACAGTAGAAAGTAACAGTAAACCGCAACACCGCCGGGAACACTGGCACACCGTGTCTACTAAACACTAACACTAAGTAGAAACACTACAGGAAAAAATACTATTCACTAAGTACTGCATCTAGTAAACAGTAAATCAGTAAAGGAGAGAGGACTAAACAGTAAGGAAAAAGAACGGCAAGACCGCATCAGCTGCGGAGCTCAGATCGGAGCGAAATGAATGAAATGACGTGAATGGGAGGGGAGATGATCACGTGACTCCCCCACTTACCTTAACTCTCCATCCCTCTACAAACACACAAACACAGTCTCTCGGATCCCAACTCTCCTTTATATATATATATAGATATATATATATATATACACAGTGGAACCTCTGTATACGTCCTTAATCCATTCCAGACCCTTTGACTTATACCAAACAGGACGTATACCAAACAAATTTTTCCCATAAGAAATAATAGGAAAATGATTAATCCGTTCCCATGAAAAAAAAAAAATCCTATTGCTATTGGCATATTATACATGGGGTTGTATAAAATAATTTAAACACTGCTTAATACTAAAATACATAAATACAAAAGCAATTAGATGAAATAAGTGAAAATTTTACCTCACTTTACTCTTTAATAACGTCTTTGTTTTTCACAATCGTAGATACCGTCGTTCTTGGCAAACGGTATGCAACAGCCATGTCCCGGATACGCATGCCACCTTCATACTTTTTCAACAATCAATTCAAAGTTACATGAAAAAAACACAAAATCACGTTGTGACGATGCAGGTTTGCTGTATGCTCCCATCTGCTGCCTGGGAGCCCTTGAACCCTACACCGTCGGTAATGTGCCTCACTGCTAACCTCATTGGTAACAACAAAGCAAGGGGATGGCGAAAAAGTGCAAAGTGCTTTTATTAAAACAATTAACAAAACAAGGTGTTCAAATTAAAGTGCAGTCTCCAAAGTTCCAATAAATAATCCATAAAATCAGAAGTGAAACGTGGAGGTTAAAAACAACGAAGTTAAAAGCAGGAAGCATTCTTTAAAAAAAAAAAAAAGAAGCCTGGTGCCTGCTTCCCAACTGGGGAGTCGCCCTACTTACAGCTGACCTTCATACTGCCTGCTTCAGCCACTTATTCCTTGCACACTTTTGCTCGCTCTCTCTCTCTCTCGTCCGTTCTTTCTTTTTACTCCCCTTCAAGCCAACTCGTGCTTCTGTTTATCAAGATAAGCAGCCCTCTCTCTCTCACTCACTCAACCTCCTGTCTTTTTTTTCTTTTTACTACCCTTCTAGCTGACTTGCGCTTCTGTTTATTAAGATAAGCAGCCTCAGGAACAATCATGAATGCGGACAGTCCCTCACAAGTGCACTTTGATGAGAAACGCCCACATCGCTAATCGCCCTGACAACCTTCAGCCACATAACCACCACGCCCCCTCACCAAGCTGCGAGTGCGGTGATTATTTATTTTAAAGCTGGACTTTGACAGGAGCTGTGGACCCGCTATATCACACACGTGAAAGTTCACAGAGAGTTATAGCGCGGGTTGTTCAGTGAATGCTAGCAACTGGTGCACTAACGCTCGTGGGCAGCCGTGGCTTTGTCTCGAGAGAGGTAAACAAGGTTAGCACGCAAGTCGTATTCCAAATAAAGGTCGTATACCAAGCAGAATTTTTTGTGTCCAAATAGGACGTATACCAAGTTGGACTTATTCCAAAGCAGACGTATACCGAGGTACCACTGTATATATATATATATATATATATATTAGATATGAAAACTGATTAAAAAAAAACCTAATTCATTTCATAAATGTATGTAGTTAATCTCGATTAAAACATGTAATTATAAAATTAATACATAAGTCATGAAGTAAATACACTGAATCACAAATTTCACCTTACACCTGAACTTTTAACAAAATACTACTTGAGCAAGTACAACCTTAATTAGAATGCCTTCCTAAAAGGTAAGTTGAACAGAAGGCATTTAAAAAACAAGGCCAATGTATTAATTATCAAATTGGCATAGCATGAGACACAGACATGTCAAAGTAAAAATGAAATTATCAAAATGGCTGTTGATTTTGAATACACTGCTGAAGACTGACTTACGTCAATGTTGCGTAAGAACGTTTCCATGTTCAAATCACGATGTGTAAAACCTACACTTGGTGTAAAGCCACGCACTTTTCCACGGTACCTCATACCCTGTCGTACGCAAGTTCTCAGCTCGGTTTTGCAGACTGGCGGCACCCAGTGTCAAAGCAGTGCTACTGTTCCTGTGTGGTTACTCTTTATTTTCCTGACGCAGCTTTATAAATACACTGAAACTAACCGCATATTGTTGATTAGTGTAATGCATCTGATTGTAATTAACTTGTAACAATATAATTGGTCCAGGGAATAGGCATAGTATTCCAAATACCATAACTGCTTTAGCGTTGTTACTCTTACTGCACCATCTTCATCTTCTTCTTCTTTTTCTTCTTTCAGCTGCTCCTTTTAAGGGTTGCCACAGTGGATCATCTTTTTCAATATTACTCTCACTGCACCACTCGGAATATTTATATCACTGTATCTGAGTGGGGAATCACAGCAGCAGCTGATCGGAAAGAGAATTATCGGGATACAGCATCAAGCACACGCTGCCTCAGGCACAGCAAAACGTTTCAAAGCCTTTCCTGTACGGACCCCTCGGTTCAGAAACAGTTTCATCCCAAGAACTGTAAACGCACTCGATCAACTGCTCCTTGTAGAACTGTTTGTACTTATAAGTACAATTATCTTACTGTAAACTTGCACTACAGTTATAATATTGCACAACCTGCGCCACTTTATAAAGCTTGTATTTACATATGATGATGGTATCATTTGTAAGATGAAATGCAGCAAAATATGTTGATTATATTATACAGATAAAACTTTAACTTCATTTAAATAATCTGTATTTTTAATAATTAAACATGTGAGGACACAGTGCACTAGAAAGTTCACGTATTGTTCCTGCCTTGCGCTGTATATTTGCTGAGGCTGGTCCGACACTGGAAGGATAGATGAATAGAATAATTAAACACGTATTAGGAAGATATTTTAATGTTCCTTAAAAGTTTTGAAGAATCGTCATTGTAAGCTTACAGATGGCTTAACGTCTATTACAGAGCTGATTGTGTGGCGATTGGGTATTTGGAGAAAGAAAAGTAAGGACAGGAATTGGAGGTTAGTACGTTTGAAAGAGACAGTACTGCTGCAATAAATTATTTCATCGAAAGTTGCGCATGGCGCAGCAAGCATCTTGCGTGAGACATGAACAATCACTGCGCCATCGTCTTTCCATGTTTAATAACATGCTTTCATTCCAATCATCATGAAAATGATACCACGTATACATCTCAGTATTTTAATTATTCAGAGAGCTGTAATATCACGAATGTAATGGATTCTGTGTCTTGTAGGAGAAAGAGAAAGAACGGAAGCACGTAGTGATTCACACACATAGAGCACATTGAATATCAAATACAAAACAAAGCATTTAACATGCTACTTTAGTTACAATGGGATTTGAGAAACTTGTAAATTAAATGATTTTAAGATGAAGTTTATGATATTATGCTTTAATGACAAAATAAACTATGTGATTTAAGTGGAAATTTTGAGATTAAAGTTGACATTTCATGCTTTTTTCCCCACTGTGTGCCTATTTTTTTTTGTATGTACCCTAATAAGCTCAGACTGTGGGCTACAACTCGCCTTTTCACTGCAACTTTGATATGTGACTTCTTTTTTTATTTTGACACTGTGCAACTTTGTGAACTTGAGCTTTCGAGTTTCTCTGACACGTTATATCACTCGATCAACTTCCTTTTGTTGATTATACCACTGTTTAAATCAACAAATAGTATGCTTTTCCTTTGCCTCCACTTGGTATTCGCTGAAATTGTTATATTTTACCCCGTGCTTTTTCCATTGTCTTTTCACAGAAGGCTTAGTTTAAGGGCGATTTACAGTGGGATGCAAAAGTTTGGGCAACCTTGTTAATAGTCATTATTTTCCTGTATAAATCGTTGGTCGTTACGTTAAAAAATGTCAGTTAAATATATCATATAGTAAACACACACAGTGATATTTGAGAAGTGAAATGAAGTTTATTGGATTTACAGAAAGTATGCAATAATTGCTCAAACAAAATCAGGTAGGTGCATAAATTTCGGCACGTTGTCATTTTATTGATTCCAAAACTTTTAGAATTCAAATTGGCTTGGTAAGCTCAGTGACCCCTGACCTACATACACAGGTGAATCCTATAATGAGAAAGAGTATTTAAGGGGGTCAATTGTAAGTTTCCCTCCTCCTTTAATTTTCTCTGAAGAGTAGCAACATGGGGGTCACAAAACAACTCTCAAATGACCTGAAGACAAAGATTGTTCACCATCATGGTTTAGGGAAGGATACAGAAAGCTGTCCCAGAGATTTAAGCTGTCTGTTTCCACAGTTAGGAACATATTGAGGAAATGGAAGACCACAGGCTCAGTTCAAGTTAAGGCTCAAGTGGCAGACCAAGAAAGATTTGGATAGACAGAAGCGACGAATGGTGAGAACAGTCAGAGTCAACCCACAGACCAGCACCAAAGACCTACAACATCATCTTGCAGCAGATGGAGTCACTGTGCATCGTTCAACCATTCGGCACACTTTACACAAGGAGATGCTGTATGCGAGAGTGATGCAGAGGAAACCTATTCTCCTCCCACAGCACAAACAGAGCCGCTTGAGGTATGCTCAAGCACATTTGGACAAGCCAGCTTCATTTTGGAATAAGGTGCTGTGGACTGATGAAACTAAAATTGAGTTATTTGGGCATAACAAGTGGCGTTATGCAAGGAGGAAAAAGAACACAGCATTCCAAGAAAAACACCTGCTACCTACAGTAAAATATGGTGGTGGTTCCATCATGCTGTGGGGCGGTGTGGCCAGTGCAGGGACTGGGAATCTTGTCAAAGTTGAGGGACGCATGGATTGCACTCAGTATCAGCAGATTCTGGAGACCAATGTCCAGGAATCAGTGACAAAGCTGAAGCTGCGGGGCTGGATCTTTCAACAAGACAACGACCGAAACACTGCTCAAAATCCACTAAGGCATTCATGCAGAGGAACAAGTACAACGTTCTGGAATGGCCATCTCAGTCCCCAGACCTGAATATAATTGAAAATCTGTGGTGTGAGTTAAAGAGAGCTGTCCATGCTCGGAAGCCATCAAACCTGAATGAACTAGAGATGTTTTGTAAAGAGGAATGGTCCAAAATACCTTCAACCACAATCCAGACTCTCATTGGAACCTACAGGAAGCGTTTAGAGGCTGTAATTTCTGCAAAAGGCGGATCTACTAAATATTGATTTCATTTCTTTTTTGTGGTGCCCAAATTTATGCACCTGCCTGATTTTGTTTGAACAATTATTGTACACTTTCTGTAAATCCAATTAACTTCATTTCACTTCTCAAATATCACTGTGTGTGTCTCCTATATGATATATTTAACTGACATTTTTTATCGTAACAACCAACGATTTATACAGGAAAATAATGACTATTAACAAGGTTGCCCAAACTTTTGCATCCCACTGTATATTGATTTGCATATTCATAAAGGACGTAATTCTGGGAGGAGTCGGGAGCGGGACAGAAGGAGCGTGCACGAGCATTACTTTTCACGCTGACCGGGATTTATGGAGCAGAAGAACATGGAAGTTGGAGTACGCACAGATTCCTGCATCTAGATTTTTCTGTGCGTAAGCACATTTCGGCTTTTGTGCTTATGTCATGTTATAGTGCGAATTCTACGCATGGCGTTATGTATGAGGCCCCTGGTGCACTGTGGAAAGATCAGTGTAGTGCCCGTGGGACCTGACTTGAAAAGGAAATTCGTCTTAGGTGGTCAAAACCTGTCTAAAGTGGATGGGACTACCTGGAGAAGCTGAAATAAAAGTAGCTCTTTGATAGCCTTAAATCTAATCTCACTCAGACTCATCTAACCCCTCTATACTGTCTTTCTCTTCAGTGTTGTGGCACAGGTAGCACGCTGCTATTTCACTCTCATTCCCCTCTACTCACCTGTTCACTTCGTGCTGTTTGCACACACTACACTGCTTCTTCTCATCCATATATCCATATCCTTGCCACAACTGCCCTGTGTGACTCTTGCACTTCATCACCAAGGCCAAGCAAAAGTTACAGCACTTTCCACACTCAAACCCGTCCTTGCACACCTTCCACCCTTTTTCTGGTACTTCTTCCTTTCACTCAGATGCTTCATTTGTCTAATGCATTGCACGTTCTGAAAACATAGTGCTCATTACCTGTCCAGCCACATGGCCATCTGTATCTCCAGCCTGATCATTACAGTTTTATTGTTTCATAAATTATATGAAAATGTCACTCTGACCAGAGCACTGCCTAATGTGATCCTTTCTCCTCCTGTACCTCCTCAGACCAGACGAAGACTGAGCCCCTAAATGAACATCCCCTCTGGTCCACCCACTGATGACATCACTTACAGTATTCAAAACCCACCTACAGACAACATAACTTCCTGTTCCAGATTCCCTGATCCCACCTCTTCGTGGTTCGGCCTTATTTATAGACCAGACTCATCCTCTTAGGTCAGTTCTGTTTTGGACTCTGATCTTTAAAGATGTGTTTCTTTTTTCATACTAGTTTTCAAGTATACAGGGTGGCCATCCCCAAAACATTTTGTTGTCTACTGCCATATCTTTTGATATATATCTAGTATATAAAACAATCCTGCGATGAGACAAGACTTTTTAAAAAGATTTTTACAAGTCCCGTGAGACGAGGCTTTGGCCATGAGATGTTTTCAAATCACACCCTCCTCTCAACTATATTCAACCACACACACGGTACTCTCACCTCTCATTTGTGTTAATTCTTTTGACAGACACAGTTCTTGCTCTCTTGGCTCTTATAAATTTTTATTTTTTTCCTAACTTTAAGTTCCCAATTACAGAAGACATATTATGTCCAAATCTTATTGAAGAATTTCATCATGAAGGGTTACCAACAGTAAAAATGAGTACACGGGCAGTCCTAGCATCGAGAAACAATGAAGTCAAACGAATTAACGCCAAAAATGTTGATCGGTTACACGACACATTGGTTGAATGCGTATCAATAGACTATGCTGAAACAGTTGATGGTTATTGTGTGGAAGATGAAAACATCAACTTGCAACATCCCGAAGAATATCTACAACCGTTGACACAGTCCGGTCTTCCACCACATGAATTACTGTAGAAAGAAGAATGTATTCAAGAAAGGTAATATAGTACAGTGCATCCGGAAAGTATTCACAGCGCATCACTTTTTCCACATTTTGTTATGTTACAGCCTTATTCCAAAATGGATTAAATTCATTTTTTTCCCCAGAACACCCCATAATGACAACGTGAAAAAAGTTAACTTGAGGTTTTTGCAAATTTATTAAAAATAAAAAAACTGAGAAATCACATGTACATAAGTATTCACAGCCTTTGCCATGAAGCCCAAAATTGAGCTTAGGTGCATCCTGTTTCCCCTGATCATCCTTGAGATGTTTCTGCAGCTTAATTGGAGTCCACCTGTGGTAAATTCAGTTGATTGGACATGATTTGGAAAGGTACACACCTGTCTATATAAGGTCCCACAGTTGACAGTTCATGTCAGAGCACAGACCAAGCATGAAGTCAAAGGAATTGTCTGTAGACCTCTGAGACAGGATTGTCTCGAGGCACAAATCTGGGGAAGGATACAGAAAAATTTCTGTTGCTTTGAAGGTCCCAATGAGCACAGTGGCCTCCATCATCCGTATGTGGAAGAAGTTCAAAACCACCAGGACTCTTCCTAGAGCTGGCCAGCCATCTAAACTGAGCGATCGGGGGAGAAGAGTCTTAGTCAGGGAGGTGACCAAGAACCTGATGGTCACTCTGTCAGAGCTTCAGAGCTCCTCTGTGGAGAGAGGAGAACCTTCCAGAAGGACAACCATCTCTGCAGCAATCTACCAATCAGGCCTGTATGGTTGAGTGGCCAGACGGAAGCCACTCCTTAGTAAAAGACACATGGCAGACCACCTGGAGTTTGCCAAAAGGCACCTGAAGGACTCTCAGACCATGAGAAACAAACTTCTCTGGTCTGATGAGACAAAGATTGAACTCTTTGGTGTGAATGCTAGGCGTCACATTTGGAGGAAACCAGGCACCACTCATTACCAGGCCAATACCATCCCTACAGTGAAGCGTGGTGGTGGCAGCATCATGCTGTGGGGATGTTTTTCAGCAGCAGGAACTGGGAGACTAGTCAGGATAAAGGGAAAGATGACTGCAGCAATGTACAGAGACATCCTGGATGAAAACCTGCTCCAGAGCGCTCTTGACCTCAGACTGGGGCAACGGTTCATCTTTCAGCAGGACAATGACCCTAAGCACACAGCCAAGATATCAAAGGAATGGCTTCAGCACAACTCTGTGAATGTCCCTGAGTGGCCCAGCCAGAGCCCAGACTTGAATCCGATTGAACATCTCTAGAGAGATCATAAAATGGCTGTGCACCAACGCTTCCCATCCAACCTGATGGAGCTTGAGAGGTGCTGCAAAGAGGAATGGGTGAAACTGGCCAAGGATAGGTGTGCCAAGCTTGTGGCATCACATTCAAAAAGATTTGAGGCTGTAATTGCTGCCAAAGGTGCATCGACAAAGTATTGAGCAAAGGCTGTAAATACTTATGTACATATGATTTCTCAGTTTTTTATTTTTAATAAATTTGCAAAAACCTCAAGTAAACTTTTTTCAGGTTGTCATTATGGGGTGTTGTGTGTAGAATTCTGAGGGAAAAAATGAATTTAATCCATTTTGGAATAAGGCTGTAACATAACAAAATGTGGGAAAAGTGATGCGCTGTGAATACTTTCCGCATGCACTGTACATCTTCAGAGGATAACATTAGACAACAAACAAGATCTTGATATGCCATTCGTATTAAAACGTTAACACAATGGTTCTCAACCTGTAGGCCTCAAGTCAAGTAACAAAAAGAGTAACGCGAAGATTTGAAAATAAGAAAACAAGAATCGAAAATATGAAAAATACATCTATTGAAACCAAAACAAATTAACTTAAACTACATTCTGATACTAGAAAAATAAATATAGAGTTAGATAAATGTCGATAAAAGTTGATAAAAGTTATGTAGGTATAATAAAATATCATTAATTTAAAAAGAACAAATTGGTATTAGTGGGCTCCTTTCAAAAAAACGTTAGGGGGGCGCGATTAAAACTGTTATGAAAACCTGGGTCGCAAATACTTAAAGGTTAAGAAACTCTGCGTTAACAGTTTCCCGTTAGAATAGCTTTGCAAAGACAATTTACAAATCTCAGATTTTATTTAATGGAGAGAAAGAAACAAAATTCAATCACGGGCAGTTATACATTGCATTGTCACGATGAAAGTCCAAACACAGAATCAAAATTCAATGCGATATTGATGAAAATTTAATTCAAAAAATTGTTATTATTGAAGTTTTACAGTAAAAGTTTAAGTTTAAAAAGTTTTTGCGTGTTAATTTCAAAGCCAAACAGAACAAAATCTTATTAAGCAACAAATAACTCTAATGCAACATGAAACATAATTTACTTTCAAATTATTATGTTTTACTATTTTTAATATGGTTAATTACTCACTGTAATGTAAAATAGTTAGTAAATTGTACATCTGCATCCCCATATGTGAGCGGCAGAACAGCAAAGAGGCTAGAACATAGCGTATACACAGGGGTTGGCGAGCGAAGTGAGCAGGGGGCAAAGCCCCCTAGTGTGTGTGTGTATATATATATATATACAGTTATGGCCGAAATTATCGGCACCCCTGGAATTTTCCCAGAAAATGCACCATTTCTCCCAGAAAATTGTTGCAGTCACAAATGTTTTTGTATACACACATTTATTTCCTTTATGTGCATTGGAACAACACAAAAAACAGAGAAAAAATGCCAAATCTGACATCATGTCACACAAAACTCAAAAGCCAGGCAGGACAAAATTATTGGCACCCTGAACTTAACATTTGGTTGCACACCCTTTGGAAAAAATAACTGAAATCAAGCGCTTCCTATAACCATCAACAAGCTTGTTACACCTCTTAACTGGAATTTCCGACCACTCTTCTTTTGCAAACTGCTACTTGTCTCTCAGATTTGAAGGGCGCCTTCTCCCAACAGCAATTTTGAGATCTCTCCATAAGTGTTCAATCGGATTTAGATCTGGACTCATTGCTGGCCACTTCAGAACTCTCCAGCACTTTGTCTTCAACCATTTCTGGGTGCTTTTAGAGATATGTTTGGGGTCATTGTCCTGCTGGAACACCCATGACCTCTGACGCAGACCCAGTTTTCTGACACTGGGCCCTACATTGCGCCCCAATATCTTTTGGTAGTCTTCAGATTTCATGATGCCTTGCACACAGTCAAGGCATCCAATGGCAGAGGCAGCAAAACATCCCCAAAACATCTTAGAACTTCCACCATGTTTGACTGTAGGTACTGTGTGCTTTTCTTCGTAGGCCTCATTCCGTTTTCTGTAAACAGTAGCATGATGAGCTTTACCAAAAAGCTCTACCTTGGTCTCATCTGTCCACAAGATCTTTGTCCAGAAGGATTTTGGCTTCCTCAAGTTCATTTTGGCAAACTCCAGTCTGGCTTTTTTATGTTTCTGTGTCAGCAGTGGGGTCCTCCTGGCTCTCCTGCCATAGTGTTTCATTTCGTTCAGATGTCGACGGATAGTTTGAGCTGACACTGTTGCACCCTGAGTCTGCAGAACAGCTTGAAT
This sequence comes from Polypterus senegalus, assembly GCF_016835505.1. Lineage (NCBI taxonomy): Eukaryota > Metazoa > Chordata > Cladistia > Polypteriformes > Polypteridae > Polypterus > Polypterus senegalus. Next base: position 87,218,491 of record NC_053164.1, read on the forward strand.
ATGTTTTAAAGTTGATTGGGGCTGTTTATCCACCATTCAGACTATCCTTCGTTGCAGTCTTTTATCAATTTCTCCCTTCCGTCCACGTCCAGGGAGATTAGCTACAGTGCCATGTTTTGTGAACTTCTTGATTATGTTGCGCACAGTGGACAAAGGAACATGAAGATCTCTGGAGATGGACTTGTAGCTTTGAGATTGGTGATATTTTTCCACAATTTTTGTTCTCAAGTCTTCAGACAATTCTCTGCTCTTCTTTCTGTTCTCCATGCTTAGTGTGGCACACTCAGACACACAACAGAAAGGCTGAGTCAACTTTTCTCCACTTTAACTGGCTTCAGGTGTGATTGCTGTATTTCCAGCACCTGTTTCTTGCCACAGGTGAGTTCAAACGAGACAAGGGACACCCGGACGGCTTCCGGGTGCGCAGCCGGCACTTCCGCCACACGGGGGTGTGTCCGGGAGATTGCCGGGAAGCAGCTGGAGCCCATCCGGGTTCCTATAAAAGGGGCCGCTTCCCTCCAGTCATTAGCGGAAGTCGGGTGGAAGAGGACGGAGCTGGAGTGGGGACTGGAGGCGGCCAGGAGAAAGAGAGGCACAGGACTGTGTGGCCTGGACATTGGGGCAATCGGTGCCGGAGGCACTGGGGTTTGTGAGTGCACTGAACTGTAAATATTGTGTACAATAAACGTGTGTTGGGTGGAACTATGTTGTCCGTGTGTGTGTGTACGGGCCAGCGTTCGCACTGTATGTATATATATATATATATATATATATATATATATATATATATATATATATATATATATATATATATATATATATATATATACACACATTTTTGACATAACGATAGGATAGTGCAAATGCTTTGAGTATCGCAAAAGAGTTATTCAGCTACTTAATGGCTAGAATCCCACTAAAATGCTACAGATCATCACTTGTAATAGTCCACCACATTTCATGAGCTAAAAATGAGGAAAGTAAATTACAATAGGGAATAGAAAAATGTGATTAAACTTGTGCAGCTGAAGTTATAAATAGAATAAATAAATCTTTGAACCAGGGTCAATGTTGTTCTTTGAAACTTATAACAAATACTTATGTCTGTTTTCCAGTATGGGGGCGCCCGTGCAGGTTGCAGCTTACAGAACTCCCGAGTCTGTGGTGTTTAGTGTTAATCTTTGTTCGTCTTTGTCAAGTAGTATAAGAAAAAAAGTTGATTTAAGTGATAGTAGTATGCAGACATACATTTATGAGTGGCAAATCCTGCTCGATTTCTGAAGAAAGTGTGCTGAAATGTCCAGTGAGGTGACAGAGACGCTCTGCAGCCTTTGCTTACTTAGGCAGCCTGAGTAGCCGAGCTGGCGGAAACGCAAGCACAGCGATTGGAAGCAGAAATGAGGGAAACGCGACGGTGTTAGCACAAGGCCAAAAACTAACCCCACCAGATCTGCGATACTGTCCATTCTGCTTGCGAATGTCCGATCGCTGGACAACAAGCTGGATTACATAAAAAGCTGCAGTGGGAAATGAGAGACTGTTGCATCTTTTATTTTCACTGAGACATAACTCCAGGAAAATATTACAGACTCGGCCATCACTAGACGGACTGTCCATCTTCTGAGTGGACAGAGAAGCCTCTTTGTCCGGTAAGACTCATTCTGTGTGTTTATGTGAACAGAGAGTGGTGTACGAATGCTGCCTCAGTTGTCTGACACTGCTCCCTGCTGATAGAGGTTTTAGCGGTAAGGTGTCAGCCTTTCTACCTGCCGAGGGAATACAGTTGCGTGTTGGTGGTTGCTGTCTACCTCTTGCCTAGCACAAATACTAACCAGGCGCTAGCAGATCTCTACAAGATCATCAGCAAATTGTAAATGACGCACCCCGGGGCATTTTTCATTATTGCTGGAGACTTCAATCATGCCAACTTGCCTGCAAGAAAAGCAACACCTCCCTTCACAGACCAGGTACTCTGTCTCTCCATAACTGATGTGAAGAGGACTCTATCCAGAGTCAATCCACGCAAGGCTGCTGGACCTGACAACATACCTGGTCGTGCGCTCAAAGAATGTGCCAGTCAACTGGCTAGTGTCCTCACAGACATCTTCAACAAATCTCTGAGCCAGTCATCAGTCCCAGCATGCTTCAAGTCGACCACCATCATACCAGTGCCAAAAATGTCATCAGTGACATGCTTGAATGACTACCGACCAGTTGCACTCACGCCAATCATAATGAAGTACTTCGAAAGGTTAGTCATGTCACACATAAAGACTAATCCCCCTGCCTCCCTTGACCCTCTTCAGTTTGCATACCGCTCAAACAGGTCAACTGAGGATGCCATATGCTCTGCTCTTCACCTCTCTCTGACACATCTGGATAAAATAGATACATATATCAGGATGCTATTCATAGACTTTAGCTCTGCCTTCAACACAATCATCCCTCAAAAGCTGGTTGTAAAACTGAGCAGGTTGGGCCTGAACACCACCCTCTGCAATTGGATCCTGGACTTCTTGAAAGAGAGGCCCCCAGTCAGTTCGGATGGGCTGCAACACTTCCAGCAACATCACACTGAGCACTGGAGTGCCACAGGGCTGCGTGCTTAGTCCACTGCTGCCTCACGACTGCACAGCCATGCACAATACCAACCATATCATCAATTTTGTGGATGATACGACGGTGCTGGGACTGATAAGCACGGATGATGAAACAGCATACAGAGATGAGGTGGAACGGCTGTCTGCATGGTGTGAAGACAACAATCTATCTCTCAATGTAGACAAGACAAAAGAGATAATCGTGGACCAGAAAATCATATCCTGTCCACATCCTACTCAGCATCAACGGTTTAGATGTGGAGACTGTTAGGAGTACCAAGTTCCTCGGTGTGCACATAACTGAGGAACTTACGTGGACACATAACACCCCGTCACTAATCAAGAAAGCCCAGCAGAGACTACACTTCCTGAGGCGGCTGAAGCAAGTAAGTCTTCCCCCTTACCATGTTCTACAGAGGCACCATTGAGAGTGTTCTGACCAGCTGCATCACTGTCTGGTATGGCAACTGCAACATATCCGACCGCAAGCGCCTGCAAAGGATAGCGTTAAACATTATTAGGGTGCCTCTCCCTTCACTACAGGACATATTTTACAAACGCAGTGTCCGCAAGGCCTGCAGCATTGTGCAGGACCCCTTACACCCCTCACATGGGCTTTTCATACTTCTGCCATCCAAGAGAAGATGCTGCAGCATCAAAGCCAGATCTGCTAGGCTGCAGGATAGTTTTTACCCCCAAGCTGTCAGACTCCTTTACATCATGCTGCCACCTGGAATCTTCTACACTGCCACCTCTAAAAACAGAACTTTTATACATGCAAGCCACTTTCCTACAAAGACTAATGTGCATGTAGAAAAAGAACTAAAAATCTCATACTGACCTTTAAGTATTTTGACTCTCTTGATATCCTTTAAACAACTATTATCATACACTGATAATTTCTGTATTATCTATATATATTATTTATTATATTACATATCTATTGACTATATTTATGTATCTAGATTGCAAATACCATACATTGCATCAATGTTCATATTGCTAACTACACATCAATATTGCTGCTACTTCTTTGTCTTGTCTTTGCACAATGTCTTGTCTTGTTTGTGTTTTAATTTTAAATTTAAATTTTAATTCTATTTTTAACTTATTATTTGCACGTCATGTTGTTACACTGTGGACCCTGAGCTTTGCAATTTTGTCTATCTGTATACATGTATATTAGCCAACCCGTGGCGCACCATATGCCGCATAATCAGGCCGGTTTTTTAATGATTTTTAAGCACAGGGAGAAAATAAACATTTGAAAAATCGGTAATGTAATAAATCAGCAAGAAAAGCAACATTATAACAATGCACGGAACAAACCAACACACAATCGTCCGTGACTGAAAACTGGCAGACCGCCATTGCACCTTCTCCTGCCAGATGGAGGGATGGGGGTGCATGGCGCTCAGTCGCAGAGTGTGGAACGGGAGGAGAGGAGAAGGACGTCCATTCAGCTCCCTCCGTCATGCTAATCTGCTGATTTCTCGTTCAGTATGCACTGCCCGCTCATGTGCTCACCTCCAACTCACATGAGTCGTTGTCATCTTTGCACAGTCCAGATGCACCTGTGACTCACGTAGACGTTTCATTGCTCTGTGCTCTTTTGGCTGCTTTTCTATATATAATCCACCAAGACACCCGGCCACGGTAGTAGCGAGGTGAGAGGGGGGTGTGTACAAAGGGTAGGGACGTAACCAGTGGGAGCGTATGAGTCGCAATTAGTGGGAATTCCACAGTTTGCACCCCGAACTGGGCTCAACGGCTTACCCATGCCTCTCTGCGCCGGGTAGACACACACTTAATCTCATGCATAATTATTTATTGAATGCTAAACACTTCTGGAAAGACACAGTTGTCTAAAATGGGTTGGTGTGAGAATACAACTAAGTGAATGAAAAGATGGAACTCTGGAGAGAGCAAAATACAACACAATAGTGAACCCGCGGCATAACAAACGCTGCATAATTATTTATTGATGGTTGAACACTTCTGGAAAGACACAGTTGTCTAAAAAGGGAGGGTTTGAGGATACAACAGAAAGTGAATGAAAAGATGGAACTCTGGAGAGAGCAACATATAATTGTCCGTGAGTGAAGAAGACGCATGTTTGTCGCGGATGTGAATTGCTGTATGGTGCACGCGGTCATGCATCGTAACCGAAAATTCGGTTTTTAAAGACTGCTTACTTCATTGTGTTTTAACCTCAGTTGTAAAGGATTGTTTTAAGGATCCCATGGGATACCCCTCGCAAACCGTTTTACACGCTGCATATGGCGATTCACCTCCGCGAGAAATGTGCCTCTATGAACAGTCAACGTGGCTTGGAGGTACATGTAGCCTCCACGATAGACAAATATAAATGACACCGATTTTTCTGTGTCGTCGCGTCCGAGTTGGTGGGCGTGGCTCTGCGAGTTGTCATCGTATCCAATGGTCTTGGAGTTGGTAGGCATGGCTCCTCCCTGCGTGCGCCATAGGTGTCTTACTTGTTGGTGGCTTAGTGAATCCACGCCCCTTCCGGCATGCTTTCCATGGGTGTCTTGCCTTAGTGAATTATATAAACTGCTCAAAAAAATTAAAGGAACACTTTGAAAACACATCAGATCTCAATGGGAAAAAGAAATCCTCCTGGATATCTATACTGATATAGACTGGGTAATGTGTTAGGAACGAAAGGTTGCCACATCGTTTGATGGAAATGAAAATGATCAACCTACAGAGCCCTGAATTCAAAGACGCCCCAAAAATCAGAGTGAAAAAATTATGTGGCAGGCTAGTCCATTTTGCCAAAATTTAATTGCAGCAACTCAAAATTGTACGCAGCACTTTGTATGGCCCCTGTGTTCTTGTATACATGCCTGACAACATCGGTGCATGCTTCTAATGAGATGACAGATGGTGTTGTGGGGGATCTCCTCCCAGATCTGGACCAGGGCATCACTGAGCTCCTGGACAGTCTGAGGTGCAACCTGGTGGCATTGGATGGACCAAAACATAATGTCCCAGAGGTGTTCTATTGGATTTAGGTCAGGAAAGTGTGGTGGCCAGTCAATGGTATCAATTCCTTCATCCTCCAGGAACTGCCTGCATACTCTCACCACATGAGGCCAGGAATTGTCGTGCACCAGGAGCCACTGTACCAGCATAGGGTCTGACAATGGGTCCAAGGATTTCATCCTGATAACTAATGGCAGCCAAGGTGCCTTTGTCAAGCCTGTAGTGGTCTGTGTGACCCTCCATGGATATGCCTCCCCAGACAATCATTAACCCACCACCACACTGCTCATGCTGAATGATGTTACAGGCAGCATAATGTTCTCCATGGCTTCTCCAGACCCTTTCACTTCTGTCACGTGCTCAGGGTGAACCTGCTCTCATCTGTAAAAGGCACAGGGCACCAGTGGTGCATCTGCCAATTCTGGTATTCTATGGCGAATGCCAATCGAGCTGCATGCTGCTGGGCAGTGAGCTCAGGGCCCATTAGAGGACATGGGGCCCTTGGGTCACCCTCATGAAGTCTTTCTGGTTGTTTGGTCAGAGACATTCACACCAGTGGCCTGCTGGAGGTCATTTTGTAGGGCTCTGGCAGTGCTCATCCTGTTCCTCCTTGCCCAAAGGAGCAGATACTGGTCCTGCTGATGGGTTATGGACCTTCTATGGCCCTCTCCAGCTCTCCTAGAGTAACTGCTTGTCTCCTAGAATCTCCTCCATGCCCTTGAGACTGTGCAGGGAGACACAGCAAACCTTCTGGCAATGACACGTATTGATGTGCCATCCTGGAGAAGTTGGACTACCTGTACAACCTCTGTAGGGTCCAGGTATCGCCTCATGCTACCAGTAGTGACACTGACTGTAGCCAAATGCAAAACTAGTGAAGAAACAGTCAGAAAAGATGAGGAGGGAAAAATGTCAGTGGCCTCCACCTGTTAAGCCATTCCTGTTTTGGGGGTCATCTCATTGTTGCCCCTCTAGTGCATCTGTTGTTAATTTCATTAACACCATAGCAGCTTAAACTGATTAATATCCCATAAGTTTCATTGACTTTATGCTATACTCTGATTAAGAAGTGTTCCTTTAATTCTTTTGAGCAGTATATGTATAGATGGTTGAGATGACAATAAAGTTCACTTTGATTTTGTCTGTAGTTTTTGTGACCCTTTAAAAATATTCTTGGTTCAGTCTTGTACCGTAAATTCTTTAGGATCTAAAACCTTTATCTTCTGCATGAACCTTCGTTTTGAAGTACATTTTATGAGTACTGTGTATTTCTCTTTTTTCACTAAGAGACATGCTCGGATGTTTCTCCGGAATTAAGTGTCACAAAAGAACTTGAAATTTTTCTTCTTCATATAATTGTAAAAATATTTTAAGTGGCCTTCTTTAGTTGTAGCCTCTGCAGCCCTGTGTTGGATTAAGCAAGTATTATAGGTTATTTAGTTCTGATGCTATTTTTTTCTCTACCCATTCAGCTATATTCATTGTAGTGAGATGATACACATCAACATCTCCTTGCTTAAAAGACATTTCTCCATCTTTGAAGTGCATGTCAACAGGAAGTGTTGCAGTTGAATGATCTTTCTGCGCAGATTCATAGCCTTTACTGGTTACCAGTAATCTTCAGCAATTCTCAATTCCCTAGCTTTCTTTAAACAAGGAATGTTTAATGGTGCTTTCATAATTCCTAAAAATCAACCTCATTATAATTTCAGGTTTTGTTTTGTTATTACAGTCGTAGGAAACTGCTGCCTCACAACTCCAGAGAACTGGGTTTGGCTCCTTCTGGCCACTCTCTGGGCAGAGTGTTCACATTTTTTTCCATGTGATTTTTGTCTGTGAGCACTTCCGATTTCAGTTCCTAAAGCCCAGAGTAAGCAAGTGTTGGTGACTGCATGAGTCTGATCTAAGATGCACTGGCTCTGGCATTGCTCTTGATGTTGATCTGATGGGCTCCCTGTGGCTCTAAAACTGCACTGAATTGCTTTAGTAAATTATCATTGCTAAAATAACAAATCAGATGAATATGAAACTTCTTCTGTTACATCTAGACATATCTGAAGTACTTTTAATAGGTCCTCATTAACAGTTGATATTGACTTTCTTTTATTAATGTTAATAATGGCATTTGTACTTTTGGTTATTAATCTCCTTGGTGGAAACCTCAAGCATCTCTCAGGCCAAGAAGTCTATGTAAATATGGGTAATCCCGAATAGCACTTGGCTTAACTGATTTTGATGAGATATGGAGAGTTAAGCCCAAATAACACTCAGGACAGCATTCTGTTGCCATCTTTTACAGTTAATAACATCATAATGCAAAAAAGTCATGAATATTTCTAAGCGTTCTGCCACTCTAAGGTAACTAATTAATATCCATGAGTGGGGCAGAGCCTTCAGCTAAAACACAATGGTGCGTAAAGGTGTAAAAGCTGTAAAACCAGTTTTATAACAAACTAAAACTGAACCATTAATTCACTCAAGTGGTTGTGATGACAATGTAAAGTGGTCATCAGACATTTAATCAGATGACAAAACTGATGTGTACAGCACCATACAATCGAACCACCATGATATGCCCAGTGAATTTGGTCATCTGAAAGTTCACAGTGGTGCAAGGAGATGTGTAGCAGAAAGACAAAATGACTGCGTTCAAATAGGAGAAGAAAGCTGTTAGCCCACTAAGGCACTGTTCACAATGCAGCAACTGTAAATGTTCATGTCAGCAGAAATGTAGAAGCCACAAAGCCTTCTGCTGTTGTAGCCTACAATAACACAATGGGTACATTGTCCATACGGATCAGGCATTGACATTCTACATTCTCATGCACCAGCAACAGAAAAAATATAACAAGAAAGTGTGCAAATAAACACATTGATACTTTCCTAATTGGGATGTTGAGCTGTGTGTTGGTGACTGTCTGAAAACATACCACACAAAGGACTAAATCTGAATCAGGACAAAGAGTGGACACTAGACATACTTTTCTTACTGTATTTATGCTACGTTGTAGTATTTACATGTTTCTGTTATACAAAATAAAAATTTTTCCATTTGAAAATGTTAAGGACTACTCCATAGCATTTGAGGCCCATGTCAATAATCTCATTTTGTATTTTAAAAATCTGGGGTACCAACACATTTTTTCTTCAAAAAAAAAAACATTAGTTTATGTTCTAAGCACTGACTGTTATGATTTCCTTACTCAGGCATTGACCTTTGGGGTGGTTCTCTGTTTGTTTTGCAGAGATCTGTTCCATTTAATCTCATGGACTATAAGATCATGAAATTGGCTACCTAGAAACAACTGCACCAACCCACAAGGTAAGGATGTGGCTGAAAAACAACAGACAAAATATAAAATAGAAGCAAAAGAACAGGTTAAATGAATTTCTAAATAATTGACCATCAATTAATAAAATGTTACCAAATTAGATTAATTTTTACAATTTTACTTTGGGCACAATGCTAATGCTGAGGTTACTGTGAGCTCAGTTCTTGATGCCAGCTGAGACTCTGGTATTGATATTGTGAACTGCATGTAGCCTGTTTAAATAAACACAAAGAACAAAGAAATAAGGGTAGGGGTCCTGCAGGCTGCCCCATTTAGTGTAGTGCCCAAGGGACAAAAACACGCACAATCATGTTAATTGTCTTTTTGCTGTTTTTGGAAAAAAAAAGTCTTTAGAGTTTCAGTGCTCTGGATTCCACAGATGCTTCTCCATGAATGAACTGAGCACTCTGAGTGGTGGCACTCTGAGTTATACACAGATGGAACTGGAAGGGGCAAGGTTTCGGACATATAGGAAGTGAATTCAACAATTTCCTGGGATTTTCTCCTCCTCCATATAGATAGAACAACAACAACATTTATTTATATGCATGTTTTCATACAAATAAAAAGTGCTTTACATGATGAAGAAAGAGAAAAAAGACAAAGTTAGAATTAAAATCAGAGAACACAGAATAAAAGTAAGGTCCAATGGCCAGGGAGGACAGAAAAAAAAAAAAAAAACTCCATATAGCTGGAGAAAAAATAAAATCTGCAGGCATTCCAGGACATGAGACCGCCCAGCCCCCTCTAGGCATTCTACCTAACAGAAATGAACTCAATCAGTCCTCATTGATTGTATACCATTGTATTCATGGTTCTCATGGAAGGACTTGATGATGACGTTCATTTGAACTTCTGGCCTTTAATCCATTAATGTAGGGACATCATGGTGCATTGATTAGGTGGTGGTGGCGCAGGTCGCCACCACAGAAAACTGGAAAAAGAAAAGAAGAGAGAGTAGGGGTTAGTATGGATTTTGAAGTCACCCTGAATAGTAATGATAATTAATTGAATATACAGAGCATCAGGATTAAATAATGTGTTTTTAGCAGTTTATAAAGTGCTCCACCATATCAGCCTGGCAAATTCCTATTGGCAGGCTATTTCAGATTTTAGGTGCATAACAGCAGAAGGCAGCCTCACCACTTCTTTTACGTTTAGCTCTTGGAATTCTAAGCAGACACTCAATTGAAGATCTAAGGTTACAATTTGGAATATACGATGTCAGACATTCTGATATATAAGATGGAGCGAGATTATTTAAGGCTTTGTAAACCATAAGTAGTATTTTTAAGTCAATTCTGAATGACACAGGTAACCAGTGTAGTGACATCAAAACTGGGGAGATGTGCTCGGATTTTCTTTTTCTAGTTAGGATTCCAGCAGCTGCATTCTGCACTAGTTGCAGTTGATTTATGTCTTTTTCGGGTAGTCCTGAGAGGAGTGCATTACAGTAATCTAGTCGACTGAAAAAAAAGTGAACTAATTTCTCTGCATATTTAAGTGATATAAGAGGTCTAACTTTTGCTATATTTCTTAAGTGAAAAAATGCTGTCCTAGTGATCTGATTAATATGCAATTTAAAATTCAGGTCACAGTCAACAGTTACCCCTAAATTCTTTACGTCCGTCTTGACTTTTAATTTTAATGCATCAAGTTTATTTCTAATAACCTCATTATATGCATTTTTTCTAAGCACTAAAATTTCAGTTTTTTCTTTATTTAGCTTGAGAAAATTACTACTCATCTACTCAGCAACAGTAAGTAAAACATTGTGTTAATGAAACAACAGAGTCGGGGTCATCAGGTGCTATTGATAAATACAGTTGCATGTCTTCAGTATAGCTGTGGTAGTTGACGTTATGTCCTGAGATAATCTGACCCAACGGAAGCATGTAAATCGAAAAGAGCCTTTCGGAACACCATACAGAATATCATGTGTCTTTGAAGTATAATTACCACAACTAACAAAGAATTTTCTACTTACCAGGTAGGATTCAAACCAATTTAAGACACTGCCAGAGAGGCCCACCCACTGACTAAGGCGATTTCTGAGAATATTTTGATCAATAGTATCAAATGCGGCACTCAGATCTAATAGGATGAGAACAGATAAATGGCCTCTGTCTGCATTTACCCGCAAGTCATTTATTACTTTAACAAGTGCAGTTTCTGTACTGTGATTTGTTCTGAAACCGACTGAAATTTATCAAGAATAGCATGTTTATTGAGGTGGTCATTTAGCTGCATAATAACTGCCTTCTCTAGAATTTTACTTAAGAAAGGCAGGTTAGAAATAGGTCTAAAATTTTCAAAAGCAAAGGAGCCGAGATTATTTTTCTTGAGTAGGGGTTTAACTATAGCTGTCTTAAGACAGTCTGGGAAGACCTCCGTATCTAATGATGAGTTTACTATGTCAAGAATACTATCTATTAGCACGCCCGATACTTTTTTGAAAAAACTTGTTGGTATTGGGTCAAGGACGCAGGTGGAGGGTCTCAGTTGAGAAATTATTTTATATAAATCAGGTAAATCTATTCTTCTTCAGCTGCTTCAGGGTGGCCTATCAAAATTAGCTCAGAGGTAGACATATACTGTACATCCATACCAATGTGGTCATTCACAACAGGATTCACAACAGGATTGAGAGCTGAGGTCTGGATTGGTTGATGATTACAGTAAGTAGTAAGATGTTGAATAATCTGAAAACAAGCCGTTTCACTAAAGATAGCTTTTTGAAACTTTAATCACAACAGAGTCAGAATTAGAATCACTTTTATTCACCAGTATTTAATGTTTAGGAATTTGACTTGGTAGGTTGGGAGTTGCTTATAACAGAGCACAGCATCACTTACAAATAACATAAATAGCATTGGTAAAAAAGAAAATCTTCACACAAAGTTACAGAATAGTATAATTATGAAGGATATGTGCAAATGATGATGTGCAAGTGAAAGTGTTTTAAATGTGTAGTGTATATGCATGTGCACACACATACATTTACATACACTGTAAACTCCCATATCTTCATACATTATATGTAAGAACGCATGAATATACAAAGAAGACAGGCTAAGTTACTGGTTTGAAAGGGGTATGGCTCTGGGGATGAAACTATTGAGGCGTCTGTTAGTTTTATTTTTAATTGACCTGAAACGTTTACCAGAGGGATGTTTATGGAATAAGTGATGAGCTGTGTGATCGGAGTCTGTGGTGATCCTTATGACATGGTTAGTGACACGAGATGTATACAGGTCTGCAACAGATGGAAGATCACAGCCAATTATTTTCTCAGCAGACCTCACAACACGCTGTAATTTATTTTTGGAGTTTGCCGTTGCTGAACCAAATCACACAACAATGGGTAATGTGATTACACTTTCAATTATGGCTTTGTAAAATTGAACTAGGGTCAGCTAGGGAATATTTAATTTCTTTAGTTGGCATAAGAAGTACAATTGCTGCTGTGCCCATTTAGTGATGGAAATGATGTTAATGTCCCAGCTGAGAGTGTTTTTTATTGTAGTGCTCATAAATTTGAAGGATTCCACCATGTTGACTTTAGATTCATTTATTCCTAGTGGGAGAGGTGATAACTGCTGTTTACGAAACCCAATGTCCATTTCCACTGTCTTGGAGGTATTGAGCACTAGGTTGTTGGAAGCACACCAAGACACAAGGCGAGACACCTCTTTTCTATAATGTGTTTCATTGCCCTTAATAATTAGACTTAATAATTTTCGCTGAAGGATCAGCGAACCTGCAGTCATTGGTGTACAAGGAATAAAGTAGTGGGGAAAGTACACAGCCTTGAGGTGCACTTGTACTAATTATAGAGACAGTATGAGATGTGGGAGCAGACACAAATGTATTGTTTCCGGTTTATGAGAAAACTGTAAACCTATTTACAGATGTAAGGATTCAGTTCAGTCCAATAGTTCAGGGACAATGGTGTTAAAAGCTGAACTGAAGTCTACAAACAGTATTCTGGCATAAGTTCCTGTATAGTCTAGAAGAGCCAGCACAAAATGAAGGCCCTTGTTGATGGCATTGTCCATAGATCTATTTGCTCGATATGCAAACTGAAGAGGGTCAAGATCAGTAGCAGTAACAAACTTCAGATGAGTTAGAACAAGCCATTCAAATATTTTCATTAGAACCGATGTAAGAGCAATAGTAATTATTGAGGCAGCTTATTTTATCACTTTTGGAAAAAGGAAAAATACCGGAAGATTTAAAGCAATCTGACATGGTGCACTGTGCATGAGACTGGTTACTAGGAAATTCCTGGAAGTCTAAGTGAATCAAAAAGCTGCTAGAATGGTCTCAAATATTAGAAAGACTTTAAGAAGCACAATGTTCAAGCAAATCTGCTAGTTGAGTGTTCCTTTTTTCATTTCCTTGGCCCCTCTCATATGAAATTACAGTATACACAGATAGAAGGATCCAAAGGGAAACTGCAAACAAAAATAGGGACTGAGAGGACCACAAGACCAAACGTAAAAAGGGGTTGAAAATCTCCCCCACAGCTTTTCTAAACCTAAAGTCAAGAGGCACAAGATGAATAACAAGGCATGTTATGTGAAAGATATTAATGATGGTTGTGCACCCTTGAATAATGATTCATTATGCACTTTATTGACATACTAGCAAAATACCCGTGCTTTGCAGTGGCAAAGTACTGCCTTGAAATTTTTATTAAGAAGAAAAATTAAACCTTTTTAAACTGAGGGAAAATATATCAAAAATTATTTGTTAAGGAACTCTTTGTATACCACATTGTGAGTTCGGCCCTCCGGTTGTAATATGAGCAAGCTGTGCGCTGCGCTTACTCTTGAGCATGCAACGTACAGTTAGCCATGTGAACAATAATCTTGTTTCAAATCTCACAGCTTGGATTGCTGCTGTCATACTGTCAATTACGACAGTATTTGTAGGACTTGTGTTGAAGAGACAACACCGGTATACAACCGGTTTCATCAATAACTTCATATCCAGCTTTTGAGAGTTTAAACATTCATAAACATCAAAGTGTCCACTACTGAAATCGCCACCTGTCAATCTAAGATGTTTAAGAGGCATTGGCGGTTGTCGAAAGGTGTAAAATATTTGGCCATTTCGGTACACTTGAAAGCGACAACCGAACAATTCAGCGGCAGCCATCAACTCACATGCAGATGCATAGGTGAAGGGCTTAAGCATTTCACTCTTATAGTGCTCCTGTGTAGTATAATTATCTCCTGTACCGTCATCAGTCCACACCTTGAACCTGTCCCAGTCATTCAATACATAAGACACAATGTTCCTCTGGATATCAAGAGTGAGCCTGGTATGGCCGTGCAATATGTAACAAAGAGAATGGAAAAGGTAGGTGCCATCTCCGTGCATGGAAACCACTCGGTAAGTGACAGTTCTTTGATTGATGGTGATCACCTCGATAGACATGTTAATGGGGGTACGGTTGGAATGATAAAGGAAATGGGTACCTGAACAATGTAAAGTAAGTCTAAAATACCTACACAATAACTATAATCGTAATAAATGAACAATAAAACAGCGGAGAAGCCGTGGATTAAATAAAAAGGCTGTAGTTATCAGCAGGGAGACGTGAATCCCATGGCGAAGCAAGGAAGGGAATGTAGAGACTGGAGCAACGGACAAGTTCAATATGGCGGCTGACAGTGGCGTCATACCACCGAAATAAGTACGTACATTGGTTTCGGTTAGCGCAGGGAAGCCACCTACCAAATTTCGTGAAGATGGGGCCATGAATAAGAAAGTTCAACACGGCGAACGTTGTTGACAGTTATGACCGTTACGCTTAGAATTTCGAAATGGAACCTGCTTAACTTTTGTAAGTAAGCTGTAAGGAATGAGCCAGTCAAATTTCAGCCTTCTACCTATACGGGAAGTTGGAGAATTAGTGACGTTGGAAAGTTAAATATGGCGGCCTACAGTGGCGTCATACCACCGAAATAAGTACGTACATCGGTTTCAGTTAGCGCAGGGAAGCCGCCTACCAAATTTCGTGAATATGGGGCCAAAAATAAGAAAGTTCAACATGGCAGATGTTGTGAACCATTATCGACCGTTATGACCGTTACATGTAGAATTTCGAAATGAAATCTACTTAACTTTTGTAAGTAAGCTGTAAGGAATAAGCCTGCCAAATTTTAGCCTTCTAGCTACACGGGAAGTTGGAGAATTAGTGATGTGTCAGTCAGTGAGTGAGTGAGTGAGTGAGTGAGTCAGTCAGTCAGTGAGGGCTTTGCCTTTTATTAGTATAGATTTAGGTATTTTTTATTAACTTTCCTGCTTTTGATTTTCTGTACTAACACATTTGTAAATGGCAGCATCAGTGGAGTATACTGAAGGATGGACGGATGCCCTAATTCTTGTCATCTGTTTTAACTGTATCGTTTTACTGTTTGAGTTCCCATTCTTTGACTTCCTACTTCTTTGCTTATGTAATATCTTTTATGTTTCAGTTTCATGGCTTCTTAGAGTGTAGACCGTCATATTTTCTTCTCCTATTGTTTTATGGAACCACCATTAAATAAAAAACAAAATGAAAACTGTAATTACAGCAAACTGAAATCCTTATGAAGCTGTTCATTTCATCTGCTCCAAGTTGACAAAAAGTCTCTGCTCCCATTCTTCTTGTTTTTCTCATAGCTACGCATTTCTTTTTCAAATTCTGCGCTGAGATTTTTCAATTGATAACAACAATAATTATATTGCATAACATGTCTGCAGACTTCAGTCAAAATCTATTGTATTGTTTTACTAGGATAAGAGAGTGAAAGAATAAATACAAACTCAGTAACTCTTTTGATATCTGAGTCAGCTGATCCAGAGAGTCGAATAATCCCAGCAATTTGGTCTTTATTTTCACAACATATTTGGATTTCAAAGGCATTCTTGGTTTATACAGATCAAGAAGATTGCAGATTGTGCAACTCCACTCTCACCTCTTCAGCCAACACATTAGCCAGCTGAAAATGGCATTTTGCTTTGAGACAATTTTCAAAGGCAATTTGTAAAATCAGAGTGCATTTCCAATCTGCTGTGCATTGTTTCTGTGAGCAGCTGTCAAAATCTGCAAAAGCTCTTTTTTTCTTGTTTTAAAGAAATAACCGCTTTATCACTTCAGATATTTGATTAAATTAGAGCTTCACAGCAAGAGTCAGACGGCTGCTGCAAATGTGCTGATGCTGTAAAATAACAACGCCATGTTCGTCATGTTAGGGAAAATGTTCAGGCTAACTCAACCTGAGCCGGCTTTGTCTGTACTCCCTAAACCTGTAATCACAACCAAGACAGAATCAGAAAACATTTTGATACAATGCATGATAGACTCTCAATCAGTTTCCCAGTTTTAAAAATCTGGTGACCTCCACTTGGTCTCACAATCCCCACTACATTACAGAAAACATGGATCCTATTAAAGAGGGAACCACCAAGCAGCTAGAGCATAAAATTAATTGAAATGTAGCAAAGTGCAGTGTGAGCGGTTGGAGGGTTTGGATAAGGAGTAAGAAGCATAGACATCCTTCAGCCATGGTGGTGGATCAGATAGCGCCGCCATAGCTCAGCTCTAGGGACATCTGTGTGGACCATTCTTAGTCAGTTAATTGGGATTGATCAGAAGCATTCCTCCATTCAGCTTCATTCCGCCTTGTCTCTGGATTCTTGTGATGGTGTATTGAAAAATGAGATTCAGGAGATTAACAGATGGATTGAATCCCTAGTAGCCAGGTACTCTGCATTTAGGATGAAATTACTATGATGCCAAGCTTTTGTCAGTGATATGTACTCTGTTTGGACTGACTGCCTGTTATGTGTAATGTTTGGTGTAGCAAATTGTTGCCTGCTGCTTGGACACATTTATCATTTTCAGCAAGACATTGTGCAAATGGTGTAAATTACCTATCCATCCAGTTTTTCATTCAGTTTTTATGGATCAGCGCCGTTCATTTTATCATGGCAGCAAAAGTGTCAAGGTAGCCATGCATAGAATTCACTCGAGCTCCATATGTGCAAAGCATACAATTATTCAACTTAAAATCTTTTATCGAGCACATTTATCTCATTTAAAATTGTCCAAGGTGTTTCCAGGGCAAGATCCAACCAGTGAACGTTATAATCGAGCTCCAGCTTGACTAGGCCACATGTTTTAGGCGTATACCAAAGGTACATTTTTAAATGCCTATCAGACAGCCTTGGCATCACAATCCCTCCTAATCCATTAACAGCTGTATTTGGTGTACTCCCAGATGGGCGTAAAGCATGTAGACTTGTCTTGCTCAGCTGGAAGACTTTTAAGTCAGCAGATAACTGATGTTATATACTACAGTATTTGAAATTGGAAAAAATCAAATTCTCATTTAGAGGATCTGCGCAAAACTTTTTAAAAACCTGACAGCATCTGATCAATAACATTTTAGAATAAGCATTTAATTTGGAGGAAAGGATTTTCTTCCTGCTTTTATTTTTTATTCCAGCTCTTAAAGTTTTACTTTACTTACTAATCTGTTGGCCTAGCTCTCTTTCTCATGGGTTGGGGTTGATTTGATTTGAATTTAGTTTTGTCAAGTTTAACTTGTTTGTGTGGAATGTTACTTGCTTTTAATAAATTCAGTAAAATGTTAAAAAAAAAAGTGTCAAGACAGGAAGCAGCTCAGAGTGTCAATCTCGTCCATTGCAGTTTGCACACACCTGCAGTTACTCACGCACATAATAAATCCAAAGGAATTTAAATATAATGAGAAATAAATCACTTTTCCACTGCATGTAGCACAATCTCTTGATATTCTAGTATTTATTTGTCTTTCAAATAAAAGAAGCAACTCTGACACAAAAAACAAAGAATTCAGGGTCAAGACATTAAATTGGAGAAAGTCTAATCTTTGCATTCATTATGTAATGAAGATTACGAAGGACATGATAGGGGAGTGTGACTTGCACTACTTGTAAAAGACAAACTACTTCATTTTATATTCCATTTCTTCTTTCATAATATATGTCCTAAAAGTAGCAACTGAAAATCAGACACTAGGTGGGAGCAATGAGATAACATTGCAATGGCTCTCATTCTCACTGTGAATGACCACATCTTGCACATGAATAATATCCAGCCTAGAGTGGACAGTGCAGTGCCAGCTTACATGGTTTTCCTCTTGGCACTCCATCGCCCTGTATTGTGAGACAAAGGCTGGGTGTGTTTTAGTTGTTTCAGTTATTTAAAGTTTTGTGTGGATTTTGGCACAACCCTGCTTGTGAAGGCATGCACTAGTTTTATTTAAGCATGGAGTGTCATTATAATTAACAGGCAGCAGCTACGAGACGAGTAGGATAAAAGATGTATGTTAGTACAGAGTGGAGAAAGTGTTGTTTTTGAGAGAAAGGGGAGGGATTTAGTGACTGCTGGATGGAGAAGTAAAGGATGAGAGAATAGAAATGGCAGGAATGGCTTTCTGGATTCTTAAAAGAGGAGCAAGACTGAAAACTATAAGGTGGTCTCATGCCATGGCCACGATCTTGTCTGTTGAGCACAGGAGCATATGGGATAGAGAAAGAGACAGAGAGAGAGAGAGAGACCATGAGAACAAGGAGAAGGCAGAAGGATCAAGAGAAGTCGGCATCTGAGAGAGTGACCAATGGAGGTGTCAGCTTCAGGACTGTGGCGACTGGCTGAGGTAGCAGGTAGGATCAGCAGTGACTGGCTAAGGTGGCAGTTAGGGTGTCTGAGGACTGGCTGAGGTAGCAGACTGAGAAGCAGCAGGCTGCAGTCCGAATGAGGACTAAATGTGACTATCTCTCCATGAACTGAGTGGTTTTAAACGTATTTCTTTTCATTTAGTCATTTGCACCCAAGATACTGTTAATATTAATGGCATGAATTTTAAAGTTGAAATATATATTGAGTTATTTATTTCAAAATGCACTGATTTGCACTTTTATTATAATTTATTTATTAAACCCCACTACTGCTTTTGTAATGTAAGTCTGTCTTGTCTTCTCACTCACTTTGGTGCAGGTTTCATCCTAGTTCTCAGTTCGTGACTATTAATGCCCCAAATAGTAAAATGCGCCAGAAGGCAGAAGCTTCCAGGTAAGGTGGTTCTACTCACTTATCATGGTAGTGTGTTGTTTGTTGATTGGCACATTCAAGTACGTATTTCACTTTGCTCTGTACACATGACACCAATTACGCTATAAACCTGCTGTATAAAAGAGGCAAATAAATAGTTAATACAAAACCCATGTGGCAGAAGTGATTTACAACACCTTCTAGAATTGAGATCAGCAAGAATGCCATACTATAAAGTGAATCCCCCTTCTTCTTTCCCTCTGGCTTTTCCATTATCCAGGCTTGCCACAGTGAAGGTGAATCTCTCTTTGCCAAGAGCTTCTATTTCTGGCTGAAAAATTTAAAACCATGTCTTTGTTTAAAAAATTTTGTGTAGCTTGAATATAGATATATTTTTTATGTTTTGACAATTTCATATTTTGAAAGCTTTATTTGGAGTTTTATTTTCGTGTTCAAGTTTGAGTTTTATTTCTTTGTTCAATAAAGTGTTTTTTTTTTTTATTTCAATTTTATCTGCATCACATCACCACTTTGAAAGATGCTATGATCAGATAGTGGTTGCTATGAGAACTTGCCTGGTTGCTAGGGCTTGCTTTCCTGATACATCCTGATAAACTGCACTACTACATCATAAACTGCTTTGTCCAGGATATGGTTTCAACCAATTAACAAGTGATCTTTGAAAGTCTTGTTTATGGTATACTGGTATTGACTCTTGCTATTCTGTCTTTGACTCAGTCTTCCTTTTGGTGCTGGTGTTGAATTTCTCCTGATAATGATTAATTCTACCAGATTAGAAGAACACATTGCTGTGCTCAGAAAAGTTTACCTTTTGTTTCTGACATTTTTCTCTAGCTTCCAAGAATGAAATGTTTTGTTTTATTTCAGAAAGAAACACTCATCTCTTGCATTTTTGCACTTTTAACAGTGCTCTCCAGTAAGCAGTATCAGTGGTCAACCCAGAGCAGTCATTTAGGGAATAAAATGAACAGCGGGCTTCAAGCTGCAGATTTCTTAGGCTGTTTTTTTGTTTTTGTCACTAGCACAACATGCCCTGTCATTTCCTTACGTATATATCCTGTCACACACGTGCACATAGGGGACAGCTGAAGAGCCATAGTGACTGCAAATCTACCACCACTCCAGGTGTTGGCGCTGTGTCCTAACGCCTCTCTTTCTCTTCCTCCCCCGTGCAGACCAGTTGATTGACAGCTAGAGCACCTCTGATGTCACTTTTGGCGTCCATCCACCTGGACCCGCCTTTTCTGTCCGAAAGCTCCGCCATCTTGGAATAGTTCTGTTTTGAACTTGCATCTGTAAGGGAGGACTTTGCAATAATTGCGTGTCTTTTTGAATCGCTGTAGTCAACAAAGGATTAACAACAAAACGTCACTGTGTTCTGTGAGGTTTCAGACCAAAAAAAAAACCTGCACTGACATAGCAATCCAAAGTATGCAAGCAACTGAAACCAAGAACCTGATACTACCATAGAAGTGCAAAGAGATGAAAAAGGACAAGGAGGAATTCTTAGGGCAGGCTATCATAGGAGAGCAGGTGTCATCTAAAACAGTAACTATATGTTTTCCAGCAAATGGGTTGCTACTTTTTATTCACACCCTGTCAGCACACAATTGTTTCCATGTTTGGATGATACATGTTCATCTTTTGATGTGCTGTTTCAGTGATGCTCTGCTAAAAAAAGATTGTTTCCATGTTTTTGGTTGTGACATGTGTCACATGCCTTCTACTAAAGCAGATGGCCTGCTAGTAGTTTGGGACCGACCAGGACTGAGGGGGTAATAAGAGAGGCACAAGAGAGGCAGATGTTCAAAAAGAAAAGGTAATTGTATTATTCCACGATAGAGAAGAGAAGGAAAAAAAAACAGTTGCTGATGTAAAAGCATGCACAAAAAATGTATAAATAATCCTGTGACAAAACAAATCTAATTATGAAAAATGTGAAGACGAAAAATAGAAATTGTAAAATACAGAGGCTCTTACCCTAATATATATACAGTCACTTCTAGTATATATAAGGACATCAGCAGCCTTAAAATAAAAAAAAAACGGACTCTTTTTCAGCCCAGGTCAAACATACAACTCCTCAAAAAAAAAAAAAAACCTCAGGAGCTGTTTTTGGTCCTCAGGAGCCTAACCCACTTATTAACATCAACCAGCAGCTCCGCCACCAGGCACCTCTTAGTCTGGCATGCCTCACACTACCTAACCCTTCTTCTCAATTCTCTCCAAACAATCGTCTCCCTCTTGCAGCCACAACATTAGTACTTATAAAGACTTCTCCATTCCCAGGGTCAGCTTGCCTAAACATAGGGTGATACCATTTCGGGCCTGCCGGGGAAATCATACACTTCAAGTAAAAATCGAAATATCCGACAACAAAATACACATAATAAAACACTAAACAACAAAAATATTTATACCTAACCTCGAGGTTACTAAAATACAAATGGAAACATTACGGTATACTACTAATCCAGCCTGGATTCCTCCTATAGCTGTTTTTCGACCTTCCCAGGCACCCGTGACTGCGTTTAGTTTCGGTGCCACCTTTAAAACACTGGTCGGTAAAAGTGGAATGTTACGCATGAGGCTTGAACCCAAAACAAATAATGGAACATTCGAAAAAAAAAAACTAAATAAACAACCTGATGGTAAGTCCAAAAAACCTTGTTAAAGTAATTTTTTTTTCCACCCGTTGTAAACTCACTGACATATTGCTCATTGCGGTTCATGCTATTGTATTAGCGTCATGGTGAGGCTATAGCATCACAACATGCTTGTTTTTTGAGACTTGTGACCTACAGAAACTGTATAAAATCCTTTGACAAGTACCCAGACCTTCAAAGCTTAACCCAGACGATTGGATGATGTCGCCATCACCTGTTTCTCAGAATGCCCTTCTACTTTGCCAAATTTGATGTCTTCCACTTTTTCTTCTCTCTGGCTCTCCCTTCAAGACTGGTTATCGTCAAGAGCTTTATTTAAGTTATGATTTGCAGTGTAAGCCGACATTAAAAGAAATTATTTCTTCAATGTGATTTATTTTGTCTCTGCATGGAGTTTGAATGTTCTCCCCGTCTCTGCTTGGGTTTCCTCCGGGTGCTCCGGTTTCCTCCCACAGTCCAAAGATATGCAGGTTAGGTGCATTGATGATCCTAAAATTGTCCCTAGTGTGTGGGTGAGTGTGGGCATGTGTGTGCGCCCTGCGGTGGGGTGGCGCCCTGCCTGGGGTTTGTTTCCTGCCTTGCGCCCTGTGTTGGCTGGGATTGGCTCCAGCAGACCCTCGTGACCCTGTAGTTTGGATATAGCGGGTTGGGTAATGGATGGATGGATTTATTTTGTATTACCGCTGTATCACTAGGGAAGGGGTATCATCTTTTATGTTATATCTATTTAGATTTGTGTCAAGTAACACGCCGCAATCACTAACAAACTCATTCCCAAGGAGCAAGCACCCCTGCTGGACACAATCGTGCTTCATCAAATTATAGAGGGCATCTGCATTGGCACCCCAACTCTTTATCATTGTCCTCTTGTTCTGTTACAACCCAATCTGCATATCCTTCATTAAGACATCTTTCTATCTGGTTTTTGATTTTCTCATCCTTTCTTCTGACAACTCCATCCCTAACATTGTCCACATAGCACACTGTTTTCCTTTTATCTCCATATACATCCAGCCCACTAGAGTTTTCTCTACTTCATTTTTCACCACATTTCTTACACATTTAATACATCCTGGTCATCCATAGAAAAAGTTTCATCACTTATTGTTCCCCAAGCTATATGACATTGTTGATCTAACTACTGTTTTGTTTATTTTGTGTGTTTTTTTTTATTATCTTGGCAGCTATCCTTGGGTCACAGAGTATTCTGGAACACTTTCTCACATTTTTCCTCCTATTTTCTGCCTAATTTCCACCTACGTCTCTGTTTCTTTGAATCATTAAGTACTGAAAAAGCTCCATTTCTCCTAACCCATCTTCACATTTCCATTCTTACCCTGTCCGGTGTAGTAGAACATAAATTGAGGTTTTGATCTACTTATGATATCCATCCCATGCTCCTTTACACCGTCTCAACACTTCTCTAATTCCATTTCCAGTTCCTCCATTTCACATAATTCAAGATCACGTGCAAAAAGAACAGACAATGGAAGTTCTTTCCTCACTTCTTTGCTGATCTCATCCATTATTGTATAAAATAATGGGCTCAAGCCCTGATGCAATCCCACTCTCACTTCTAACTCTTCCTTTATTCCTGCCACAAACACCATTCTCTCCTTAAGATCTGGAAAGTTTTATGAAATGCCTAATAGATCCTATGGCTTGAGAAAAATCATATCCAGGTTGTTAGGTCCATTAACAAAAGCTATCGGACAGAATACAGAGAAATATAACTGAGTCCCTGACTGACTTGTGGAAAAAAAACACAAAACAGGTAAACGCTAAAAGAGAGAAACTCTGAAATCAAACCACTTGTTGTTAGGCAAAGTCCAGTAGGAGGTGCTGCAAACAGGAAAAAACACCTGCTATCTCGTGGCTAACATAGCCAGATTAGCCTTCAGTCTGCAGTAAGATTATATCGGATTGATAGATACGAAGAATATTTTGTTACATTACAACAATAACTGGGTCAGTGACTGAAAAAGTGATGTCAGGTTTGTCTCCACTGGTGAGCACTGACCTGCCACTAGTAGGCAGATAGAGAGGCTGTTACAATTGTGACAATATGAAGGTACTCCAATACAAGCTGCCCACAAAAGGTAAGCAGGTGCCTGCATCCTTGGTAGATAAACAGCTAAGAGAGGCAAGACAAAAGATTATGGACAACAATAAATGAAAAAGAGAGTGGACCCTTTATTGTATTCATAGTCAATGAGGATCTGCATCACTTATGCTAAACCTGTGCATGAAAGAAAATTAAATAAAGAAGTCATAGCTTCAAATATGAGCACCAGAGGCAGAGGAATTGGTGTCAAAATTGCATTGCCGCTCACAGACTTTGCATGTTAAACTGCTGCAGGGGATCACCACTGCATGCTAGAAACCATCTGAAATGTGTTTGTTTTTATCTGTAGACACATTAGGGAGCCTACTAAAGTTCATCTTAACTCCTACTGGATATAATGTAGTGTTGTGGAGGAGTAACAGCCTACCATAACGGAAGGAACATAACCTGTAATGAGACAGAAATCTGTTAAGATTAAATAAAAAATAAATACATTTAAAGGCTTAATCTGAGACAGTAGGAAGAAAAAAAAGGAATTCTGGAGAAACCTTTGTAAGTGCAGGGAGAATATCCACATTCTACACAGAAAGCATTGCAGCCAGGAATTTAAGTGAGGATCAAATGGCATGAGGCAGCATGGCTATCACCTTTAGACTGCCCATTCATTCATTCATTCGTTCATTCATTCGTTCGTTCGTCCATTCTTCCATTTACTGACCTGGTCACAGGGAGCCGTGCAGTTATAGAATGGCCACAAAGCCACTGAAGGTCAAAAACACTCGTAATAAACTTACTCGTATGTGTAATGACTGCCTTCAGCACAATGGAGAATATGCTGTAGGACCAGTGCTCATTTTCTTTCCTTATTTTAACCAATGTTGAATATGTATGGTGGAAATGAATGGTGCCAATTTGTGATGCCATCCCAAATTTAACTAAGAATTAACTAAGTCATTACTTATTTTTATAATACCTTTTCCATCACTCTAATAACCTTGTCCACTTATTCAGATTCCCCTATTGGAAAGTCTTGTGTTTACCAAGGATGCAGAAAAGATCAGATGAGGTCTCCTCATTGGCAAGGCCATTGTTTGAATCTAAAAGGTAGGCAGTGTGGCCTCGTGGTTAAGGAATTAAGAGTGAGAGGACTCTGCTTTCTGAGCCACCAGTTATTTCACCTGCCTTGGCTATGGGTGTAAAAATATATGTTTTGAGCAAGTCTGTTATGTTATAGCACCGTACTTGAAAGATACTTTAGAAAGGCACTGCATAAAAGAAAATGGGTCTGTTGTGGGTGTGTAATAATAGAATGTTCAGGATGCACTTATCAACTCCAATGTCACACACTGAAGCTGGTGACTGAGAATTTGTCATTGGCAGTGCAACTCATGCACCTTTTACCAACTAGTTTAAGACACATTTGAGCCCACTGGGTCCTGGGTATAGTAGGATTCCTGAATCTTATTGAGAGTTGGGCTTTGCAGGTAATCGTATCTCACTGATCTAGTCAAATGTAATTGAGATTCAAATATCATTAAAGAAAGTGTAAAGTTAGTTGAAGAATGAATATTTTTGGAATGGTAAAATAGATGTTCTCGTGATTCTTATTATAGGTAATAAAAACAGACATTACTCCAGTTCAGTCACTGGATTTGATCTTATAACATAAGAAGACAATAACAGGGGTACAGATCCACTGGGGTCCTTGTTTATTATAGAGGAAATTGAAAAGTATCTTTGCAGAGGATTTCCATGCTTCATTGTTAAAGAGATGGACTGGAATCTATCATTCTCTCTCTCTCTCTCTCTCTCTACATCTGTCTCATCTGAGTAGACCCTGTCGTGCCCTTCTTCTTTCTGAGTGAGTCATTAGTCTTGTCTTCTGAATGCAATACAGGGGACGCTATTGTTTGCTAGGAGAAGACTTAATGAGACGGATCCAGTGGGTATGTGGTTTTTCTCTTCTCTGGGGAGTGAATAGAAAAACACAATAGACTTCTGTTGGGAAACTTTGTCCATTGCTGCAATGCCTTGAATATATTTCCCACAGGAGTGGACTGAAGGTCATATTTATAATAAGTCAGAGACTGAATCACAGGAAAAAATGCATAACATATAAATGTTTGTAGTAGATGGGTAGCACAGTGATGCAGTAGTTAGCCTTGCTTCATTATAGCCTTAGGAGAATGCATTTGGCTCAACCCCCTGGTGCTGTTTGTTTAAATGATACCAAGGGCCTTTATAGGTATTTATACAGGATCTCCGATTATTGTCTCTCATCTCCACGACTTGCAGGTTAGGTTAACTGTTTGCTGCTGAATTTGTCTTGTGTGAATGTGCCCAGTAATGGCCAGGTCCCCAATGATCCCATGATAGACTTCTACCTACATAACCCTGGTGTGGATTTAGGAGATTTGAAAAATGAATGGATCAATAAAAAGATTCAGCAGAAGGTTTTATTTTGTTGAGATATTCAAAAAAACCTGCCACACAGCTCCAGAGACTAGTGGTCAATACCTAGTACGTCTCAAGCTCATTGTGTACAAAGTAATATGACGGTCTTGTTTTTTATATGATAGAGTATAATAAAATAGTATGAGAGTACATGATACTGGAAAAAAATAATAATAGGGAAGTGGGAAACAACATTGTTGTGTAAATGACACAGAAATGGATTCTCAGAGTATTAGTTTCTAAGTTAAAAGAGAATAAAGCTGCACAGGAGAAAATGTAAAGATAAAATGATTAAACTAAGTAAGTTATTTAAAAAATGTAAACAAACGCTTTTCCCTGCCTAATTTGCCGTTACATATCAATCTCGTGTATATTTCCATTTTGTCTCGGCAATTTCTCTGCATAAATTTGTGGACATTTGGCTCTCGCTGTGCAGTTTTACTGGTAGATAGTGATGTGCAGTAAGCAAACAAACTACTGTAGTTCTTTTGCACTTGTATTGGTCTCTGAACAAACGTACTGGTCCACTGAAATTAAAAAACAAATTCTTTTGGAGGCATGTGCAGTGCATGCTACATTTTATATTGCATTCTATATGCAGCTATCGTCTTATCTTCACTTAAATTGCTGCAAAACAGTTATGATGACATCTAGCCAATGACTGACTTCGCAGATGACACCAAGCACCACCCATTGATTGGTTTATTCCGACTGAATGACTACGGCTGTCTCAGTACACTGACTGATTGAATGAAACAGTATGCCCCCTACTCATCTGGAGAACCATTGCAAGATCATTCCCAAACCGCAGACAAGAGACTCACAGTACATTGAATCATAGTTCAGTTCACTGATGATATGTATGGCAGATTGCATCAGAAAGTACAGGATATAAGAGAGGGAAATTGTGGGAGATTAATCCAAAACTGAAAAAATTTTTATTTAGTCATATTTCAGTGTTCTTAAAATGTTATTGTGATGTGTACCCTATTCTAAAGTTCCATTTGTGCAATTTTTTTCTATATATTGTTTAAATTTTATTTATTGTCAAAATTCAATAAAGAGGATTATTATTATTTTGATGCTTAATTTTTATATTGTTTTAGTTGTTTGGTGGAGTTGCTACACAGTTTTGATACTATTCTAGATTTCAAACTAGAATATAGCTTCTTGTTGTTTTTGAAGTGAACGAATCAGTGATTCAAAGATTCTGCACATCACTAATGTTGGATTGTGTACAAGCAGGTAGTGACACTTCACATAACTGTTCCTCCAATGAGCACACGTTGTCTTGTCTAGCACATGCTCAGTCAGTGTGCAAATAGCCTCACAGCTGCAAAGTTTTAGAGTCGTGTGGTCGCTGACACTAGGGTACGCATGCCAGAATGATGACAAAATTTACATCACACACACCCTAACAGACACTTGCGGCAATGTGGACACAGCAAGTATAAATGGGCCTTCAATCTACTGCCAGACCTACAATTTTAACTATAAATAAGCCTGATATATTAGAGGGTTGGTTCTTAAGCTAATAGTTTTTAGTGAAAAATATATTCTCATTTAGCATTAAATTACAAAGCAACAAGCAATAATTAAAATTACAACTCAACATATCAGAAGCAAGAATGTTAAAGAATTAAAAAAAAATACTCTTTAGATACAAGAACAAGAAAATATGAACACATAACTCCAGTTCTTAAATCTTTACACTGGCTCCCAGTTAAGTTTAGGGCAGATTTCAAAATCCTCCTTTTAACATATAAAGCATTAAATGGCCAAGGTCCGGCTTACTTGTCTGAACTTATCGTGACTTACAAACCTGAGCGCACATTAAGATCTCAAGATGCCGGTCTGCTTAGGATTCCAAGAATTAATAAAATAACCCTAAACTGTGGAATGGTCTTCCTGCTTTTATAAGAGATGCCCCCTCGGTCTCAGCCTTTAAATCCCGGCTGAAGACTCACTACTTCAGTTTAGCATATCCTGACTAGAGCTGCTGATTAACTGTACAGACTGCATCTCTGTTGTTGGTCATTAGCACTTAAACATAAGTAACATGATAATTATATTTGAATACTAACCCTCACCTATTCTGTTTCTTTTCTCGGTACCCAAATGTGGCAATTGGTGCCACGGCCCACCTGCCAAGTTGTTTGCCTGCCTGTGGTAAAGTCATCCCTGATGGAGGATCACAGGAATCATGGGAAAGAGGGGTCCTTTCATTGGAGCAATGTTTCAGCCGTGGCATGGCCAAATGGGGAGGCAGCTAGATGGATGAGGTCTCCAGGACTCTAAAAATATCCAAACCTAATTATGTCATATCATCTACTGTTAAACCGTACTTCTAAAATTTTTATTATTATGCTGTCTTAAGGAATTGTCCTGTTCTGTATGTTGTATTGTATTGACCCCCTACTTTTGACACCCACTGCACGCCCAACCTACCTGGAAAGGGGTCTCTTTTTGAACTGCCTTTCCCAAGGTTTCTTCCATTTTTCCCTACAAGGTTTTTATTGGGAGTTTTCCTTGTCTTCTCAGAGAGTCAAGGCTGGGGGGCTGTCAAAAGGCAGGGCCTGTTAAAGCCCATTGCGGCACTTCCTGTGTGATTTTGGGCTATACAAAAATAAACTGTATTGTATTGTATTATATTGTATACAAATTATTTGAAATCACCTACTTTTAGTTGCAATTTTCAAAGTACTATTTTGAGGACAAACATTACTGTTACCAGGTAAATAGCGGATTGTAATTTGTACTGTGTCACAATATGATTTTGATTAGGACATGTAAAGATATAAAATACATCAACGAGATATATATTGGATGATATTTTTAATACCAGGTGAATATATTTCTAAAATATTCTACAATATACAAAAATATCAACTATATATCTAGATATTTAGAAACATATGCTCCTAAATATATTGTGCAATATATTAAAATATATAAAATATATTTGAATATACAAAATGGCAATACTTTACATATTTTTCATATATATATATATATATATATATATATATATATATATATATATATATATATATATATATATATATATATATATATATATAGTCTATAGATATTGCAGTATTTTTTCCTAATATATATCACAATATATTTTTAAATATATTAACAATAGTAGTAATACATTCAAAAAGTAAATATTTTTGCTATTGCCAATGCTGACCTCCTTCCTGATTTTTCACATTTTTCCATTAAAAACTATACTGATAAATGGGCTTTATTTGTACATTAGCTACATCCATCAGTCCATATTCTAAACCTGCTTCATCTTGAGCACGATCACGGGAAGGCAGAGCCTCTTCCAGCAAGCACAGGGCCTGAAAAGGCCTCCAGTCAAATCGCTGCATCTACATCCTGTATTAAGTGCTCTCCTACATGGAAGACAGACATTTTTAATGTTGTGTTCTTTCTTTCTGCACACAATTGCCATTTCTTCCACTTTCTGTAAGGTTTACCTTCCTGATACACTCTGAAGTTTCAAAGTCATGCTGAACACTCTCCTCAGACCAAACTGTAGTTTGTGTTAGCACTAGCAGTTCATCTATTGTCCTGTGCCCCAGTGACTCCATTTTGAACAAAAAAAAAAAAACAATTCAGACCACTACAATGGACGTATAAAATTGGTTTCCTGAGCAACTTCAGCCCTAGTCATGTGGAGCTGAAGCGTATGCAAAGCGAAGTAACCATTCTCGAATGGGATGCAAGTTTACCAGTGGCCTTTGTTGGATTCATGAATTATAAAATTCTTGAAGACAATACAAATGTGTACTGTAGGTGTACATCAATGTGGTGATGTTACTGGTATGTCAACATGTGTGCAGAAGAGAATCTTGCTAAAATGTCTTTATTTAATAGCCAAGATTCATCTGCTAATTGATAATCTGTAGTTTTCACAGCTAACAAAGGTTCACAGTTAGAAGTGCTGTGCAAGAGGAACAGGATCCTTGATAAACTGAGTTTTGAAGGAATTTCTGGTGAGGTATGACATCTACAGGTTGGTCGATTAGAGGTTGAGGTTCCATCAAGGTTATATTAAGCTTGCCGGATGGAAATGCATAGTTTTGGTTTGACTTTTGCAGTAGTTGAGACTTTGGCCTTTAAAGCTTAAGTCTACCGGTTCAGTCTTCACCTCTGGTTCACCATATGACTGCTTTGTATCACTTTTTAAAAATACATGTAAGGAAATGGTATTTCAATGTAGAAAAGTGCTATATAAAATAGAGATTGTATGATAGTTTGCAAAGCCAGTGGCACACTACATGACTTTGAATCAGAGAGCTCATCCAAATGATTGAAGTTGCCGGATCTCTGCCTTGAGGGTGCCAGAATAACAGATTGTACAACTGCCTCATGACTTTTCAGCTTGGTTTCAGTTGACAGACAACTGACATGCTGCCTGACAGTACCAGTGGCCTTACAAACATTTTTATGGCAAGCTATGCTGTGGTTTCAACTCATCTTTCTCCTTTTTTCATTCTGTTATAGTACAACAAACATGAGATACTGGATAGACAAAACTTCGTCTGCATTGTCCAAAATACCTGCTTTCCGCCTTTAATTGCGGTTGTCAACTCTTGGATATACAAGAATCTGCCACTACGACTTAAAACAAAATCAAACTTATCTGGCTTTGTCAGGATGAGTTACAGACTGGTCAGATTACATAAGTGGCGGTGGTGGGAGTGCCCCATGACTGCACTTGAATTGTTAATGTTGACTGAAGGCTACAACTGAAAACTGATGGAGAAGTTGAGAAGTGAGCGTTTGGTGTCTATAGAAATCCACCAGAGGGGACTTAGATCTTCTCCGGAACATTGCCTCGCTGTTATTTTTGTGCATGCTGTGCTGCACATCATTGCATTGCAAGCTGGTATACACTTTCCCCTTGATGAAGAAGAAAATGATGAGAAAAAAGATGAAGAAAACTTTACAATTGAGTTGGGTTTTGATGCACGAGTGAACATTATCACAAATGGCTCTGTGGCAAAGGATCTGCATTGGTGTCTGGAAGGTTGCCGGTTCAAATCCCATTACTGCCAGAAGGGATCCTACTCTGTTAACCCTTTGCTCTGACCTCAAATGGTCATGCAAAAAGACAGGGATTAATAAAGTATATCAAAAACCAAACAAATAAAAAAATGCAGTCATCAAGTTTGTGTACAAATAATGTTTGAAATATATGCATTGTGTTTGTTACTTGACATGTTAGTTCTGTCATATTAATAAATACAACGTACACTCTCTTTTGAGTCATATTGTTTCCATCTGATTCAGACTTTACTGTCTTAGCAATAACTGATATTGATGTTTTAGCAATGCTTATTTTAAACTACTTTAAATGTACTTTTCAGGTGTAATATTGAGCAGTATACTCAACATTTATTGGTTTAGTGAATGACTTGTTCAGTTGCAACTGGCAACGCTTTTTCAAGGGATGAGTCAACAAAGGAACACGCACTTTAAAGTGCGTCATTAAATATCAGATAACGAATCCCTTCAGAAATGGTGACAAGTACTTTACACATTCATTAGTTTTTGCATTATTCACTAAGATAAATCATTTTCAGGAAACGTACCCAGATTAGTGTACAGCCATGTGTAAAATGGAATTTGCTGTATGAATGGTGCTTAAGTGGTATGAGAAATTTATACATTGAGCATGTGGAGGATGCTTCATTAAATGAATACTTTTTGCAGTCACACCATCTTCAAAGCAAGCATGCGTTCTTCTCAGACAAGAAGTCTTCAAACAACGAAGAAAGAAAAAAAATTTATTCCATGAATAATCCGGAAAATGTTACTCATCTAACTAGTTAATGGGAAAGAATTTGCTTAATTATAACAGTGGGTTGCATACTTTTGCAGTAAATATAGATGATGATTTAAGTAAAAAGCATTGGCTAACAGTGCTTATTGTCTACCATCGAAGCAGCCATGACAGCGACACAGACCTCAGAAGACCTGCTCCAGATTGTACAGAATCAGCAATGCTTCCTAAAGAGTGGAGATTAACAAGCAACCATCTTGGAAATCAAAGGGTGAACTGACAGGTATGGAACTGGTCAAGCAGCCAGTTTTTGTCTCAGACATTTTGTTCCTTCAAAACTCCTTCAGATCTTACCACCGTATTTCTTCTTAGGGGAAGAAATGCGTTTTCGGGATGAAGACCGATAAAGAATTTTTTCTTTGTACTTCAGTGACAGGAAGCAGTGGCCATAAATCTAGGCAGTGATAATCTGGACTGCAGCCTGATGCTGCTGATGTGAAGTGGCTTGTGTTTACTTCTCCAACTGTGTGGTGAAAGCACCACATCTGGAAATGTAGTCTTTCAAAGAGAACCTCAGCACATTTGATTGGAAGCACTTTGGTGGCTCTCTCGTTCTACTGTATGTTAAAGAAACAAAGAGGAAATGAGTTTATCTGAATAATAAAAAGTAGAGGAAAGAAAAACACTGGAGCTATAAAGCTGCCTTCAGCTTTGAAAGAATGAAACATGGCCTAAGAAAAACGAAGGCTTTATAATATTGTGGGTTCACAGTGCATATACTTCAATGACAGCAGGTCATTGAAGAACAGTCATGGAATTTCAGTGTTTTATAACAGTTAGCTCAACACTTTATTCAGTGATTTCAGCAGTTCATTTGACACAATTATAGCATGTAGATTTAGCAGTGCCATTGCATAAAGAGTTAGAAATAATGCAAGACCTGTTAAAGTGTGACATTCAATTATAATGCGGCTGCATCACAGCAAATCCCGTCTTGTCTATGTGGAGTTTGCATGGCCTCTGTTTCCATGTGTTGTATTTCTTTTGCGTGTCCTGGTTTTCTTTCAACATACCAAAGACATGTGCTAGACTGCATTTACTTTAAAATGTATTTGCTTTGGACAGGGGTCCTCAATCCCAGTCCTGGAGAGCCGCAGTGGCTGCAGGTTTTTGTTCTGACCTGGTTGCTTAATCAGAAAGCAATTCTTGCCAATAAAGCACTAACAAGCTATGAAATTAAATTAACTCTGCTATGTCAGGTCATTCTCATATCCTAGATTTTCTTTCCCTTTCTATCATGCAAATGATTTGAAGGCTAAAATGGACGAGTAATTCTCAGTCCTTCACTTTTTTCTCTTCATTTTTCTTCCAAGTATTTAATTAAACCCAATAGTGCAGATAAATACACACAGGTGTAAATGTAAATAAGCTTAATGGAGAAATGCTGCTCTCTCTTGTCATGTGCATGTTATTGATAATAAGGAGCAATTAAAATAGCTGTTTAAGACAAAATTAAGCAATAAGGGCTCAAAATCACTAAAGTGAAGCAGAAGTGTTACTTTAGCAATAAGTGCTTTTTATTAAGCAACTGGAGTGGAGCAAAAACCTGCAGCCACTGCGGCTCTCCAGGACCGTGATTGAGGACCCCTGGCTTAGGAGACACTTTTATCCAAAGCGACTTACAAAACAGGTCAACATAAGTGAGTGAACATCAGTGCCACTGGAAAAGGTTACAAAAGTAAACCTGACAATATTTTGACATTTTTCAATCTATTTAATTATACAGATAAAGCAAAGTTTGATTGAGCTAAAGTCCGAAAGGCTGGGGGAAGGACCATATTGTAAACAAATGGAAGAACACAAGGTCCATAAAATTGGTCCAGGGGCTGTCTACAATGGCTGACCCCCAAAGGTCATGTGAATAAATAATTTCCCCTGGGAGATTAACAAAGTATATCAAAATCAGAAAAAAAAATTGTCATACCCCAGTGTCTGTAGCAATAGGCACCTTTGCAGAAATCGGGCATCTTGTAGTTTGTAGATGGAGATGGACTGTGACAAGTGAGGAGCTAAACACAAATATTCAGAATGTGAAAACAATGCTGTGTTTATTTTTAAAGTGCATAGAAGGTGCAGAATTGTGCCTAAAACAGTGTTTTCAATAAATAATCTTCATAAAAGGCAGAGCCCAACAACGTGTTCAATAACTAAAGTAAAAGCTGTTAAAATTCATTTTCTTTCCACTGTGCCATCATCCTTACAGGAATAACAAATGGGAAACCTTGTAAAGTCGTTAGCACCAGACAGAGACCTCTTTGGCTTTTTCCCATTGTTGCCACACTGCCCTCACCTCCTTTCCATCTACCTTTGCTGGTACCCGCAGAGACTATCTTTAGTCCAAGGAGCCACATCATGTCTTGTTCTTCTCTTTTTGAAGTCCGACCACTCTTGATCCAAGCTTCAGTCCTGCCCCATCCTGATCAACACGACCAAAATCTTCCCTTTTTGCTCTCCAGGATCCTTGCACAACACAAACTGAAATCAACCTTTCTACTCATCTGGGTTACCCTTTTTGTCTAACCCCCTTCACTCATCATAGCCCTCTTTAAGGAGCGGCCCCTTGCTGTGCACTGATAGCCAAGCTGTACCAATAGCAATCGGCACACGTGCTTGTATGCTTTCACGTAAGCACTAAAACCTATAAAACTAATACATAAGTGAAACCCTAAAAAAACACCCCTATTCTCACTCTGTCACATGAATGGCTCTTGTTGAAACTGGCAGTTATTTACTTATGGCTCCACATATGAAGTTTCACTGACAATAGCAAGACCCCCACCCCCCCGCAACCACCAGCAGCTTTATGCCAAACTCTTTTTTTGTTTTTTCAATTGTGCATGCTATGAACGAATCATATAGAAAAAAATCATCAAGTGAGACAGAGAGCACTGTGATGTGAAGGGAGACATTCAGAAGCCAAATGCAGAAGTTTCAGAACACACCTACATAAGCAAGCATGGTCCCCTACTTGTCCAAGGGTTATTACGTCTCTGTTACACTATTAAACAATACAACCACAACAGAGCTCCCCTTTCCCAGATAAACACCCATTCACCTCCTCAAGCAGTTCATCCTTTACCATCCTTGGATCATCCATCCATCCATCCATCCATCCATCCATCCATTATCCAACCCGCTATATCCTAACTACAGGTTCATGGGGGTCTGCTAGAGCCAGTCCCAACCAACACAGGGCACAAGGCAGGAAACAAGCCCAGGGCAGGGTGCACACACCAAGCACACACTAGCGACAATTTAGGATCGCCAGTCCACCTAACCTGCATGTCTTTGGACTGTGGGAGGAAACCGGAGTACCCGGAGGAAACCCATGCAGACATGGGGAGAACATGCAAACTCCACGCAGGGAGGACCCAGGAAGCGAACCAAGGTCTCCTAACTGCGAGGCAGCAGGACTACTTCTTGGATCAACTTCTGATGAATGTCATAGTACAGACCATCTGGATTAGATAGGAAGTATGGCAGACTTGGGATATATGGATAAAATAGTAACACATTCTTAGACTTGCTTATTACCATTTGTCGTTTCAGGGAGATGTAGTGTAATTATATCAGCACAGAGTGAACAGTAGGAATCATCTTAGAAAAGGGCACCACGCATACACACCCACACTCACTAAGGGGCCAATTTGAAGCAGCCAATTAACCCAATCATTGCTATTAGAATTCTACATTAGAACAATCTAGATGAGAACAGGCCAGTCATCCCAACAAAGCTTGCCAGTCCTATCCAATTAATTCTTCTAAAATAACATCAAGTCTGATTTTAAAATTGCCTAAAGTCCTACTATGTACCAGTACTACTTAGATTATTAATATTATGGGAGAATAATCTGGAGGAAATCCACACAGACAAATGGAGGACATACGATAACAACCAGGAACTATGAGGCAGTAGTCCTAACCACTGCATTACTATGTCATAGTAAAGTTATCTGTAGTTTGGTATTTTGGACCTTACTTCTAATTAACTGAATCGTTTTTCTTTTTTATGGATTTACCCATCAAACACTCTCTGCCCAGGTTCTTCTCAAAGCACTAGACAGACTTTTCTAGTAAGATATATTATCTCATATCTACCTTGTGGTTACAGTTTGATGCTGAATCAATATAACATCTACAGCAGCTGGGGATGCCCTCACAATAATGAACATAAATGTGAAACTCAATCATAAATACATGTGAGGACAAGAGCTAATGAAGAAACATAAACACTAAAGAAAAGCATCAAAATAAGTCATGGAAAAGAGGCAGCACTACTAACAGAAGTGAGATACATTATGTGGTACACCATTGTTGGTACTTGCAGATATAAGAAATGCTAAGTCATCACAGGACTCAGCATGATCTAAAGCAATCCAGTGAGAGATGACATTCGAATGTCAGGCTGCTACCTAAAATCTATAAATGTCAGATTAGAATTAGCATAGCTGATATGTCTCTCCTTTCACTTGTCGTTGCATCTGAAAAAATGAAAAAGGTCAAAAAATAACAATAATAAGGATTCCTACTGTATTCCTGCTAGCTGGGCACATATAATCATACAAGCTTCCATAGACTAATGAAATTTATAAATATTTCATATACAGCTTGTCTTTAACATAATAATGCATTACAATTGTATCAGTTTAGAAATAATACTGTACATATAACTAATAAATGAGTACCACAAATCTGCAATATTTAACATAAGAAAGTGATAAGTTGCTTTTGCAAAACAGAACTATTTGTGTTTAACAATAGACATGGACACTCTAAACTATGCTCAATGTATTATATTAAAAGAGTAAGAATAAAACATCACAAATATACAATTTGTGAGCCTGCTGTCTGGTCGTGTATCTCCATGTCTCCATACCTTCATACATTTGTGGTCTATACAGATTCTTGCTTACTCCCTTCCACATTGTCTATCTTTTTGACAGGTCTTTATTGGAGTGAAGCCTGGGCCCACAAAATAATTAAGCATCTGAGAAGCAGGCTTTATGGGAACATGCTCAAGAAAAGAGGACACCGGTGAAGAGGCATTCACATACACACATAAATATGGAGGAAAGACACTGAAGGTACATGTAGGGTAAGAGATAGCAAACATTTTTTAATTATTCTATTACCTGTACTAGTAATTAATAAAATAATTTAAAAAGAAAACTAGAATGTTATACCCATGAACCATGGACATTTGTGTTCCATAAAGATTCTTGCTAACTCCTCTCCACATTCTCTTATCTTTTTGACTGGTCTTTGTTGGGGTGAAGGTATAGATGGGCCTGGGCCCACAAAATCAGTAAGGATTTTCTTGAATCTTCTTAGGTTGATAGACATTGTTGACATTGTCAAGCAAATCCTAAAAGCAGATATTAAACTGTATATATTGTGATGGATGGCCAGGGATTGTGCCCTGCCAGGAGGCCTGGAAGAGCAAGGGACAGAGAGAAGAGTAATTCATTCCCAGGGACATGAGAAGGCAGCCCCCCTGGGTTGCATTGGGGCCATAGGCTTGGGGCTTTGAAGCTCAAACTTGTTGGGGTCCGTGGCCACCGCCAGGAGGCACCTGGACAGCTCCAGAAGTAAGATCTGCAGTGGGATTTGTATGCAGCACTTCTGCCACCTCAGGAAGTGCTGCCGGAATATCATTGCGAAGCACCTGAAGCACATCCGGGGCATTATAAAAGGGGCCGCCACACTCCATTAATCGAGCTGGAGTCAGGTGGAAGAGGATGGAGCTTGCGAGGAGAGGAGTAGAGGCAGCAGAAGACTTCAGGACTGAGCAACTATTGTGGATTGGTGCACTGTGTGCTGTGTGTGCAGAAGAAAATAATAAATTCTGTATGTTCAATTCTTCATAATAACTATTCACAGTGGCTCCAAAATCCATACTGACCCCTACTCTCTCTTCTGTTTCTTTTTCCGGTTTCTTTCACCTACTCAAAGCATCATGATGCACCAACATTGATGGACTGAAAGCCAGAAGTCTACGTGACCATCATCATCAGGTCCTTCCATGAAAACCCTAAATACAAAGAGGACTGTTTGACTTATGTTAGGTAGATTGCCCAGAGGGGACTGGGCGGTCTCTTGGTCTGGAACCCCTACAGATTTTATTTTTTTCTCCAGCCTTTGGAGTTTTTTTGTTTTTCTGTCCACCCTGGCCATCGGACCTTACTCTTATTCTATGTTAATTAATGTTGACTTATGTTTATTTTTTATTGTGTCTTCTATTTTTCTATTCATTTTGTAAAGCACTTTGAACTACATTTTGTTTGTATAAATATGTGCTATATAAATAAATGTTGATTGATTGATTGATTAAATTGAGTGTGTCTTTTTGGACATCTGGCTGTCTCAGTGTCTGTCTGTGTCTGGGCTTCTTTTACTATATATATATATATATATATATATATACAAGCAAAATACCCATGCTTCGCAGTGGAGAAGTAGTGTGTTAAAGAAGTTATGAAAAAGAAAAGGAAACATTTTAAAAATAACGTAACATGATTGTCAACGTAATTGTTTTGTGACTGTTATGAGTGTTGCTGTCATCAAGGATTTAATTATCATTACAGTCGACCCTTGACATACGACCGGCCTGACATGCGAACAACTTGATTTATGTCCAAAATTTTAGTTTTGATTTATGACCAACATCTTGCGTTACGACCTGAATGCGGTTACGTGTATCCGCTTGAGTGATTGTAAACAAACAGTCGAGAGCGTTCATAAGCGTCAGTCGGAGCCCAGTTACTGTATATGTGTTTGTGGACGTAATTTCGGTCAGTGCAGTGATTTATCTATATATATAATTCACTAAGACCATGGCAAGCAAGATGCATAATTGCTAAGGAAGGAAGAGGAGGGAATGAAGGTAAAGAAAGCAATTGTTAAGGGATGTTAGCTAGCGGGCTGGCGCGGCACATGATGATGTCATCAGGCTGAGTCAGCACCAGCTTGCTTTGGAGTGTATTATTACAGCAGTTCAAAACATGGCCAGCTTTGAACTGAGTACTCGACTACTGTCATTATTAACTTGAGAAACAGCGATCACAATCGAAACGAAGAAGGAAATTGTGCGGAAATATGAGAGTGGCGTTCGTGACCAATCTCGCTAATATGTACAGCATATCGAAATCCACCATCTCGACAATTTTACAAATTTGCAATTTTGCATAAGGAGGCTCCTTCTAAACAAAAACCACCTTCCATTTCATTCTCCTCCTCCTCCTTTCCTGCAGCCCAAAGTTGTCAAATTAAATGGTGAGTACAGTATGAAATTGTTGTTTCTGGTGGGCTAGGCACTTTTTATAACTTTTTGGTTAGTACATTAGAAAAATTATTGGTGTTTTGGTAAATTATGCACATTATACAACCCTTTTTTATTATGAAAAGGTTAAGTAAGTGTTGCTGTGGGAGGTTCAGAGCGCATTATGGGTATTTCAGTTATTTCTTATGGGAAAAATAATCTTGACTTACAACCAACTTGAGTTACAACAAGCCCTTGCAACGAATTGAGTTCATAAGTCAAGGGTCCATTGTATTTCTTTCAATCAGGTTCGTATTTGGAGGATGTGTTGCGTTCAAGTTATATTCTGTGTTTGTCAACCGTTGTAAAGATAACAGGTTTCACGGTACTCGTGAATCTAAGATGTTTAACAGGCATTCCCGGTATTAAGTTGTGGATTTGCCTGCGAATATTTAGCGGCAGCGTGTCTATGAACTTAATTTAAACTTAAGCTTTACACCATGCTTTCCTATTGATATGTCTACAAAGGTTTGTTCAGATTCAGAGGGCTGTTCCTCTCTTACTGCATCAATAAACAGCTCATCTTCCTCTTTATCTTAGACATCACACACTGCATGCACGGGTTTACCTTTCCCAGTCCTGCAAACTTTAGCAAAGTGGTTCAATTTACCACATTTTTTACACTGTCTTCCTTTAGCTGGACATTGACTTTTTCCACTGTGTGCTTTGCTTCCGCAGTAGCTGCACTTATGAATATGCTTGTATGCGTCACACGCTTCATATTCTTTTGCTGCCTTCTCAATTGTGTAATACGTTTTTTGTTCAGTGCTCTTTGGATCTCTTGCTTTTTGTGTGCGTATTGCATTCACAGTCAGTTCATGTGAGCCGCTCGGAGTACATGCATCAAAGGTTCTCAGCTGTGCTTGTATTATCTCGTGCGATCTTGCGATGTCCAGGGCTTTATTTAATGTTAGCTCAGACCTAGCACTTAAAAGTTTCTCTCGCACTTTTGCTGAGTTTGTGCCAAACACTATTCTATCCCTGACCATCTCATCTTTGTTTGCATAAGCACAGTCCTTCACCATCAATTTTAACTCCGTCACAAAGTGATCAAAAGTCTCGTTTATACCCTGCGTCTTCTCATTAAACTTGTATCTCGCCAATATCTCGTGCGATCTTGCGATGTCCACGGCTTTATTTAATGTTAACTCAGACCCAGCACTTAAAAGTTTCTCTTGCACTTTTGCTGAGTTTGTGCCAAACACTATTCTATCCCTGACCGTCTCATCTTCGTTTGCATAAGCACAGTCCTTCACCAGCAATTTTAACTCCGTTACAAAGTGATCAAAAGTCTCGTTTATACCCTGCGTCTTCTCATTAAACTTGTATCTCGCGAAAATCGTATTCGTCTTAGGCATGACAAACGCCTCGTAACGGCAGCGTGTCTATTGGATTGCTGCTGACGGACGGCCTTATATGGGCAGCCACTCAATTACGTGGGAGGCGTGGGTATGGGGGACGCAATATAGGCAGGCAGCCAACTAGGTGGGAGGCGTGGTGATGGGTGACGCAACTCCGCCTCACACAGTGACCGAGCTGCAGGCTATGGCCATATATATGTATGTAAGTAGGATTCAGTTATGACCGTTACGCGTAGAATTTCAAAATGAAACCTGCTTAACTTTTGTAAGTAAGCTGTAAGGAATGAGCCTGCCAAATTTCAGCCTTCTTTCTACACAGGAAGTTGGAGAATTAGTGATGAATCAGTGAGTGAGTGAGTCAGTGAGGGCTTTGCCTTTTATTAGTATATATGTATTTTATATATATATATATATATATATATATATATATATATATATATATATATATATATATATAAATATAATATACATATAAAATGCTAATGTCTGTAAGTCTTTCAGGTGATCACTGGCAATCTAAATTGGCTAGAACTGTGAACTTGGTGTTAATCTAAAGCTAATTACCTAATATGTTCTGGAAATTCATAAAAAAAATGTATGCAGTGGCAACTTGTTGGGTACTTTACTGGCGACAGAAAAGTTTATTGTAATTAAGGCCCAGTCCAGCAAGCCCATCTATTGATAATCCTCCAATAATATGGTATATACATGCTCAGAAATCAGGTGTAAGTTCTTACGTTTGTAAACAATGGGTGGAGAGTTTACTGTTGCTTATATC
This sequence comes from Polypterus senegalus, assembly GCF_016835505.1. NCBI lineage: Eukaryota > Metazoa > Chordata > Cladistia > Polypteriformes > Polypteridae > Polypterus > Polypterus senegalus. The sequence continues at coordinate 87,260,045 of NC_053164.1, forward strand.
TAGCCTTTGTAGCATTTTATTTGATGACTGTAGGTCCACCTCTTTCACTAGTAATTATTGAAATTGTCATTAAAGTGTCCCTACTGATTTTCTGCATTATTTTCTCCCCTTGCTGATATTGTTCATACAGTGTTTTTTTGGGTGTTTAGATGTAAGGTAGATGGTATTATGGTAGATGGTGATATGCTATTGCAAAGCAAAGTTTAGTTAGCAAACATATGAACAAGAAACCCTGACTTGAAGCAAATAACTCTACTGTCACTCCTGAGAACATGGCAATGCAAAAAGCATGTCCACACCATCTACTGACACATTGCAGGTTGTGACAAAAATACAACAAGAGAAATAATTTGCTCTTTCATCTGTGGATGGAAGACCAACCAGGAAAAGTACGGGTTGCTGCTGGAAGAGGTGTTGGTGATGCCCTGTGGTTTGAATGTGGATCCCAGTGCTCCAGTGCAGTGATGGGGACACTGTGCTCTAACAATGGTGCAATCCTTTGGATGAGATGTGAAAATCGAGCTCCTGACTCTCTGTGGTCATTAAAGATCCTTGGGCATCCTTCATAAAGATTAAGGTGCATCTTAAATTGCTCAACCTGGCCTAGTCATTCTGGCCCCCTAATCATCCCCTTGGATAATTGGCTATCTCTCTCACCCCTTCCACACCTAATAGCTAATATGTGGTAGGCGTACTGGCAAATATGGCCACTGTCGTATCATCCCGGTGGGTGCTGTACATTAGTGGTGGCAGAAGTGGCTTCCCTATGAAAATCACTTTGAGTAGTGAAAAAAAGTGCTATATAAATGTAAAGAATTATTATTATTATTATTTTGCTGGACAAACAGCCCACCAACCAGGCTTGATCAAATTTTTAATGCTGTTGCCAGCAGGGTGAGCTTAGCCAGTAGTCTGTGTGTGGATCCCAATGGACCAGTGCAGTGACGAGGACACTGTGCTGTAAAAAGTTGGTGCGATCCTTCGAATGAGACTTGAAACTAGGTCCTGACTCTCTGTGGCCATCTTTCAAAAGGAGTGGGGTATATCTCAATTGCCTGGTCAATCTGGTCCCCTAATAATCCCCTGTCCCTTATTAGCTAACTATCTCCCTCACCTTTCACCACCTAATAGCTGATGTATGGTGAGCATACTGGCACAAGAATGACTGCCATCACATCATCCAGGAGAATTCTACACAGTGATGGTGGTTAACGTTGTTCCCCAATGTCTATATAAAGCACTTTGAGCGGGTTAGAAAAGCGCCATATGCATGTAATTCATCATTATTATTATTTTCAAACCCGCTTATCCTGAGCAGGGATTCAGGGCAGCTGGAGCCTATCCCAGCATCAGCAGGACAGAGCACAATACTGGGTTATTATTATTATTATAAAACATAATTTATTTCAACATTTTCGGAACTACAGTGTTGTGAAAAACTATTTGCCCCCTTCCTGATTTCTTATTCTTTTGCATGTTTGTCACACAAAATGTTTCTGATCATCAAACACATTTAACCATTAGTCAAATATAACACAAGTAAACACAAAATGCAGTTTTTAAATGATGGTTTTTATTATTTAGGGAGAAAAAAAACCCAAACCTACGTGGCCCTGTGTGAAAAAGTAATTGCCCCCTTGTTAAAAAATAACCTAACTGTGGTGTATCACACCTGAGTTCAATTTCCGTAGCCACCCACAGGCCTGATTACTGCCACACCTGTTTCAATCAAGAAATCACTTAAATAGGAGCTGCCTGACACAGAGAAGTAGACCAAAAGCACCTCAAAAGCTAGACATCATGCCAAGATCCAAAGAAATTCAGGAACAAATGAGAACAGAAGTAATTGAGATCTATCAGTCTGGTAAAGGTTATAAAGCCATTTCTAAAGCTTTGGGACTCCAGCGAACCACAGTGAGAGCCATTATCCACAAATGGCAAAAACATGGAACAGTGGTGAACCTTCCCAGGAGTGGCCGGCCGACCAAAATTACCCCAAGAGTGCAGAGACAACTCATCCGAGAGGTCACAGAAGACCCCAGGACAATGTCTAAAGAACTGCAGGCCTCACTTGCCTCAATTAAGGTCAGTGTTCACGACTCCACCATAAGAAAGAGACTGGGCAAAAACGGCCTGCATGGCAGATTTCCAAGACGCAAACCACTTTTAAGCAAAAAGAACATTAGGGCTCGTCTCAATTTTAAGAAACATCTCAATGATTGCCAAGACTTTTGGGAAAATACCTTGTGGACTGATGAGACAAAAGTTGAACATTTTGGAAGGCAAATGTCCCATTACATCTGGCGTAAAAGGAACACAGCATTTCAGAAAAAGAACATCATACCAACAGTAAAATATGGTGGTGGTAGTGTGATGGTCTGGGGTTGTTTTGCTGCTTCAGGACCTGGAAGGCTTGCTGTGATAGATGGAACCATGAATTCTACTGTCTACCAAAAAATTCTGAAGGAGAATGTCCGGCCATCTGTTCGTCAAACTCAAGCTGAAGCGATCTTGGGTGCTGCAACAGGACAATGACCCAAAACACACCAGCAAATCCACCTCTGAATGGCTGAAGAAAAACAAAATGAAGACTTTGGAGTGGCCTAGTCAAAGTCCTGACCTGAATCCAATTGAGATGCTATGGCATGACCTTAAAAAGGCGGTTCATGCTAGAAAACCCTCAAATAAAGCTGAATTACAACAATTCTGCAAAGATGAGTGGGCCAAAATTCCTCCAGAGCGCTGTAAAAGACTCATTGCAAGTTATCGCAAACGCTTGATTGCAGTTATTGCTGCTAAGGGTGGCCCAACCAGTTATTAGGTTCAGGGGGCAATTACTTTTTCACACAGGGCCATGTAGGTTTGGATTTTTTCTCCTAAATAATAAAACCATCATTTAAAAACTGCATTTTGTGTTTACTTCTGTTATATTTGACTAATGGTTAAATGTGTTTGATGATCAGAAAAATTTTGTGTGACAAACATGCAAAAGAATAAGAAATCAGGAATGGGGCAAATAGTTTTTCACACCACTGTAAATGTTTTCATTGTTTAATTTTACTTTAAGAAAACAGTTGAAAACACATTGTTATTTAAAAAAAGTCTAATCAATACAACCAAAGTGACATATCAAAGAAAGAGTTAAGATACATTAACCACAATAAACACTAGAAAAAAAAATTACCCAGAATAGAAAACCATTAGATACCAACAGGCTCATTTTATTGTCGTTCCTCGTATTAATTTAAACACCAGACATAATATAGAAATGTAAGCAGGAGCCCAGCAGACTTCATTTTAGATATTTGTTTTTTTTTTTCACATTGGAAAAGGGCTCACTGGCTTCTTCCATGGGTTGATTGAAACTTACTGATTTTCTTTTTTTCTCTTTAGCTGGCATTATTAAGGACAAAAACAAAAGTTTTTCATTTCAAATCAAAATCCATTTAACAGTGTCACCAGCTACCAGTTAAACGGTGCACCACCTGTTCACATAAATGCAGAAATTGGGAGTGGCTCCTGTGGCTTACCATCTGCTATAGTGATTTATAAAAAAAGAAGGTCAGACTGCACGCTCATTTTTATGTGGGCAGTTGAATCGTAACATTATGATATAATGGAATAATTAATAATGAAAAAGACAAAAATCAAAACAAACCAGGTAGATAGTTTCCAAAGTAAAAAAAGCACTTTTTATAAGCAAATAAAAAAGTAAAAATAATAATATTAATCCTAGGCTCCAGATAATTCTCACATATCTGCTGTGCTCCTCTTTGTATTATTGTTTTTCTTTTTCATTTTTGTTATTTTGTTGTGGGCTGCCAGTGAAGCTGCTTGACTTTATACAGCTTGTTGTGCCCATTCTGGCATCCAGAGACATTGCTGTCTTCAGCACTTATTAGGGGCATTGCACCCACCCCGCTTTGATGATTCCATTACCTCATCATAATAGTCCCTCATGGAGTTTTCACATCTTAGGATGTCCACTATGAATTTTTCACACTGTCGATAATTATTATCAAACAGTTAAATGAAAGGAGCAAAGGCTGGGCTCTTGAAGATCAGGCTCTAGAAATGTACGTTCATTAGACAGGTTGGAGATGGTTCTGATTGATTGGGGGCTAAACCCTTGAGATCAAAGCCCTGAAAGCCCCTTTAATGATGCCACTGCTAGTATCCATTATTTAAAATAAGTGAATATTCCTGTTGCTTGTCTTGACTTATCTGATCTGCCGATGTATAAATCACATGAGTTGTTCTACTTACTGTACGTCCAATAACTTGCTGTAGTCTGACAGTTTTCAGGTCTTCTATTGACTATTTCTGAAGTATTAGCCCCCTCTCACTTTTAATTTTGGTAGTAGCAGACTATTAGCTTTGAAGATGTTTAAAGCTATTCATTTTGTATATTTTTCCAGTTTTCTTAAAACTTAATTAATTCACAAATATTCGATGTTTACCTTCATTGCAAATGAAACCGAGAACAAAGTTAAAGGTTTGGGGGCACCCTCAGGCAAACCCTGTCAAATAAAACAATAAACATGAGTTAATGTGTGGTGAGTGAAACATCTTTAACACGCGGGCTTATCATTGCACTGGTGAAAGATGGGGCCAGGTATGAAGTTGGTGAGGCAGAAGGGGAAGATACAGGAGCACCAGAACCAGAAGTGTTGTCATGTGCCAGCCAGATTTTAGTTTTTGCATCTGCACAGGGAAGGAGTGTAGACGTTTTACAAGACAGCGCCAGCCCTTGGATTGGAGTGATAAGCCCTGATGTTGTCTCGCAGGTACACATGTGGGACACCATAATAAAGTTTTATGAATCATATGGATGATTCTGCTCTCTTTAAAATTTCTGATCTCACCTCTATAGTTTTAATAAAACACTTCTGGTGTTACTTGGCTTCACCCGGGAAATTTTCAGTTATTTTGTCATTGGTTAAACACATGTATTAGAAGTACTGTTCGGTGTACAATTTTTATTATTATTATTTTTTTTTTTACCAGGGGCTGATATTATTTGTTCACTTGGGCTGCTTACTGTTGAAAGTGGTACATACAATCCTTGGTGGTTTTGGTGAACTCTGTATTAAAGCAATATTTGGTAATGTTACGAAGGTGATTAAAAGATGATTCATTTAAAGCTATACACTTCAAAAAATCTCCACTCTACCTTAGCATTAATGCTTAAAATTAGTACTGTTTTAGTATACAGTGGATTTATATAAATGTCTACCAAAAAGAAAAGTAAAAGTTACTAATAAGTTTTACTCACTGAAATGCATCATCCTTTTCTCTTCTTATCAAATTTTGAAAAGCAGCAGTTCCATCAGCTATGACGAAATCAAGCTTCATTCTGTTCAATCATAGTTTGGGTCTATTAGTTCATTTGCAGTGTTTTTTTCTCTTTTTATTTCCTCTTTGTTTTTTTGAACTTAACACTGATTGTTGATTGGTATTGCAAATTTAATGACAAAAAGGAAAACCTATGTATTGATAAAAAAAAATGTAGTGTAATTAGTTTATCTCAGATTTAGTGTCACATATGATACACTCCTGGTCCACCAAAGAGATCACCAGCACTGCCCAGTGTTTTTCCCACATCTACCTGTGTTCATTTCACCTTTGGAACCCCCATCACACTCGATCCATGAAGAGAGAAAACAACACTCCTGTCATCAGATAAAGTCTGTAGATTTTCAAGGAGCTTAAAACGATAAAACTGGAAATTGGTTCCCAAGGCTGCAAAGGTTGAGAAACACCACTCTAAGATAAATTCTGTAATCCAGCGAGACAAAGAAATTGTTATCCAAAAGTGATTGAGAAAAAAATAACACACTCTGAGTTCCCTTCATCCCAAATAAATCTTTTGCCTTCTACTAAAAAAAAAGCTCAGCAGTTATGGTAGAGTGCTTTTATTGATGCTCTTATTTAAACTTTATGAGTTCTGATGAACTCATCTGGAGCAGTGCACTGGCTGATGGGAATTGTTGTCCCCACTTTGGCATTTCCACAAGGTTGCAGATAAGATGATGGTGGTAATATATATTAAGTACCTTTCTTACTGGATCAGTTGCATAAACGCACAGCCGCAGTGCCAGGCAATCGCTTTTTCAAACACGTGTTCTTCAAGCTTCACTGAACTTTGCTCCTTTGACTTCACTTCTACAGATTACCTTCATTTGCAAAAACTGGCACTCCCCATTTCTCTGTGAGATCGCTGTCAGCACTATGCTGAAATTGGGATGCTGTGCACTAGAACGTCCCGCTCACTAGAGCATTAAAAATGACAAATATCAACAAATTAAAAACTTGTGTCAGCTAATTTAGTTTTTTCTGTTGTAAGATATGGCCGGCTATGTACCCTGGCCAATACCTCCAGGCCGCCAGATGGAGCCCTCCTTGCAGCGTAGAGGTGCCCTACTGGATACCATGGGGCCGCCAGGAGTCGCTGCAGGGAGGCCCAGGGACTATTTTCCTACACTCCGAAGTACGTCCCACTCACATGGACAGAAGAAATGACGTGCTTCCGGGATGAAGAAAAAGAGAAGTTTTACCTGACCCAGGAGTGATAGAAAGTCACATGGACTGAGGGACAAACACTTCCGGGTCAAGGAGTATAAAGGACTGTGGGAGATCCCAGATGGACGAGCTGAGTTGGGAGGCAGGGTGGCTAAGCGTCTGGGAGTGGAGGATTTGTTTATTAATTATTGTATTGTTTATTGAGAATTGTGGAGAGGAGCGTGCTTTGTGCACTTTATTATTATAATAAATATCATTATTGGACTTTTACCTGGTGTCTGACGTATAGTCTGAGGGTACAAGGGTGCGAGCGAGCACTTAATCTGTCACACTGTTCATTCAAACCTGTCAAGGCATTTTTGAGATTTTGGGGTATTTAGTTTTTCTAGTGTGTGTGTGTGTGTGTGCGTGTGTGTGTGTGTGTGTGTGTTTTTTACCCCTAAATAAAAAAACATAATCTTACTCTATTTAGTTGATTTAATATCTGCTTGGAATTTCTCCTCCACCCTTCTTTTTTTTTGGTCTTCTCTTCTCCAGAGTAAAACTGGTAATCAGAATCTACTTCTTTGGTCTCATTTTCAGCAGCAGTTACCACTATCAAAAAAACACCCTAAAGTTAAAAATGGCACACACCCAAAGGGGTGAAAGGAAGTGGTGGAACTGGCAACTGCTCCCTCCATCCCCTAACTATAGGAGTCTCAATCAGCCTATAGATGTTAGATAAAAGGTGAAGATGCATTGGAAAGGAGAGACTTGTGTGTTGTGCAGAAGATTCCAATTTAGCTACAATTCATTCAAACACAAATCTTCTAATGAAGATTTCAAGCTTCCACCAAGATAATCTTCCACCTCACAGACCATTTGCATCCAAACCACAGGCTCCTTTTTCCAATGAGTGAAATAAAAACTAAAACCTAATTTGGTAGACATTGCAAAAAACAAATTTTTTTTTCCCAAATAGATTAAAAAATGAAAAGTTTAGAAACATACATTCACAATCAAGTTCTCTTGGCTACAGTCCCTTTTTCTGTACCTTCTGGTTAAATCCTGGAGTTAGAATGAGGTCTTATAGAACACGTCTGCTTGGACACAGTTGGTGTTGAAGCCTGCTCATGTTCTGCACCTGAATATTGAATTCTCATGCAGCCAGTACTGATATCTTTAATGAACAATGGACTTCCATATTGGCATCAATAAAATAAAGAATCTGTGGTTTCATTACATATGACTAGGCAAGGATATAAAGCACTGTTCTCTACTGGGATAAAGAAAGCAAGCTCTCTGAATTACACTGTATCTTAGTTTTTAAAATTTTGTCATATTCTTTTGCTTATAACAAAAAAAAGTGCAAGTGCAATTTATAGTCTATTTTCTTTGGTTTTCATTGTATGTAAGTACACTGCGAAATAATTGCAAGCACTGGTCACTCTGAAAGCTTCAATATAACAGCAGGAAGCTGATTTTGCTTATTCAGTTAATGATTTTAAAATCTTTCTATTTCCAGCCTTCACATTTACATGATGAAGCATACAAGCAAATCCTATTTACAGTCCTTTGTGTATGCCATTATTCTTCTCATGCTAACAATACAACGCTATTAAAGAATCGAACTAAATTCATCATGCCCATCCTCTGAGTGGCAGTCACCTTCTCAGCGTGTACCTTCTAGGATACTGTTGAAGAAAAACTGGGACTGGAGGGGAGATGGCACCCCATACTGTCTAGCTGGCAGCTTGAAATAAGATGAAGAGCGAAATCTGGATCTGAAGCAGTGGTGGAAAAAGCCATAACACACAACAGGTGTGCACAGAAACAGAAGAATTGATTTGTTGGAATCTAACTTCAAAAAACATCAATAATAAAAAGCAGAGTTAACATATAAGAGCAGCTAATTATTTGCAGATTTGGCCTTCTGTAATTCAGTTTTCCTCATTGTTGCTCTTGACAGACATATTGTTGTCACTAGCTGTGCTACCCATCCATGACTTGTTCAAACCTAAGTAATCAATGTAAACCTCAGTGCTAGTGTTTGCAGTACACCATGCAATGCATACATCTCTGTTATATGCCATTTGGTATGAGATTCGTAAAAGCAGTGTTAATCTTTGTGATGTGCCATCTATTAAAATGACAAATGGAATGAATTTTATTATTAAATGTTTGTGATGCAGCATCTTTTAGAATGACAGACACATAGCAAATGAATGGACACACAGATACTTATCCTTTTATGCTGATGATGACATCAGCACAGTATTGTATGGTTAATTCTTTTGGGTGCTACCATTTTGCTTTTGTTTGTTATGGGTGCAAATGTTATATTTTGGCCAGGGTTCCTCACCCGGCTGGGATTCAAATTCATGCGTTGCAACCTATTTGTATATCACTGAGCTATTTATTTATGTTAATATTACTTTTATTATCTGTCTGCTGTATTTTCTAGGCTTCTATTATGTTCCACATGTTCTCTTGGTGGTTCCCAAGGAGGTGGGGCCACTTGCCAGTCACCACCAGAAACTGCTCTCTACTCTGTATATTGGAAGGGTCTCCCACAGTTCCTGGAGGATCATTTTGAGTGTTCATGGGAAATTTATGATTTTTTTTTATATAGTTCTGTTCTTTTGTGATTCTTTATTAGTCCATTTTTGACCATTCTTTAGATATCTGTACTGGGGCATTACTAACAGAGGTAATGGTTGAATATCTGTACCGCTTTGGATTACCTTTTCTGTTACAAGCATCTCCTTTTTGCCTATGGAACTTTACTCTTTTGGAAGAGCATTTTTGTGAAGAAAAAACCTTTTTATTCATAAAGAGTTTGTCTTTGCCATTATATGTAGCCAGGGTTTGACAGTGACATCTCCCTGTACTTGGCAATTATTTTTAAGTAATTTTGGGACTGCTTGCTTTATAAATCTGGGTTCATAACAGCAGTCATGTTTTTTATGGCCTCTGTTTACATGATAGTGATGTGAATTATTTTGTTGTGCTCTTGTGCAACATATAACTATAAATGACAGCCTCCTATGGTGGTTTTTGTTCTGCAAATTGCAGACTACAAGGGCAAAAAATTAAAGGATCCAGTGATGAAACATAATCAAAGGACTTCGTGAAGCTCAAAACTGGAAGAGTAAAGAATTTTGGGACTAAACCTAAATGAAACCAAAACTCGCAGTCAAAATTCACTAAGGAAAATGTTCTTATAATGGGATTTCTAAAAAAAAAGCATATACAAAAGTCTTTGAGAATTTATCCACAATCTCAAACAAACACAACAACATAATGCTGGCCTTTGCAACATTTTCAATTTTTAAGGAAATTAAATTTGCCAGTATGCATAAAGTACATGCATAATAACCTGCTAAAACATTGTCTGGAATGTGGCCATTGGGGTTAGACAAATACAGGGAAGGAGGTTAGAGTGACACCACCAGTAACATTGGTTTTGTCTGCTTCCTTAGAATGGAGGAAGAGAAACCCTTGAAGACCGCTTAGGTCTTATACAGTATGCACCCATACTTGCAGGAACACCTGGAGCTTTGTGCCTCTGAAGATTATTATTGTTATTATTATTTTTTTTACAACTGCAATCAATTATGTTTCTTTTGGCACCAAGGTGCCCAACTTCATATACTTTGTCCAATACCACAAATGAGATGTTTTATGTATTAAGACTCCCACAACTCTAGTTTTCTTTGTATAGCTGGAGTGAAAATTTTGGCCTGTCCAATCTCTTTGCAATTGAAACTGGCCCTTTCTTGTTAAATTTGTTTAGGCCTGTTAGATAGGAGAATACTTTTTTTTCTCTCTTTAGATCATGACTGAAACCTTTGACATTTCAAATTACAGAGTTCACTGTTTGGTCAGCGTGACAGTGCTTCTGAACTTCTGAGATCATTTTGTAATCTTAAGTAAAAGTAGCGTGTTACTTCATAAATTAGCTTTAATCTTCATTTCATATTATTGCAAGGTATTATGACTAAGCTTATTATAAGCTTATTGTTATATTGGGACTTATAGCTGTGGGGGTAAAAAGGATAGATAAGTAACTTTGCTCTCTCCAACCCCACAAACCCACCATCTGTCTTATTTATCTGTTTATTTTATTCATTTACAAACATATATGATATATAAATATTCTATATAACATTGTGGAGAAAATGGGACAATACAAGATGAAGTGTTGGGGTCTCCCAGATATCCCAGTTTAATAGCAGTGATGTTAATAAAATTCAATAAAAAAAGCATAATGAAAAATAACAATCAGAAGTCAAATGTGGTCCCTAGGTCTTCCAGATTGAGAGTGTAACTCCAGCAGACTTGGGTCCAACAATGAATGGCAACTTCAAGTTGTTGCATTACTTATATAGGGACAGGACTGAAAGGGTGATCCGGATGTAAGGTCATTAGTCTTCCATGAGCTCCTCCATTCTCTGGCTACAAGAGGAAAAGAGATTAGTAATCTGTGCTTTAGCATAGCCCATCCCATGTGTGTTCATTACTTAAAAATGCAGGCTCAGTTATGGGATGCAGTTATTCATGTAGGAGAAGGGTGTAAGCAAAGCTGAGTGTCATTATGAACAATGATGCACATCATCTCTGTGACACAATAACATTGAGAACTTTCAGCCAAAAAATTATTCAGCAAAAGTGTGTCAAGACACACTACAGGAGTTCCTTTATACCAAAAGCAATATGACTGCATAATACCTCACTGTTAGTATGACTGTGACTATGACACAGAGCCCCAAACACACTCCATAACAAAATAAGTAAATATAAAGATGTTAATTAAATATATAATACTAGCAGTGTTACATGTAAATTAAAAAATATTTGATATCACTTGCCCTACATAGTAATCTCTGTTTGTTAACCTGCACTTCCCCTCTCAAGTGTGCTCCTCTAATATCTTCAGCTCAGACCCTGTCATTTTGAGGCACCTTGCTCGCCTCCTGTCCACTTTTATATTTCCTGTGTTTGAACTTCAAAGCTTGAAAGAAACTCTCAGCATGCCTCCAACACCTTTATTTCTCCTTGTGTGTATCATACTTTCATTTCCTCTTTTAATTACATCACCAAAACCAAACTGACCAATGAGATTGCTGTAAGAGACCACACATAAACACACACCTAAGCTTTTTTATTATTATTATTATTATATATATTGTCAGGGATGCCAGGGGCAACGACCCGGCCGGGACGCTGTGAGGGACCGGAAGAGGGTCAAAGCCCAACCTGGATCATGTGGGGGCCGGCTTCCTGGTTGTTCTGGGGGCCATGGGTTGAGGGCATGGAAGCCCTACCCTGTAGGGGCCCGTGGTCACCGCCAGGAGGCGCCCCAATGCCTTGGGACCTGTTGCCCCAGCACTTCCGCCACACCAGGAAGTGCTGGGGGGAAGACTTTGGGAGACACCCGGAGAGCTGCCGGGAGGACAGCCGGCACTTCCACCACGCTGGGGCGTGGCCAAGCAAGGAATGCCGGGAACACCTGGTGCTCATCCGGGGACTGCATAAAAGGGGCCGTCTCCATTCATTCAGCACTGGAGTCGGGAGGAGGCAGGATGCACAGAGGAGGTGTGGAGGCGGCCCAAAGAAGGCATTTGTGGCCAGGACTGAGTGATTGTTGGGGTTTGTGCATGGGACTGGGTTGTGAATAAATAATATTTGTGTAAATAGTTTTGTAAATAAACGTGTGGTGGTTGAGTAACAACATGTCCGCTTGTCTGTGTCCGGGCCAAGTCCACAATATATATATATATATATATATATATATATATATATACTGCAAATAATAATATTGTTCTTTGTGTTCAAGATCCATGTTTTTGCATTTATATTAATGTCCTTTTATAAGACAGACCAAAGCCACAGAGAGGTAGTGACTTTCTGGAGATGAGAGCTATGAATGAGCTATGAATATGCAGCTGTAAATAGACTTTTATTTTTAACTTGGCATTTCTATTTCCATCAACCTTTCACAAACTGTAAATACCTTCACTTTATTTAGAGCTGGCCATTTTCTTCTTCCCTTTGATTGTTTGGCACACTCTGTGTATCTTGCTTTAGAATGCAATTACAAAATATAAAACAAGCAACCCTACCAGAAAACAGGTGCTGAACTCCCTGTTTTTCCTATGGGGACTGTTCACCTTTTTCTTCACCATTAGCACTTTTATCCTTCACTTTGCACCTTCTTCTTTGGGTCTATAGTTCTCTTTTTTCTATTAGTATGCCCTTGCCCAACTCATCTCTTAATTCCTTATAGTGTGTGTCATGCCCTGTGGATTACTTTTGGGAAATCAGGTTAGCTTGCGATTATCTGACTACCTGGACATCAGTTATAACCTGGCTGTAGACTTTCGGTTTTAGTACTGGGACCGTCACTGTTTTCACTTTACATGCTTCTGTATTGGACAACATAACATTACTTTTTACTTTTATGTAGATGACACCTATTTATTCCTTTCTTTTAGACCAAATTGTGTTTCTCAGATGATGTCCTTAATTAATTGTGTCAGTGAATTAAAGGGGTGGATGGATAAGAACAATTTGTCTCTGAATACAGAATAAAGAGGAATGCTCTTTACTGAGGGGAATGATGTGGACTGCAACAACACTCTTATTTTTTAACTCAGCAGGAATCACCATTACTTTTACTGAATCAACACACAAATTAGGTGTTATCTTTGACACTAGCATGTAATTTAAAACACAAATTAAAAAACTATCCAAAACATGTTTTTTCATCTGAAAAATGTTGGAAGATTAAGACATTTTGTAAATATCCAGGATACTGTGAAATGAATTCATGCATTTATGTCTAGTAGGATCGACTACTGTAATGCATTATTTTTTGGCAGTTCAAATCATTCTTTCAGTTAATCAGAATGCCACTGTAAGAATTATTACATTGGCCTGAAAATATGAAGACATAACTCCAGCTCTCAAGTCCTTACACTGGCTCCCAGGTATGTTTAGGGCTGATTTTAAAATCATCTTTTAACTTACACCACTTTAAGTTGCCAAGGCCCTGCTTATGCACAGTATCTGAGCTTATCTTTTACAAACTAGTGTACAAAATTCCAAGGATTAATAAAATAACAGTGGAAGGTCAAGCTTTTAGTTATAGCCTGCTACTATAAGTGATGCCTCTTCAGTCTCAGCTTTTAAATTCAGACTGAAGTCTCTCTACTTTACTCTGACTAGAGCTGCCCATTAGCTGTGCATACTGCGTTTCTGCTTGTTAGTCATTTGTACTGAAATATAGATAATACAATGTTTTTAAACCGTTACTAAGCCTCTTGTATTCTATTTCTTTTCTTGATTCTGGATGTGACACTTGGCATCACTGTTCTACTGCCAAGCTACTCTTCTGCATGTGTAAAAGTCATATCAGATAAAGGAGCATTGGATTCATTGGCTGAAAGGAGTCTATATTCATATTGGGTGGCCATCATAGTCTCCACTGCTTTTGACTCTCTCTTGTATACAATTTTAATCTCCTCCATTGCTAACTGGCCATAGTTAATCAATTAATTAATGATCAGATATTATTTTTTCCATTTATGTTTAATCAGTTCTACTTTGTTCTCTGTGTGTTTTAACACATTTTTTATTTATTTGTGTGTATGTGTATTGTGGAGGATTGCCGGCTTTCCATGCCGGTCCACACCCCCAGGCCACCAGGAGGAGCTCTCCCGACAGCAGGATCGTGCCCCGAGGTCCAGCAGGGCCTTATGGACCTTGTAGTGTTTATACACAGCCCTGCTGGATACCTTGGGGGCCACCAGGAGTCGCTGTGGGGGGGGCTTATGGGCTCTTTTGTACCCTATGACCCGGGAGTACGTCATGGTCACGTGATAGGAAGGACCGACGTGCTCCCGGGTTGAAGAAAAGAACTGTTTGCCCTGACCCGGAAGGAATGAGGAACTATGGACTGTCGGGATAGGAATACCTCCGGGTCAGGGGCTATAAAAGGATGGTGCCTCAGTCCAGACACTGAGCTGAGCTGGGAGGTAGGAGGGCGAAGTGTCTGGGCGAGGAGGAGAGGTTATTGTGTTTATAGTGGTGGTTAAAGTATATGAGTAGTGTGGAAGGTGCTTGGTGCACTGTGAGTCACAATAAAAAGTATTGGACTTTTACCCGTTGTTTGGAGTCATCCCTGAGGGTTCAAGGGTGCACGACTGCCCTACTGCCACAGTATGTATAATCAATACTGGTATTTTGACTGAGAATTGTTCATGTAGCTCTGTGCCTGCACTCAGTGAAGAGTGCTATACAGAATAAGTTTTATTGTATTTTAAGTTGTATTTTGTCAAGGGGAGGGGGGGGTCTTGTTTTTGTTTATATTAATTTCAGTTGCTATCTTCAGATGAAACTTTGTAGTCATTTCTACCAAGTCTTTTGTAGGTTGGAGACTCCTGCATGGATGCTAAGAAAAGCAATGCTTTTCAGCTTCCTTAGAGGCAGCAAGAAATAACAATGGAGTTTTTTCTGGCCTGTTAGCCAGGGAAACTGCTTTAGAAACCCCAGTGTAATTCCTGTTTAGGAGACCATCAATGCACAGTAGCAGCTTATTACGATCTGCTGGGAAGAAGATTCAATTGGAATGTTTCCTATTCGTATTTCCCATCTATTGCAATTTTAATTGCTTCCTCAAATTGAATCTCAACAGTAATGTTTGCACTTCTTAATATTTTTAACATTGTACTGTATTTGTAACCTCTACATGCATACCTTTTTCTTTACATTATATTTAACAAGTTACATGTTACAGCTCAGTCTAATTATGTAGTTGGCTGCTGATTTGCTATGGGCCTGTTTATTTGCAAATTTCATTCTCAGCAATTATATTTAAGACAAATCACTAAAAAGATCAGTGGTGTCAACATTGAAACTTATGTCAGTCCAGTTGTCAAATCGCCAAACACATTTCCCACTTCATTCACTGGCCAGTCTTGCCCAGTAATAACTCATTCATTGGCTGCCATGGCACTTCATGTGATATCAATGTTGCAGAGTGTGGCCTGATAGAGTGTGTAAAAATCAGAGATAGAACATTGAAGAAAAGTGAGTGAACACATTATTACATGGACTGCTTGCTTTGTAATCGTGCATATTCAGATGGTCAATTTGCCAATGCGGTTTCACAAACTGCTGTTAAACAATGCTGAAGTATTACAGTCGTGGAGTAGGTGAAGTGTCAGGATAGCAAATGAGCAGGATGTCTGGCCAATGAATGTGTGGAGAGGGGGGTCTTTCAATTCAAAAGTTCAAGTGTTCGTTTGTGTGCACTTTCCTGTTTTGTGTAAGAGAATTTTCCACAAATAGTGTTCGTAAAAATACACTTCTTTGAGATGGCAAGAGCAAATCACTGGATAGCTAACATTTGGATTATACTACATAAGTAATATCATTTTTTTTTCCTGGACCTCTTTATATTGTTTGCTATTGTTGAACCTTGATCTCCATTGAAACCCACTGCATCAGGAATTTTGTTATCTGCAGTCTCAGGGAATGCAAGAGATTAAACATTGTTCTTGGCCATCACTACAAAGAATGCAAGGTGAGTAACAGATGAGAAAATGATAGTTTTTAAATGTGGTATTCTTTTGTACATTCAACTTATGGAAGACCTTATCAAAAGCTTTTAGCCATGATAAATATTAAAATAGCCATCATTTAGCAAATATTTTTGTTATTAATGCTTATTCATAATCATAGCTCTGTTTGCCAGAATGTTTTCTTTTTATTGTTCAAGTAACTCATTGAAAGTAATGCTATCCAGTATATTGTTCTTTCTTTGAACTCTCATGTTATTTTTTTCCATTTACGGGTTCACTAATCAAATGTCTCAATTTTATTAAAAGCTGGGACAGCCTGTTAAACATTTGTTTGGCTTCAATTACAATTTTTCGATTTGATTTTGAAAGATTGTGCCTCATGGAATATAACCATATATGCGATGGATATAAAAAATTTAGTTTAATGAAAGTATAAATATTTTTGCTGTCTAACCTTTAAGTGCATTACGCCGCCATTTTGTACCTTCAGTGTTTTCTTAGTATATTGCTTGGATGTTCTGCACTGTTGCTGACTACCTCCCAGGAGGCTCTGCATGCCACCATGAAAGTTCTGCTAAAACACCAATGCAGCGCTCAAGCTCTTTGTCCAAGATAACACATCTATACTAATAAAAGGCAAAGCCCTCACTGACTCACTCACTCATCACTAATTCTCCAACTTCCCGTGTAGGTAGAAGTTTGAAATTTGGCAGGCTTATTCCTTACAGCTTACTTACAAAAGTTGGGCAGGTTTCATTTCGAAATTCTGCGCGTAATGGTCATAACTGAAACCTATTTTTATCCATATACTGTAATAGACTGCAGCTCGATGGACATGGGAGGCGGAGCTGCGTGTCACATCATCACGCCTCCCACGTAATCACGTGAACTGACTGTGAACGCAGTACTTAGAAAACAAGGAAGAGCTCCCGCTGCCGTTTGTCATGCCTACGACAAATGGAGTTAAAATTGCTGTAGCGAGAAACTTTTAAGTACTGGGTCTTAGCTAACATTAAATAAAGTCGTGGACATCGCAACATCACACAAGAGAGCAGCTCACGTGAACTGACTGAACGCAGTACGAGTGATCACTTCCATGCATCAAACCTGTTCAAAAAACGCATTACACAATTGACTAGGTAGGAAAAGAATATGCTCCGAGTTGAGCTCCACAGCTAACGTGGTCTTGCGAAAGCAACTTCGTCACGCTGCCACCAAATACTCACAGAAAAATCCACAAGTTAATACACACGTTGTATCTAGAGTTTCTCCATACTCTGAATGTATTCCTCACATCCCTGTTATACCCTTTGATCTCCCATTTCAATTCAGATGCCTCCAATTTCCAGTAAGGCTCTGCTTCGCGATGACAAGTAATAAGTCTCAGGGACAGACCCTACAATAGGTTGCCATTGATTTGAGGCAAGATTGCTTTTCTCCTAGACAATTATACGTTGCATTCTCAAGAG
This sequence comes from Polypterus senegalus, assembly GCF_016835505.1. Classification (NCBI taxonomy): domain Eukaryota; kingdom Metazoa; phylum Chordata; class Cladistia; order Polypteriformes; family Polypteridae; genus Polypterus; species Polypterus senegalus. Next base: position 87,277,602 of record NC_053164.1, read on the forward strand.
TGAGCTCGCACAGCTTGGTCATATTACAACCAGAGTGCTGAACTGACAACGTGCTATACAAAGAGAACTATAACAATCGTAATAAACGAACAATAAAACAGCGGAGAACCTGTGGATTAAATAAAAAGGCTGCTTCCTTGGCGAAGCAAGGAAAAAGGATGCCTTTATATGTCGTTCGGCTGCTTCACAAAAAAACAGCGGAGCACCTTATATGAGCAGGCAGTCAGCTAAAGAAGGGAATCAATAAATTACTATAATCGTAATAAATGAACAAAAAATAGCAGAGAAGCCGCGGATTAAATAAAGGAAATGGGTACCTGAACAGTGAGTCACTCACTCACTCACTCACTCATTACTAATTCTCCAACTTCCCATGTAGGTAGAAGGCTGAAATTTGGCAGGCTTATTCCTTACAGCTTACTTACAAAAGTTAAGCAGGTTTCATTTTGAAATTCTACACGTAACAGTCATAACGGTCGACAACGTCTGCCATGTTGAACTTTCTTATTTATGGCCCCATCTTCATGAAATTTGGTTGACTGCTTCCCTGTGGTAACCGAAACCGATATACGTACTTATTTCGATGGTATGAAGCCACTGTCGGCCACCATTTGAACTTTCCAATGTCACTAATTTTCCAACTTCCCGTGTAGGTAGAAGGCTGACCCCATCTTCACGAAATTTGGTAGGTGGCTTCCCTGCGCTAACCAAAACCGATGTACGTACTTATTTCAGTGGTATGATGCCACTGTCAGCCGCCATATTGAAGTTTCCAATGTCACTAATTCTCCAACTTCCCGTGTAGGTAGAAGGCTGAAATTTGGCAGGCTCATTCCTTACAGTTTACCTTGGCACTAAAGCTGTTTTAGTAAATGATATTATATTAAGTACAAAATCTGATCTGTGTCTTCTTACTGAAACCTGGCTTAGTAAATGTGACACTGTTCCCCTAGCAGAGGCGTCACCAGATGGATACTCGTTCCTTCATAAGTCTAGAGATTCTGGTCGAGGAGGAGGCCTTGGAATAATTCATTGTAACAAAATGCAAATCACTCCTAAAAATTTAGGCAACTTTACATCCTTTGAGGCATTCATTTTAAATATTAAAACAGATTCCAACACAATTATAGTGCTAGTCTACAGAACACCAAGGCCATATTCATTGTTCATGACTGAATTTAGCAACCTTCTATCTGATTTGGCTATAAATTATGATCACGTAGTTCTGATGGGGGATTTTAATGTACACATTGATGTGGAAACTGACACTTTTAGCAAATGTTTTACTTATTTGTTAAATCCAGTAGGATTTTGTCAGATTGTCAAAGGTCCAACTCATAATCATAACCACACATTAGATTTAATTATAACTTACAAAGTTGAAATTCAAAATTTAAATATTACTCCATTAAATGTAGTTATTTCCGATCACTTCTTAATTACATTTGATTTAGTTCTGCCCATGCCAACGCACTCACAGATTAAAACAAAGACAGACATCTAGATTGTAATTCTGCTTCAAAATTTAAAGATACCTTGAGTAAGTCGAGTGTAATTGTGGAAAACCATTTAGATCAGTTAACATCAAATATAAACGTGGAAAACAATTTAGATCAGCTAACATCACATTATAATGTGACCTTGAGAGATGCTCTGGACACAGTGGCTCCCTAAAACAAAAGTGATCAAAGCACATAGAAACTCTCCCTGGTTTAATGAAAATACTCGAGCTCTTAAATTAGAGTGTCAAAAACTGGAGCGCAGATGGAGAACAACAAAGCTACATGTCTTTCAAATTGCATGGACAGAGAGTGTTAATAAATATAAAAAAGCCCTCTTTAAAGCTCTCTCAGAATACTATTCCTGTACATTAATAGATAGCAATAATAAAAATCCAACACAAAATCCAAAACAGTGGCTAAATTAACAAATGGGAATTCAGATCAACAGTGCAAAATACCAACAGATATTAGCAGTACATGAACTTCTTCAATGAGAAAATTAAAAATATAAGATCCCAGATCTCAGCATCACAGTACAAACCAAATACTAGCTTAGCAGACCCTGCACATTGCATTCAGCACTTTAGTAATTTTAATCCTGTAACTCAGCAGGAAGTCTTAACTTTAATTACTAAAATGAAGCCCACTACTTGTTCCCTAGATCCAGTGCCAACAAAACTAGTAAAAGTGCAATGGATGTTCTTGCAGCCTATTCTAACCATTATCAATAGTTCATTACTGCATGGCACGTACCTGATGCACTAAAAGTGTCAGTCATTAAACCTTTACTTAAAAAGTCAGACCTAGACCCACACATACTAAATAATTATAGGCCTATTTCAAATTTACCATTTCTCTCTAAAATACTAGAAAAGTAGTCGCCAGTCAGCTTCAGTCACACCTTACGCATTACAATTTATTTGAGAAATTCCAGTCTGGCTTTCGCACTGGTCATAGTACAGAAACGCACTAACACGGGTTGTAAATGACATTCTGATATCCTCTGATGAAGGAAACTCCACTGTAATTATGTTGTTAGACTTAAGTGCAGCATTTGACACCACTGACCATTCTATTTTACTTAACAGGCTAGAAAACGATGTTGGGCTTACAGGCCCCGTGCTCGCTTGGTTCAGTTCTTATTTATCAAATCGATTCCAATATGTACAGAAATGTGCTGACAGTACTCCATCATTATACACAGAAGTTCAATATGGTGTCCGCAGGGCTCAGTACTGGGACCTTTACTGTTTTCACTTTACATGCTTCCACTGGGATCTCTCATTAGGAAACATAATGTTAATTTTCACTCGTATGCAGATGACACCCAGTTATACCTTTCATTTAAATCAAATGAAGTTTCTCCGATGTTGTCTTTAATTAGTTGTGTTAGTGAATTAAAGGAATGGATGAATGAGAACTACTTGTCTTTAAATACAGATAAAACAGAGATGTTAATTGTTGGAGGGAATGACAATATTTTGTCATCATTTAACTCAGTTGGAATCCCAATTAATTTTACTGAATCAGCCCGCAATCTAGGAGTTATCTTTGACTCTAGCATGTCATTTAAAGCACATATTACAAAGTTGTCCAAAACATGTTTTTCCATCTTAAAAATGTTAGGAAATTAAGGCGCTTTCTAAATAAACAGGATTGTGAGAAATTAATTCATGCATTTATCTCTAGTAGGATTGACTACTGCAATGCGGTGTTCACTGGCTGTTCAAACTGTTCTTATACAGCCTCCAGTTAATCCAAAATGCGCTGCAAGAATTATTACAAGAACAAGAAAATATGAACACATAACTCCAGGTCTTAAATCCTTACACTGGCTCCCAGTTAAATTTAGGGCAGATTTCAAAATCCTCCTTTTAACATATAAAGCATTAAATGACCAAGGTCTGACTTACTTGTCTGAACTTATCATGACTTACAAACCTGAGCACATTAAGATCTCAAGATGCCGGTCTGCTTAGGATTCCAAGGATTAATAAAATAACAGTGGGAGGTCGAGCTTTTAGTTACAGGGCCCCTAAACTGTGGAATGGTCTTCCTGCTTCCATAAGAGATGCCCCTCGGTCTCAGCCTTTAAATCCCGGCTGAAGACTCACTACTTCAGTTTAGCATATTCTGACTAGAGCTGCTGATTAACTGTACAGACTTCATCTCTGTTGTTAGTCATTAGCACTAAAACATAAGTAACATGATAATTATATTTGAATACTAACCCTCACCTATTCTGTTTCTTTCTCGGTACCCAAATGTGGCAATTGGTGCCACGGCCCACCTGCCAAGTTGTTTGCCTGCCTATGGTAAAGTCATCCCTGATGGAGGATCACAGGAATCATGGGAAAGAGGGTCCTTTCATGGATTGACGAGCAATTTCAGCCGTGAAATGGCCAAATGGGGAGGCAGCTTGATGGATGAGGTCTCCAGGACTCTAAAAATATCCAAATCTATTATGTGATATCATCTACTGTTAAATTCTGCCGTACTTCTAAAATTTTTATTTTTATGCTGTATTGAGGATTGTTCTGTTTTGTGTATTGTATTGTATTGACCCGCTTCTTTTGACACCCACTGCATGCCCAACCTACCTGGAAAGGGGTCTCTCTTTGAACTGCCTTTCCCAGGTTTCTTCCATTTTCCCTACAAGGTTTTTTTGGGAGTTTTTCCTTGTCTTTTCAGAGAGTCAATGCTGGGGGGCTGTCAAGAGGCAGGGCCTGTTAAAGCCCATTGCGGCACTTCCTGTGTGATTTTGGGCTATACAAAAATAAACTGTATTGTATTGTACTTGCAAAAGTTAAGCAGGTTTCATTTCAAAATTCTACACGTAACGGTCATAACGGTCAACAACGTTCGCCATGTTGAACTTTCTTATTCATGGCCCCATCTTCACGAAATTTGGCAGGCGGCTTCCCTGCGCTAACCGAAACCAATGTACGTACTTATTTCGGTGGTATGACGCCACTGTCCGCTGCCATATTGAACTTTTCAATGGTCTTTGTTACTTATGGGCCCATCTTCAAGAAATTTGGTATACGGGTTCCCAATGCTAACTGAATCCTACTTACGTACATATATACATCCATAGCCTGAAGCTCGGTCACCAAGTGAGGCGGCATTGGATCTTCCTTCCTAACGCCTCCCACGTTGTTGGCTGCCTGCCTATATAAGGCCGTCCGTCGCTCCAGTCTCTACATTCCCTTCCTTGCTTCGCCATGGGATTCACGTCTCCCTGCTGATAACTACAGCCTTTTTATTTAATCCATGGCTTCTCCGCTGTTTTATTGTTCATTTATTACGATTATAGTTATTGTGTAGGTATTTTAGACTTACTTTACATTGTTCAGGTACCCATTTCCTTTACCATTCCAACCGTACCCCCATTAACATGTCTATCGAGGTGATCACCATCGATCAAAGAACTGTCACTTACCGAGTGGTTTCCATGCGCAGAGATAGCACCTACCTTTTCCATTCTCTTTGTTACATATTGCACGGCCATATCAGGCTCACTCTTGATATCCGGAGGAACATTGTGTCTTATGTATTGAATGACTGGGACAGGTTCAAGGTGTGGACTGATGACGGTACAGGAGATAATTATACTACACAGGAGCACTATAAGAGTGAAATGTTTAAGCCCTTCACCTATGCATCTGCATGTGAGTTGATGGCTGCTGCTGAATTGTTCAGTTGTCGCTTTCAAGTGTACCGAAATGGCCAAATATTTTACACCTTTCAACAACCTCCAATGCCTCTTAAACATCTTAGATTTACAGGTGACGATTTCAGTAGTGGACACTTTGATGTTTATGAATGTTTAAACTCTCAGAAGCTGGATGTGAAGTTATCAATGAAACTGGTTGTATACTTACAACACTTGACAGATGCCGAATGTCTTTTCAACACAAGTCCTACAAATACTGTCGTAATTGAAACAAACCGTGAAACTCAAACCGATTATGACAGCAGCAATCCAAGTTGTGGGATTTGAAACAAGATTATTGTTCACTATTCCAACTGTACGTTACATGCTCAAGAGTAAGCTCAGCGCACAGCTTGGTCATATTACAGCCGGAGGGCCAAACTCACAATGTGGTATACAAACAAAAAATTTAAAATTTTAAAATTTTAAAATTGAAAATTTTAGACCCATTTCTAACCTGCCTTTCTTAAGTAAAATCCTAGAGAAGGTAGTCATTATGCAGTTAAATGACCACCTCAATAAACTAGCTATTCTTGATAAATTTCAGTTAGGTTTTAGAACAATTTACAGCACAGAAACTGCACTTGTTAACGTAGTAAATGACTTGCGATATGTTGTTCCACAAGGCTCTATCCTGGGTCTGCTGCTCTTTTCGATCTACATGCTTCTGTTAGGTCAGATTATCTCGGGGCACAACATAAATTACCACAGCTATGCTGATGACACACAGCTGGATTTATCAATTGCACCCGATGACCCAGACGTTGTTATTTCACTAACACAATGTGTTACTTGTGTTTCTAATTGGATGAATAGTAATTTTCTCAAGCTAAAAGAGAAAACAGAAATTTTAGTGATTGGCAATAATGGAGACAATGAGGTTATTAGAAATAAACTTCATACATTAGGGTTAAAAGTCAAGACGGAGGTAAAGAACTTAGGGGTAACTGTTAACTGTAACCTGAATTTTAAATCACATATTAATCAGTCCACTAGGACAGCATTTTTCACTTAAGAAACATAGCAAAAGTTAGACCTCTTATATCATTGAAAGAAGCTGAGAAATTAATTCACGCTTTTGTTATCAGTCTACTAGATTACTGTAGCGCACTCCTCTCAGGACTACCCAAAAAAGACATAAATCGATTGCCACTAGTTCAGAATGCAGCTGCTAGAATCCTAACTAGGAAAAGAAAATCCGAGCACGTTTCTCCAGTTTTGATGTCACTACACTGGTTACCTTTGTCATTCAGAATTGGCTTCAAAATACTGCTTATGGTTTACAAAGCCTTAAATAATCTCGCTCCATCTTATGTATCGGAATGTCTGACACCTTATATTCCAAATCGTAACCTTAGATCCTCAAATGAGTGTCTGCTTAGAATTTCAAGAGCAAAACTTAAAAGAAGTGGTGAGGCAGCGTTCTGCTGCTATGCACCTAAAATCTGGAATAGCCTGCCAATAGGAATTCGCCAGGCTAATACAGTGGAGCATTTTAAAAAACTACAGAAAACACATTACTTTAACATGGCTTTCTGATAACTTCACTTTCATTTAATCCTGATACTCTGTATATTCAATTCATTATAATAACTATTCATGGTGGCTCTAAAATCTGTACTAACCTCTACTCTCTCTTCTGTTTCTTTTCTCGTTTTTCTGTGGTGGCGATCTGCATCATCACCAGCTAATCAAAGCACCGTGATGTTCCTACATTGATGGATTAAAAGCCAGACGTCTACCTGACCATCATCATGAAGTCCTTCCATGAGAACCCTAACTACAAAGAGGACTTTTTTCATTTATGTTAGGTAGAATGCCCAGAAGGGGCTGGGTGGTCTTGTGGCCTGGAACCCCTGCAGATTTTATTTTTTCTCTCCAGCCATCTGTAGATTTTTTTTTTATTTTTTCTGTCCTCCCTGGCCATCGGACCTTACTCTTATTTATGTTAATTAGTGTTGTCTTATTCTAATTCTTACTTTGTCTTTTATTTCTCTTTTCTTCATCATTTAAGGCACTTTGAGCTACATTATTTGTATATTTGTACATTTGTACATTTTGGTTGCTCTCATCATACATCACCGTCAGAGAGGTTGACTAAAATGGAAGGTGGACCTACTCTAGGCTGCAGTCCAGTTGTGCCTCTTTGGAAACTTGAGACAGGAATAATAATTTCTCCTTATTAAAACTCTGCATGCTTACACTCCATCACTAATTAATATTTTTTTCTGGCTCCTACTGTTATATGACTTCACCATGCCAACTGTTGAGGCTATGGAAAAGGAGACAAGTGGGCACCTGAGAAGATAGTTTGGGGTACCAAATGAGCTTCAGCAATGTTCATTTCTACAGCTTAGAAAAGAAACTACAAGTTCATTTCAGGGAACTTAGTTGAAGAGTACAAAGTAACCAAAGCAATGCAGTTGCTTTTACTGTGTGTCTGCAAGGATACCAAAGTCAGAACAGCTGGGGTAATATTCAGGAGTGGTTGGAAATGGTTAGCTGTTTCACCAGTAGAGAAAGCAAATGTCAGATTACATCCCTAGGATATCACTAATACTGTAGAAAGAGGATTGATGGACATTGGCCCTATCCCACATCAAGCTGTGGAATGTCCCATTCAGGAAAGGAGCGAGATGGTGAAGTTGGAAATTTGGTGTATTACATAGGAGGAGCAAATATCAAAAGCAGTAGGAATACAGTAGTAAGAGACATGGGCAAAGTGGGAAAGAGCCAAAAAAACTTTCACAGGTAGCACATTAAGGCTCCTCTTGTGCAGTAGGTATGACAAGCTCTCAAGCCCCATAAACTTTAGAATCTGGAGACTGAGATGCTCACTGTGTGGGAGACCAGCCAACACACCTTGTTCCTATGTAGGACAATATTAGTAGAAGAAGGATACTGTTAGAGGTATGACAGGGGGCTAGTATCTTTGATGGGACATCATTAAGAAAAAGTACAGAAATGCAAGAAAATCCAGAAAAGATCAAGGTACGTCCAATTTATTAGTAGTGGAGAAAAGGTCCCTATATTCAGAGAGAGAGAGGCCCTCTAGGGATAGCCATACACTGAGAAGTAAGGATGAATATCCTGTAGGTGAATCAGATTTGTTAATCTGGTCTAAAACAGTGCCATTATGCTATGGTTGATGTTCTTGTGGGAAGAGCATATGGAGGACTCCACACATTTCAGCCACCTTTAAGGAGTGTGTTGAGAAAGGATGGAAGGTGAGGTGCCTGTCAGTGGAGGTTGGAGTTAAGGGTTTTCTAGGGCAATCGGTATGGCAGACCCTGAATTTTAGAGGGGCACCAGTGCAAGAAGATCTGTAGCACGGTGGGACAAGAAATGGGCTCTTGTGACTTAAGCATAAGAGAGCAGCAGTGGATTAGTTGTGAAAACACTGAAACATCTTTTGAAGAAGTAAGGTATGAGTCATGTAATAGCTACAGAATCCAGTTCAATATAAGCAAATTGAATTGTTAATTTTCTTTTTTATAACCCTAGTAACCACTTATTTCACTTATTTCTATTTTACATTGTATCTATAATTGTATCTGTAATGTCTACAGCAAACACCTGCTTCACTGACATATAAATTATCTTATATTCAGTTCAATCAAATTGTTTAACTCCTTAGTCCATCTCTTTCCATTCCCCATCTGGTTCCATAAAATAAATTTGTCCTGTCTTCTTTTGCATGTTCTACCTCACTTTCACACATTTCAGATTTTAAAACAGTTACAGCATACTGTCTGTCTCCCTAAAATGTTTTGCTTTATCTTTTTTTCTACTTTCTTTGCTGTCATTTTCTTCCATGCTTTTATTATTCTCCTATTATGCTTAGCTCTTTTAGCTTCTCATTTATTAATTACCTTCATTTTTGGTCTTTTTCCACTGTCTCCCCTATTGATCATTCCCATTCAGCAATTCATTAGCACATTTGATTCTTAATAACTTTCTTATTCCTTTCATTCTCCATTATGTACTGCTTTCCTCTAATTTCCTGTTTGACTTCCTCAATTATATTCACTTTTAAACAAGCCAAAGAATTAGGTCTCCTTTACCATAATATTTCTTGTACATCCTCTTCTCCGTTAAGTTACTTGTGTATTCCATCTTTCTCCCGTTCCTCACTCCTATTATCTTGTGTCTCTGGTGCTTTTGTTTTCTTCTTATAAGGATATGACAATTGACAATCCTTAAATCTTAAATGCCTCATTGTATAGATTACAGATGAATTTTTCCTTGCAGTCTTTTGCCAAATGAACATTCTTCTTACTATTCTAGTTGTGATGGATGATAATGTAATGAAAAGCTGGAAGTATTAGTAGAAAGCAGGGAGAAGGCACAGCAAAACCTACGGAAGTGGAGGAAATATGCCTGATATAAATTTGATCAATTCTTCATGTTCTGATGTAAACTACTGGCAGAAGATGCTCAGTCTGTCTATTACAATTCCTTTATTCTTTCCATCCACATTAGTGGAAATGAATGGCTATAAAGCAGTAGGACAATCTGAATTTCCACTTTACTTCATCTTCTACATTGTGAAGGCTACAGGGCACCACAGAGCCCAAAACCCCAAACACAAACAAGCAAAACACTGTCCTAGGTTCAGATAAATTGGTTTTATTACAAAACCCCTTGTACAACAACAGAAAGGTGCTTCTTCTTCTTTCACTCTATATCATGCTGCAACTCCTACAGGTGAGTGTTGCCAATCTCCATTCCCAGCTCCAACTTGCCTGAACAAGGCAGTGTGGTCTCTTTTATTGAGGACCTGGGAGTACTTCTGGTGACGTGACATAGTCAGTTGGAAGCACCTCCAGGTTATGGAAAAGCCAGGGAAATCCTACCCTAGCAATGTCCTCTGTCATCCATCAGAGATCCCTACAGGGTTGCTCCTCTGGACTCCAACACTGCGGGTGTCCAAACTGGGACTCTATATGACGGGCACTGCCACCTATTAAAGTGGGGGATGAACTGCTCCCTGCCATGATCTTCTGCCAGTTCTTGTGATCTTCAGGTATCCCACCCAGGATGGGGATATAAAGCTTCCCCCATTTAGTCCATTCTTCAATTATGGCATCTCAGCCAGATAAGGACCTCCAACTATCTTCTGGGGCATCTACAACATATAATTTTTTTCATCCACCCCTTCATTAACTAAGCCTATTCTGGCAACGCTGAGCATAGGGCATGGATTAAGTGTAATCACAGTACACATTCATGCTTACGTCACACTGAGCCAGTTTAGAGTCACCAACCAAGCTATCTTGCTTGTCCTTCTGATGAAGGAGGAAAATTAGAATATATATATGGGTTACATGGTGGTGAAGTGGTTAATACTGCTACCTCATTTATCAAGTGTTCCGAATTCAAGTCCCTCAGCCCTTATGTGTCTGTGGGGTTTATAAATGTTAACTCCATGCTGGTATGGGTTAGAGAGACAACACTTTTTTTGACCTTTTACAGACACTAAATAAAGAAATATTATTACATTATAACAAATAAAAATGACTTTCTCAAATGCACACAGAATAATTTAAAGGAAAGAAACTAAAATGGGAGAAAACCAGCTGGTTTGGCTAAAGATGATAACAGTAGTCCCAGTCACAATGAAGTTTTATGCATGCTATTACTGTTGGTGCCTCAGTAGCATTTCTTGACACACTTCTGCTGAATAATTTGTTGGCTGAAAGTACTCAGTGTTAGTGTGTCAGAGAGAGGATGTGAAGCATTTTGGTAATTGCCATTAGCTTTGTCTTCAGACTCTACTTTGCTACCACATCCAGGGTATTAAAAGTGCATCCCATAACTGAGCCTGCTTTTTAAATTAGTTTGTTAATTTGGTGGGCCTCTCCTGAAGTGATATTACCAGCCAAGCACACCACAGCATAGATAATCTTACTGACCATCACAGAGTTGAAGAACATGTAAAGGATGTCACTACTCACATCAATGGGACGTAGACTCCTACAAGAAAGGAGTCTGCTCTGCCCTTTCTTATAAAGTCTTTGAGTGTTATGAGACCAGCCTAGTCTGTTATTAATGTTGACCCACTAGTATTTGTAACAATGCACCACCAGCATATCCACTCCCTGAGTAGGGACCAGGAGTAGAGGCTGTTTGGTGTGATGAAAGTCAATAACCACTTTGTTGTTTTTACAGATATTAAGATGCAGGGAATTGTCTTTGCACCAAGAAACAAAGTTCTCCCACTGACTCCTGTATTCAGTTTCACCGCCACCTCAAGTCTTAGAGTCTTATGAGAATTTCTGTAAGTCACATGACATGGTGTTATATTTCTAGTCTAATGTGTACAGAGTGAAGAGAAATGGAAACAGGACTATTCCTGGTAGTGTTCCAGTGCTGCTTACATATCCATATCAGGAACACAGGGTTCTCCTCCAGGTACACTTGTTTATCTCCAGCATTCCTCTAATACAAGCGTATTAGGAAAATTGTAATTCTAAATTAGCCCCTATGTGGATGTGCATGAGTGGGCCATGTGATGGACTAGAGCACCATCCACTGGTGCTTCCTGGTGCATTTCCTTTTATCTAATTTACTGTGATTCACTGTCCAAAAATTCTAATTCAACCGAATGTGTTAAGTAGACCTCAGGACCTACACCTTTAATAAGCGTAAACGCTATGAAAAGAATATTACCTAAGGGAAAGGGTATACATAAGGTTCTGATCCCAAGAAACATAACAATTATTTATTTATCCTATTTAATAAAATGGAAAAGTCCAGAAAACTAACAAGAATGCAAAAAAAAAAATCAATAGCACAAAATAGTGCTTTTTTTCCAAAAATTGACGAAGAAAGACCAAATAATAATTAAAACCTAATCTACCATACTGAGATAAAAAAAAAGTGAATTTTCAAAAAAAAAGTTGAGCTGAACAACATTAGCGGGTAACTAAAGCTCTGAGTCATGCTAGCATCAGGAGGCCCCACCCCCTTGGGCTCAACATAAAAACAGCAGAAAATGTAAGAAATCAATATACAAAAAGGAAAAATTCACAAAAGTAAATAAATGAGACAAAAATAAATAAGAACAAGAAATAAAACAAAAACATATTCAATAGAATAAAAAAATGTAAAAAAAAAAACCAAACAAACAGCCAGAAACTAAAGACAAAGAAAAAACACTGGCTAAGCCTATCATGATGAACTTTTATGTTTTTATGTTTTTTTTTTTTAACAGCCTTTTTCTTGGTTTGTAAAAATAATGGAGGTGGCATTCTGTGTTTTTTAGAGTATTGTGATTACTCACACAAAACAGACAAAGTAGTGTGAGGACTTGAGAAATAGCCAATGAAGCACGCCTGACTCCCACCAGCCAACCCAGAGGAGGTAAACTGAAAGGCACCGTTGCTTCCACTTGAGAAGCTGGCTTTGTCCTATAGTACACCAAACTAACATGTGATTAACTCTTAAAGTTCAAAAATATATTCCAAAATGTCCCAAAATACACTCAAAATGTGTCACTAGAGAGGGGCTCACTGTTAGCCCCCTGTCTATAAGGAGCAAAGCAACAAAATATCTTTCTAAAAGAAGGATTTATTTGAATTGCACAAAATAGGAGCAACAAATAAACAAAGTAGATCCATCAGAATTCTTTCAACTTGAAGGTGAATCACATGAGGACACCAGAAAAAATTAAGTGGAACTGCATTTAGGACTGAAGTCAGGAAGCATTTGTTTACTCACAGAATTGTGAAAATCTGGAACAAGCTACCAAAGTACAGTAGAAACCTTGACAACCTTTAAGAAGTATCTGGGTGAGATATTGGAGCAGTTTAGCTATTAACTAAACAAACAGGGTTGATGGATGGAATGATCTCCCCTTATTTGTTAAATTTCTTAAGTTCTTATAGAAATGGGATTTATCAAAAGGCAACCCTAACTTCTGCCATCTTAATGCAGCGATATTGTGAATTCTTCTAGAGATAGCGCCCTGTCACTTCAAGTATATGTTTGACTTTTTAGATGAGCAAGCAGACAAGCATTCCATCCATGAATCACATGTTCAACACACATGGAAAAGTAACAAGTCAAAAATAAGTCAAGAACCAGAGCAAAAAATCCATGAAGACACAATACTTACAAGCTCCACCAAACTCCATCAGAGTACATTTAAAATGAATTACCTTGGCCTTCAAATCAAAGCCTGCCTTTTTAAAGCTGGGGGCAGCCCCATAACTAGGATGAATGTGAAGCCCCGCCCACAGATTCACCCACAAAATATAAGGAACATGACAGCCTAGAAAAAATATGTATAGAACTTACATAAATCTAAATAGAATAAAATTAATGGAAAAACATAATCCACCTTCATATAAGGACAAGTGTCTGTGTGTTTGTTTGGTCTCTTGGCTTAGGAAGAAAAAATTGAAAATAGGGAAAACATTTTAAAAGAAGGGTAAAAATGACAATAAAAACAAGAAAATATGTCTACGAAATGGAAACCCCAATGTATCAAATAAAAAACCAAGGTCTGTTTAGATTGTTTAATTTTCGATCCATCTTAGATGGGTAAGAAAGCTAGATAAATAATAATAGAACAGAGCAAAATAAGTAATAAAAAAAGCATAATGAATGATAATGAAAAGAAAACAAACTAGACAAAAAGGAGCACTTTAAACATGAGCTGGAGAGGAACCCTGTCTTGATCATAACATAGAGGTCAAGGAATTTTATTTTTTTCCATTATTCCCCGTTTGGAATAGAGGGTTGGCAGGCTGTTCCTAGGCAGTGTGGCTCATGGTGTAGTTACTGTAATGCTATTAAAATTAACGTCATGCATTCCTTCGCTGTCCACGTTTGTGACTAATTCATAATTTGAAGCTGTAGAATCTTGGTAGTTAAAGATCTCTCTTACTTTGAATTGCTTCCTGTTCTTCAATTTTGATTTTTGTCTTGTATTTTGACTTTTCGCTACATGAAGAAGTTTTTTTTTCTTTCGTTCTTTCACTGAGTCTCTTGATTTACAAGTTTGTCTGATGTCCTGGTCATTGCTTATTTGGATCTCATCCTGCTGGTTTCGACTGTGGCTTGTTATTACTATTATGTTCTGTTTCCTGATTCTATCGCTCAGTTGGATACTGCCTTGAGTTTGATGCTGCTTAATGAGATGAAAGTTCTCTGTGACTTTGTAACACTACAAATGGACACATTTTTCATTCTGCCGTTTGTTGTACCTCCTTCTGCTAGGATAGGCTGTGGCACCTCATGTCTCTGAATTGGATTAAGTGATTTTGAGAATGTTATGAGGTGGTATGAAATTAATTTGCATTATGTATGTGTTACACAGCAGCCATCATGCCACATCACAGAGCACGGGCCCCCAGGATTAATGGAGTTTGGTTGTTCTCACTGTATACACATACTGTACATTTCCTTGTGACTCTGTACGCAAAGATCTCAAATAATTTCAGCAGTGTTGAATTTAAATCAACACCATATGAGAGGACTGGATCGCGTGACGTGTTCCTGCTTTGTGCTCAGTTCAACCAAGATGTCCTCTAGCAACACTCGCCTGAATGATGAAAGTTGGTAAAACAACAGATGGATGATTTGTTTGAATAATTTCTGTGTTTTTCTCATTTTCCTTACCATTATAGTTAAATATTTATCCAAGACTACTTGAAAAAGAGCCCACCCTACAGAGTTGAAAGAACAAGAAGTTCTCTATTTTTTGTTCATGTTTATTTAAATTACTCTTGACCATTCATTTCCTTGCCTTTAGAACCTCTTGTCATTTATTTTATTGTATTTATAATAATGATAAACAATCATCCGGAAAAAATTTGTATCCAAGGCTAAAAATTTATGGAATGGAATAGCATCACATTTTTTCCAGTACACCCTCTTCTGCAGGACATGTCAGTCTCTGTGCAAAGGCCATCCGGCAGCCCTCTCCGTGAGTCATCAGTTTTTATTGCTCCCATGACGCTACATCTTAATGTGAAATTCCTATTTTCTCATAATTACGTTATGCCCCATCACTCTACTGGTATGCACCCTCCAGATGATATTCACATAAAAAATATTAGTTTGTTCATTTCATTAGGATTTAGTGGAAAAAACCTAATTTGGTTACCACTGCCGCTTCAGAACTCCAGGGACCCGAGTTCAGTTTCTGGCCCCGTCACTGTCTTAGTTCAGCTTAATCTGGGTGGTGCCTGCAGGTGGCTTGAAGCTGTTAAATGAGGCTCTATTTCTTTGTGACCTCATAGCATCATAAGTGAGATTAGAAAAATGGATGATGATGATGAGGGGGAGCCTTTGTGTGCCATTACTACCTGAAACAAAAGTATCAAAGTAAGATCTTCATCAAAATAACTGAGGAAGATACACCCAGGAAAAGCTGTGGGACCAAACACAGTCAGTATCAGACTCTTAAGATCTATGCTAACCAACTTGGTGGTGCCCTCTGTCACCTGTTCAGTCTGTTCCTAAGGCTCCAGAAAGTGTTGCTGCTATGGCAAACATCCTGCATTGATCCTGTTCAAAACAAGGCAGTCACCTCTTTGCTTAATAACTACATAATAGTGATACTTATACCTCACATCTACAAGACCTCTGATAGATTGGTCCTGGATTATATGAATCCTCTTGTGGTAGACCACCTGGACCTACGGCAGTTTGCCTATCGGATAAAGACTGGAATGGAGGAAGCAGTTATCTATCTGCTCCAGAAGGCTTATTCAAGGACAAAGCTGTGAGGATTATGTTTTTTTATTTCTCCAGCTCCTTCAATATCATCACAGCCATCCCTGTTAAAGGGTAAACTCAGAGAATTGCTTGTGGGTAAGCCTATGTTGTCCCGATTAATGGACTATCTGTCTGGCAGACAGCGGTTTGTGAGGCTCAAGGACTGTATCTCTGATATGGATGTGGGTGACACTGGAGCACCACAAAGAACAGTCCTGTCTCCTGTTCTCTGTACACCTCTGACTACAAATATAACACCAGGTCATGTCATTTGCAGAAATTCTCGGATGATTCTGTACTTATGGTGTGTGTTGATAAAGGGGATGAGACAGAGGAGAGGAGTCAGGTGTAGAATTTTGTTTCTTGGTGCAAAGAGAAATAGTCTGTATCTTAACATCAGCAAAACCCCCCAAAAAATGGTTATTGACAGTAGCTACACCAAAGAGCCTTTACGTCTGGTCACTATTCAGGGATTGGATGTAGAAGTGGGCCACTCTTACATGTACTTGGGGGTCCACATTAATGACAAGTTGGACTGATCTCGCAACACAGAGGAACTATATAAAAAATGCTGAGCAGGCTCTTAATTCTTAGGACACTGCGTTCCATTGATCTACCTATCATAAGCAGTGTGAAAACATAACCTTAAAAATTCATAAACAGGAAGCAAGTCATGGGTGCCACATTAGTCCTGGCTGTATACATTGTGTCTGTGAGGGTGGTTGGCCCACTGTCCAAACAAAACAAGTAAGCACACAAAATGAATGTGAATTTAAGTAACTTGCTTATAATCTCACCATAAACCAGTGGTAGGGTGTGGACAAGCAGAATTTAAGGTTACAGGGCAAAACAGCAAAATATATACTGGCAGTTTTTGGGATTGATGACTGGATAGGGAAAAGAAAAATGCATAAATAAAACATTGATTTGCTATATAAATGGAGCCCATGACAAAAATAGTTTTACGTATTTGGAAACTTTGTGGTATTCTTCAAACATCTGGCTTCTCGTATAAAATGTCGGCATTGTGTAAGATAGACTTAGTGACAGGAGAACAATGTCTTGCATTATGAAATGAACCTTAAGTCTGAATCCACTTTTGCAACTGATTCTCAAAAAAAAAGCATAAGCAGTGTCGTTTCAGTGAATAGCACTTAATCGGATTCTTCCAAAAAGCCATACGTCTATGTGAATATTCCAGCACATCATAAGGTGGCTTGCATAAAGCAGGCCGTAACATAATAGAGTGTTACCATAATCACCTAAACGTAAAGGCAGAAACACATAATGGAAGTGCTTGGTTATGTCATCTAATGAGAAGTTCTAAAAATATATGACGGCCAATTCCTATTTCTCTTCTGTTTTGCACTTGGCAGGAGGTTATCACCATGATGTTTGATTTTAACAACATTCCATTTGTAACCTACATTGGCAAGAAATGTGCTCAATTATGGTCAGATTGTCTACTGTTCATTCTGGGAATAATAGGAGGAATGGCCATAATAAAACATTAACATATGCTTATTGTAATAAGGTGAAGCTGTCATTATATTAAAAATGGATATCATTTCATATACAAGTCAGTAAATTTTTATATTTATAGTTTTATATTAATCTTAATAGGGTTAGAGCTAGCTTACTAATAGTATACCCATTTCCCTATTTTCTGAGCATGCTGTTCCAGTATATGGACAATGAGGAGCTGGAGCCTAGCTCAGCAGCAACAGGTACAAGGCAGGATCTTCAACAATCAAAAGTCTTTGATAAGACTGCAGAAAAGTGGAGAAATCATTTTGCTAAAAGGGGCAGAATTGTTTTTGGGCTAGTAATGGAAACCACTTAACAAGAGGTATATAGTGTGTGAAACCATAACACGCCTCCCAACAAAGTAGAGTTTACAGCAGAGCTCATGAGAAGAGACAATTTAATCGTACCATCCATATGCAAAAGTAATGCAGGGGCCTGCTTACGATGCCAAGCTCCAGCTTTACCAGCTTCACATGCATGTCTAGAACAATGGCCTACAATCTCAGTCCTTCCTGGCAGCAGAGGTTGCAGATTTTTGATCTGACCACAGTAAACAGCCAGTTCCTGCTGTTAATGATACAAGTTACTTAAATCTATTTCTCATTCTGCCTTTTCAGGCATTTCTCATATGGTATATTTTATTTTTCTGAGGATGTCATTAACTCTTTCATTACTGAAGTATCCCCCACCCCGTGTACTGAAGGGGGGGTGGTGGAAACACAAAATTCTCCAATATACCATTTTTGCCAAGTATATATATTTTTCTTGTGGTTTTCTGATGAAAGTACATTGTTTTCAGTGACCTGAATTTTTTATTCACCTCAATGATTAATATGTAGTCAATATCAGAAAGTGTTATAAAGTGAATTCAGAAATTCAGAAAGTGAGGAATTCTCTGACTTAATGTCAATTTTAATTACTAATTATGACACATTCCTAATAGTTGGCGACTTTAATTTTCATATAGATAATCCGTGTGATCTAAAAGTAAAAGAATTTATGAACCTCCTGGATTCTTTTGATTTGAGACAACTCATAAATCAGCCTACACATAAAGCAGGTCATACGTTAGACTTAGTGATTACTAAAGGACTGAAAGTTGATATAAAACAGATCATTGATATTGGTCTATCAGACCATTTTCTTCTACTTTTTAATATAGAAATAATGATAAAAAACACTCATGAGAAGCATATTGTTAAAAAACGCTTCTTTGATTCGGCAGCAGCTTTAAAACTTACAAACATTTTAAGCAATCAGTCCGTTTATAGTGCCAGCTATAATAGCGAGGACAATGTAAATAGTAAGGTGGAAAGATTTAATTCTAAAGTGAGAGCTGCTGTTGACATAGTTGCACCTGAAAAGACAGTGAAAAAATCTTCTAGCATTGGTATACCATGGAAGACCCAAAGAGTGTCTGATTTAAAGAGAACATGCCGTAGAGCTGAGCGTCAATGGAGGAAGAGTAAACTTACTATCCACCACGAAATACTAAAAGTCAAAATAACAGAATACAATAACACTGTCCGTCTTGAGAGACGCTGCTATTTCTCTAATATTATAAATAACAATGCTAGTAATCCCAGAGTCTTATTTTCTACAATTGATCACCTACTAAACCCAGGTAGCTCAAAGGAATGCCTCCTAAGTGCTTCCAGTGAAACCTGTGAGGCTGTCGCTGTATTCTTCAATCAAAAATTAATGATATTAGAAATAACATAGTATATCTCCCCAACACTAAGGATCCCCTAAACCCCAACATCCTGTTATAAACAAATTAAACTCTTTCACTAGGATAGATTTACCTGATTTACAAAAATAATATCTCAATTAAAACCCTCCACCTCGTCCTTGACCCGATACCAACAAGGTTTTTCAAAGAAGTATCAGGCGTGCTAATTGATAATGTTCTTGACATAGTAAATTCGTCACTAGATACTGGGGTCTTCCCAGACTGTCTTAAGACTGCTGTAGTTAAACCCCTACTTAAGAAACATAATCTTGACCCTCGCTCTTGAAAATTTTAGACCCATCTCTAACTTGCCCTTCTTAAGTAAAGTTCTGGAGAAGGCAGTCATTATGCAGTTAAATGACCACCTAAATAAACATGCTATTCTTGATAAATTTCAGTCAGGTTTTAGAACAAATCACAGCACAGAAACTGCACTCGTTAAAGTAGTAAATGACTTGCGGGTAAATGCAGACAGAGGCCATTTATCTGTTCTCATCCTCTTAGATCTGAGTGCTGCATTTGACACCATTGATCACAACATTCTTAGAAATCGCCTTAGTCAATGGGTGGGCCTCTCTGGCAGTGTCTTAAATTGGTTTGAATCCTACCTGACAGGGAGAAAATATTTTGTTAGTTGTGGGAATTACAACTCGAAGACACATGATATCCAATATGGTGTTCCACAAGGCTCTATCCTGGGTCCGCTGTTATTCTCAATCTACATGCTTCCGTTAGGTCAGATTATCTCAGGGCACAACGTGAGCTACCACAGCTATGCTGATGACACACAGCTGTACTTATCAATAGCACCTGATGACCCGATTCTATTGATTCACTAACACAATGTCTGACTAGTATCTCAGAATGGATGAATAGTAATTTTCTCAAGTTAAATAAAGAGAAAACTGAAATTTTAGTGATCAGCAATAATGGATACAATGAGGCTATTAGAAATAAACTGGATACATTAGGATTAAAAGTCAAGACGGAGGTAAAAAGCTTAGGGGTGATTGTTGACTGTAATCTGAATTTTAAATCACATATTAATCAGATCATTAGGACAGCATTTTTCACTTAAGAAACATAAGTAAAGTTAGACCTCTTATATCACTGAAAGATGCTGAGAAATTAGTTCACGCGTTTGTTTTCAGTCGACTAGATTACTGTAACGCACTCCTCTCAGGACTACCCAAAAAAGATATAAATCGTTTGCAACTAGTGCAGAATGCAGCTGCTAGAATCCTAACTAGGAAAAGAAAATCAGAACATATTACTCCAGTTTTGATGTCACTACACTGGTTACCTGTGTCATTCAGGATTGACTTTAAAATTCTGCTTATGGTTTATAAAGCCTTAAATAATCTCGCCCCATCTTATATATCGGAATGTCTGACACCTTATATTCCAAATCGTAACCTCAGATCCTCAAATGAGTGTCTCCTTAGAATTCCAAGAACAAAACTTAAAAGAAGTGGTGAGGCGGCCTTCTGCTGTTATGCACCTAAAATCTGGAATAGCCTGCCAATAGGAATTCGCCAGGCTGATACAGTAGAGCACTTTAAAACACTGCTGAAAACACATTACTTTAACATGGCCTTTTTATAACTTCATTTTAATCGTAATTTAACTTAATCCTGATACTCTGTTCAATTCATCATAACAACTATTCATGGTGGCTCTAAAATCGGTACTGACCCCTACTCTCTTTTCTGTTTCTTTTTCCGGTTTCTTTGTGGTGGTGGCCTGCGCCACCTCCACCTACTCAAAGCTTCATGATGCTCCAACAATGATGGACGGATTAAAAGGAAGAAGTCTACGTGACCATCATCATCATCAAGCCCTTCCGTGAGAATCCTAAATCCAAAGAGGACTGTTTCATTTATGTTAGGTAGAATGCCCAGAGGGGACTGGGCGGTATCATGGTCTGGAATCCCTACAGATTTTATTTTTTCTCCAGCCGTCTGGAGTTTTTTTGTTTCTGTCCCCTGGCCATTGAACCTTACTCTTATTCGATGTTAATGTTGATTTATTTTTTATAATTATGTCTTTCATTTTTCTATTCTTTAATATGTAAAGCACTTTGAGCTACTGTTTGTATGAAAATGTGCTATATAAATAAATGTTGTTGTTGTTGTTGTTATACCCAAGTGTGAAAGAAATAAGAAACTAACTGATGTAATGTTCAACAATGCTGAAAAACATGTGTTTATTATTGTAACAAATTATGCGTCAATAAAAGGTGTGCACCAAATGTATACACACTGTAACACTGGCAATCAATCATTAATGCTGACACTATCCAGCATAAAAAACCAACAAAAACACACAGTACATGCATACTTAACCATTTCCAAACAGTTCAGTATGTTTACAGTAATGAATAGTCCAGTTTGGTGTGTCATAGACAGAATGTGTACAATTACACACAACTGGCTATCAGTTTTGCTTTCATTCTCCGCTCCACCACTACCTTCACTAGGTTGAGAGTGTGCTCCATAACTAAACGTGCCTTCTTCAACTGCTTGTTGTTTCAATGGGCCTGTCTTGCAAATTATCTTATTGGGCAGAAAATCGCACTGGCTATCACAGAGTTTGAACATGTAAAAGATGCCATATTAAAGGAACGAAGTCTTTCATTTATAGTTTATCTTAGTTATTAGACCAGTTGATCTTTTTATTGTGATTATGATAATTTAATGGCACAGCAGGTGTTTTTATATTGCAGGGACAGGAGATGAAAAAAAAAACCAAAAGCAGGACTTAGAACCTGGGAGACCAAAGATTTATCACCATATCCTAAACATTAGATACATAGCTCATTAACTGTTGGCTAATTTCAAAACCCAAAAGATTCCTATGTTTTTCATCAAACCCCAACAGATAATCCTAAATTCAAAATCAAAAGACAGATGGAGACTTTCAAGCCCTAAAAGAAAAAAGTAAAGCATTTGTTTGATCACAATCTAAGACCCCAGAAAATATGTAATACTTTTGAATTGTTACCTTGATAACAGTGGCCATAAACAACAAAAAAAACAAGATGTGAAAAAAGAAATAAGTGAATGGGTTTAAAGTTGAATCAGTAATACAAAGGAGAGCATCTGTATCATGATTTGATAATACTGGTCAGATTACAATGTTTAAAATTATTTTAGGTAAATGAGCAAGTAGTGTCACTAGGAGTTTGCATTGGAGTTTGTAAGATAGAACTGCAGTTTGAACAATCAGAGTGTTTCCAAAGTGAAAAATGAAGTTTCAAGAGAAAGGATACCAGGGCCCAGAGACTTTCCCCAAGTCGTAGGGATGAAAGCTTCATTAAGTTGAGTTATTGAAAGAGAGAGTAGTTTACCAAGTAAGTTACTTCCTCAGACTTTACAGAACAAAATTACAGCTGGTGGGATGGAATTTTCCAAAATAATTTAAAATAAAAAAAAAAGTTTGTTAAACTTACTAGGTTTATTGGTGATGGGTAATTTAATTTTGATTTTTTAAAATACAGGTAATGAAGTCTCATGTTTGAAGTCTAAGTGCTAACAGATGTGATACAAGGCTACAAATATGCCATTTCAAGTGAGCAAAGAATCGATATCATGGAACATACTGCTCTCTTAACAGCCAACCAAACAAACACATGATCAGGTTTTGGTGTAAAGAAAAATGTAACTTCTAAAGAGAGGCAAATAACTAAAGCAATCTATACTAATAAAAGGCAAAGCCCTCACTCACTCACTCACTCACTCACTGACTCATCACTAATTCTCCAACTTCCCGTGTAGGTAGAAGGCTGAAATTTGGCAGGCTCAATCCTTACAGCTTACTTACAAAAGTTGGGCAGGTTTCATTTCGAAATTCTACGCCTAATGGTCATAACTGGAAGGTATTTTTCTCCATTAACTGTAATGGAGTTGAGCTGGAATGACGTGGGGGGGCGGAGTTTCGTGTGACATCATCACGCCCACGTAATCACGTGAACTGATTGTCAGCGAGTGCGTAGAAAACCAGGAAGACCTCCAAAAGCGCTTAAGAAAACATGCATTATATAATTGAGAAGGCAGCGAAAAACAATAAGAAGCGAGCGAGTGACATATACTACCATATTCATGAGTGTTGCTGCCTCGGAAAGAAAGAAAGGTGTAAACATAAACTTTAAATTAAGTTCATAGACAGGCTACGCTGGCGTTTCACATGCCCACAGGTAATGCGGGATACAAGTTTAATGAGAGGACGCAGGATATAAACGAGAGTTTTGATCACTTTGTAACTAAGTTAAAATTGCAGGTGAAGGGGTGTGCTTATGCAAATTCCAGACTGTGTTTGTGGGGATTGACAGTTAAAGGCGGGTGGGGAGTCACGTCATCATCTCCCTCCCATTCATCTAATTTCGGTCTGAGCTGAGCTCAGCGGCTAATGCCGTCTTCCGAAGCAACTTTGTCAGACTGCCACCAAATACTCACAGAAAAATCCACAAGTTAATACACACGCTATCTCTCGAGTTTCTCCACACTGAATCCTCCAGGCACTACTTACAAAAGGTCACATTGACAATCGTGTTACGTTATTTTTAAAATCTTTCCTTTTCTTAGCACAAGCACAGCTGAGAAGCTTCGATGCATGTGCTCCATAACGCGTTAAAAATAATGCATTTAAACACACTTTGCATTACAAGCAAAG
This sequence comes from Polypterus senegalus, assembly GCF_016835505.1. Lineage (NCBI taxonomy): Eukaryota > Metazoa > Chordata > Cladistia > Polypteriformes > Polypteridae > Polypterus > Polypterus senegalus. The sequence continues at coordinate 87,301,477 of NC_053164.1, forward strand.
GGAGCTTTTGTCAATGCATGATTTCCTGGTACACGGATTACATTGATCAGCGCATCCCGATTCATTTTACCCTCGCACCACCTTAGTTTGAGAAAAAGTCTGAAAAAATATGAGGTTAACACAGAAAAACATCACCAATTCAAGCTTTATGAATAATCGATTCGCCATCAATAATTGTTTTGGTAAAGCCATCCTCCTTCCATTTTATAATTTTTCCGCCAATAGCCATGATTAAATGAACGGTAAATAAAGTAAGAGACTTATTTAGGCAGGCATATATATGACAGCAACACTCTTGACAATGTCAATCATGTTACGTTATTATTAAAATGTTTTCTTTTCTTTTTCATTACTTCTTTAACACACTACTTCTCGCTGCAGTGCGGGATTTTGCTATATATATAATATATGAATGACCTCCAAAAGGCTGAGACTTTTGATATCATGAACGTGTCTGCAAAACTGTGGTCTCCTGCCCAGCAAAAGTCGAGCAGCCAGCGTGCATAGCTGTGCCGGCCTTTGAGACGCTGACTGCGCTTCTGCCTTAAGTCAAAGTGAGCACTTTTAATTTTTTTCATCCTCCCCTTGCGCTATAGCCCAGACAAGTGCAAACACGGGACCCCTTTTCTACACCACGGAAAAATAATATTAAGGCGATTCATCTCTCTATACTATATAAAAGAAAAAGGCAACTTTCCTTTCTTTACACCTTTTTTCCTTTTATCCCAAACCAAAGCCTTTCTCTCTTAACACGGCAGAGGACACAAAACTAATATTCTTTAAATGCCGGTAAGGCACATTACCAGAGGCACAAATTTGAACGTTCACATAGAAAATGTAATTTCTATACCACAGCCGTCGTGTAGCGCCTTTCAAAAGGGATCTACTACCGAGAGATGATCCATATATTTTTTAGCTGCTGTTAGTTACTTACCTGTTGTGTTACACAGTCTTTAAAATGTAGTTTACCCGCAACAACTCCAGTAGTGCTCAATTTACCTGTACTTCTTAAAACGTTAATGTTTTACTGTTTAATAACTTATAGACTATATTTTATTATTTTTCCCTTGCACTCAGTGACCAAAGCTATACACACACATATAGACACATACAAACATACACACAAGTATATATATGTGTATATATATGTATGTATGTGTATATATATATACACACACACACACACACATACATACATACATACACACATATATATAATTTGTGTGTGTATGTATGTATGTATGTGTGTGTATATATGATGTAGATAGGTATGTATATATATATATATATATATGTGTATATGTAGATATGTATATAGATATGTAGATATGAAGATATGTATGTGTATATATGTATATATATATATGTATGTATGTATGTGTGTGTGTGTGTGTGTGTGTGTGTATATATGACAGCAGCAATCCAAGCTGTGAGAAAACAGTAAAAAGGAGGCATGTCAGACGTCGTGGTACATTTTCTGATGCAGCTAGACGAAAAAAACTTTGTGACGCTGCCACCAAATACACAACACAATTACTTTGACAATCATGTTACATTATTTTTAAAATGTTTCCTTTTCTTTTTCATAACTTCTTTAACACATGACATCGCTGCGAATCGCAGGTATTTTGCTATATATATATATATCACAGTGACACTCATAACAGTGACAAAACAATTACATTGACAATCATGTTACGTTATTTTCAAAATGTTTCCTTTTCTTTCTCTTTCCTTCTTTAACACACTACTTCTCCGCTGCCAAGTGCGGGTATATATATATATATAGATAGATAGAGATATATAGATAGATAGATAGATAGATATGAGAACAACATATATATATATATAGATAGATATGAGAACAACACTCATATCAATGACAAAACAATTACATTAACAATCATGTTACGTTATTTTTAAAATTTTTCCTTTTCTTTTTCGTACCTTCTTTAACACACTACTTCTCCGCTGCGAAGCGCGGGTATTCTGCTAGTGTAAAATAAAACATCAAAAAATCACATCTGTGATTCGAAAGAAAATCAGAAACACATAAGGCTTTAGCAAGTGATGAGGCAGGCAAGTACATATTTCAAGCCAATTATAACAAACACTAGTAAAATCAGACAAGCTTTATTTTTTAACATAGTCCTTGTGAACACTAAAGTATAATCTTCACAACATTGTTCTACTCCATTCATGTAAAACATTTTGTCTTTGTGTAACCAGAATATACATGTGCTTGAAACTAGTAATTCAGACATATTAATGCACAGGAGCTAATCTTTGCCCAGATCACCACAGACCAACCTCTTTTAATCACCATTTGTAGACTGAGAGTAAAATCTAGGGAAAAAATTATTCTTGGGTGGGTACATCAAAATCGAAGAAGACACGATCAAATTTAAATTGGAGGTAAAGCAAGAAGCATGTTGACAAATGAGGATGGGAAATTTAAATTATACTGCATTCATAAACAAATCTGCACCAGTGAAGATAATTATTACAAAAGTTTTTATAATTTAGAATTTGACCAACTTTATTTTGCAATATTGAGAATTGGTGTGGAGTCAAAGTGGAAGTGAATTTAATACTTCATTATGACAGAAATGCTGTTGTTATGCTACATTCCTTAGCCACAAATATATTATTAATGGCAACAATGTATTTTTACCAGGCACATAATCCTGATGGTGTGTAGTGTCTTTCATCATGAGATTCCTATTTCAAATGGTATCTCAATAATATACACATTTGCATAAATGATCGAAGATCACTCTCCAGAAAATTCTCTGTCACTTTTCTTCGAGAGTTAGATGTTGCTGAAACTTGCTACCAAGAAGACCCTAGTTTTTAAGACCCTTGCTGTGTTTTTTTCAGGTCTGGTTTTTGCATCTCATTTCAAGCACAGAATAGGCTGCACATCATCCACCTTTTGACTCAATGTCTAAACAAATAACTTAACAATATTGTATAACTGGAAGTGCAAACATGCCATGTCAGTATATCCTTGGGCCACAATGCTTGTCTAAACTCTGTTTGCTGTTGTCATGCTATACAAATTCAGTAGTCAAAATGACAGAAAGATATGGTAGCAAACCGAAGCACTTCTCAAATGTGTGAAGCCAAGTAACTATAGTGGTCTACTTGAGTGTTTGTCTCTTCTGTCTCTGTACTGACTTCAATGCACTCTTTACTATCTCTCTGATTTTATGGTGCACAGACTGGATGCAAAATATGTAATAATTCCAAAATATTCAAAATCTAAAATAATTCTGGTCCCATGCATTTTGGATTAGGGATGCTCAACCACAATCAAAACATTTTCTTCCCATTCTGTATGAAAATTTCCTTGGCCATCATCACAAATTGCATGGGGTAAGTGACATATAAAAACAAACTATCATTTTTGGGTTTTTGAAAAGAATTTTGAAAAGAGAGGTAGAAAGGAATACAGCAGAATCAAATAACAAAATAAAACTCCTGTTTTAGGCTAACTTATGGCTTATGGTCCGAATGATTAAGCCTCCTGTGCTTTTCTCAGCAAATGAAAAATATTTTATGCTCTTTTGCCCATAAGGTTCTCTAATATCATTCTCTAAGAAATTTCCTTTCTTTTTCTCAAAAAGAAAGAAAGTAAACAAAGTCTCCGCCTGCATTGAATAAAGATCTGTCAGTATGCTGCGCTTTTCCCCAGCTTAAGTAAAAATGGCGTCTTTGATGTGTCTTGTTGGTGAACACATGTGCATATGTAACAAGGATGTCTGCCACAGTGAAATGCTAGGTTGTGACAACAAGGAGACAGAAAAAAAATTAACAAAACATGTCATCACATCATCAAAGATTTTTAGAGGCAACAGGGAGACAAAAAAAGAAAACAGCGCATCATGTTAAAAGACCCTGACAGGCTCCATTACTAGCCTGAAAAAGGAGCCTTGTGTTCTGATCTGCAGAGAGATTTGCCTTGTTCACCACTTCTGAAAAAGGGTAAGGCAAAACAAACTTAAAAATTAAGCAATTGTTCGAAATACAAAAAGGAAAAATTGTAAAAGCTTTTCAGAAATCCTGGCAAATTAATAGGCAGTGTCTGACTTTTCTAAAATGATCAGAAGAGCTGAAACTCAGTTGCTTTTATGATGGGTAAAAAAAGATGGTGAACTCTTGTGACCAATGCCTTTTAATAACACTTGCCCTTCATGTGATGTAATACTCATCTTAGATCTTCGCACCAGTGTGCAATGGGCAGCCAATGAATGTAAGACCTGACTCTTCATAGCTGGCCCAGCTGTCAAAAGGTAAGGAAACCAGCTTGTGTAAGCATTGAAAGTGCATCTTCCATATTCCTAAGGCTTGCTCCTTTCAGCTATGGTTTGGAGAGTCTGCACTAGAGTCAGCAAATAAAGGGTACTCACAGTCAACCAATAGCCACCCACCAGAAAACCCACCAGCATCTGTCATTTCACATACTCCTGAGGTTGCTCAGATGACGACATTATGCATACTCAAAACTGCAATATCTGTAAAGACTCCTTGATGATTGTATATCATTTACACATTCATTGCTGTGGAAGACACTAGGGGTCGCTGTTGCCCCTTTAACCCCAACAGACAGATGTTCAGGACACAAAGTAAAAGCACTAAGAAGATATTTGATTATTTTCTTCTCAATAATAGTGCCCTCAAAGCACCACAGCCACAATAACACAGGAAAGTAATTCACTAGTCACAACAATTCTCTCTCTTCTTTCTCCTCCACACCTCCCAGCAAGCTTTGTCCACCTCCACCCGACTCTGGCTCGTCTGCTGTGTATTCCAAAGTTCTTTAAATAGTCTTTGACCCGGGTCAGACGAAGAATTAAAGTTTTTAATCAGCCGTCCTCGTGATCCATTAGTACTTCCAGGCTAGGTGAGAATTCATTCTCTCACCGTCTTCCTGCAGTGTCCCCTGGCAGCACCCATGGTACCCAGCATGGCTGTGTTGCTGAACTGCATGTTTCATAGTGCCCTGCGGGAATCCATCCAGGGGAGCTGCCATCTAGCATCTTGGGGGAGGCAGTGGCCTTGAAAAGCTGCCTTCCCCCATTCTTCCATCTCAGGGGCATCCCGGCCGGGTCGAGCTGCCAGCCGTTCCTTACAGCCTTTATGACAGGTGCCTATTGGACTTCCACAAGGATTAGTGTCGTCTTCAGTCTTGTTTCATATGTGTATCAATAATCTGTCAGATACCAAAAGTTGGAGATTTATTCATGCAGAGAATACCTTCTGTTCTACCCAGGCAAAAAGATTTACAAGACTGGAAAGAACTCTGATGGAACACATGACACACTTGATGGATTACTGGCGACTCAAGCCAAAGTCAATAAAACTATTTCATCTGTCTTTATTTGCATAATGCTAAAGCATCCTATGAGCATATTGTCTCTGTGGATCATACACCTCTCAAACACAATTCATATCTTGTCATTCTTGGTGTTACACTCAACCGATCACTGTCATTTAAAAAGAGCCTTTGTAAAATAGCAACAAAACTGAAGACCTGCAACAACCTGCTCATGAATTTAGCAGGTACCACATGGGGTGAAGATGCACTAACCGTACACACATCTGCATTAGCACTATGCTGTTCAGTGGCTGAATACTGCTGCCTATTATGAGCTAGATTAACACATGCAAAGCTGCTAGACACCCAGTGGAATACCACAATATGCATTTCAGGCACGTCACAATCATCCTAATGTCTGTGGCTCACTTTGCTCTCTAACCTTCCTCCTCATGCATTATAAAGAAAAGAAGCAGCATATTGTGCAAGAATCATTTTAAGGTAACATAGCATTCATCTTAAAGAAATAGCATAAAGAATTAATACATTTCAGAAATCTGCTCAGAAACCAGGTGAAGGTCAAGTGAACAACAGAGACAAAAATGTAATAAACAAAATGTGCTGAACGATGACTAAGAGATCAGATGACCTGTATTCAACATGATTGTACAGTTGTTACCTACACAGAAATTTCAAGGATGTTGGCTCAGCCCAAATGGTATAAGAATAATAAGAAAAATAATAAAATACACATTTTTTTATATAGATTATTTGGGTGTAAACCAATGAACCCACCAGAGTAAATTTATGCACTGACACGGTATGTAAATTCAATAGGTTATAAAATGAACCCGAATCCTGTTTCTCAGACCATTCTCATCATGTTGTAACAGACTGCTGGGAGAGATGCTCCTTCCTCAGCTTGGTGCTGCGAATGAAAGTAAGCTTTCTCCTGCCTCATTACTGACTAAAAGTTATCAGATTTGTCTTGTTAGAGGATAAAATTCTTTCCTACTTTCCTAAATTAAAATGTTTGATTTTCACCAGAGTGTCATTTGTTAAACAAAATTAAACAACATATGGAATCTCTGAGCTACAATTACATAATACAACCTCCTCAACATGGATAACATGCCATGATTAATGAGAGGTCTTGGATCGAAGCGTATTACACTCGGAGAAAATGCTAAGCAAAATGCAATATGTTTATTTTGTTTTTAGTTATGACACGCAATCTCTGAGCATGGATTAAAATGCAGTACGATTTTGGATTGCATTTTAAACTTACATGAAAATTGTGTGCTGTAGTGAAAAGCAATCAATCACTTGGCTAATACGTTTTTTATTGACCCAATAAATGCATGCTAAATTTAAATTAAATGCACTGCACTGCAATGTAGTTATCATGTTGGATTGCATTTTGCCTTTCAAAGGTTCCTTATCCTCACCAGGAGGAGTGTAAATGCTACTTTGGTTAATAAGAGTTTGGGAGACAGTCGTAAGTGACCACAAGATGAAGAAATCAAAGTACTTTGCGTTATGATGCTTTTGGAAAGCTCATGCCGGTGTAGCTGTTCATTTACAGGTCTTCATGACGTCATATTAGCCATCTTACTTAAACACAAGCTATGGCTAGAAATGTCACCTGAACTTACATATAAAGTGAAGGTTTTTCGTTAAAAAATAACTTCTCCATGACATTAATTAAAGCTTATTTTCTGGTTTTGGATATTTGATAGTCCAAGGCTTTTTTGAGTTTTGCTTTGCCCATTTTGTTATGACATTAATATCTGCTCATCCTTTTTATTGAACACTTATAGCTGTTCTTTGTGGTCCATATTTAAAAGAATCTCTTTAAAACAAAATAGCACCACATGGATTGTTTCCAAGGTTTGGAAAGAACAAATCATCACAACAATTTGAGAAGGTCTGACTTCTGCTTTGGCTGCCATTGTTGGTTTTAACATTTCTAATGTGCTGTGTACAGTATACTAATAATGTAGTCTGTATAATGGGAATTTCAGTGCTGTATACATGAGCAGCATTAACATGGTGAAAGATCTAGGTGTGCATTCTGATACTGCATTGAAGCACAAAATTCAAACATTTAAATAAAAAAAATGTAAATCATTATAAACCACCCAACCAAGTACACAAACTCACCATTCCTAAACCGGTAAACATCCTGTATCCTGCAGGGGTTGCTCTTTCTCTCATATGGGATGTGTTTCTTGATGCAGAACAGACTAGAGCCAATACCATCCCTTTTGTAACCATGATGGATGTAATTACAAAGGGGAAATATGGTACAAAAAGAGATATATGTGTTTAACTTGCTTTCCCAATAATACAATCCATAATCATGTATATGTACAATATTTAGGCCGGAGAGAAGCCAAGGGACATCACAGCAAAGGGGGGAATGCTGATGACCAGATGTCCCATCTGGCAGAATGTCGACGGCATGAAGGTGCTTCTGACTTGTTGCTGGATCGTCGTTATTATAACCACTCACATATTTTACATATTCATAGAATTCTTGTCAGATATGGGGACAGACTGTTTATTTCTGGACTGAACCCAAATAACAACTTCACCTCTTCTCATTTATGGCAGACTGTGCTTTTTAACCATATTGGTCAAGCAGACATCAGCATGTGTGTCCTTCACATGTTTTCTGTCCATTTTTTTAGCCTGCGCCTTCCAGTTGTCATTTGTCTATTTCTCTGCATGCCTCTCCTTTTCAGCTGAATTGCAAGGCTTTTAAATAAGTTTCACAGATTATATTGGCACATATCCCAGGCTGTTCTTGCACACCCCACCAAATTAAGAGACATGCGTAAAGAAAATTAGTGTCCCTATGTATGTAATGAACCCCATCAGTGCTTCAGTCCCTCTCTGCATGATGCCTCCTCCCAGTTATTCACAGCACATGTTGTCTTTTGATAATTTTTGATAAGTTTGCTAATTTCGCCAATGTTACATCATGGTCACCTACTTTTCTTCTATAGCTTGGTTACAGGTACTGCCATTAACTATCTTGTCCCCAGACTTGACCCTTTAGAGCTGGCACAGCTAATACTGCTCAGTGATCCATTTAGATCAATGAAAATACCCTAGCCAAGCATAAAAATGACTGAAATTTGAAAGCACAAAAGGTGAAAAAGTAGAATGCCTCAGTGAGATGGCAGATAATGAAACCTGACATTTTGGCCGTGCTTCACTCCTTACAAGTAATCATTTGTGAAGCGAAGTACTAAAATAATATGCTAGAGTGGCTTGTGTCACAGCTTTGAGGAAGCAACATGTTTGTTTTTTTGTTAATTCTAACTTAATCTGGACAAACAAATTCCATCCATCCATTTTCCAACCCGCTGAATCCGAACACAGCGTCACAGGTGTCTGCTGGAGCCAATCCCAATCCTGGGCAGGGTGCCAACCCACCACAGGACCACACAAACACACCAAGCACACACTAGGGCCAATTTAGAATCACCAATCCACCTAACCTGCATGTCTTTGGACTGTGGCAGGAAACCCACGCAGACACGGGGAGAACATGCAAACTCCACGCAGGGAGGACCCGGGAAGTGAACCCAGGTCTCCTAACTGCAAGGCAGCAGCGCTACCACTGCGCCACCGTACCGCCCAACAAATTCCATCTGAACTAAAAATTCGATTACAGTATTTAGAAATGAGCATTTTACCATAAATAATCAACATGGCTGGGGAGGACGTGCTAGAAACCCATTCTTGTAATTTCTGTATAATAATTAAAATTGAGAGGCTGTGTCCTGCTTAAGATTATTAGCCAGATGTTTCACTCTCCAGCATCAAGGTGTCTCTTCTTTCTTCAGGATGACATTAACGCTCTTTAATGCTCTCTTTCTTGGCAGCTAGGTTGTCCTTCATAAAATAATCATCTGTATGCATTGATACTAGGTCCACTACAATAGGTGTATTTCATACCTCATAAATGCCCATACAGTATTATTTCTTGCATTTTGTTTTTTCAGAGTGACTGCTGTTTATGTGTTCTTCTCTAATGCATCACTAGAAATAACAGGCCACAATCAGAAATAATCTATAATCTTACTTATGTCAGAAAAATATCCTAATGAAGAGCCAACATGGACTAAGAATTGAAGGACCTTTTACATAAGCCACAGAGTTCTTGAGCAAAGGAAAACTGCTTTTGGTACAGGTGGATCAATGGAGAACATGCACTTGAGAACCTGAAGGTAGGGCCCATCCAGTACTTGGCATGAAGAGAATTTAAGGAAAAACTTGGGTTGCTGCTGGAAGAGGTGATGGTGAGGCCAGCAAAGCATGCTTACCCTGAGGTCTGAATGTGGATCCCAATGCCCCAGTGCAGTGATGGAGACACTGTGCTGTAAAAACAGCGACGTAAAATTGAGGTCCTGACTCTCTGTGGCCATTAAAGATCCCTGGTCATCCTTCATAAAGAGTAGGGTGTACCCTGGTGTCCTGGCTAAATTTTACACTATGACCTAGTCATTCTGGCCTTTTAATCATCCCCTGTCTCTGATTGGCTAACTGTCTCTTACCCCTTCACCACCTAACAGCTAATGTGTGGTGAGCGTACTGGTGCAAAATGGCTGGCGTCACATCATCCAGATGGATGCTGCATATTAGTAGCTGTTGAAATGACTCCCCACTCACTACTGAAAAAGTGCTTTGAGTAGTGAGAAAAAGTGCTATATAAATGTAAAGAAATATTATTATTATTATTATTACTAGCAGAATACCCGCGCTTCGCAGCGGAGAAGTAGTGTGTTAAAGAAGTTATGAAAAGAAAAGCAAACATTTTAAAAATAACGTAAGATGATTGTTAATGTAATTGTTTTGTCATTGATATGAGTGTTGTTGTCATATCTATCTATTTATATTATATATATATATATATATATATATATATATATATATATATAGCAAAATACCTGCGATTGGCAGCGGAGAAGTAAAAGAAAGGAAACATTTTAATAATAACGTAACATGATTGACAATGTAATTGTTTTGTCATTGTCATGAGTGTTGCTGGCATATACAGTGGTGTGAAAAACTATTTGCCCCCTTCCTGATTTCTTATTCTTTTGCATGTTTGTCACACAAAATGTTTCTGATCATCAAACACATTTAACCATTCGTCAAATATAACACAAGTAAACACAAAATGCAGTTTTTAAATGATGATTTTTATTATTTAGGGAGAAAAAAAATCCAAACCTACACGGTCCTGTGTGAAAAAGTAATTGCCCCTTGTTAAAAATAACCTAACTGTGGTGTATCACACCTGAGTTCCAATTTCGTAGCCACCCCAGGCCTGATTACTGCCACACCTGTTTCAATCAAGAAATCACTTAAATAGGAGCTGCCTGACACAGAGAAGTAGACCAAAAGCACCTCAAAAGCTAGACATCATGCCAAGATCCAAAGAAATTCAGGAACAAATGAGAACAGAAGTAATTGAGATCTATCAGTCTGGTAAAGGTTATAAAGCCATTTCTAAAGCTTCGGGACTCCAGTGAACCACAGTGAGAGCCATTATCCACAAATAGCAAAAACATGGAACAGTGGTGAACCTTCTCAGGAGTGGCCGGCTGACCAAATTTACCCAAGGGGGCAGAGACGACTCATCCGAGAGGTCACAAAAGACCCCAGGACAACGTCTAAAGAACTGCAGGCCTCACTTGCCTCAATTAAGGTCAGTGTTCACGACTCCACCATAAGAAAGAGACTGGGCAAAACGGCCTGCATGGCAGATTTCAAGACGCAAACCACTGTTAAGCAAAAGAACATTAGGGCTCGTCTCAATTTTGCTAAGAAACATCTCAATGATTGCCAAGACTTTTGGGAAAATACCTTGTGGACTGATGAGACAAAAGTTGAACTTTTTGGAAGTCAAATGTCCCGTTAAATCTGGTGTAAAAGTAACACAGCATTTCAGAAAAGAACATCATACCAACAGTAAAATATGGTGGTGGAAGTGTGATGGTCTGGGGTTGTTTTGCTGCTTCAGGACCTGAAGGGCTTGCTGTGATAGATGGAACCATGAATTCTACTGTCTACAAAAAATCCTGAAGGAGAATGTCTGGCCATCTGTTCGTCAACTCAAGCTGAAGCGATCTTGGGTGCTGCAACAGGAAAATGACCCAAAACACACCAGCAAATCCACCTCTGAATGGCTGAAGAAAAACAAAATGAAGACTTTGGAGTGGCCTAGTCAAAGTCCTGACCTGAATCCAATTGAGATGCTGTGGCATGACCTTAAAAAGGCGGTTCATGCTAGAAAACCCTCAAATAAAGCTGAATTACAACAATTCTGCAAAGATGAGTGGGCCAAAATTCCTCCAGAGCTGTAAAGACTCATTGCAAGTTATCACAAGCGCTTGATTGCAGTTATTGCTGCTAAGGGTGGCCCAACCAGTTATTAGGTTCAGGGGGCAATTACTTTTTCACACAGGGCCATGTAGGTTTGGATTTTTTTTTCTTCCTAAATAACAAAAACCATCATTTAAAAACTGCATTTTGTGTTTACTTGTGTTATATTTGACTAATGGTTAAATGTGTTTGATGATCAGAAACATTTTGTGTGACAAACATGCAAAAGAATAAGAAATCAGGAAGGGGCAAATAGTTTTTCACACCACTGTATATATATATATATATATATATATATATATATATATATATATATATATATATATATATATACACACACACATCTATACATACTGTATATACAACATATACATATCTACATATATACTGTATATACACATATATATACAAATCTACATATATATCTACATATATATATATTAGGTGGGACTCGATTAAAAAATTAATCCAATTAATTAGAGGCTGTGTAAGAATTAATCTTGATTAATCGTATGTAATCGACACGTAAATTTGCCCCAAATCGCAAATGTTTTTTTTTTAATTTAAAACGGTTTTAGTGGGCTTACAGAATCAAATAATAGACATGGACATGAATATTGTAAACTGAAGCTGTTTTAATTTCTGAAAAAAAAAGCTTTTAAACTGCATTTGAATTCAAAACAGAAACAAAAATATCATCCCTGGTTAAAATTGGGCAGACTTAAAAATAAAGTGGTAGTTTAAGTACTTTAAGTACATTTTCAGAATAGTATTGTCTTTAAATAATAATAACCAAAATTTCAACATAAAGTGCAGTTTTCTTCTTAAAAAATAAGTCAGAAACATAAAAGGTAATTTGACCAGCTTACTCTTTAAACTCTGAGTAACATTAGCCAAAATTATTTTGTACATTAGGCTAAAACAGTGTGATCATTGAACATTTTGTAATTAGATGTATTTAGAATTACTAACGGTCACGGAAGTCCAATGATCCCCAGTAAGAGCCACAAAGTCCGCTTTCTGTAATGCATCTAATTTTGCTTGCTTTTCAGTGTGCACAAAACCATGCTTTTATCAAGGCTTATTTCGGGTAGTCGAAATGATCAGTCGTAGGAACGCGCTTTATTCCGACTCTAACATTTTTGTAGCTGTGATGTGTGCATCAGTGTAATGGATGTACCAGGAAATCATGCATTGACAAAAGTTCCGTTTGCTTGGAATTGAAAGTGTGATTAAATGCGTTATTTTTAACGCGTTATGGAGTACATGCATCGAAGCTTCTCAGCTGTGCTTGTGCTAAGAAAGGGAAAATTTTAAAAATAACGTAACATGATTCTGCGTTAACCTAATATTTTTTCATACGTCCCAAACCAAGGAGATGCGAAGGTAAAATGAATCAGGTAGCGCGCGTACATAGTCAGTACATCCCTCTCGGGAATCAACCTCGAATGTCGGCGTTAGAGGCTTAAGACTCTACAATTAGCCACAGCGTGTGGCTTGTCTATGCTAAAGTATGTATTGTAGATCGGGTATATATATACATTTATATATATATACCCGTGTACGCAGTGGAGAAGTAGAAGTTATGAAAAAGAAAAGGGAACATTTTTAAAATAACGTAACATGATTGTCAATATACAGTAATTGTTTTGTGAGTGTTATTGAATGTTGCTGTCATCAAGGATTTGATTATCATTATTTCTTTCAATCAGGCTCGTATTTGTAGGATGTGTTCAAGTTACATTCCGTGTTTGTCAATCGTTGTAAAGATAAGAGGTTTCATTCATCGATTAGTTCCTTACTGCATCAATAAACAGCTCGTCTTCCTTTATCTGAGATGTGACAAACTGCATGCACGTTTTTTTACACTGTCTTCCTTTAGCAGGACATTCACTTTTTCCACCGTGTGCTTTGTTTCCGCAGTAGCTGCACTTATGAATATGATTGTATGTATAAGACGCTTCATATTTTTTTGCTGCCTTCTCAATTGTGTAATTCGGTTTTGTTCAGCACTCTTTGGAACTGTTGCTTTTGTCTGTGCACTGCGCCAGTTCACGTGAGCCGCTTGGTGTTCTTGCATCGAAGGTTCCCAGCTGTACTGGTGCCATCTCGTAATGTCAGCTAAGACCCGCACTTAAAAGTTTCTCTCGCAGTTTCAATGAGTTTGTGCCAAACACCACCCTGACCATCTCATCTTCCTCTGCATAAGCGCAGTCCTTCACCCGTGAACATTTACCGGCAGTGTTTGTATTGGATTGCCGCTGATGGACGGCCTTATATGGGCAGGCACTAAATTACAAACGCTAGTGGCAGCCTGTCTATGAACTTAATTTAATATAAACTTACGGTTCACGCCGTGCTTTGTTTCCGCAGTAGCTGTACTTATGAATATGCTTGTATGCATCATTTGCTTCATAATGTTTTTCTGCCTTCTCAATTGTGAAATGGCGTTTTGTGCTGATCGCTGTTTGGAGTTCTTCCTTGTTCTCTACGTACTTACGTAGGAGGCGTGATGATGTCACACGAAACTCCGCCCCCCGCGGCCATCTCCAACTCAAGACTCCATTACATTATATGGGGAAAAATAGCTTCCAGTTATGACCCTTATGCGTAGAATTTCGAAATGAAACCTGCCCAACTTTTGTAAGTAAGCTGTAAGGAATAAGCCTGCCAAATTTCAGCCTTCTACCTACACGGGAAGTTGGAGAATTAGTGATGAGTCAGTGAGTGAGTCAGTGAGTGAGTGAGTGAGTGAGTGAGTGAGGGCTTTGCCTGTTTATTAGTATAGATTATTATTATTAAAGTGTAGAGAAATACAAACTTCAGAGAAATAACAAAAACATTTATTCTAGAGCACATTTTCATAGATTTAGTGTTTTACAAGAAGTCGAAGAAATAGTTGCAAGAAAAGAAAGACAAATTAAAATGAAGTTAGAAAAATATTGAATAAATAACAAACATATGAACTTACATAAAATAAATATATAAATAGTAGAAAGTAGAGTCCTTATATATATTATCATATTCTAAGTCCAATGTTAAGGTCAGATGACTGAGAAGGACAGAAAAAGTTAAACAAAACAAAATATAAACATACTTGTTTGCTCCTTGTTGTTTTCTAGACTTAGTGCAAGAGCCCTTCCAGTAATGTTTAATTCATGCTTGATTCTAAACAAAAGAGTATACAGTATAGATGCAGTGTATCAGAAGCACCAATAAGGTCTAATAATAAGATACCATGATCTCTGGCTTAAAGTAGAGAAGGACAAACAAATTGTAATTGCCTTTACTTCACTACTAGCACGTAGACTTGTCTTGCTCAAGTGGAAGAATCCCACCCCACCACTTTTAAGTCAGTGGGTAACCGATGTTCTATGGTACTTGAAATTGTAAAAAATCATATTCTCACTTAGAGGATCTATTCAAAACTTTTTTAAAATATGGCAGGATCTAATCAATAATATTTTAGAATAAGCTTCCATTTCAGGGAAAAGGATACCCTTTCTTTCTTGTTCCTTTTATAGAGTAGATTTGGTTGCTGGCTCTCCTCTCTTTCTCTTGGGTGGTGGTTGAATTTTGCTTTGCTTTGCTTTGTTAAGTTTGATTTGATTGTGTGTAATGTCATCTGCTTCTAATTAAAATCAATAAAATAAAACAAACAAATAAATAAATACAATACCATGATCTGCCACAAACCAGGAGATCATTGGTCACTCTGACAAGTGCAGTCTATGTACTCTGGTTGGTCCTGAAACCAGACTGAAATTCTTCAAAAAGATCAATGGAGACGAGATGGTGTTTCGATTGACCTGCATAGGCACTTTCTAAGGTTTTACTAAAGACTGGAATTAGGAAGATAGTTTTTAAATTGTTCAGGGTCAAGTCCAGGTTTCTTAAGGAGAGGTGTAACAACAGCTGCCTTAATGCTTGAAGGAACCAAACCAGTAGAAAGAACATTAGAATAATCTAGTTAAGAACAGGCCATTCAGCCCATGAAAGCTCACCAGTCCTATCTACTTAATATTTCTAAAATAGCATCAAGTCGAGTTTTGAAAATCCCTAAAGTCCTACTGTCGACCACACTACTTGGCAGCTTATTCCATGTGTCTATGGTTCTCTGTATAAAGAAAAACTTCCTAATGTTTGTGTGAAATTTATCCTTAACAAGTTTCCAACTGTGTCCTCATTTTCCTGATGAACTTATTTTGAAATAACAGTTTTGATCAACTGTACTAATTCCATTCATAATCAAACATGTCTCCTCTTAATCTTCTTTTTCTTAAACTGAAAAGGCTCAGCTCTTTTAATCTTTCTTCATAATTCATCCCTTGCAACCCTGCAATCAGCCTAGTTGCTATGCTCTGGACTTTTTTTTTTTTAGCACTGCTACAGTATGTCCTTTTTGTAACCTGGAGATCAAAATTATTCACATTACTCCAGATGAGGCCTTACCAGTGTGTTATAAATTCAGCATAAATTCCTTGGACTTCTTCTCTACACAACATGCAGTATAACCTAAAATTCTGTTAGCCTTAATGGCCTCTGAACACTGACTGGATGTGGGCAGCTACAAGTCCACTGTGATTCATGAGTCCTTCTCATAAGCAATACTTTTGATTTTCAGACATCCCATTCTGTATTCAAACCTAACATTTTTACTTCATACTTTACATTTACATACATTAAATTTCATCTGCCACAAATCTGCCCAAGAGATATGTTAATACTGGTAATGAAAGGAAGAAGAAATGGTAAAGTAGCCTTAAGCAAAAAAGAAAATATGTTATCCAAAATACAGGCAGTGGTCCTAGCAGTCATGATAAGCTTATGGACTGCAGGATTGTCCATAAAAGGGAGACTAGATATTCAGTTTTGTAGAAGAAAGCTTAGTGTGAGGCCCTCAGCGATGTTCCTCTTAAAAGTGTTATGAGATAAAGAGGTTAAAATAAGGCTTTTTTATATTGTATGATCATTATGCTCAAATTAAATAACCACTGTGTACTTGTAAGAAGAAGTAAAATAATTGGGGTGTACTTTTTGTAGTTAGTATAACTATAATAACCAATAACAAGACCATTAACAAGTTATCAGTCATCTGGTTTTAAAATAATGCAATTCTTGCTTTATGTAAGCACTGTTTTAAAAGAAAGAGTCTAAGAGTCTCTTTTTGACATCAATGTTAAGCTTGCCACTGAAAACAGCGTCCCAATGGTCACAAGCGACTCAGCTGGCTCAAGCAGAAAAGATTACAAGCTCTGTAACTGCTCAAGGTGAAATACCTGAAACAAAGCTTTCAGTGTGGAAATTGATTCAAATTGTTCGGGTTGTCTGATTTCATTTATTTAAATCCTAGAGTTTGGTAGGTTTGGTTTTTCTGCAAAATGAATATACACAGGTTAAGGTGAAATAAAGTTTGTTTTTACCTCATAGGAACAACCTCATGTTCACTGACATTAGCAGCTGCTGAAGGTTTGGGGGTTGATTTACTATCTAGCCCAGGTGCTGCAGGGATGCAAGTGGGAGTCTTTATATAGCCTTCACAGTGGTGGAAAAGTGAGTGAAGCAGAAGGAAAAGTGAATGACTATAATCTGTAGCCCCAGAATTGTGCAGTCCAGGTGGAGTCACCTAAGGTTAAGTATTGTGAGGTGTGCATGTAATACAAGTGTTATATTTCAGCCAGTGCTCCTCCCCTGGATGGGGTTCAAATGGCACCTTCATGTCTGTTGTGTTCATTTGTTTGTTCATATTCTTGGTCATTTAGTTTCAATGAATCTATGTATCTTCCTTTTTTGTGTGTGGGTGGTCCCTCAAGAGTTGCAGTCATCTTCCCAACCCTTTAAAGATATGATAAATTTCTATTGTGATATTTTGTGCTTTTGTGATTTACTGCTTTTTTTAAAAGTGTGTTCTGTTTTTATGACTTCACCTCTTGGATTTGATGTTGGGGCTTTGTTGACTTTTGAGATTGCCTTTTGAAGCTATTACCTTCTTTGCCTTTGTCCTTGTGCTCCTTGAAACTTGTTTTTGTAAAAAGAAATCTTTTATTTATAAAGGTTCTTCTTTACATTGTTTGTGTAACTAGCCAGATGTTTGATGATAATTCTTCCTCAGTGAACAATTTGAGTTATTGTTTGAGACTTTTATGCTTGGGAACTCTCAAGTTCATAACAAGGTTAATAGACTAAGGTATTGTTTAAGGGCATTTCTTGTTCAGTAATTACAAAAAGAAC
Organism: Polypterus senegalus; assembly: GCF_016835505.1. Taxonomy (NCBI): domain Eukaryota; kingdom Metazoa; phylum Chordata; class Cladistia; order Polypteriformes; family Polypteridae; genus Polypterus; species Polypterus senegalus. The sequence goes on from NC_053164.1 coordinate 87,319,430, forward strand.
CTAAAAGACTTATACAGTGCCTTTCATGAAAAAGTAACACATACATAGAAGGTTAAAAGATAATTCATGACACCATAGTACAGGGTCTTGTTTATTTAAGTTAACAATAGGATAGGGAAATCAACACATGGCACCAAAATTGGGGCAAATATTTAGGAGGAGGTAAAAACAATTCAGAAAGTTTTGATCAAGTCACACAAATGTACACATCATTTAGCAGAATCCTTTACTTGAAAAACAGAATCACGTATTCTTAGGCCGGGTTTATACTTTACGTGACGCGATGCATGCTGCAGCGGACTCTCCTGCTACGCAAGCGTTTTACTGTTTATACTTGCGTGCGTACTTGCGTCCACCAAATGGCAGTGCGAGATATTATCACGGTGAGAACAGCTTTGGCTTCTCTGTGTTGTGAATTGCCTGGAACATCCATTAAATTCTGAGGATACCTTACCGCAATATCTCTGAAAAGGATGTTTAATGATTAAATCCAATCAATCCAAGGATGTGTCCATTCCAGCAAGCATTGGGCACGAGTCAGAAACAATACCTGGACAGGCATGAGCTCATTGCAAGGTGAATACAAGCACTCATACAGTGCATCTGGAAAGTATTCACAGTGCATAATTTTTTCCACATTTTGTTATGTTACAGCTTTATTCCAAAAGTGAAGTAATTCATTTTTTTCCTCAGAATTCTACACACAACACCCCATAATGACAATGTGAAAAAAAATATACTTGAGGTTTTTGCAAATTTATTAAAAATAAAAAAACTGAGACAGAACATGTACATAAGTATTCACAGCCTTTGCCATGAAGCTCCAAATTGAGTTCAGGTGCATTGTGTTTCCCCTGATCATCCTCGAGATGTTTCTGTAGCTTAATTGGAGTCCACCTGTGGTCAATTCAGTTGATTGGACATGATGTGGAAAGGCACACACCTGTCTATAGAAGTTCCCACAGTTGACATTTCATGTCAGAGCACAAACCAAGCATGAAGTCAAAGGAATTGTCTGTAGACCTCCGAGACAGGATTGTCTCGAGGCACAAATCTGGGGAAGGTTACAGAAAAATTTCTGCTGCTTTGAAGGTCCCAATGAGCACAGTGGCCTCCATCATCCGTAAGTGGAAGAAGTTTGAAACCACCAGGACTCTTCCTAGAGCTGGCCAGCCATCTAAACTGAGCGATCGGGGGAGAAGAGTCTTAGTCAGGGAGGTGACCAAGAACCTGATGGTCACTCTGTCAGAGCTTCAGAGCTCCTCTGTGGAGAGAGGAGAACCTTCCAGAAGGACAACCATCTCTGCAGCAATCCACCAATCAGGCCTGTGTGGTAGAGTGGCCAGATGGAAGCCACTCCTTAGTAAAAGGCACATGGCAGCCTACCTGGAGTTTGCCAAAAGGCACCTGAAGGACTCTCAGACAATGAGAAACAAAATTCTCTGGTCTGATAAGACAAAGATTGAACTCTTTGGTGTGAATGCCAGGTGTCACATTTGGGTGAAACCAGGCACCGCTCATCACCAGGCCAATACCATCCCTACAGTGAAGCATGGTGGTGGCAGCATCATGCTGTGGGGATGATTTTCAGTGGCAGGAACTGGGAGACTAGTCTGGATAAAGGGAAAGATGACTGCAGCGATATACAGAGACATCCTGGATGAAAACCTGCTCCAGAGTGCTCTTGACCTCAGACTGGGACGACAGTTCATCTTTCAGCAGAACAACGACCCTAAGGACACAGCCAAGATATCAAAGGAGTGGCTTCAGGACAACTCTGTGAATGTCCTTGAGTGGCCCAGCCAGAGCCCAGACTTGAATCCGATTGAACATCTCTAGAGAGATCATAAAATGGCTGTGCACCAACGCTTCCCATCCAACCTGATGGAGCTTGAGAGGTGCTGCAAAGAGGAATGGGCGAAACTGGCCAAGGATAGGTGTGCCAAGCTTGTGGCATCATATTCAAAAGACTTGAGGCTGTAATTGCTGCCAAAGGTGCATCGACAAAGTATTGAGCAAAGGCTGTGAATACTTATGTACACGTGATTTCTCAGTTTTTTTATTTTTAAGAAATTTGTAAAAACCTCAAGTAAACTTTTTTCATGTTATCATTATGGGGTGTTGTGTTTAGAATTCTGAGGAAAAAAATGAATTTAATCCATTTTGGAATAAGGCTGTAACATAACAAAATGTGGAAAAAGTGATGCACTGTGAATACTTTAAGGATGCACTGTACACTAATGTCGTTTTAGTGTCACCAAATCTGCATATCTTTGGAAGGAAACCGGAGCACACTGTGGAAACCCAGCAGGAAAACATGTAAACTCCAGGCAGAGAATACCAGCGACGTGACTCCATGCGAGACAGCAGTGCTACCGCTCCGCCACCGTGTCACCCCCATGAGTGTGATTATTAACAGTATTCATTATTTTAACAAAATTAATGATTTATCTGTAAAATGTAACATACATACTTTAATGCATTTCATCATGAAGGTGATATCAAGTATAAATCTAAGGATTCTAAATGTGCAGGGAGTTGGAATATCATACATTTAATGTGTTCTGTGTGGCGATCTTTTGCTGTTTGACACTGCTGTCAGATCCATAGGAAGCCCTAGAAAAAAAAAGGCACAAAAGATGGTATGTGAGATTTTTAAAATGTATTGTGCCATTACGATCGGGAATATGTGATGCTTGAATATAAAAGCACCACGAATGCATTTGTATGCCGACATTTTGCTTCACTACATCGAACCATTCATCAAATATCAAAGTGCGCACATCGATCCCTTGGGATCCACAAAGCGGCTTTCTGTCACATGTAGATAGTAAACAGAGACTCTGACGTCACATTTCGACTTTTAGCACACTGCGCCCCCCTACTTTTTGCTGGTACTGCAACTCGTGCACTCGTAGCATTAATTTCTGAGGACATGAAGTATAAACGAACCCTTGTTTCAGAGTAAAGTTTCCAGCCACATAAGAACAGTGTTTGTATAATGCTGTAGGTCTAGTACGGTGATTCCCAACGTCGGGCGGAATTGGATTTTTTAGGTGGGCAATGCAAGAATTTAGGTATGTTAAACAATTTATAAAATGAAAAAACAGAAATTCACTGTTAAAAATGATAGAAAAAAATAAACAAATAATTTTATTTTTTTACAGAGACATTTATATATTTATATAAACATAGAAGGGCTGGTGAAGAACCCTTTAATTTATGATTTTACAACTGGCTTGGGTTTTTCTACTTGGAAATTGTTTTTACCATTAAAATAATATGAATTGTAACAATGATTTTAAAATTTTGCAATATATCAAAAATATAAAATGATCAAAATATTACAGAAAAACCTGTCATTAAAATTATTTTATATTTATGAATATCATGTCTCTTATTATATGTTTTCAAAACTGTATTTTCTGTATTTTCATATTACTTGATATTATATTATTTTTTTAACAATTTCTTAGTGATTTCTTTGTCAGTACTTCAACTATTCTTTCCCTCTTTTGTTTCCATGTTCTTTGGAAGCTTGTTTAGACCAAATTGGCTTTTCACTTTTTGAATAGGTAATAATAAGAATAAGATATATGCTACAGTGGGGGACATCATGACTTTAGAGAGGCCTGGGGGGAGCGTGGCCAAAAAAAGGTTGGGAACCACTGGTCTAGTACTACTAAGCAACAAGCCTAGAGGGAAAAAGAGTATACAAAAGATAAGACTACACTGAGGTGAAGATTGAATTTCTAATGTGGTCCAGTGAAGAGCTGAGCTTAGCCAGCCCCGTGCTGCCATGTGAACATGTGCCTGATTGTCATTCGATTGTGAGAAGTTTGGAAGTTGACTGAAAGCTGTTTTGATTCATGCTGGCTGGAAACAAGGCGAAAAGGGTGAGTTAAGTGAAACAAATGAACATGTTCAGTACTTTTAAGGGAAATCAGAAAGGGAGTGTCAGGGAACAGACAGAAGTTTATAACAAGTCAAACCAAAGCTTAAACCAAAAGTTGCAGTCAAAAGAAAAACAAAATCCAAACCATGCAGAATTCACAAATTGCAAACATTTCTCATAGTGAAAAATTTATCTTTTACAGGTCTTTTTAAAACTTTTTTCAAAGTTCAGACACCTTATTGAGTCTGCTGGCATCTTTTACAGTGGCAATGTGATGACATCACTCACCACACATTGTCACAACATGTGACTGATAAATAACTAATATTAATAAATAAAATGACAGAGCTCATGAGAAATAATTCACCAATTGGTGATGCCCTTTGAAAAAACTACCAACAAAACATTGATACAGACATGTCACAAAAGTATTGATAAAAATGATTAACAATCCAAATATCATTAAATGCACCCCAAAAAAATTAAACAAAATGAAACAATCCAAATTTTAATGGATGCCCGATAAAGCTCATTGTTATTGTGAGAGGAGGAAGTTAGAGTGGCCAGTCCTTTTTAGTATTTTTGATGAGACGCAGTTGTCATGTGCGTGCATATTGGGGACAGCTTAAGGGCTTTGATGACTGTAATTGCATGTCGCTCCAGGTGTTAGTGCTGTGTCCTAATACATTTTCTTTTCCTCCCTCTGCAGACTGAAGAATTGACAGCTGTAACACCTCTGAGGTCGCTCCTTTTATCCATCTGCCTGGACCCACTGATCATTGCCAGAAGGACTTAAGACTTCACTTTGAATTTCACATCTGAAAAGAAATTTTCTCAGTTATCTCTTATTTTCTTTTACATTGATGCATTCCATTTATACGGGGTCACCAGGATGGTGCCCCAGCTCTTTATCATGGTCTGTTGGTTACATGGTATAAATGTTGGGAAAGATGAAGAACAGTGACTTAATGAAGTCTCTGTAACATTTCAGGTTGATTATTTGGTTCGAAATTAGAGGAGAATGTTCAGCAAAGGAAAGGAGTCTCCCAAAGTTCTCAGAGGTCCGTGTTTGTGCTATTACTATTCTTTATTTATATTTATGATATTATGTCTGACCAATAACGGCATACTGCACCATAATGTGCAGTGAATACACTTGACTTGAGCATTCCTAGTTTTCATACTCTTTTTCTGTCTCTGTTTAGCATTCGTTTGCTCAGAGGTTGATGCGCTTGCTGCTTCCTGAGCAGCTCTTTTTTTCTCCACCCTAGCGGTCTGCTGCTTCTCTTTTTTTGTCGACATCTTTTTGCGTTAAAACTGATTAAGTTAGTTTTTATGTTGCAATTACTTAGTGCGTTTTCTTTAATTTTTCACTTAAAGTGGCACTTAAGTGTTCAATCTGCCTCAAAAATGATTAACGAAGGTGATACGGAACGAGAATGGCGCCCATACGCATGCGCCACTGTTATAATAAGTTTGTTATAATTGTGTCACTGTATCTGTTTTAGATCTTTTTATATGTATTTTTTATTCTTTTTCTGTGTAACATGCCATAAAGAGCTGAGCCAGATTTAGCATAGAGTGTCAGCATTCAGAATTGCTGGGCCAAGCAAAGCATAAAGACAGAAAGGGACAGCTGGAAGGCTGTGTTGTAAACCCTAAAAAGTGTTATTTGAACCGACTGCTTAATGTTCAGTACGAAATTGTCTGCCTTGTTTGGAAATGTAATGGGAGCTTGGTCGTGTAGAAAACAATATAAAAGAAGCTGGAGCCTTGCCTACTTTGAGAAACTGTGTGGGTGAAAGATATTGGCCCAAAATCCACCTTCGTTGTGACAAAAAAAAGTAGTTTCTACACGACCGAATCCCCGAAAAGAAATCTTCGGTGAAATGAAGCTGACTTGTTTCGCCTGTCAGTACAGCAACGTAAGCCGCATTAAACAAGCTAAGAATATTCTGTCTTTTCTGTGACTTTGTCACCACCTAGGAGGGATATCGCCGTTATTATTTAGAATTATTTAAATATAGGTTTATTAAAACGCCGCAATATAAAAGAACATATTTCCAAGGAGCTAACACTCCCATCGGAAACAGCCACACGGTCCCCCTGTTGTGCGCTGCTGAGAGTTGATTCTACAATAAAATTAAAATAAAAAGAGTAATAAAAATCATCACCCTGAAAGCGGATAGTAGACATCACATAGTGTATGTGTACCAAATTTCAAGTCAATAGGTAAAACAGTTTGCGAGTTACAGGTAATTTAAAATCCTGGACAGACAAACGAACGGCCACTGTAGCGTATTATATAAGAAGATATGGTTAGTAAAGTTTTCAAAAAATCAGATGGATAACCAATGTTGTTTGGAAGTAGCAAAAACAATTAAAAACACATAGTGCAAAGTGAAAACTACTACATGAGTCAAAAGGAAAATTACTTATAAATATAAGATGGGTGACTGTTTTATATGAAGAAACCTTTGAGGGCTTATATTGATGCAACATTTTTATTGTCTAAATAACATGCAGCAGTAATTCAAAAGGAAAGTAAAAGCTGAGAATCTGGAACAAATCACTGAGTTATGTATTTGAAGCTTACCTTAACAAATCTAAAAACAATGGATAAGATATTGAGACAACTTATTTATTAGCCAGCAAAAAAATCTTGATGGACTCAACAGTCTCTTATTATTTGTGAAACTTATTAATTACTTACAATTAATTACAAATTTTAAACTGACTTTAATTATCTTTCTTTTAGCTTAAAAATGTTAAAAATATTTGAAGACACTAAGTGCATTGATAGGAACTATAAGACACTGTCTCTTTATCTTTTTTTACATTAACTTTTGATCTCTGAAATAGCTGCTTGCTTAACCCTCCACAAAAGAGAGGGTGTTGGTAAAGATAGGACTTTTTCTTTTCTTTTTGCTGTTTAAGGGCAGACTATCAAGTTTGTGTTTTAAGAAAGATCAAAATTCTAAACAAGGTATCCATCCATCCATCCATCCATCCATCAATTTTCTGGTGCTTATGCAGGTCTGGGTCATGAGGGCAGCAGTCTAAGTAATGATACCCAGACATTCCCTTTTTCCCACCACCTCCTCCAAGTTCTCTGGGAGAATATCGAGGCCTTCCCAGGCTAACCAACAGATTTAATCTCTCCAGCGTGTCCTGGGTCTGCCCCGAGAGCCCCCAGTTGGAAATGCCCAAAACACCTCCACAGGGACATGACCAGAAGGCAACATAATTAAATACCTGAATCACCTCAACCTAATCCTTTCAATGCAGAGGTGCATTTTCAGCTCCTCCTTAATGTCTCCACTTCTCATCTTATTGCTAAGGTTGAGCCCAAACACTCTGAAGGAGACTCATTTCTGATGATTGTATCCATGATCTAGTTCTTTAGGTCACTCCTTAAAGCTCTCAACCATAGGTGAGGGTTGGAAAGTACATCAACTGGTAAATTGAGAGCTTCACCTTTTGGCTCAACTATCTTTTCACCACGACTCAACAGTACATTGTCTGCATAACAGTCGACGCTGCTCCAGTCCACCTGTTGATCTCCTGATTCATTCATCCTTCACTTATGAACAAGATCCAGAGAAGTTCTCTGCTTGAAGGAGCACCCTACCCCAACCCGGAGAGGGCAGTCCACCATTTTCCTAATGAGAACCATGACCATGGACTTGAAGTTGACGATCCTCATTCCGACCGTTTCAAACTCGGCTGCAAACCATCCACAAAGTACTTGTCTCAGACCAATGAAGCCAACAGGACCACATCATCTGAAAAAAGCAGACAGGGACAAGTCTTACTTGTTGGTGGCAAGGTGAACCAAGCTTTTGCTCCAGTTGCAACAAGGCCAAATAGCCCAAAACAGCTGGCATTGTACCCCATATTCTTGAAGCACCTCCCACAGGTGGACACAGTCGTATGACTTTTCCAAGACCATATAAAATATACAGATTGTTGGCTTGCTCACCATTTCCCTCCAGAATCCTTGTGAGGGTAAAAAGCTGGTCCAGTATTCCACATCCAGGACACAATTTGCGTTGTCCCTCCTGAATCCGAGACTCAATCAACAGCCAAATCCTCCTTTGCAGAACCCTGGCATAGGGCTTCACAAGGAGGCTAAAGAGTGTGATCCCCCCAAAAATGGGGACCACTATCCCAGTTTGCCAATCAAGAGCTATTCCCCCTGACCTCCATACAATATTGAACTAAACAATGTAAAATGGTAAATTTTCTGGACTTACTTCATTAACATGTTCTGATATGGTCTGCCAAAATGACATTAGACAGAGGGGGGAAGAGGGTTTCTTCATCATAGCCCTGATAAGCTTTTAAAAAGTCAGCAAAAAGAGGAAAAGGAAAGAACAAGGACCAGAAGATCCATGTTGTAAATCAAAGGCAGCAAAAACGCAAATAAAGAGCCACACCAAATGCCACCACATGTTGGGTGTGTTGGCTAGTGCCATTATTGAAGCAGAAACATCCAGATTTTATGGTGTGATTTGATGCTGTAATAATAAGAGACAAACAAGATAAAATTGTTGAGGCACCTCGAAGATGAAACCCATATAATTGGGAGGAAAAATGCAAAACTTGACTTAAGGGGAAAATACTGGTTATCACTGTAGATTAAGGTCTTTGCAAGCTTGAGTCTACTGAGTGACAGGTTGCTGTGGTCTATTTCAGATTTCCTCTGCAGAAAGGGTGGACCCAACTCATGAGAGCCAGAAGTGATGTCAAAGGTGCTAACACCATCAGTCGTTAGGTATGTGGCCAAATTGACAGGAGAGGCACTAAGTGGCTCAGGGTGGAATTACCAATAGATGAGCCCTGAAGTTGCCTGCCAATTGCACCTGTATGGTACTGGGTCCATTTGTTTTTGCTTCTTCTTTTTACAAATGTTAAGTCTATAATGAGTGCATAAAAATTTAAACCTGCTTCTGTACTTGCTTTATTGTTACATCTTATCACCAGGGGTTTAGAGAATACAGGGAGACACCCATCAATAAGGGGAAGTGAAGTCAAATTGTAGTCCCAGATACAAGTTCATTGCAGCTGCAGGTTTGTTCATCTTCCTGGTTAGAAAAGTGTAAGGACAAGAGTTGGGGTGGAGGACATAGATGTAGGTCTACGTAAGAAAGAATCTAGACATGGGAATAAGAGAATCTGTATTCTACAGTACGATAGTCGCCCCAAAACCACTCCACAATAAAACATTTAGTAAGAAGTCAGTGGAGAAAATGAAGAAAAAAGTCACAATATATTGAGTGAGTGTCAGCACTCTGGATAAGATGGATTATAGTTAAACTCACAAAGAATAAGAGCCTTATGGAAGTTTTCAAAAAAGAAAAGACTAGGAAAGGTATTTGGAGTGTGTAAAAAAAATCCATCATGCCAAGAAGCATGGACAAGATATAAATCTAGGGATGTTATACTGTAATGCTGGGGCTTTTCAGGTTTTGGTGAAATTCCAGATGTTGTTTTACATAAAATACCTGCAGTAGAGGTCCTCTCAGGTGAATCAGGACATTTATGGACTAACAGATTTCATCTTCTCTGATAGGCCGAGGAAACCCATTTTGTTAGTATTAAAAAAGCAGAGGACCACTTTTACGGGTTCAAAATCTGTTAATGGAATCCACTTTCTATAATTCAATGGGAAAGAAATATTCCACTGTATATTATCATAAATTAGACACAATCAGATTCTCTTTGCAAAGATCCGTTCAAAACGTTTTCAGAAAAGAAGTCATAAATTTGATTTTAAAGCAAACATGCCAGGCTGTGCTTAAGTTTTTTTTATTGTACTTGCTGTTTTGTCATACAAAAAGAACTGTTTTTGATTTGTTTTATTCATTTTGTCAGATAGTGGTTAAATTCTTTGAATTGCTTTTAAAGTGTATTTTATTCTCATTTGTTTGATTCAGTTGTTTGCTAAAATGTTTTGCTTTCAAATTAAAAAAAAATATAGACATTAAAATGGAATCAGGCAGCTTTTCCCAGTGAGACTGTAAAGCTTCAATTGAGGACACTGCCAGAAAATGGGTGCTAATTCATTTAGCACAGAAAATGAAGAGAATTGCAGTGCAATTTGGGAACAAAGTGTTCATCCTGCTCAAGACTGGAACAGATGAGATACCTGAGTAAACACAGTAGACAGATTATTCTTATTTTTAAATATTTATGATTATCTAACGTATTACTGATCAACATGGTGGTGCAGTACTTAACGATGTTGTCTCACAGATTCTTGGCCTGGCTACTAGCTTGGTAGAGTTTTCACATTCTGTTGATGGGTATGTGAGTTTTCTTTGGGTTCTGTGGTTTCTTCCAATGACCCAACACATGCAGTTTTGGTTGATCAGTGAGTATAAAATTTCTACATATTTGGGAGTGTGTGTTTATGGACTCCGACCATGGCTTCCTCAAAATAATGCTTCTAGTATTACCTCCAGCCCCATCATGGCCTTTCATTGGAATAAGCTGGTGTAAAAAAAATATTCATCTTTACCCATTTAGTCTCACCTTGAAGCTTCAGGGGCAAAGCAGGAACCAACCTTGAACCCTGACCAGGCTATGTCACTCCACATTCATTCACAGCTGACCACTTGAGGTTTACCAGCCGATCTTTGCTTTCTAAGAGAAAAACACAACTTTTGTGAGACTGTCAGATGACATGTCTACATAAAATCAAACTGCCACCCTAGAGGTAATCTGTGGCCCATAAAAGTAGAAATGTATTTACCAACCTGAATAGATGGCGCATTCAAAGCCATAGCCTTTTTTTCTTTCTACATAATAAAAGTTGGGTTAGGGACAACAATGACTTTATTTCTGCTAATGTACTTGAGTGATGTCACTTGAAAAGCATTCAGAAAGTTAAAAGAGCTTAATTCATTATTTTCAGCAAAATCTTACATGGTTGCCATTGGAGTATCATACCAGGTAACCAGATAACTGAAATCTTCGGAACAGATGTTCCAAAGGAAAAAAACAAAGCCCATAACGACCCCAATGGACCCCAGATAGATTAAGTGTATTAATAACATACAGAGGGAAAAAATGAGCACAAAACAATAATGAAGGCAGGCATTGAGTTGTTTTTCGTTTAATTCTTCAGAATTAGAATCATCTGCCGGGCTAACTTATGAAGTGCTAAGTCAGAAGATTTTTTTCACTACTTTAGAACAGAACGTTGGCTAATGGACTGAAACATGACCAGAATGCATTATGTCTGTCATCACAATCCGTGAGTACTAAGCCTTGCAGCTTCTATTTATTAGGAGAAGAGAATTAAAATTTTGGGAGTCCATGGAAACCCATAGGTGGTGTGTTGTGGTGATGAACGACTTGACCCTTGTGCTCGCCTTTATGTTGACTGAAACCTATACCTCAGGAAAAAATGGCCACTTTCAAACACACACATCTGGTAAAAAATGTGGAATTTCCTTTCCCTATTTGTCTTGATCCAGAGGCAGGATCAAACACATTGACAAGTTTAAAATTTGAAAAAAAATAAACTTGAGGCTTTGTAAAAGGGCTCTATTCATCTTACTGACATACCAGCAGAGATATTGTTAAAATTTTCTTTTTTTTTTTGTTTCATTTCCCTTCCAGTTTGGAAGGGTACATTCATAGTTGAAATATATGAGGAACTTTTTGATGAATGCATGCCAGGTAGCATTTTTGAACAGACTGGGGCTTTATACAGTGTTGCGATCACATTACTTGCTATACCAGCAGAGCCTCGTAATGCACTGAAAAGGGTCCAAATGGCTTTTTCATATGGAGAAAAATCAGTCTTCTAAATGATTCACATCTGAAACATGTGGAGAAAGTCTCCCTTAAAATCCCAGAGCAAGGCCAGCATTAAACCACAACACTGCAGGCTTTACCTGCCAGATCGGATTACGCGCCAGGAGCCTTGAAGAAAGCAGAGGGCTTTGATTTATATCTGTCTGCAACATTAAATTGTTGGTTGATTAAGCTATGTTACACCACCAAACAAAAGCTGTATTTTAGTCTTGTTTCAATCACTTATTTAACGAGCTCTGTACTTCAAAACACTGCCTATATAAATAACCCAGACATTCATTTTTCTGAAATCACTATTGTAAATGGTTTGTGAGTAGCTGGAGCCTATCCGGGCCACTAACACCAGTCCATTGCAGGGAACACACACTCATGGTCATTCTTGATTTAGAGTCACCAATCAATCTCTCATGTGGGAAACATGGAGTAGCCAGAAAAAGCCCACATAATCACACAGAGAATACGCAAACTCTGCTTCAACAGCGTTCTGGCCAGGATTGTAATTGAAGTCCCAAATATGCATTTAAATTGCTGGTAATAAATGAATGTTATACATCAAGGGATGGCCTCCCAGGCAAGGTTAATGACCTATTTGTGCCCAACTCTGACAAAATGGGCTAAACATCTAAGAAATTCTGTAATGGAATAAGCTGATTGAGAAAAGACAGTATATGGGATAACTGATAAGGTCAAGGGACACATACATGCATTGTCATACATGCGTGCCACAGGGCTCTTTAACTGCTTCAGCCAAAGTAAGCAGTTCCACATCTGGGCAAGAGGTGGAGTTGATGGTCTCCTCTTCTTTTTCTACAGCCCAGAAAAAATGCACATTGGAGTAACCAATCCCGGTAGTAAGGTACAAAGGAAGTCCTGGTCCTTAAAAAAACAAAAAAAGCGGAAACCTGAGAAGGTGGCATCATCCTGAAAAGACAATAGATTAGAGGGGAGCTCAGATGAGCAATTAAGTACATTTATGTATGTTATTTTGATAACTTTTTTGTGTTTTTCAGTCTGTTGTCTCGCCAGCTTACTGGTCACAGCATATATACATAAAGCAACAGTGAAACAACCAGCTATATTTGCTTTATAGTATGCATTACATACACACACACAAATATAAATATATATACAGTGCATCCGGAAAGTATTCACAGCGCATCACATTTCCACATTTTGTCATGTTACAGCCTTATTCCAAAATGGATTAAATTATTTTTTTTCCTCAGAATTCTACACACAAAACCCCATAATGACAATGTGAAAAAAGTTTACTTGAGGTTTTTGCAAATTTATTAAAAATAAAAATACTGAGAAATCACATGTACATAAGTATTCACAGCCTTTGCTCAATACTTTGTCGATGCACCTTTGGCAGCAATTACAGCCTCAAGTCTTTCTGAATATGATGCCACAAGCTTGGCACACCTGTCCTTGGCCAGTTTCGCCCATTCCTCTTTGCAGCACCTCTCAAGCTCCATCAGGTTGGATGGGAAGAGTCGATGCACAGCCATTTTAAGATCTCTCCAGAGATGTTCAATCGGATTCAAGTCTCTGCTCTGGCTGGGCCACTCAAGGACATTCACAGAGTTGTCCTGAAGCCCATCCTTTGATATCTTGGCTGTGTACTTAGGGTCATTGTCCTGCTGAAAGATGAACCATCGCCCCAGACTGAGGTCAAGAGTGCTCTAGAGCAGGTTTTCATCCAGGATGTCTCTGTACATTGCTGCAGTCATCTTTCCCTTTATCCTGACTAGTCTCCCAGTTCCTGCCGCTGAAAGACATCCCCACAGCATGATGCTGCCAACACCATGCTTCACTGTAGGGATGGTATTGGCCTGGTGATGAGTGGTGCCTGGTTTCCTCCAAACGTGACGCCTGGCATTCACACCAAAGAGTTCAATCTTTGTTTCATCAGACCAGCGAATTTTGTTTCTCATGGTCTGAGAGTCCTTCAGGTGCCTTTTGGCAAACTCCAGTTGGGCTGCCATGTGCCTTTTACTAAGGAGTGGCTTCCGTCTGGCCACTCTACCATATAGGCCTGATTGGTGGATTGCTGCAGAGATGGTTGTCCTTCTGGAAGGTTCTCCTTTCTCCACAGAGGACCTCTGGAGCTCTGACAGAGTGACCATTGGGTTCTTGGTCACCGCCCTGACTAAGGCCCTTCTCCCCCGATCGCTCAGTTTAGATTTCTGGCCAGCTCTAGGAAGAGTCCTGGTGGTTCTGAACTTCTTCCACCTATGGATGATGGAGGCCACTGTGCTCATAGTGACCTTCAAAGCAGCAGAAATTTTTCTGTAACCTTTCCCAGATTTGTGCCTCGAGACAATCCTATCTCGGAGGTCTACAGGCAATTCCTTTGACTTCGTGCTTGGTTTGTGCTCTGACATGAACTGTCAACTGTGGGACCTTATATAGACAGGTGTGTGCCTTTCTAAATCATGTCCAATCAACTGAATTTACCACAGGTGGACTCCAATTAAGCTACAGAAATATCTCAAGGATGATCAGGGTAAACAGGATGCACCTGAGCTCAATTTTGAGCTTCATGGCAAAGGCTGTGAATACTTATGTACATGTGCTGTCTCAATTTCTTTTTCTATACTAATAAAAGGCAAAGCCCTCACTGACTCATTTACTCACTCACTCACTCACTCACTCATCACTAATTCTCCAAGTTCCCATGTAGGTAGAAGGCTGAAATTTGGCAGGTTCATTCCTTACAGCTTACTTACAAAAGTTGGGCAGGTTTCATTTTGAAATTCTATGCGTAATGGTCATAACTGGAACCTATTTTTTTGTCCATATACTATAATAGACTTCTGCTCGATGCCCGTAATTTAGTGCCTGCCCATATAAGGCCATCCGTCAGCGGCAATCCAATAGAAACACTGCCGCTAAATATTCACGGGTGAAGGACTGTGCTTATGCAGAGGAAGATGAGATGGTTAGGGTGGTGTTTGGCACAAACTCAGCGAAACTGCGAGAGAAACTTTTAAGTGCCGGGTCTTAGCTAACATTAAATACAGCCGTGGACATCGCACGAGATGGCACCAGCACAGCTGGGAACCTTCGATGCATGTACACCGAGCGGCTCACATGAAATGACGCAGTGCACTGACAAAAAGCAACAGTTTCAAAGAGGGCACATGGGAATGGTCACTGCCAAATATACCAATGTGAACAGCTGCCCCATGGCCTCACTCAGATTTTTCTGATGAAGGAAGTCAAGGAGATCAGTGGGAGATTATCCTGCAAAATCATCCATGGCATACATTACAGTCAGTTCTGTTTTTAGCCAAGACAGATCAAAAACCGCTCCGTGGCTCTTGTGTTAAACTGAAGAAGGCTGCATGCATGAAATTTTTCTTGTATTCCTGAAACTTCTGGGGCTCTAGGAGCGTGACAAACATCAGGTTTTCGTGGTCTTGAAATCTAGTCTGTGTCTGGCAAATAATATTGTCCAGAATACTGCCATGGAGTTGGCCGTAGTGCGCGCGAGGACGCTCGGAGCGCTTGCAGTGCGTTCAGTGGCCTCGTAGAGTTCCTCATATCGACTTCTATCCAATCAATGGGTCTGAATACGGTGACATTGCTGTATGCCTGCTAGAGGGCCCTACTGACACTAACTCGAAATCTGATTGGTTGAAGTAACAGGTTAATCGACATTTATTCTGTGTTAGAGTGCCTGCACAACGGATTGTGAAGGCCTCTCTGCCTGGCAACAAATGATGGCTGAAATGTGATTGGTTAAATGCTTTAATACGAAAACACATGCCTTGAGGCAGCACAACCATCGGAAAAGCTATGAAAGGAAGCGGACAGACTATTTGGAATTATTTAATAAGTATTCATGGACAAAATATAATTAACATCAGTTTGTGATTCAGATATTTTTACTTATGAATATGCTAAGCACAGTCCTTGACCCATGAATATTTACCTTATATGGGCAGGCACTCAATTACGTGGGAGGCGTGATGATGCAAGACGCAACTCCGCCTCCCACGGCCATTGAGCTGCAGTCTATTACAGTATATGGACGAAAATAAGTTCCAGTTATGACTATTACACATAGAATGTCGAAATGAAACCTGCTTATTGTAAGTAAGCTGTAAGGAATGAGCCTGCCAAATTTCAGCCTTCTATCTACACGGGAAGTTGGAGAATTAGTGATGAGTGAGTCATTCAATCAGTGAGGGCTTTGCCTTTTATTAGTATAGATATATAATGGACACAAGGGGGCATAACTGAGCGGCAAGTTTTGTGTCTCCTCAACTCCAACTTGGCTGGGTGAAGAGAAGCTTCTCCAACGTATTGGGGGAATACAAGGCCCCCAAAAGGCAGTCTCCCTTTACCCTTCATTTATTATGACCTCCCAATTGGCAAAGGTACCACCCAGCCAGGATGCCTGTCCATCAAAGTCCTCTAATTTAATATCTTGTTGTGTCAGGGCTGCTGAGTTGCACAAAAGACAAGCAGGAGTGTACTGAGCAAACAGAACTTTTATTTTGGCACTTGCATGAACAGCACTCAAACTTTTGTCAACAATGGTGCTTTAACTCAAATACACAACAGGACAAGAGAAAGCAGAACAAATGTGAGTGACACTAGCTTTTAAAGACTCGTAGTAACATGCAATATAGGAGCTGCTGAACCGACAACTGTTATCCTGAGATGCTTCTTTAGCACTAGAATGCTGTTTAGAAAAGTGTATGGCAGTGTGAGGGTGTGTTTCTTTTGCAAAGAGTGTTTTTCCCTGTAACTGAGGTGGCTGAAGCTCACAATATATTGTAACAGAATAAGATGCTTCTCGCACCCTTACACCCTCAGACACCACGTCAGACACTAGGTAAAAGTCCAATAATTATATTTATTTTATAATAAAGTGCACAAAGCACCCTCTACTCCCAAATACTCCAAATAACAATGAACAATAACAAATCCTCCACTCCCAGACGCTTAGCCACCCTGCCTCCCAACTCAGCTCATCGTCTGGGAGCCCCCACAGTCCTTTTATATTCCCTGACCCGGAGGTGTTCTTTCCCAACAGTCCACAAGTCCTTATTCCTTCCGGGTCAGGGTAAATAATGTTTCTCACCCCGGAAGCCCGTCGCTCTTCCTATGACGAACTTCCGGGTCATAGGGCATGAAGAATTCTTCGGTCCTCCCTGCAGCTCCCTCTCGTGGCCCCCATGGCATCCAGCAGGGCGGTGCACAAAACTACATGGTCCATAATGCCCTGCTGGTCTTCTGGGGACCTCCATGCTGCAAGGAGGGCTCCACCTGGCGGCTTGGGGTATTGGCCGGGTACATGGCCGGCCATATCTTACAGTACTCCCCAGCGACGAATTATACAGATTCGGAGCGGCCTGCCCCGAGAGGGAAGTCTTCCTCCAAGAGGACGCGCGTCATCCGGGCTCTGCCTGCGTTGCCCCTGACCTCGAGCAAACCTTGGGGGGACGGTGTACCTCCTGTCTCCCCGGGGACATTGGCGCCACTCGTGACCCGGTCGCTGGCAATTGTAGCACCGACGAAGTCCTCCTGGTTGGCACTTTTCTCGAGACCTGAAACATCTCGGGAACTCGGTCAGCTCCACCCTTTCCCCCGCCAAGGAGGGTTTTCTGGCCGCCTCGCTGCTCTCCGCCCTTTTTCCCACCTTGTCAGGAGACCCACGGTGTATTTCGGGATCTCCTGCTTACTTGTCGGCGACAGCTTGACTCTCTATTAGAGAAAGAGAGCCTCTTTGCTGTTTGCATGCCCGTTGACTTGAAAGAAACCAGAGGCGGCGTCTTCAGCACCGCATCGCTCCGAGAGACAGCACTTTTCAGCTGCTCTGGTACGATCAGTGCTTCCACCGCCCCTTCTGTCATCACACCACACTCGTTTGTAGGGCTCGTAGTGACTTGGCACCCGCTACTAATTAACCGCGGGCCCGCGTCACTCTGTGTCCCCTTATTCTGTACGGTACCGTAAAACTCACCTGTACCGCCAAATCAATCATAATGGGAGACTCCTGACCAAATCGCCGTAGGAATTCATCCACCCTCCTTAAAGCCCGCGCTGCTCCCAGATCCCCAGTGATCTTCTTTATTGTCTCCACCACCTGTAAAAATTTGTGCACGGGCTGAAGCAACTTTTCCAGCTCGTGCACGTCCAAAAAGTTACTTAATTCACCCGGAGGCATGCTCGAGCCATCATTAGCCTTACCCTCCGGGTGGGAGCCAATAAACACGGCCGCTCCTGGCACGTGCTCAGACAGGTCCCGCAAGGGAGCCTGGGATTTGGAGTTCTTTTCGAGGACCGCGGTGCCGCTTTTGGCTGACTGTGATCCGTCTGTATCAATTTATCGACGGACCGATCAATCATTTCCCGGACCTCCTTACCTTTTTGTAGGGATAGCGGTACTTCGATCGCCTCCCCTTTCCCCTTCGAAAAACTCAAGTCCGTCTTTTCTTGGGCGAAGCCACAAACAGCTGGATACGGAACGCCACCTTCCTGGAATCCCTTGTGGTAGGTCACGTGTCCCTCGCCGGCACCCGTAATGCGGAAGTGCTTCGGGTTACTCGTTTGCCTGAATGAGAGCGTGCCATCGCCTTCGGTCTGTCTTCTGCCTCCGCAGAGCCTTCGGATGGACATCTGGGAGGTATGTACATGGGACATCATGTGTTAATTTAAAAAGATTATTCAGTACATTCCCCGTACATACCTCGTCGGTGACGTCCTCCTCCGGAAATCTCTCCCGAAATGCGTAGCCGCTCCATAGCTCCTCTTGAGCGCAGGCAATGCCGAGCGCTAGACCTCCGCTGTTGCTGGCGCTCTGCTTTGTCTTCTTCTTCCCATGACGGACTTGATAAAGATGAGGTTTCTGGCGATTTTTCTGTGTGTGTCGTGGACGCTGTCTTCCGGGATATTCTGTCCACAATAAATTTTTTAAATTCAGGTCCTCTGCCAAACTGACGGCCAGAGAATCCTGCCGGAGCTACGCCAATTGTAACAGAATAAGATGCTTCTCGCACCCTTACACCCTCAGACACCACGTCAGACACTAGGTAAAAGTCCAATAATTATATTTATTTTATAATAAAGTGCACAAAGCACCCTCTACTCCCAAATACTCCAAATAACAATGAACAATAACAAATCCTCCACTCCCAGACGCTTAGCCACCCTGCTTCCCAACTCAGCTCATCGTCTGGGAGCCCCCACAGTCCTTTTATATTCCCTGACCCGGAGGTGTTCTTTCCCAACAGTCCACAAGTCCTTATTCCTTCCGGGTCAGGGTAAATAATGTTTCTCACCCCGGAAGCCCGTCGCTCTTCCTATGACGAACTTCCGGGTCATAGGGCATGAAGAATTCTTCGGTCCTCCCTGCAGCTCCCTCTCGTGGCCCCCATGGCATCCAGCAGGGCGGTGCACAAAAACTACATGGTCCATAATGCCCTGCTGGTCTTCTGGGGACCTCCATGCTGCAAGGAGGGCTCCACCTGGCGGCTTGGGGGTATTGGCCGGGGTACATGGCCGGCCATATCTTACAATATACACGTGTAAGTAAGTGATCAGTTGGACAGGGAAATAAACAAAAGCAGTGAAAATCAAAAGGAGAGTTTCAGCAAATCCTGCAAAAAGCTTGGAGGAATGTACCTCGAGATTATATGAATAGTTATACAATTGTGTTCCAAAGCCAATTGCTTCAGGCTATGTTACAATATCCACACAAAAAACACTAACTTTACTTTTGATTGTATCATCTGTATTTAATGTTATGTATTATTTTTTTAAGCAAATAGAGACTTTCTGCTCTGATAACTAGCACTACAAATGACTTTCTTGGGTGGCCTAAGACTTTTGCACACACACACATACACACACTAATATAATGTAATGCTAATGAGGGTGAAGCAGATCACTTGTTAAGTAAAACTAAATTATAGTTGGGACTCCTGCTGATACCAACAGGTACAAGGTACCACTCATGACACTCACATACACAATTGGCCACCTTAAAGTTGCCAGTCATCATGTCATTGCGTTTTTGGATGATGGGGCAAAAAAAAAGAAAAACCTACAGAAACAATCAAACATCTGGTTAAAATCCAAGCAGCTGCTCTGGAACACACCTACAGTACAAGTGACCTCAGGGCCAGCAATGAAGAAGGACCTCGAAATAAATCCTAATATAGATGGAAACTTAATAACTTGGGGATATTCAGATTTCTTGATGATATTTAAAAATATGTAGGTGAACAGACCTGTTGCTTTCATGTTCAAGACAGATAGGCTTGCACATCTCCTCACTTTTCTTGAATACCAGCCACTGAAGATCTGCAAGGTAATTTCAGAAAAGCACACACCAATGAGCCAATTGCCTATTTAATCTTGTTCACTTCAATATGAAATTTACATTCAAGGGATGATACAATAATATGTCTAAAAAAGGCAAATATTAGAAAAAATGTTATAATGTAACTCTTAAATGAAATGTTTAGTTTGGGGTCATCTGTCAAAAGGGGTTGTCCAGTTTGGCCTGGGTATCTGATAAACAATGCTTTGATTTATGTTTCATACAAAAACAGGGGTACCGCCAAGAGAAGCGTCTACATGCTGTAGGCATTTCTCCTGTGAGCAAGATAATCAATGGCATCTGGGCAGGATATCTTCCTTACCTGTCACATTAGAATGTTGCATTGTAAGCACATGTTAAGGAGGTTTAAATAATTGGAGTGATTTCCCTGACCTGATTTTAAAATCTTGACGTGCAGCACACATTATTAGCTAAAGTACTGCTGAACTATCTATCACAGTGACACTTGGTGGGAGCTGTCCAGCACCTTTGTCCTAAGAGACTTCAAACGTGGGAACTGAGCATATGCATGGTCAGTGCTATGGTATAGGCGGATGTTATCTGAAAGCATAAAATGACCAGAAATAAAATTTTATTGATGAATTCTTAGTTTTCACAGCTGTTTTTTTTTCTCAAAGGTTAGATATTTTTATATACAGTGGTACTCTATAAATTATTACGAGGCCCAAAGTGCTTGTCATACCCTTTATTTGTATTCAGCTGCCCCCATCATTGTTTTTCTGCTTTCTGACATCCTCATCTCCTCACAGCTTGTCCTTAGCCACATTCTTCCAACTACTGTTTTAACAGACATTTGCTTTTTTCTCGAGCTACTTCATCAGTGAGAGTAGAGCTATTTAGTCTAATAGGGGTGGCTTTCATTTCCTCTGTTTGGCTCTGCTATTAGGTCCTTTGTGCCCTTTAGGTTCCGAATTTGAAAGTGTTCAAGTATTAAAATAAGCCTTTTTCAGCTTTGCATGACGTGGTGTCTCATGTACTGACTGTATGCCAGTTTTGGCTCTTCATTTTGGCTTCCTGCCTGCCCCCAACTTCATCCCTGTCCACACCTAATGGCTGACAGAATTGCTACCTACAATTTGTATGTATAATTAACATTAGAAAAAAATGTGATAATCAGTTACTCCCAACAGTAACTAAACCTAAAATTATGAGTTTCTCACATTAGTAGGGAATACCAAGTGTTTGCACATGCTCACTATAACATTTGTGGCTTACTTGAACTTTTGGTGGCAGAATTGTCCCTCCAGCCACTGTAAAAAAAACCTCACACTATTCAGTGTGGTGCTGAGGTGTCACCCGCTGCACGACTGCACTCAGATCTCAATCCGGGTAGTTCGCCATGTGGCGGGTGTGGCAACGTGCTGTAATCAGCGCATGCTCCCAACCTCTCTCTCTTACTTGAACTTTGTCATTTAAGCAAAGTTTACACATCTGTGCAAGTGTTACATTTCTTCCTGCTTAGACATATTTATCACAATCTTTGGTGAAATGATCATTGACTATTTGGAGCAGCTAAACTGTTTTTTGATTAAAAGGTTTGGTATTGTTAGTTTGTGAGGGCAGTGGTTGTTTGGTGGTGTTTTCTCTAATAGCTATTTTTGTTTCTTGGTAGTGTAGTTCATTTATTAAGTACTAGTTAGGTTACCCTTTCGAAGATAGGTAATAGAATACATTTAGAAATATTTGATATTTGATATCTCTTGCCTTACATGAACCCTCAGCATTCCTCGTAATCATTTCTTAGGTATCCTCATGTGTCCCAGCCTGTTCTACCCAGAGTTCCTTCTCTTGATCATGTCCCTGTAATACCTGCTTCTCAGGCTGAGGCACCTTATTCTCCTGCTGTTCGCTTTTTGACTACCACCAATGGTAGGTGGTCCTCAATTACCTACTCGTATTATCCATCTTTGAAGGTGACTTTCAGCATTCCTCCTACTCCATTCTTCCGTATCCTCCTGTGTCTCAACCACTCTTGCCCGGTGCTTTCTGTCTGTATTGCATTTGACTGACCAACCAAAATGAAACTGACAAATCCAACCAAAGCCAAACTGCCCAGTCAGATTGCTTGGAGTGACCTGGCACACACACACACACACACACACACACACACAGACGGTAGCGTTATAGTATATAGTAGATAAATAATAAAATAAGATGAGTGTAGCAGCACATCCTGCCATCAGTGTAAAGAAGGCTATCATATGGGAAAGGTGTACTGACGGGATGAGATGCTGTTATGCCTATCTAATATCTGTGTCTGTGTGTGCGCGTGTGTGTATGTGTGTGTCTATGTGTGCCCACTCCAAGTATGAATGAAGGTTCAGAAATGGGATAAATAATTTGTATGCGTATACAAAAGATGCGTATGCTTGAATGCTTGTTGAAAATATGTTACAGGCCAAACCCAATTTTAGGACAAACTAGTTTAGACTAGGCCATACCAGTTTGCTGAAGCAGATAGGATGAACCTAGTCTGAACTAGATTATCCTGAAATCAACGTAGAGCTCGCAGGACAAACTGATTTGTCCTAGTCTACACTAGTTTGGCCTGCAATTGGACTTTACTAGGCAAACAGATTCATTGAATTGTGCTTTGTACAAACTGGTTTGGCCTAAAATTTGGTTTGGTGTTTAACATATACAATATATGCACATGGTTATGTAATTCCTGCTTGAACTAAATATCATATATAAAATCATTAATATCATAGAAAATTAGTCTATTACCAATACTTAAAAAAACAATCATATATACAGTATATAAGGTTTTAATTAAGACTAAAATCATGGTTCTAGCCCTAGTAGTTTGCAATTAATGATGTGACAGATGGACAGGCCTTAGCATTTTATATATAAATTATACAGATTATTATATACTGATTTGTGTGTCATATGACTTTATCATCAAGGTGGCCTTGATATAAGAGATGTCTGGGCAAAGCAGCACATGTTCAAATTATGAAATAACGTAAAAACTCAGCCAGTAAAAAGCCAACAATTGCCTTATTATTTGTTTACAGTTTTGAACTTAACCTTTGGTCTGATTTCTGATTTTAGATTAAGATTTTGGCTTTGGTGTTTTTGCATATCATTTTCTAGTGTGATAGTCTTGGCTTCTCTTGTCTCATTCCAACAACATAGTTGGCGTTTCTGTGGCTTACATTCCACCAACTAAAAATGAATTATTAATTATAAATTGGCCCATTAAGAGTGAGTGTGGGCCAAAACGGACCATTCAGGATTTGTCACAGACTTGTGGCCAATATTTCTGATGACTTTGTTTTATAAGTGAAAATGAAAATATGGAATCATCACTCCTCTTTACTGGCTGTCATGAATACAAGGAATAATGCACAGACATTTTAAGGTGCAATTAAAATAAAAATAGAAATAAAGAAAGCAGTTCTTAGACAAAGGTTTGCTCAAAACTATAAGGAAGTAGTTTTGTAAAATATTGACAAAATTATACACTAAGTAGCTTTCATGATTGACTGAAAGGAGAGCAAAAAAATATCAGCTTAAGGAGTTGGCGTCTGACTAATAAATTATTGAGGTTAAATCTGAGGATTGCTAATCTAGATGGTTTTCAGTACTCTTATGATGATGAATGTTGGCAAATGGCTGACAGTAGCATGCAGGTTAACAATGTGATGATCTCAAAATGTGAAATCCATCAACATCTTAAATATTTAACACAACTTACAATGGCATTTACGCTTCAATTAATAATATGGCACTGTTATTTTTCAGTCCCATGCTTTTATTTAATTGAATGCTGGGATTGCCACATCTGAAAACATTTAATAAAGCAACTTGAAACCTCCCTGATCTTTTTTATGTGGCTGCCTGCCAATAAACTTTACCTCGCTGGTTTGACTTTTTACTTTTGGATGGATTACTTTATCTTTGCCAGTTAACTGCCTGCGCTGCAGTTATTGTGGCTGCAAAGCAGTGAATTCAGTAAAACATTACATTTAGATTAGCCTTCCTAGTTCTGGCTATTGAAATATTGCCAATGTCTACTGTGTCAAGGTATAGGCATAAAAGCCATAAATCTCACCTTGATCCATCTGTTCCCCTATTCCATTTGTTTCATTAGGGGCAGCAGGGACTACAAATCTCAGTATTCAGAAAGCTCAAACTACAATATGGTAGTTTACCTGCAGAGATTTGTAAAGTGTTATAAACACAGCACATTAGTAAAAGTAAGACTGATAAATAATAAAAAACAAAACTTCTAATAACCACTTTTTAAAGCCACTAAACATTTAGCTCTCTTGCACTAACATTGTCGAAATCTACTTTGCTGAGATAATTACCAGCACATTTTTTATGATGCTCTATTAAAATAAAAAATTCTAATATCAGATAAACTGGTCTAAAATGTGGGTGAGATATCTAAGAAAATGAATATCAGCATTACTACTTCTACGCACATCTGAATGTCATATGCAGATGTACCTGTTCAAATGGGCAGATTGTCATGGGGCCATTTTTAAAATGGCGAGTGTAGATTGGAATACAGTGCCATCCCAGTGCAGGTGTAAACACGGATTGACGCAGTACGGCAAACAGGGAGAACAGGCTGGTAATGAAGCACATGCAATTGAGATCAGCAATGGCGCTCCTCATTAGTTGTATCAAGTGTTCATTGTAGAGGTTAAAACTGAGCATAGGGGACGAAACGAGGAAATAGCCCAGGAGATGAGTTTTGGTACTCTTAATTAAGGCCGGACCAGTTTTGGAGGCAATATGCAATTTCCTTTGGCTGGATGAAGCACCAAACCTGCAGAGGGGGATCATAGAGGCAAAAGAGACTGGAGAACCAGATCATACTGTGCGGGTACCGATGGGAGGTGGCAGAGATGGTTCCCTGCAGGCTGACTGTGATTAACAGTTCAGGAGGAAGGATGTCAGGACTGCTGATACAGATCAGTGCTGACGTGTGTGATTTGCTGTTTAAGCAACTGCAGTCGGTATGGCAATACAAGGATGCTGTTAGTGAGTTGGATAAATCATCACTTGCTTTGTCATCAAGAACATGGTGAATTTATGGCTTGAGTGCAGGACAGAGTGCAGAGTGCAGGCTGGAGTTACAGGAGGAACATTTTTAGAGATAGTGCTCTTAACTATTTATGAAACTCTTGGTTTTACCACAGTGTATTTTATAAATCTTTATTTATTGAGCATTTATTGAATGGATTAGATTGCAACAAATACACACTTGCACTCTGAACAATTTGAAGCCTTGTTGTTGGGTCTTCCTTGGTTACAAACTACTAGGAGGTCAAAGGACAGTTTGGTATCGGAGATGCGCCCCAGGCATTTTACTTCATATTTTGCTTAATGTTTGTTAAAGATTATGCTGGGTTATAATAAGGACCCCTCTGCAGAACTTTAGAACTCCTTTTGACATGGCTATTTTGGATTGACTGCAGCCATCCCTTTGGACCTCCAGAATGTGCTGTAGTCAATATGTCACTACTACTACTGTATACAGCACATTCACTTCCTCACAAATGCTGGAACTGAGAGCAGCTACTTTTATAATCAGCTCCATGTTTCTTATCCAACAGCAAATGCTCAGATATGCAGGGCGGCATGAAGAAAATTTGCATCAGAATGTGACAGGTTTTCATGAATTTTTATTTCCTTGTCTGATTGCATTTGCTGGTGAATTTGAATTTGACAACAGTGGCAGCAGTGCCCCATTACCAGAAAAAACAGACAGTTATATAGTGCTTATTTAACAGTCACCGAATGACTAAATTCCTGAGCAGTAATAATAGAGTATCACTCATAAAATACTGTTGGGTCACAGGTGTTTGCCTATTAATGAGAACTTTATTAATATTGTTTAATTGAACAACTTCAGGGCGGCACAGTGGTGCAGTGGTAGCGCTGCTACCTTGCAGTAAGGAGACCCGAGTCCTCCTTGTGTGGCGTTTGCATGTTCTCCCCGTGTCTGTGTGGGTTTTCTCCAGGTGCTCCGGTTTTCTCCCATAGTCCAAAGACATGCAGGTTAGGTGGATTTGCGATCCTAAATTGTCCCTAGTGCCTGCTTGGTGTGTGTGTCCTGCGGTGGGCTGATGCACTCCCTGGAATTTGTTCCTGCCTTGTGCCTAGTGCTGGCTGGGATTGGCTCCCCCCTGTGTTAGGATATAGCAGGTTGGAAAATGACTGACTGACTGAACAACTTCAAAATTCATTTTGTTGAAATCATGTAAAATACAACCGGAGTACAGCTATGCAGCATGTGTTCAGCTATTAGGGTGCTTTTAAAGACATTTTCTCATTAACAATTAAGGGAACGTTGCCATATTGTTTGGTTTCAAGGTCAAATATCCCTTGTAACTCCTACCCTCTAGTGCTAGAATCAGCCTAGCCACTCTTCTTTGGTCTTTCTCTATCACTACTATGTCTTTTTTGTAATATGGAGACAGAAACTGAACACAATACTAATAACTTAACCACTCTTGACTTGCGCTCCACACATTGTGATTTAAAACCTAACATCTTATTAGCTTTCTTGATCGTGTCTGTACACTGTGTGGATATAGATAGTGATGAGTCCACTCGGACTCCTAGGTCCTTTTCACCAGGGGCCTCATGTATAACGCTGTGCGTAGAACTCGCACTATAACATGGCGTAAGCACAAAAGCCGAAATGTGCTTACGCACAGAAAAATCCAGATGCAGGAATCTGTGCGTACTCCAACTTCCATGTTCTTCCACTACATAAATCCCGATCAGTGTGAAAAGTAACGCTCGTGCACGCGTTTTATGTAATGCCCCAGCTCCTCCCAGAATTACGCCTCTTTGAATATGCAAATGAATATAAATTGCCCTTAAGCTCAGCCTTCTGTGAAAAGACAATGGGAAAAGCACGGGGGAAAATACTGTATAAGAATTTCAGCGAATGCCAAGTGGAGGCAAAGGAAAAACATACTATTTGTTCAAATAAACCGTGGTATAATCAACAAAAGGAAGTTGATTAAGTGACATAGCGTGTTGGAGAAACTTGAAAGCTCACGTTCACAAAATCGCACAGTGCCAGAGATAAAAAAAGAAGTCACATATCAAAGTCGCCGTGGAAAGCCGAGTTGTAAGCCCACTGTCTGAGTGTCATATGAAAGCTTATTAGGGTACAGAGAAAAAAGACACACAGTGGGGAAAAAGCACGAAATGTCAACTTCAATCTCGACATTTCCACTTTAATCACGTAGTTTATTTTGTCATTAAAGCAGAACATCATAAACTACATCTTAAAATCGTTTAATTAACCAGTTTCTGAAATCACATCGTAATTAAAGTAGCACGTTAAATGCTTTGTTTTGTATTTGATCTTCTATGTGATCTATGTGTGTGAATCACTACTTGTTTCTTAAACCGGCTCTCTTCCTCCAACTGGACACAGAATCCATTACATTCGTGATATTACAGCTCTCTGAATAACTAAAATACTGGGATGTATACGTGATATCATTTTTATGATGATGGGAGTTAAAGCACGTTATTAAACATGAGTTTCACAGCGCAATGATTGTGTGCGACCTTCGATGAAATACTTTATTGCAGCAGTACTCATGGGTGGCTCTATGTCCAATAGAGAAAGTCCAATGTCAATATGGTATCTTATGCATGGTGGATGGCCACGTCCGTTGCGGACACTGCATAGCCGCCTCTTGCTCATGACACAAGCATTTAACTTTTGCTGAAATTTGTCGCTGCATTTTTAGCTGTGTTGTTATTTTCTCTTTCTGTTTTATATTCAATATATATTGGCGTAGCCGCCACTGCAGTCCTTGCTTTTCTTTCCCCAAATACCCAATCACCACACAATCAGCTCTGTAATAGAAGTTAAGCCATCTGTAAACTTAGAGCGTTGATTCTTCAAAACATTTAAGGAACATTGAAATATCTTCGTAGTACATGTTTAATTATTCTATCCTTCACAACACTTCCAGTGAAGAATATAGGTTATTTAAATGAAGTTAAAGTTTTATCTGTATAATATAATAAACATATTTTGCTGCATTTTACATTAAAAATGATA
Organism: Polypterus senegalus; assembly: GCF_016835505.1. NCBI lineage: Eukaryota > Metazoa > Chordata > Cladistia > Polypteriformes > Polypteridae > Polypterus > Polypterus senegalus. The sequence continues at coordinate 87,347,570 of NC_053164.1, forward strand.
TCGTCATCATATGTAAATACGCACTGTATAAAGTGGCTCAGGTTGTGTGATATTATAACTGTAGTGCAAGTTTACAGTGGGGTGATTGTACATATAAGTACAAACAGTTCTACAAGGAGCAATTGATTGAGTGCGTTTATAGTTCTTGGGATGAAACTGTTTCTGAACCGCGAGGTCTGTACAGGAAAGGCTTTAAAACGTTTTGCCGTGGCTGAGACAGCGTGTGCTTGAAGCTGTATACCGATAATTCTCTTTCCGATCAGCTGCTGCTGTGATTCACACTCAGATACAGTGATATAAATACTCCGAGTGGTGCAGTGAGAGTAATATGGAAAAAGATGATCTGCTGTGGCAACTCCTAATGGGAGCAGCGGAAAGAAGAAGAAGGTTAAGTGAGAGTAACAACGCTAAAGCAGTTATGGTATTTGGAATACTATGGCTATTCCCTGGACCATTATATTGTTACAAGTTAATTACAATCAGAAGCGTTACACTAATAAACAATATGCGGTTAGTTTCAATATATTTATAAAGCCGCGTCAGGAAAATAAGGTGTAACCACACAGGAACAGTAGCACTGCTTTGACGCTGGGTGCTGCCAGTCTGCAAAACCGAGCAGAGAACTTGCGTACGACAAGGTATGGGGTACCGTGGAAAAGTGCGTGGCTTTACGCCAAGTGTAGGTTTTATACATCACGATTTGAACGTGGAAAAGTTCTTACGCAACATTTCTGTGCGTACACATCGTTTATACATGAGGCCCCAGGTATACTTTCAAGTTTCTGACTTCTAACCGTGTATTCAAAACTAACATTTTTACATTGTGACTGAGATAGAGACCCATAGCAACAAAAAAGGAAAGCTAGGGCACCAACTGAGTCACCCCCTTTAAAATATTCATAAAATGAAAGAAAAATAGTGCCCCTGGGATAACTGAAAACTTGTCAATTATAGATTCTTGTGATCCAGTATAGGCATCATTGGGAGTGCTGTCCTTGGCGAACTCTATAAAAAAAAATCATAACAGCAAATTCTGATTCCTTTCCTCTTAAACAGTTGCTTACATAGCAGAGCCGGTCAATCCATTATGTGACATAGGTGGCCACCTAGGGTGCCGTCATCTGAGGAGCGGCATTTATGAATGTTAAGGGGCGTGCGCTCCATACAGTAAGAGGGACCAACATCGTTGAACTTTGATGTTATTGAGTGGGTGTGGTTAACCACTGGGCTCTATTTATGAAAGTAAAATCGCACACAATTCATACACCAAGTGGTGCACACTCCTTAAAATCTGCGGCATATGCACAAAGAGTTTAGCACTCTGTACACTGATGGGGACAACAGGTAATCAAAGTTAAAAATACTGACTACCCACTATGGACAATGAGGAGCAACAACCATCCGCCATTCATAATTGCTGTCCCTCAGATGACGGCACCCTTGGTGACCACCTATGTCACCCAATATATTGACTGGCTTTGTTGTGTTCGCAGCTGTTTAAGAGTTAAATAATTAATTAAGGTTTATAAATCTTAACAAGGGACAGAACCAAAAGTACGTAGCAATATTCGTGAAATCACCTAAAATAAAACCTGTAGCCACTGCTGTCCTCAACGAGCTGAGTGTGATACTCCTAGGGCTCCACATGCTTCACAGTCCTTAATTTCTTCTTTTTTATCTCAAACAGAAATTAACAAAATGAGATGCAACTAACAAATCGACCATCAGCCAACCAGCTAACTGTCCACCAGTCATAATTAAAAGTAGTGGATTCAGAAAGTATTCAAGCACCTTCACTTGCTGTACACTTTATTGTGTTGTAGATTTAAATTAAAATTGATACATTTGTCATTCTTAGCCATCAATCCACACTCAATAATCTGTAGTGACTAAGTAAAAACATGGGCTTTCCTGGTGGTCTCCCTGCTTTTGTTTTTTCTCAATGTTCAAAAGACTGCCCCATTAGTAGACAATGACACTATGCTGTCACCTAAGAGAAGGACAACCACTTCTTTAGGAAAATAAGAACTTTGACAGTGTTTTTCCATCATTTCTTTTGCATGCATCTTAGATATTGTTGGTGTCCAAATGTGTGCTTATGTATACCTTTGGTCATATTTAGTAATTCATTATGTCATGTTTACTTCATATTATTTTTCAGAACTTAATTTAATCCCACAGAAGGATCAAAATTTCAGCTTACAATGAAAACATTTTCAATGTAATTAACAATTCACTTACGATCCTCTCTTGTATTCAGCTTTGGATTTAAAACTTGCTTGTATGTTATGTAAAGTTGTCCATTAAATATTATGATTCATTGTTTTTGGGAAACACAACCCTGTTTGAACATCTGATGCAAAAAAAAAAAAAACTAAAGTACTAAGAAATGCTGATTTGCTCCTGTCCACAAAACATCTGAATGACCTACTTCACAAAATGAAAGTCCATAATTTTAAAAATGTGTCATCTGGCCAAATGTGAAACTCAACCAAGACATGAAATTGTTTTGACAGCTTACACTGGCTTCTAATCAAGAAATTGGTCAGAATAAAAACTGTGGCCGTCTAGGAATGGAGTTTGACACCACAGTGTTAAGTGATTAATAGTGTGGAAATTAAAAAACATATTGTGGGTGCAATCTTGCCTGGTATGCGATATCATCTTGGAGGTTTTAGACACCTACTGTTCATAGCTATAATGATGATGGAGTAATGGAAACCAAGATTTTTTTTCTTTTAAAATAACAAGCACACAGTGACTGAAATATTAAACCATCACAAGGGAAGCCCCCAATTACATCTGAGTTGTGAAATGCTTACTTCATGAGTGCCCTAGACTTACTTACCTACTTACCATCTTGTCCATTTAGCAGCTCCCCTACATTCTCCATTACTCTATTCTTGAAACTGACAGTGGCCAATTATAAATTCTTAATGGCCAGTTATAATTTATAGTTCATTCTGCCCCCTAAAACAAACTTCCTGTCACATGAAATGACTTTGACAAAAATATGGCTGCATTCATGAAACAAAGCCCACAGAAAAGTTCATCCACAAAATTGTGCCACAAAATGTCACAAAAATAATGACATAATGTAACAATAAGAAATACAGATTTAAATAGTCCATTATGGTTTTAAATGGTTCTAAATAATAAAAAAGATCCATTAAACTGACATAGATTGGCGTAATTGTGACTCCCTTTGTGCTGGAATTAACCAATATTAAACAGAGAATCATGGGAAGAAACAACTGTTTATAGTTGGCCTCTGCTTCTTGCAGTCAGTTTTGACATGGAGACAGAAAAAAAATAAAACTAGAAATGAATACTCAGGGAGGACTTACAGAAAGGTGGTCCATACAAGAGAGTTTCAAACACTGGTGTGGTGAAGGCGGAAGGGGGGCAACCTTCATTTTTCCATACAGACCGACTCATACTCAGAACTAACCCTAACCCTAACCCTATACATTCACTGAACATCTGTCTGCTCTTTACTGAATACTCAGCCTAATATATTGTGCTTTAAGCGGCTCCTTATCTTTAAAATTACTACTGTGCACTAATTAAAAAATGTATTTCCACCTCAAAATCAAATATTATTCTCATATGATTCAGTTCTGCAGGTTTGATTAATAAGATTCCACAAGTGCAATATGCACAGATTTCAATAAAAGAGTACAGAGATCTTGCTTGAGCTGTTCTTTACCAAATAGTGTGAGGTCATTTGGAGTCAGAGTGGGTGCAGAGAGTACCAATCCCCAAACCTGTAATGGTTGTCATGTCTCTTTGTACCTTTCATTGTTTTAGTAAATAGTTAATAGTCTGATTATGTATTGGGAGCCTGAAGAGTCCAAATAGGTAATGGAAGCCTGTGGACTGCCTTGACAAGAGCACCTGTCTTTGAGAGCCAACAAGAACTAAAAGTGGGATGGTCAGGCCATGCCTTAAAGGGTTAAAAAACAGTTTAAAGAGTTAAAAGAAAAGAATGTCGCTAGAGAGAAGGTTGATGAAGTCACTTGAATTTGGCAAAACTACACCACCTACAGGAAGCCATCAGGTGAACCTGGGTTCATTTCTACAAAAGGCAAGAGGAAATAGAGGATTTCTATTCTTTTTGATGGCGAGTTTTGGGCTTGAGACAATAAGTGATAATTTTCTGGGACTTGAGGCATGGCTCTGCGAATCCCTTGCACTAAGCAACATTCATTCACAAAACATTGATATATTTAAACAATATTTTTTTACTTAGGGTAAATTCACTGTTATAACTGCTATTAATGTATTGTTTTTTTTTTTGTTAAGTGAGTTGTATTGTAAGTTGTGTGGGGGATGTGCTGTAGTGCGGGATTTTGTAAATATGGTAGTTGATTATATTGTGTGTATTTTCAGTATTTATAACAATGTTCTATCTGTTGGTGTCTTCTGAACTTGTTGTTGTAGCTAGTAGGAAAGTAGCGTTGGTCACTCATGTTTCCGTATTTATTTTTTAAATTTATTTTTTCCGCTGCTCTGGGAATTGATAGGGTATATTGTATTCCTGTCTGGTCAGACTTGAGGAGTTGAGGAGTGGAATAAACTAAGCTGCAAAACCAGTTGTATCAGGTTTGCCGCCAATGATTGCTGCTGACATTTTAATATAATAATGGGGTCCTATGAAATGCTGCACTGTTCTGTCTTCTCAGTTAATAACAGGACACTATAATTACATTGAAAACAAAATCAAAAAAGAAATACAAAATTGATGCACATGTGCACAATATACAAACACAAGAAGAGGACAACACAAAGTGACAGCACAAAATGCAGTTATTAATTCCAAATATTTGATTCTGACCCAATGAAATCTTAATCCCTAACCTGGTATAGCCCTGTAGATAGTGATATGTTGCTCCACAGAATGAAAACAACATTTATCTTATACTGTACTACATCTTCCAAAGCCTATCTGTGTCCCTCTACTTCAGGATATTCCTTTTTAGCTCCTTTCCTGCAATGAGTTAATTGATCCCATACTTCTGTAAAGTGAAGAATAATACACTGCTCAAACAAATTAAGGGAACACTTAAATCACACATCGGATCTTGATGAATGAAATTTTGAAGTGAAAAATGTTTACTATGTAATACTGTGTAATTGAGATCAAAATGATGTAACAATGATTAATGGAAATCAAAATCATCAATCCACTGAGGGCAGGATTCAACATCACACCGAAAATCAAATTCAAAAATTGAAATCACAGGCTGATCCAACTTGCGTGAGTTTCATCACAGCAACTCATAATGTGACACAGTACTGTGTATGGCCCCAATGTGCTTGTATGCAACATCTGGGCCTGCTCTTGATGAAATGGCGGATGGTGCCCTCCTGGACCTGGATCAGGGCATCAGTAATCTCCTAGACAGTCTATGCTGCTACTTGGTAGCATCGGACACACTGATACATAATGTTCTCAGTTGAATTCAGGTCTGTGCAGGCCAGTCAATGGCATCAGTGCCTTTGTCATCCAGGAACTGCCTACACACTCTGGCCCCATGTATCCAGACATTGTCCTGCTCCAGGTGGATCTCGAGGCCCTCTGCACCAGAGTAAGTTCTGATGATCGCTTTTGAGATTTCATCCCAGTACCTAACAGCAGTCATGATACTGTTGCTTGGTACATGGAGGTCTGTGTGACCCTCCAAGAATATGCCCTCCTAGAGCATCACCATCACTGACCAGCTGCCAAACCGGTCTTGCTCAATGATGTTGCAGGCTGTATAAAGTTCCCCACGGCATCTTCAGAGTCTTTCACATCTGTCACATACCTTTATACTCAAGGTGAACACACCCTCATCTGCTAAGAGAACGGGGTGCCAATGGCAGAGCTGCCAATTGTGTATTCTCTGGTGAATGCCAATCGAGGGGCACTCTTATGAGCTGTGAGCACAAGTGCCACTAGTGGATGTTGGGCCCTAATGCCACCCTCATGGAGTCTGTTTTCCAGCTGGAGGTTATTTTGTAGTGGTCTGGCAGTGTTCCTTCTGTTCCTCCTCACACAATGGAGCAGATATTGATCCTTCTGCTGGGCTGATGACCTTCTACGACCTGTCCAGCACTCTTCATATGACAGCCCATCTCCTGGTATCTCCTCCATGCTCTTAACACTGTGCTGAGAGACAAAGCAAAACATTTTGCAATGGCACTTATAAATGTGCCATCCTGGAGGAGATGGACTACCTGTGCAACCTGAATTGGCTACAGGTGCCACCTTATGCTACCAGTAGTGACAAGGACACTAGCAAAATGCAAATCTAAAGAGGAATCAGTCAGGAAGGTTAAGGAGCGAGTAATTGCCTGTAGCCACCACCAGAAAAACTATTCCCTTTTTGGTGGGTATCTTGCTGTTGTCTCTCCAGTGCACTTCTTGTCACTTTAATTTCAAAGCGGGTGAAGTTGAGTCACAATCACTTATGCTTCCTAACTGGAATGACTGATATCCTTGAAGCTTAACTGACTTGGTATTATACTGTGATGATTAAGTGTTCCCTTAATTTTTTGAGCAGTGTATGTTACAAACCCCATGTTTGTCATACTGGGAGGATCAGTATCTTAAGCTTAGTGATTAGATTTGGGTCTGATGTATACCACTGATGTTATACTAATAACAATATTTCCCAGTCTTTCTAGTGGTTTATTATTAGAAAGGTTTCCTGACTGCTCCTTTGTTTTCTTCATTGTGGTGTGCTCTTAACAATGTTCTGAAAAATAATTGTGAAATAATGTGCATGGCATTAACTTCATATATGAAATGTTTACACAGTGTCACAAAAACGAGACATAAACAGATAAAGGTTTGGGGCAGCCACCTGTATAATATGGCATCTCGGCTGCAAAAGTCGTTTTTATCAGACAACCAGCACTGAAGTGCATACAACTGAGTCCAGAACAAGACTGAGGGAAAAGGAAAAAGGGGCAGGCTTTTAAAGGGGAAGACAGGAAGTGAGGTCATAAGGATCGGCCACGTGTTCTTCATTCATTGGATTGAGCCGGAAGTGACGTCAGAGGGGCCGGAGCTGGTAAGGTCTACTTCCATTGGCTCGGTCCCAGAAGTGACGTCAAGAGAGCCAGGTGGAATCTCCCGGGAATGGTCTACAGGAAAGGGAGAAAAAGAGTCAGTGCACATCCTGGGATGCCTCAGAACTGCCTTCACTCAAGCCCTTTAGCTGCCTCCCATGTGCACGTGTGTGACAACAGTTAGGTTCTGAAGCTCAGAGCACAGTTCACACTAATTTTTTGTGTTTTACCTTTCTTATTTTGTTTGCTGGAGCTTTCTCACTGTCTCCCAGGACCAAGACTTGTGAGTTAGCATGGGTTAGGTTTACGTAAATAATGCTCGGTTATTTTACCACTATTTAAGCTATTTACTTGATATTATGTGTGTTTATTTGTTCATTAACACAACTACTTTTTGTATTAACTTTCTGGGGCCCTGACATTTTTATTATGATTTGTGTTTGCTAGGTGTGTGATGCACGTCTCTTGTCAACCATAACATCATTACAAGCATGTTATAAAAGATGGGCTATCATATGAACCAGCATCTGAAATTTGAAGCATTGATAAAATAAGCAGACACATGCTGTGAAAAGAATTGTGATTCCAGCTGGGAAACCATGTTTAATCACCAAGCTGGTGAAGACAAAAATGATAGTTGGCTATTCTCATGTTCAAAAGAATAACTGTTATAGGAGAGATGTTTCTTCCTTTAGGTGAGCAACTGTTCAAATGATTTCCTCTTCCAGCAACAGCACTCTTTAATCTTCCTGGCCATAAGGGGAAGAGCCGGAGGTGGACCACAAGCAATGTCAGGTTTCTTCTTTTGTGCTGTGTTCCTCCATCCTATTAATGGAAATTAAGTTTCCCTAAGTGTTTTACACTTCTTTTCTTCGTTTGGTGTGCCCTTAAATTGGTCCTGGTAAAAGGTTTGGCATACCACTGTGTGTGACTATGTATAAATAGAAGACTTTAAAGGAAACAAATCTGGAGTGGTCTCCCCTAGACTTTCTTGTATACTCAGATATGGGGATGGATATTTGAGGAGTAAACCGCAAGACAATGATTATATTTTTATTTTATGTACATTAAAGAACCATCAAGAACAAAACAAATCAAATTAATAATATATTGAACAATTATTACAAAAGTAAAGTTGAATAAATCAGACCCTGCAGCTGCATGAATTAAAAAGTACTACTTTTGGTTAGTGGAAATAGCTCAAAAGTTGATAGAAATCTATGTTTTATACCTAATACTTGTATGCAAAATTTGGTTGACCAAAGTGAAAGCGTACTCAGATTATCGTGTTTACATACACAAACACACAGACAGACAGACACACAGACATAATTCCAAAATGGTATTTTCGGACTCGGAGGACTAACCGTCGAAATTCATCAATCTCGAAATCAAATTTTGGGACGATTACAATACTTTCCCTATACTTTGTATATGAGAAAATAATAAAAAATAAACTTTATTGTTCACCTTTCATATTAGGAAAATTCTGATTTTGTTTTGACTTTGAGTTTAGTTCAGTCTTCAAAACTTGATGACTGATCTCTTTTTTTAACCATATTTTAATCTTGGCTACATTTGACTACCATTAGAGATCATTTAATATCAGCATGGCATTTTCCCCTATAAATGGAAGATCTGAGGGCATGATCCAGCTCATATGATCTTTCTTTTCACACGTCAGTGTTTTTTCTTATTGGAAACGTTATCAACGAGTACACTCTCTTTTAGTTATCTTGAATCACAAAAGAAGATCCTTCTGTAGCGTCCCTCTCTGTTCAAATTCTGACCAAAAACATCCCTGCCTGAGTTTGAAGAGCTTTTCCAGTGATAAAACATAGTGAAGAAAATGGATCGAAGAAATCAAGAGATAGAGGACTACATTTTTACATGCCATGGCAGCACTTAAGTTTGTGGCCTGACATTACATCCGATGATTACATAAAGTTTTCAATCTGCCTTAAGGTTAATGGTGTGCCTTTTATGTGGAAAAACATTAGTGTTGCACCTGCTCCTGCTCAGTATACTGTATATATTAAGACAACGTTAATGTGATAATTTTTTTTTCTTTCTAACAATATATACTATAGTTTTAAATGCTGTATGTTTGTATTTTATATAAGTTCAACCATCCATTACCCAACCTGCTATATCCTAACTACAGGGTCACAGGGGTCTGCTGGAGCCAATCCCAGCCAACACAGGGCGCAAGGCAGGAAACAAACCCTGGGCAGGGTGTCAGCCTACCGCAGTTTATATAAGTTAATAACTCATATACAGCAAAAATAAAAAACCTTTGAAAACAAAATGAAATAATTGTTTGCTAGGTAAACATAGATCAAATATGGCTTTTTGATAAGATTGCAGCTGATTTATCTTGAAATGGAGTGAGCTAACATTAACTAAAGACAATTTAAATTATAATTAAAAAGGAATTCCTTCATTGGAATGCTATAGCCTTTGTCCAGTTGTAGCACTGCTACTTAAATTTCCTGCAGCACCCAGCAGCCCCAGTAGTATTTCACCATCGGGCCGCTTCACTGTGAGTGGGGTTGCTTGGAATTAGATGCTGTCTTTAAAAACAGCTGTCACAGACGTATGAGTAGGAGGCAGCTAAAGGGCTTGAGTAATTGTAATAAAACATCTGACCAGGGGAAGGTGGAGTGCTCTGACTGTCTTTCTCTGCTCCCTACAGACCTCTTCCGGGAAATCCTGCAAGGTTCTGGAGCCTCTGAAGATGTCACTTCCAAAGCCGGCCCCTTTGATGATGTCACTTCTGGTTCTGGCCCCTTTGATGACTTCCTCTCAAGACCTTTAAAGTCTCTAGCTTAGTCTACTATAGCCAGTTCTGTTTTGGACTCTGTGGTATGCACATTGTGTATTTGATTCAAGAAAACCCTTTTTGCAGCTGGAAAAAACAATATACGGGTGGCTGCCCCAAACCTTTATAATGTCTTAGACTCATTTTTATGACACAGCCAAAAAGAAGCCAAGGGTATTGGGACCAACTGTCTATAGTTGTTTCTCTAATGCATCACACACTGTAGGATTACAGCTTCTTCTGGATGTATGTGCTGTCCTGTGCCTGCTTGTCCATTTGATGTTGTCTTGGTTGGATATGTCTTCATCTTTGTCGTGCTCCCAATCGCGCCAAATCTTCACACTATACCTGGAACCTGGTAGAACAAAACTTCCATTCAGAGGGCAGTTCACATGGTTTTTCATTCCACACATTGTCATCTGCACCTGCTGTACTGGACTGTGCTGGACTTTATTGTTAATATTAATTGTTAACTAAGTACAGTAGTATCTGTTGTTTCATTCAGTTTCATGTATGTACTTGTAAATACTTATCATTGGCAGAAGATCGGGTGGGGGGGTGCTTTTGTGTACATGCTTAATAATTGTTTTTTTTTTGCCTTTATTTTTTGAATATATACTTTATTATGTTTTTTAAATCCTTATTATTTATGACTTGTCTCTGTGTGTGGGTGTGTGCATGCCGGGTCAAGGCTAGGTGTGTTCCAGAGGTCCCCATAATAAAATAAACAAATCGCCACCATAGGACTGAGTAAGTCTTAATGTCCTCGTATCCGGTACACAGTTTACCGCTTTTAATGTGTGGTGCTTTTCATCAGTACCTAATTATTGGAAGTGGAAGTAGGGAAGTGGAATAAACACTATCCATTGCTGGCTAAGTAACAGCAAGTAGGTGTATCAGTTGATGCGTCACTTCCAAATTGTGCGAACATGACGAATTGGCAGACCCCGAAATTTAGAGTATATTTTGCAATGTTTTCTGAAGCCCTTTCTCATGCATTTACTTTTTTCCTTTTGCGTGTGCGAGACTGACACTGAGACTGTGATAGCTCAGTCATTGCAGGATAGTCTCCAGTTCTCTGTAATCCTCTAATGGAAATAGCAGTTACAGAAAAAACTGTAGAGGGAGAAGTTAAATTAAATGTGTGATGAAAGTAAAACCTGACATCTTCACATTTTGCTTGAAGAGCAACAAGATTGTAATAAAAGATGATGCAGTGACAAATAGTTAATAGATAAAACTATACAATATTAATATGGCAAACTCTGGAAAATATTGGTTTAGTGGTTCATTACTGTCTCGTATACAGAGTATGGTGAAACTTTCAGTTGTGTTTGCTATACAACATGCAACATGTAAATAGGTGTGATTAACCAGCTTAAATCTTCTTCACTCTTGGAATTTGGACGAATTCCTAAACAATGTTTGAAATCTTGGATCTCTGAAGTATTTAGATATCTCACTGCTGTCTCAGTGTCTGGGCATCATCTGCATGTTTTTATAAACATCTTTGGACGGTTTTGCACAGAGCAGAAACCCAGAATATTACCACTTAAGGCAGGCCCTTTTCATAACAGTTAGAAATTCCAATATACTGATCATATTGCATTCAGTTATCAGGCAGTGTGGCGTGTCTATTCTTAACATGTACTGGGTTCAGCTACATAATGAAAGGTAAAACTTTTCTTTATATTATTTATAGAATCTGCAAGAATATAATATTTACAGAAACACCCTAGACTGCTATACTGTAAACAAGTCTAATGAAATGGAGTTTTTAATGGGCAGCCTTCATTTATATTGTAGTTCTTAATTATATTTCTGCAAATTGAAGCTGCATTGTATACCTAAGGTACTGTCATGGCAAAATAAACAAAAAAATTTACAGAAAAAACTCAAAGGCCTTCAGAAAGAAAACCCTGGAAATTACAAATGACAAACATTTCGCATGTTTCATCTATATACCATTTCTTGCAACTTTAATATTTTCTGTACAAAACATATTTAAGTTATTAACCATTTATTAGTCTTTATTTTTTTAAATGTATGGTAAACTGAAGTGTGCATTAAAATGGCCAGAAAGCACATTTTCAGATGCTGAGAGACTATAATTCAGATATATTAGCAATGAGCATTGCAGAGAAAGGTTGCAGGAGAACCTGTGAGTTGCTCTAAGTCTGCCAGCCACAGCAAAACTCATCTAGGCCACCTTTTAGCTTGCCAGACAATGATTTATTTAACATAGGTCTGTAGCTTACTTTTTAGATGTATTTAGCCTTTAAAGTCAATGTTTCCCAAAGTGATTTTTAATTCCTCTTCTTAATTCCTCTTAACTCTTAATTCCAGAAATGTCCAATGCACTACTGAAACCGTACACATTTGGTATTTTCTTCTGTATTAGGCAAATCTTTATAAAACAATAAGAGCATTCCCAACTTTAAAAACAATTGAATAAGTAAACCAGTGCTGATGTTTTCAGTTGTATGTCTAGGTTTCTATAAATGATTTAACAAGAGGTTTTCTTTTAATTTTTTTCACCTTAATGAAGGTAATACTTTTGAAGGTATGAGATAATCTTCTTTGGTTACCCAATTTGCAGATTCTAACTTCTACCACTCAAAAGTAATGTAAGTGTTCAGTTAATGGGGTGGCTGGCCCACCACAATGGATGCACTATATTACTAAAAAAAATGTCAAATAAAAGATATTTTCCTCCATAGTTTTTTTTTAGGACACAGCTCATGTAAATCTTCTTTATAATAAAACACGAAGGTCTGTGTGTCCTTTGCAGATGATTGGTCAATGAAGCTTTTTTGTGATTGGTCAGTTTGGCTTTGGTGGTGTGACGAAAGAAGAAGCACAAGTGTGAGACACATGGGGAGGAGTAAAGGTGCAAGCTGAGAAATTCACCTTCAAAGACTGAAAGCATAAAGTATATAAAGCAGACAAGAGTTGAGAAAGGTGCCATGAAAATAATGCCAGAGTCTGAGAAGGAACGAACGCAAGAGAGGGAGAGCAGATGAAGAGAGGTTCGGACACACGTGAATACCAAGGAAAGGAACTGAAAGTAAATGTAGGGCAAGAGATAGCAAATATTTTTTTAATAATTCTATTACTTGTCTTTGACAGGTACCATGGCTAGTATGTTAATAAATAACTAATGCATCCCACCCTAAGTAACTCTCTTTTGTATGTTGTTTATCTTTAAAACATCAGAGAACCATTCTGTATCATTTTAAATTTGGAGTAGCTGTTTCAAATTCAGCTTTAGAGAGATTATTTCAAATTGTAGATTCAATTTTGTATATGGTATTTCCCCCTTTCACATGTTTGAAAGCCTCTATTGATGGCAACCAGATCCTCAATTCTCAGCACAAACATCACGGCAATCTGAACAAATCTCCATCACCCACCATACACATCATATTTAATAAAAAAAATGTTTCTTCAACGAGTTAAATAAAAAAATTTAAACTATCTAACATACAATGCAGTTATTCCAATTCCCAAATGCTCCCAAATGTTACACCATGCATACATTTTTTAACTTGGTATTTGAAGGTAGACTCCACACTTCAAAGAAAAGAGAAAGCCCTGTGTTTTCATGAAATGTAAATTTCCAAAGGAGATTTTCCTTTTGCTAATACCTAATCGAGTCATGCAGTACCACTAAGTGACTTTGCCACCTTCTTTCAAATCCTCCAAAGCTCATTTCCAGGTACAGGCTTCAGTTCCTACTCTATAAGGGTGGTCTCTGCATCATTAAACTGCAAAAGCCTGCCATGTGCACTTTTTTTCAATCTCATGGCTCAGCAGATTACTTAAACTCCAAGATAAACAGAAACACCTCAGAGATGCAAACTCAGGGCTGTTAAAAACATTCTGTCCTCCTAAATTCCACGGAGTCCCCAAAGTGAAATACAGATGGAAAAGCTGGAATCATTCCAACAGGATTTTCCAAGTCCCCTTTGGGTAATGCAGATACATTCCATATGGCAATATGACAGGGACTGTGAGGACAAGAGTAATTGGTTTTATTTTTTGAGGATTCCAATAGTAATATAAGGAGCAGTACAAAATGAACACTATATTGAAAATGATGTGGACAAATAAGTTTTGTCAGACAGTGATGTTTTAGCTTTTGAATTGCAGAAATGTGTTATAACCTGGATATTAAAACATTTCAATTCTGTTCTCCATTTATAATGTGCTCAAACACGCACATGCTTATACTGTATATTGGAAAGGTTGGTCCCTAAAAGAATTGTGTAGTAGAGAAATCCACACTAGTGACAAGTGGCATTTTTCACATGAAAATTCTTGTGGGGCCACCAGACTTTTGCTATATGTGTATAGACTTCCCTAAAATTAACATTAACTTACTTAAGTAATAATGTATGCCCTTCTTTTGATAATGACCAGTGAAACATGCAAGGTTACACACCTTTCACCTGACAAAAAAATAAATCAAGCCGTTGGATGCTGGTTCCTGGTCTGTATTAATTTGCATCTGATCATTCTGATATCTTCTGATATCGTCATCATGTGACAGAATACAGCAATTTAAATTGAGAGCCTCATAGCCACCTGCTGCTCAGGAAAATCTGTTGGCAATAAACTACTTATAAAACTACCTAAATTGAAACAATAACACCTCAAGTTTAGAATCAAATGGCTTTGAGGTGGGAAAGGATAGGTCACATTAACATGGAAAGAACACACAGACTCCACACACTGCACCACATAAACTGAACACCACATGTCCAATAGCGGCACTAACTACAATGCAGCAAGGCATTTGTTCGCAACGTAAAGCCTTCAAACAAATGAGAAAATGAATTTCTCCATATGTACCTGTTCTTTCCTTGCATTATTTGAAACAGAAGCTTCATACTGCTGGTTTCTTTCCTGCAAAGTGGAAGGAACGCTTGTCTTTTCAAATTTAGCAGTGGATGAAATCCAAGATGCAGCATAACGTCTTGAGAACAATGTATTCCTTACATTGATCTACTTTCTTGCTTCTTTTTAAAATTATTGTGGCTACCTTTTTTTTTTTTTGGCATGTGCGGCATAGACTTATCTGGGAAAACATAAAACTGGGAGTGCCAATGAGTGATTACAAAAATCTTTAATACACATGAAGACCTTCAGGTCCTCTCAATAAACACAAAAGCTTAGGTTGTACATGCACATTACTTCTTGGGTATAGAGAACACTGCAGGGCCAATTGTTCCAGCCTCTCAGCCAGAAACAGTCATACTACCTGCCAGCATGAAGGCATTTTCATATATTACATGAAGCAACATATTTCTAGATAAGCAATTACTTTAAGAATATGACAGAAGACTGGAAAAAATGCTTAAGAAGATAAAGTTGAGATCATTAATAATACTGTAAATTAAATTACTGATATACAGTGTACTTATTGCTTATTTTGCCCAACATATGGTGAAGCTGTGCTCTACTGGGTATAAATGCAGAAATGCCATTGGTGAGGACTGAAATGCTATTTTGGGTAGACATGAGGCAGAAAGACCAATCAATATAAATGGTGTCTCAGGCGAAGAATCTCCAAGAATACCACTACAAATGAGTTCATATATGAAACCAACATTCCCATATCTAACCATGCAAATACCAAGTGGGGGTCCTGCTTCTTGCTTATATAGGAGTTCTAGCAAACCAGAGGTCCACCCTTAAACTTTTAAAATATTAAAGGTCTTCACTGGACTGGCAGCACAGGCTGCCAAAGAAGATTATTAAGGGACCACCTAGTCTTGCAGGGCCAGACATGATTCTCAATGGAGAACACATATCTGGGGACAACCAGTTAAAAATTGTATACTGAATAGCTGAGAACTCCTTCACTGCAAAGGCTACACCTACAAGACTTCTTCCTCAAACACCAGCCCTCTATTCCTCCAGTCCATACATTTTAAACCACCACCAGGGTTTCAGGGAGAGAGCTAAAGATACTGAACAAAAGACTTGACATTGAGAGGAAATATAAAGCGAAAATTGCTGTTATCCATTCAGGAGCTCAGTAGCACAAGATACCTGACATTTAATAATTAATTTGCACATTGTAATGAGTGCTGTGACAAAGGAGATGAACACACACACACACAAATGGACCAATACTAAGCTTGACATGTTTGAGAAGTGCCTCTGCCTGCTGCAATATCTTTCCTGTAATTTGAACTATTGGATCACTATATGATGTAACAGCAAATTGAGATTAGATAAGCATTAAGGTCTATGAATATACAACATGTAAAATGCAGAAGCCACTCTGTCATGCCGTGTTAAATTTCTTTACTTATTCGTTTAGATGTGCAGCCAAAAGGTGGATGTTGTGCAGCCTCATCTGTGTATCTACTGGTGTTGTTAAGCAGATTTGTTGATTTGTGTGTGTTGAGTACTGAAATTGGCATCTCCTATGGTTCTTTGTTATCACCTCTCATAACAGCAGTCCTTTTGGCAGAGTGTGATGCCTTGTTTACTTCAAAAGCATATTTTGCAGTTCATACTTTCATGAATATAATTCAATCTTAGGTCTACTCCTACTTTATCAAACAACAGAGGGCACACACAGCACCTGTGACAACATGTCTAATAGGGGTCTTTTAGGAGACTTTTTCACTGCAGTCGGATCATCGTAAACAGGAGTTTGCTGTCTGTCAGGCCAGGTTAATGAGAGCACCTCTGATCTTTACAGTTCAAAATTACCACCCCTACTTTGAGCACCTTCATCACGAGGCATTGGATTGGTTTAGAAATGTGACACCCTGTGAGCCGTCTAATTGTTAAGAAAAATTTACTGACAATGGTCTCCAGGCATATATTTTATACATCTGGCTTTAGATAACTAGAAACCAACTAACTACAAAGATCATAATTCTTTACCTGTATAAGAAGAGGTTTAAATAGCTGATTCATACCAGTGTTCATTGAGTTTAGAGGTTGAGAGCAAGTTGAAACAAATCAGACTGGTAGATTGTAGTAGAGGCAAAGGTTCTGCACAGAGAAACTTAAAAGAGAACTACTGAAGAGTTTGGCTTAGGCGTGTTGTGGAGCCACCCAGGCACTAAACCAGAGAAAACCTTTTATAGTAAAGGCCAGAGGAACAGCTGTTTTCTCCTTTATTGTTGTTTTATTCTGTGGTTTTTGACACCCCATATTTATCCCTCCCTTATGTGTCCTTAAAGGCTGAATTAGCCACTTGTATTGTATCGAAAGGTCTTGTCTAAGGGGACTGATAAATAACGACACATCTTTTACTTATTTGGCTCCTTTTTGTTTTCCTGGAAGACAGTTGCACATTAGAGCTATAAGGCAAAATTGCATGAAAAGGAAGAAAACAGAAATTTCTAACTGCATTTGCTAATCGAGGCCCAGGTAATAAAGATAACTTCAACCTGGTTATGCTAAGAAAATGAATATGACATTAAGTGTGATTCATGTGGAATGAATGAAAACAGTTGGTAAACATGTATAAAGGGAAGATGTGCAGTCTTCTCACAGAAAAAGCCAGATAAAGTAGATAGATAGCTAGATAGAATACTTTATTAAGTATTCAGAATTAGAACGTTAGTGCTGTAAAGCAGCAGTGCTAACCACTGAGACTGCTGTTTTAGTCAAATATTTAAATATTTTTCAATATACCTCACAGCTAAGAGTAAAACATTTTATAAGTTGGGTGTTAAACTTAACTAAATAAATGACACAAACATTGAAATTGCATAGTTCCATAAACAGGTATTACTTAACCTGTTCTACAATATACTGTGTAAACGTTTACCAAGAACAAATCGTCCAAGTTAAACCAACAAAAGCATTCAACCTTTGACCTCCATGAATGTTTAAAGAACTAAAACATAAAGTTTTGATTTATTTATTTTCAGAACCCAAAATGCCATGCACTTGTCCAACTGATTCAAAGCCAGTCCTTTTCCCTCTTCTCTGGTTCTGGGATCTTCACTAAAGCACCATATGACAACACTAATGCTTAGGCCAACTTTTTATTTAGCTAGTAGTTGAATACTATAAGAAAAGAGAAACGACAATTAGGTGTTTACATATCTTATAAACTCAGAGTGTGTCAAACATGTGAGCATCGGGAGTGTTTGATGGGTTCTCTCCATAGGTAACATAGGGGGAATGTTAAGGGTGTGACAAAGGAACTAGGCATTCTGTGAATGAAAGAAACAAGAGATGAGAAGGTGTTGGGGTCAAGAAAAAGTCAAGGTGAAAAATACCAGAAAAAGCAGTTTAAATGTATCTCTGCCAAGAATTGAGTCACTGGTTCCCTCGAGGTCTGACCCCCTCAGTTAGCTGGGATCACAATGAAAGCTGACTCTAGTTCCAAGTTATATGGCCATGGATGGAATGGTGGAAGAGGCAAAGTCATTAGTGTTCTCCCAGAAGTGATGTCAGGTGTCTCTGAGTGTTCCTGAGTTCTAATGGTAGAAACGGAATAATAGCTAGTTCCATTGTGACACCCTTAACATTCCCCCTGTGTTTCCTCAGGAGAGAACACATCAGACACTCCCGTTTCTCAAATGTTTGACACACTCAGAGTTTTCAAGATATGCAAATACTTAATTGTTGTTTCTCTTTTCCTATAGTATTCAACTACTAGCTAAATAAATAGTTGGCCTAAGCATTAGTGTTGTCATATAGTGGTTTTAAAGACCAAGGGTCAGGGCCCTCCAAATAATCTACTTGAGTACACTCAAAGACACCTGACATCACTTCTGGGAGAACACTAATGACTCTGTCTTTTCCACCATTCCATCCATGGCCATATAACTTGAAACTAGAGTTAGCGTTCATTGTGAACATAGCTAACTGAGGGGGTCAGACCTCTAGGGAACTAGTGACCCGATTCTTGGCAGAGATGCACCAAAACTGCTTTTTTAGGGTATATTTCACCTTGACTTTTTCATGTCCTTTTCTTTCAGGCATTAAATACATGGTGCAGCCTTCAGGACCCCAAAGTCTTCTCATCTCTTGTTTCTTTCATTCACAAGTAATTAGTGTTTGTGGACCAGGCAACCTTTAGGAGACATTAGAGACTTTGATATGGATCCAGATGCAACTTGTGTTCATTTGGACTTGTGTGCTTGTGTGTGTGTGTAAATCTGACCTCCAGTAGGTCCTTATTTGTACAGATGTCCTATGTATGCACTGATAGTGGCTTGAGACATGACTGTCTGTTCAATGTGACCTAATGGCATCAGATTTGGTAAAATCAAGTCTCAAAGACAGAGATAAGAACATTACCATGTTAGGGCTTGGCTGGGAACGAAATGCAAAACTGGATGAGCAAACAAACCAGATGAAATCCAAAAAAAAGTATTTTTTTAAGTCTGCAATACAAAAAGAGTAATAAAATTATTATAGCAGAGAAACAGCATCACCAGCTAACTAGCCAAATCTGCTGCAAGCCAACTAAGATGTCCTCTAGCTTAGAAATTGTAGCCGTGATACCACTGAAATGGGTTTATGTGTCACTCAAGAAAGACAACGCCAAAGAAAATCGGGGTGTCACCCTAAGCGATTCCTTGCCAGTGACAAAGATCAAAGCAAAAAGATGGAAAAAACAGTTAAGTTGGCAAAACACTAAAATCTATGCTTAAAAACATAGGGCTACACCTAACAAATGGCTTACACAGAAGCTACAGTGGTACGTTTCTAGAGCACTGATGAAACCCAATGTACTTGGCCTTCCCATAATGTGACTGATGAACGATTAATGTTACCTAGCAACACAGCCTAACAGGTGGGGCCATGAAATGGGGTGTCCTCTGTATGACATGGTGACACACTTTCCAGGTTATAATTTGAGAATGGATGTCTTTTCTGATGGCTGCAGGCACTATCTCCCAAAAGTCGTATATGACACATGTTAATCTATTAACTCAGGGTCCATAACAAGTTGGTAAGGTGGATGAGCAGTTACCTATTTTACAGCAAATAGTTCTAAATGAATATTGCATAGTATCTCCCCTAGCACCGAGCTAGGCATGCCAAGTCCCCTAAGTATACCCCTATTAGATTCTGGAGGATCAGAATAGGAGAAACTATCCATGAGATGAACCCATGAGTTCCGAATTTTAATAGATAAAAAACAGTTTTTCTAAAAAATTTTCCAAATATAATGACTGGCAGAAGGTGTTTCTAAATTGCCCAAATGTGACTGAGTTTGTGCTCCATCCATCCTCTCCTGCCACCTGTGATGCCAAGACAGGCCCTGGCTTCCTGTGACTATGAATTAGTTAAGGAAACTGATAAATGGTTGGATGGATGGATGGATGGGATTTCCACATGCACACGTTTTCAATTTGTTGGGGTGCCATTCAGAAATTCGCATGGCAGTCACATTTACTAGCCAGTGGTAATGACCATTGCCCCTACAGATACCAATAAGAAGCCATTCAGCTAATACAGTGCCTGTGCTGAGCATTTCTTAGACAATTATCATTTTGCTTATTACACAGGACAAATTGCCTTCATCTTGAAATGAAAGATTGCACACAATTACTTACTGTATAGAGCGATGTGTGAATCTTTTGAATGCTTTAGACATTTTTGATTTCACTAAAACTACCTGTTCAGGTGAATTAAAATAAGTTTGATCAATCAATATGATTCCAGCAAAACAACTCAATAAGTAATTCTTTCAGGCAAAATGCTGTTTAAGAAACAATAATGTGTTTGTGGAAATTCAGCTTGTCATTGGAATGTGGAACTACATCATGTACTAAAGGCAGGGGTCAGAACTTCTTTTTTGATAAAGGCACCCATGAATGAGGTGACATTGGCAGCAAATAAATAATAATCATAATAACATGTTCATGGTTGTATTTTAATTCAGTCTGTTCAAGGCCCTTTAGCGTTTCTAAAGTCCTTGGTTCAGCGTGGACTGGTGTTTATTCAATTTTACTGTCCTGAGCACAGGCTTTTGTTCTCTGAATGTTACTACTAAACAGGCAAACAAAAGTAATGAAGGACAGCATTGTCATAGCAACCACAAACGGAAAAATATGTAGTAAATCAAGGTGAACACCAACCGAGTGGGTGTCTAGCCTATACATTTGGAGCTTGCTTCACTGATGTCGACATTCATTACTGACGAGTGTCAGCATGTAGCACATCTAAGTGGAAACAAAGGAGGTGAGATTGTCACTTAATATAAAATCAGGAAACGGTGAGCTCTTTAGAGTGAATCACTTGACTTATGATTATCTATAGTCAGAAATGGATGCAACCAAAATGACGCCTACCGCCATTTACATACAGAACAAAAACAAGGTAGCTCTAATTAACAACTTAACACCTGACAGACTCAGAATCCCAGTTTCAAATTCTGCTTCTGCTTGTGGTCTGTCCTGGTGCTTGTGTGAGTTTCTCTCTGTGCGCGTTGGGTTTTCTCTCACATCCCAATGCACTGGTCTTTCCACATTTGACCAATGAGAAGGCTCTGTAATGGACCGGCAGGTTTCTATGCTGCTGGGACAGGCTCTGCCTCGTCTGCAGCCTTGAACTGGATGAAGATGTTTTGAGAATACACTATGTTATATTAAACAGCCTTTGTTTATTTGTCAAAAAATAACATGAACCAATAAACTGTATGTCAGTATGTGTATGTAATCATAGACTGTAGGCCAAAAAAAATATCCAAAGTGAACCATCCATCCATCCATTATCCAAGCCGCTATATCCTAACTACAGGGTCATTGGGGTCTGCTGGAGCCAATCCCAGCCAACACAGGGCGCAAGGCAGGAAACAAACCCCGGGCAGGGCGCCAGCCCACCGCACAAAGTGAACCATTTAAGCATAAATATAAGAAATCATTGGAGATTAAATTATGATTAAATATTCCAAAGTATTGGAAAATTGCTGTTATTTGACAGGAACGATGCTTGTTATGGTTTCAGTAAATGTAATGTGCCTTAAGCTTTTGAAAGCATACATTTAGTTTCCTGAAATATTTACAAATGCTACCACACTTCATTGAAATGGAAAAGACCCCACACAGGCAAATCATCATTCACAAATGACAGCAGTCATTTATGATGTATCAACTAGTGCTACAGTTCAATGCATTTTCAAAAAGCCTGCACAGAAAGAAATGCAGAAAAGTAAAGGCTGGCAGATTTCTGTGTGTGGCTGCTAAGGCATCAAAAAACAGGCGAGTGGTAAACTTCTATACATGTGTCCATTATCAACACCCACTCTGTTCATTTCTGTTCAGCGTCAGCATATCCAGGGGCAATGCAGGAATCAAAGCTGGACTTTGCTGGGCATCTTCATGCACACACTCACACTGAGGCACTTTTGGAATTACCAATTAACTCGATAAACATTTCTTTGGGGATGTGCGAGGAAATATTGAGTATCTGCCGGTAAGCCCATGTAGACACAGAGAGAAATTCACACAGGCAGAATGCAGAATCCATAAACTAACAATACTACCTTAATATCTTATCCAGTGTCACACACGTGTGCTTAGGAGACAAAAATAAATGATTCTCAACTGAGCCAAAGGATGGCGCTGTCCAGTAATGCTCTCTCCTGTTTTCTCTTTGCAGACCTTCCACAGAACCTGCCTCTTAATGACATTACTTCCATCAACCACGATCCCTCCTTCTAAGGACATCCACCAGCTCTCTCCTCTTCCTGTCTCCATCATATATAGCCACCATCTATGTCAGTTCTGTTTTGAATTTGTCATCTGTAAAGATATTACTTCATTATTTTGCATTTTTTCAAGTATATGGGGAACAAATTCCCCAAAGCTTTATGGTCACCAATGTGAGGCAACATCAGACACAATGTTGGAACCAAACCTGGAACCAAGCTTGAATGGGGTACCTTTCTATCAAAGGGCATACTCATACACAGAACCAGTTTAGAGTTGCCAACTAACCTAACACAAATGGAAGAAAAAACAAAGTACTCTGAAAAAAACCACAGGACATACACACACTCCACAGAAACACTGGTTTAGATTCAAACTCTGCATTTTGTAGCTGTGACCCTTTAATACTATCCCATTACTACTTATGGGTCTGTGAATACGTTAAAACACATATAAAAGTGATAGATAGATAGATAGATAGATAGATAGATAGATAGATAGATAGATTATGCCTTTTTACTAAAGACCTTTAAATAAATATATAAACAAATGGGTAAATAAACAAACTATGGTTTGAAGAAAATTTTAAAAGAAAGAAAACTTCTGACTTGGCAGTATTGCTGTTGGTATAAAAGAGCCCCAGTAGTGTTTCATGACACAATTCTGTTGAATAATTCACTGGTAGAAAGTCCGCAGTGTTAGTGTGTCAGACAGAGGATGTGCAGCATTGTTCATAATGGCACTCAGTTTTGTTTTAATCCTCCATTTTGCTACTACCTCTAGGAGGTCCGGAGTGTGATCCATAACTGTGTTTGCCCTTTTAATTAGCTTGTTGATTCTGTGTGCCTCTCTTGAAGTGATGTTACCATCTCTGATGGTGTGGATAGACACCACAATTTCGGTTCCCTCCAGGATCCTCTTGAACCTGCCACCGTCGGTAACATAATGAGGTCACTCACACATAGTAAGGGCTAGGTGCATAAAGCGATTCAGTGCTTTTATTAAAACAATCCAAATCAAAATGTCCAAAGTGCAGTACAATATCTCCAATAAATAAATAAATGATTAAAATGGTGAAGATTACAAACAGTTTCAATAAATAATGCAATAAAAACAATGAGGTTAAAAGCCAGAAGTTGAGGAGGAAGAGGAAAAGCCAGAGACAGTCCATGAAATCCATGACCCCCAATCTTTAAATCTTTAAACTTAGCGCCTCCTCCCCTTATCCTGTCAGGACCTTCCAGAAGGAGTAGACGCCTGCCGATGGGTGCAGTGAACTTTCAAATCACAGGCCTGGGTCTCTATCGTTCATAGCTCACAACAGAACTCCCAATCTAAGCCTCACACACTAACCCCCCACCCTCCGCCCATCCCTTGGCATCTGCAGGTGACGCCACATTTCGGGCTGCTCCTACTCCCAGTTAAGCGTTCAGTAGGAGTGCCCCCTCCGGCTCCTACCAGGCCACCTGTCTCTCACTCCATTCAGCATGGGTGCTCTCTTCCTCTCCTCTCTCTCTTTTTTCTCCTTCAATCTTTTTAACTTCGTTTTTATACTTCTGTTCTTCATCAAATGTTTTTCTCTCTGACCAGTCTATTCTCTTCTGCGATGATCCCCCTTATCACCATGCAGGCTCCCTTCATATTACCTGTTTAATTGGGTTCAGATGTGAGGAGTCATTCCCTCCACAACATTATCGAGGTAGCTGACTGATCAGCCCGCCTCTGCAAGTGTATACGTCATGGCCAGCACCTCCTCCATTAACCGTGGAGCAAAACACACTCATCGCACCCCACCCAATTTTCACCTGTACCTTCTTGGGGCAAGATTATTTATTTAAAATCTGACCACTTTTTGTTAAGCTATGGACCTGCTATGCCACACAAGCCCAGCACACTACAGAATAGAAAATCACACTTGCCATCACAGAGTTGTAGAAGATATGAAGGAAGTCACTTCCACATCAAAGGGACACAGCCTCCTAAGGAGCCTGCTGTACCCTTTCTTATACAGTTCCTATGTGTTCCAAGACCAGTCCAACCTGTCATTGATGTGGGCCCCAAAGTGCTTGCAGTAGTGGAATGCCTCTACATCCATTCCTTAAATAGTGACTGGATGCAGAGGCTCTTTGGTGAGGTGAAAATCAATAAACAGTTCCTTGGTTTTCTGATGTTAACTTGCAACAAGAAATAAAGTTTTCTACCAGACTCCTATACTCTCTCATTCCCTTTATTGATATGCTATATAAGTGGAGAATCATCTGAGAATTTCCACCTGTGACAGTTATATTTATAGTCAGAGGTGTATAGAGTGAAGAAAATTGAGACAGGTCTGCTCCTTGTGGTGCTCCAGTGTTACTCACATCTGTATTAGCAACACAGTCCTTGAGTCTCACAAACTATGGTCTGCCCGACAGATAGCCCCTTATCCAGGACAACATAAGCTGATCCACCTGCATATCTCTGAGTTTACCCCTTAACAGGGATGACTGGATGGTATTGAAGGCACCGGAAAAGGCAAATTACAAAATCCTTACAGTGATGCCAGCTTTGTGCAGGAGAGAATACGCCTTGTGAAGCAGCCAGATATGGGTTCAAGTGGTCTACCACAAGAGGGCTCATATGGACCAGGAACAACCTTTCAAAGGTCTTCATTATGTGCATTCCTATAGAGCTGCTCACATAATGTGTGACTCCATCCAACTCGTCCATGACATTCTCTGACAAAATCTATCTTTAGTTGCAGGGTTGGGTTCTGTGTGCATTATAGAGGAGAGAAGCTTAGCTCTCTGAAGTCTCATGTTTTAGGTACCATGACAGAATGGAAAAAGAAAAAAGGCAGTGATTGCAGGTAAACTTGCTGTACATGTTAACCATACAGCACTGGCTCCATCAGGCAGCACACTATTTGCTTTCACATAAAGGAGCAAGCAAAACTATGATGGAATGGTTGGCACACAATCTCTAATTGATATGGCCAGCAATGTTCAGTCGTTTAAATGGACATGATCCGGCGATGAGCTTAGCTACTTCAGTTGGCAAGTATGACTTGTTTTTCACTTTGGCCTTGCTGAATTTTGCGCTGAATTTTGCTTCTTGTTTTGTATTTTAGTATATGGGGATTTTATGATAACTAACACATTGTCCTTTTTGGCTCCATCTCTTTTTAAAGTGTTAGGTTCCTAAGTGATGTTCTGCTCGTAAGCCATTTTGTGTTTCTGTCAGTGGTGTTTTGTGGAAACAACAGGATCTCATAAAATATTCTGAAACCCACAGAAAGCTTAATCTCAGGTCCTTCCATTCTGAGTGAAAGTATTTAGGCACTGATTAATGTTAATGCCGCCTTTGATATATAACATGTTACTGCGCAATAATAAAGTGTTTCAATGTTGGTGATCAATTTTGCAGAAAAATTACTATGGTGAAGAAAGGAAGATAATCTCTTCCTTCATTCATCTGCTTTCTAACTGCACTGATTGTTAATTGAGCCTTCAAGAAATCTTTTAATGCAGCAGACCTTAAACTGAAATTAGTTATGCCAAATGAAAACATGAGTTAACTGCTTCATGAATGATAAAAAAACTTTACTGCTTTAAACACCATACATTACAGTTGTGTTTGAAAGTTTGTGAACCCTTTAGAATTTTCTATATTTCTGCATAAATATGACCTAAAACATCCTCAGAGTTTCACTGAAGTCCTAAAAGTAGATAAAGAGAAACCAGTTAAACAAATGAGACAAAAATATTATACTTTAATACAGAGTTATTTTGAAAGAAGTTCCAAAAGCCATAATCCACAACCAAACATGGTTACCTCTTCTGATAACCACATCTCTCCTAACATATTTTCCGAAAGTCACTAAATACTGGAGAAATTCCTATAGCCTGGGAAATATATTATATAATACTGTATATTTATCTATACTAATAAAAGGCAAAGACCTCACTCACTCACTCACTGACTCATCACTAATCTCACTGACTCATCACTAATTCTCCAACTTCCTGTGTAGGTAAAAGGCTGAAATTTGGCAGGCTCATTTCTTACAGCTTACAAAAGTTGGGCAGGTTTCATTTCGAAATTCTACGCGTAATGGTCATAACTGGAAGCTATTTTTCTCCATATACTGTAATGGAGTTGAGCTGGATGGCCATGGTGGGCGGAGTTTCATGTGACATCATCACACCTCCCACATAATCACGTGAACTGACTATCAACACAGTACGTAGAAAACCAGGAAAAGCTCAAAAAAGCGCTGAAGAAAACAAGCATTATATAATTGAGAAGGCAGCGAAACAATAAGAAACAAGCGACTGACATATACAACCATATTCATGAGTGCTGCTACTTCGGAAACAAAGCACGGTGTAAACCTAAAGTTTAAATTAAGTTCATAAACAGGCTGCCGCTGGTGTTTGTAATTTAGTGCCTGCCTGTATAAGGCCGTCCGTCAGCGGCAATCCAATAGAAACACTGCCGCTAAATATTCACGGGTGAAGGACTGTGCTTATGCAGAGGAAGATGAGATGGTCAGGGTGGTGTTTGGCACAAACTCAGCGAAACTGCGAGAGAAAGTTTTAAGTGCCAGGTCTTAGCTGACATTACACGAGATGGCACCAGCACAGCTGGGAACCTTCGATGCAAGAACACCAAGTGGCTCACGTGAACTGACGCAGTGCACAGACAAAAAGCAACAGTTCCAAAGAGTGCTGAAGAAAAACCGAATTACACAATTGAGAAGGCAGCAAAAAAATATGAAGCGTCTGATACATACAATCATATTCATAAGTGCAGCTACTGCGGAAACAAAGCACATGGTGGAAAAAGTCAATGTCCGCTAAAGGAAGACAGTGTAAAAAACCTGTGCATGCAGTGTGTCACATCTCAGATAAAGAGGAAGACGAGCTGTTTATTGATGCAGTAAGAAACGAATCGATGAATGAAACCTCTTATCTTTACAACGATTGACAAACACAGAATGTAACTTGAACACAACACATCCTACAAATACGACCCTGATTGAAAGAAATAATGATAATCAAATCCTTGATGACAGCAACACTCAATAACACTCACAAAACAATTACTGTATATTGACAATCATGTTACATTATTTTTAAAATGTTCCCTTTTCTTTTTCATAACTTCTTTAACACACTACTTCTCCGCTGCGAATATATATATATACCCTGATCTACATACTCTCAAATAGACAAGCCACATGCCGTGGTGCAATTGTAGAGCTTCACCTTTAGCGCCGACATCCGAGGTTCGATTCGAGAGGATGCACTGAGTATGTCTGTAGCGCTTCCGATTCATTTTACCTCACATCTCCTTGGTTTGGGACGTATGAAAAAATATGCGGTTAACGCAGAATCATGTTACGTTATTTTTAAAATGTTTACTTTTCTTAGCACAAGCACAGCTGAGAAGCTTTGATGCATGTACTCCATAACGCGTTAAAAATAACGCATTTAATCACACTTTCAATTCCAAGCAAAGGGGAACTTTTGTCAATGCATGATTTCCTGGTACATCGATTACACTGATGCACACATCACAGCTACAAAAATGTTAGAGTCGGAATAAAGCGCGTTCCTACGACTGATCGGAACAAAATTTCATTTCAAAAGACTACCCGAGCGAAGCCTTGATAAAAGCATGGTTTTGTGCACACTGAAAAGCAAGCAAAATTAGATGCATTACAGAAAGCGGACTTTGTGGCTCTTACTGGGGATCATTGGACTTCCGTGACCGTTAGTAATTCTAATTACATCTAATTACAAAATGTTCAATGATCACACTGTTTTAGCCTAATGTACAAAATAATTTTGGCTGAGGTTACTCAGAGTTTAAAGAGTAAGCTGGTCAAATTACCTTTTATGTTTCTGACTTATTTTTTTAAGAAGAAAAACTGCACTTTATGGTGAAATTTTGGTTATTATTATTTAAAGACAATACCATTCTGAAAATGTACTTAAAATACCACTTTATTTTTAAGTCTGCCCAATTTTAACCAGGGATGATATTTTTGTTTCTGTTTTGAATTCAAATGCAGTTTAAAAGCATTTTTTTTTCAGAAATTAAAAGAACTTGAGTTTACAATATTCATGTCTATGTCTATTATTTGATTCTATCGCCCACTAAAACCCTTTTAAATTAAAAAAAAAATTTGCGATTTGGGGCAAATTTACGTGTGCAATTACATACGATTAATCAAGATTAATTCTTACACAGCCTCTAATTAATTGGATTAATTTTTTAATCGAGTCCCACCTAATATATATATATGTAGATATATATATGTAGATTTATATATATATGTGTATATACAGTATATATGTAGATATGTGTATGTGTATATATATGTATATATATATGTATATGTATATATGTATGTATATGTACATATATATATATATGATGTGTATATATATGTTTATATATGTGTGTGTGTGTGTGTGTGTCTGTGTGTATATATATATATATATATATATATATATATATAAACTGCTCAAAAATTAAAGGAACACTTTGAAAACACATCAGATCTCAATGGGAAAAGAAACCCTCCTGGATATCTATACTGATATAGACTGGGTAATGTGTTAGGAACGAAAGGATGCCACATCGTTTGATGGAAATGAAAATGATCAACCTACAGAGCCCTGAATTCAAAGACGCCCCAAAAATCAGAGTGAAAAATTATGTGGCAGGCTAGTCCATTTTGCCAAAATTTAATTGCAGCAACTCAAAATTGTACGCAGCACTTTGTATGGCCCCTGTGTTCTTGTACACATGCCTGACAACATCGGTGCATGCTTCTAATGAGATGACAGGTGGTGTTGTGGGGATCTCCTCCCAGATCTGGACCAGGGCATCACTGAGCTCCTGGACAGTCTGAGGTGCAACCTGGTGGCATTGGATGGACCAAAACATAATGTCCCAGAGGTGTTCTATTGGATTTATGTCAGGAAAGTGTGGTGGCCAGTCAATGGTATCAATTCCTTCATCCTCCAGGAACTGCCTGCATACTCTCACCACATGAGGCCAGGAATTGTCGTGCACCAGGAGCAACTGTACCAGCATAGGGTCTGACAATGGGTCCAAGGATTTCATCCTGATACCTAATGGCAGCCAAGGTGCCTTTGTCAAGCCTGTAGCGGTCTGTGTGACCCTCCATGGATATGCCTCCCCAGACAATCATTAACCCACCACCAAACTGCTCATGCTGAATGATGTTACAGGCAGCATAATGTTCTCTATGGCTTCTCCAGACCCTTTCACTTCTGTCACGTGCTCAGGGGGAAACCTGCTCTCATCTGTAAAAAGCACAGGGCACCAGTGGTGCATCTGGCAATTCTGGTATTCTATGGCGAATGCCAATCGAGCTGCGTGCTGCTGGGCAGTGAGCTCAGGGCCCATTAGAGGACATGGGGCCCTTGGGTCACCCTCATGAAGTCTTTCTGGTTGTTTGGTCAGAGACATTCACACCAGTGGCCTGCTGGAGGTCATTTTGTAGGGCTCTGGCAGTGCTCATCCTGTTCCTCCTTGCCCAAATGAGCAGATACTGGTCCTGCTGATGGGTTATAGACCTTCTATGGCCCTCTCCAGCTCTCCTAGGTAACTGCTTGTCTCCTAGAATCTCCTCCATGCCCTTGAGACTGTGCAGGAGACACAGCAAACCTTCTGGCAATGACACGTATTGATGTGCCATCCTGGAGAAGTTGGACTACCTGTGCAACCTCTGTAGGGTCCAGGTATCGCCTCATGCTACCAGTAGTGACACTGACTGTAGCCAAATGCAAAACTAGTGAAGAAACAGTCAGAAAAGATGAGGAGGGAAAAATGTCAGTGGCCTCCACCTGTTAAACCATTCCTGTTTTGGGGTCATCTCATTGTTGCCCTCTAGTGCATCTGTTGTTAATTTCATTAACACCACAGCAGCTGAAACTGATTAACAACCCCTCTGCTACTTAACTGACCAGATTAATATCCCATAGGTTTCATTGACTTTATGCTATACTCTGATTAAAAAGTGTTCCCTTAATTCTTTTGAGCAGTATATATATAGATAGATAGATATGACAACAACACTCATATCAATGACAAAACAATTACATTAATAACGTTATTTTTAAATTGTTTCCTTTTCTTTTTCATAACTTCTTTAACACACTACTTCTC
The DNA here is from genome assembly GCF_016835505.1 of Polypterus senegalus. Classification (NCBI taxonomy): domain Eukaryota; kingdom Metazoa; phylum Chordata; class Cladistia; order Polypteriformes; family Polypteridae; genus Polypterus; species Polypterus senegalus. The sequence continues at coordinate 87,378,284 of NC_053164.1, forward strand.
CGCTGCGAAGCGCAGGTATTCTGCTAGTATAATATATAAAAATGGTGATCAGGCAGATCGAAGTAATTATACGCTTGTAAGCTTAATGTCCTTCATGGGTAAATTACTGACAGGAATTATTAAGGAGAAAACAGGGCTGAGATGAGGGAGATCATGTTTTACTAATATGAGGAAGAAGCAAAAGGATATGGTCAGAGTGGTGCATATAGTATTTATCCTAATTTTATGAATGCATTTGAAAATGTGCTGCATGAGAGGTTAGGCATTAAACTAAAAGAAGGAGTTCTGGGTGTAGATGGGTGCAGAACTGGCTAAAACACAGAGAGCAGGTAGTTAAAGAGTAATTAACCTTATCAAAATTGGCTGATGTTAAGAGTGATGTCCCTCAGGGGTCAGTGCAGGGGTGCTGCTATTTTTAATATATATATAAATATATATATATATATATATATATATATATATATATATATATATATATATATATATATATATATATATATATAAATGAATTGTAAAGAAATCGAAACAACAAGCTGCTTAAATTTGCAGATGATGCCCAGCTATGTAGATTGGCAGATAATCTGGAATGTGTTGAATCATTGCAGAGAGACTTGGTTAACAAACTGGCTTGGGCAGATTTGTGGCAGATGAAATTTAATGTAGTAAATGTAAAGTATTATATGTAGGTAGTAGAAATGTTAGATTTGAATGCATAATGGGAGATCAGAAGATTAAAAGTGCTACTAATGAGAAGGATTTAGGAGTTGTAGTTGACTCATCACTATCAACTTCCAGATAGTGTTTAGAAGCCAAGAAGAAGGCTAACAGAATGTGAGGTTATATACTGTAGGATGATATGTAGAGTGCAAGTCAAAGCAGGTATGCTCAAGCTTTATGACACACTTATGCGGCCTCACCTAGAGTACCACATGTACTGTAGTTGTGGTTTTCAGGTTACAAAAATGACAAAGCAGTGCTAGAAAAATAACAGAGAAGAACGACTAGGTTAATTTCAGTACTGACATGGATGAGTTATGAGGAACTGAACTTTGAAGCCAACAAGGATTAAGAGGTGAAATAACTGAAGTGTTTTAAATTATGAAGGGAATAAGTACAGTGCATTGAGATTGTTATTTTAAAATGAGTTCATCAAGAACACGGAGACACAGTTGGAAACTTGTTAAGGGTAAATTTCACACAAACATTACGAAGTTCTTCTTCACACATTGAACCGTAGACACATCGACTAAGCTACCAGGTAGTGTGGTAGACAGTAGGATTTTAGGGATCTTCAAAATTGAACTTAATGTTATTTTGGAGAAATTAGGTGGCTAAGATAGGCGCACTTGGTTGGACCGAATGACCTGTTCTCATCAGAATTTTTTGAATGCTGTAATGTTCTAAAAAGTCTTCAGTGTTTTATAGTTTGTTTTGTACCTGAGCTTATTTAGTCTCAGTTTTTGGTGAATTGCTCTCTTTTGGTCTGAATTAATTATTACTGTTACAAATATGCCTTTATGGACTGATACACGCTGTGTTTTCAGGAGCGGACTGGGTCTCAAAATTGGCCTGGGCATCCTTCAACGAGTGAGGTGACGAGGTCGATCCACTTGGCCCATTATTCATTGTAATTTTCTTAAAATTTGTAACCAGTATGTGACTCGCTGCTTACTATGAGCCTATGATATGAACTCTATCTAAACTGTTGCCAAACTTAATCTGTACACTGTTGTTTAGGCACAACTTAAAATTTTGACAACATGCTTAGAAATAAAATTTAATGAAAAATAAAAATTTAGTAACACTGCTTACCAGTTATTAGAGTACATGTCAAATGTCAATGTTATGTCCAAGTGCCAGTACCCTAGTAGGCTAGTAGCTGCTCATTTACAATGGAATAAATGATAACCGAGGTTATAATGAAAACCTCACATGATTGAAATGTTACATTAACTTAACGATAAACTATAAATGTTCCATCCTAATATGAAAAATTCCTGTGCTTTATAACTTTATTTCATCATACTAATAATCGCAGCTGAAACGTTTTGAAAACCACTAATTATCGTTCACGCCAACAACCAAAGATCAATAAAATAAAAAATGCATAATACATAATCTAAACTAATTACTAGTACTGAAGAATTTAAATACTAGATATGAGATAAAATAAATTACGATAATGCACGTATATGCTAACTGAAATCTAGCGGTATCGAAACAGAAATCGGCAAAAGGCAGTTTTGACCAAATTTTTCGCTGCAATGTTGTGTACTGACAATAAAAAGAACTGGATGACGTAATACGGTATATTATATAGGACTATATAAATCGCAGTACCGGACAGATAATGTTTAGCAGTTTAGAAAATGAATTTTAATGTCAAAGAGTAACCAGTACATAAAATTGATTTTGTGAAACAGCTGGCCCATGACCAGACTAGAGTCCACGGCCCACCAGGCATTGCCCAAATGCCCTAATGGCCAGTCTGCCCCTGTGTGTATTGTAGATGTACTGTTGTTTGGCTTTCCAAATGACTGGGCATAGGTCTTATTATTCAGCTGGAGTCTCTTATTGAAGCCTTTTTTTAGGACAATTATTATATTGTTGCGCTATATCAGTAGTACTATCAGTAAGGTGGTCTTTTTTTTTAGTTATTATTATGCAGTTTGCAAATCAACTGTTTAGCATTAAATTCAGTATAGAGATAGAGAAGAGGTTGCTCAGCAGACCTGTGTAGACGCATGTACTTATTTGAAAGCAGTGCTGCAGATCGTGTAAGAAGAAGGATGAGTCATTTGTGAGGAACATAAGAAACTGCAGTGTAGAATACAAATTAGGAGTAAAGTTTCTGCTAGACTTTGAAGCATAATATTTTATTTATTAGATGCTTATTTGTCTATAGGATTCTAGATTATAATGTTTTGCTCAGCAGGGGTCAAAAAGAAAAAAAAAACCTGACTGATATGAATTTTTGTATTGATTGAGTGTCCCAGCTTGCACACTTGCAATTGAAATGTCAGGGCATCACATTATTGGCACTATAGAAATGTGTCAGATCAAATATTGTCGGCATGTTAACTGCTTAACCTTTGGTCATCAACACTGTGGCTCATTATAAGCTCATAGAGTGATAGGAGTGGGCCTCTGTGGCAGTCTACTGCTCCAAAATAACACAGAAGAGGTCAAGAAGTGAAGAAAATGCCTTCTTTATTAACAAAATAAAGAGAGGCATTCAGAAAGTACTGTAGTGCTATGAAGAAACAGCAGAATGTGCCAGTGGATTTTTGCTTTGTTTCATTGCTCTTTTAGGTAGCTTGCTATCTTTACAAGAATGGCCCACTTCACTGCACAAGTTGGAATTCATGTGACTGTTGAGGGTCTACCCTTTATAGGCTCCTCTGCGTCAGGCTGTGAAGTTGCTCGTTTGAATAATGGAATGACAGCTTATGCTGTTGGTGACTCTGTAGTGATGTCATCCCAGGCTATTATGGCACTCAAGGAAGCAGAATAAAAAGGTTCAAGCACCAAACATAAGCAAACCAATTTTTGTGGTCTGAAGTAGAATTATAATTTGCCTAGAAGACATTCATGGCCAATGTCTTTTACTAGGAGTCTGCTTTAATAAATATACATATCAATCCAAAAGAATGTTGCATGGTGGGCACATTGTCATTTAGGTATTTGTGCTGGTCTGCCTTTGCTCTGTAGAGCCTTAGGAATATCAAATCCTTCCAATTCTTATAAGGATAAACTCTCAATTGCTTCTGCAGATGTCATCTCAGCCCTTCTCATTCCAGATGCTATTGCACCCTGTGGGTTTGGTTACCAAGTCTTTGTTCCAGTTCACATTTTATGTAGCTACTTTATGTGAGTAAAAAAAATTGAGAGATACTTAGAGAAAATATGGCTAAATATCAGTGGTGGTCATCTGGATTACTCATTGTTTTACATCATACTTCAACAACTTGCAATTGGCCTTCCTTTTGTTTGTAAATGACATTGCAGATGCGTCTCATAAAAAAAGGGATTAAAGCACAAGGGGATGGGATTTCCAATCTTTTCCTGCAGGGACTTTTGCCCAGTTATCCCACCATGGCTTTCTAAAAATGCCAAAAGGTGCCAGCATGACATCAGAAATTTAATAGGGTGTCGCTTGATATTAAGCTGTGAAGTCCATCCTGGCCTCAGCATAAGCATTGGCTACTCGTACCATGCCAAGGCTGAGGAGCTGCACGGTAGCACAAGTTGAATCTATCTATCTATCTATCTATCTATCTATCTATCTATCTATCTATCTATCTATCTATCTATCTATCTATCTATCTATCTATCTATCTATCTATCTATCTATCTATCTATCTATCTATCTATCTATCTATCTATCTATCTATCTTGTGTTAAAAGTCACACTGGTTAGCTGCAGTGGATGGTAAAATGGAATAGAAAGAAAAACTCTTGCCTGAAAAAATTATATTTTTCCTTTTTTATTCATTTGAATTAGATTAAAAGCACAACTATGCTCAAAGGAAATGAAAGTCTCAAAGACTATTTTTTATACCGATGGAATGCAGGTTAAAGTAACTGTGGGGCACAAAATACACAGTGTGTTGTTTGGCTAGAGGAAGCAAAGAGTTGCATAATGTCAAATGGCTAACAATGCATGCATGTTAGCTTAAACTCCATTTAATGTAAGAAGAGTATAATACCCTATTTATAAAATAAATAAAATGTCTGACTTATTAATAGGTGTAGTTAGTAACCTATTCAATTGCTGTTATTCACTCAATGCCAAAAATTTAAACACACTGCATTTGAAACAATATGCTACTGCTAATGTCCTGCCAAAACACCAATTGGCATCTCCACATACTGCCTCAGCTGAGCCTTTAATGCTGTCTGTAAGGAGTAACTATTTATCCACAAAGGTACAAATATGTCAGAATTAATGTCAGTACCACTTACCAAGAGAAAGATATACTTTTCACTCCTTCAAGCCAAAGTCTTGATGAACCTTTGTTGTAATGTTTATAGGGATTTTCAATGTAGTTCTGTTAAAGAGAATCATTAAGTGCAGACACAAAGAAGAATGGAGTCTCCAAATGGAAGTTTCACCACTGTGTCTTGTCACACACGTGCACATGGGGGACAGTTTACAGGCTCAAATAGTATTATTCGTCAGCCAGCCCGGGGATGGCACTCTCACCTGATCCTCTCTCCTCTTGTTCTCTGCAGTTCAACTGAAGGCCCCGCCTCTCAATGACATCACCACTGGTCCACCCACTGCTGAATCACTTCTGGCAAACCGTGATGACATCATTTCCAGTACCCAGAATCCACCTTCCTGCCATATCAGTTCCTGTTCCGGTGGCTCTGACTCCACCTCTTCCTCCTATCCACCATATTTATTGAGCAGACTCAACCTGTTAGTCAGTTCAATTGTGAACACTGCTTATATAAAGATGGGCTTCTTTTCTTTTGCTGATTTTTCAGTATACAGGGTGGCCATCCCCAAACCTTTTTCTTTCTGCTGCCTACTTTTTACCACATTCTGTTTTACTCCCAGCCATAGGAACAAATCTGACCCAAGTGAAACCTCTTTTAAGGACACAGATATTCCACAATCGCCTTCAATGATTCAGGAGTTCAAAGATTGAAATGAAGAAAGACAAAGAAAAACAGAAGTCCCTAGACCGATAATGGTTCTCTGAATTGACTAAATTGGCAAAGCGCTTATCAGCACTGCTGTATATATTTCTGCTTAATTACATATGTCTTCCCCGGTCTCTTGTTTCTTTCAAGAGGATTCCTATTGCATACTTCTGTTAACAAACATATAAAAGAGAATCCAGAAAGATAATTCTTTAATACTTGCTTTCTTTACTTCTATACTGTTATATATACAGTAAAAACACTTTACATATTATCCTTTCTCGATTCTCCAATTACAGATGTGTCAAACTTCCCTTTATTATCTACTTAGCTCAGTCCATTACCCCTTTCTTCATAATATCCCTAAACATAAGGGTTTTTTTTTTCTCAGAATTTTCACAAGGCTTCAGGAATTTGGAGCAAAACTGAACAAATTAAAATAGGGGTAACAAGTAGTGAAAATATTATGATTTGCATTTTCTATTAAACAAAATTAAGTAATATATTTTACTTTGTTCATAATGATACCATGTTGCATGTGGTTGTATATGCAAGTAAGGATTTCAATGAACTCTACACATCTGACATTACCACTGTCAGGCAAAGCATTAAGGAATGTGCCACTGAGTTTCAGCCCACGTCAAGCATTGCTTCCCTTAAGAATAATAAGTAAAACTGCTCCACAGCATCCTGCTGGAAGGCACACAACACAGAAATCCACTTTCTGGAAAAGCCCCTCTGTTTGAGTGAGTGAAGCTTCTTTGATCTTGAATATTCAAATATAAGCCAAAAACATATTTTTTATGTGTAGAAAAAATACCGTCTCACTCCGCAAAGTTGTATTCACTTATTTTATAGCACACATAGCTATAAACAAAAAGAAAAAATATGCAGTTCCATCAGAAATACAATCAATCCTATAAGCAAAGAAAGAGTTAAGATTGTTAATTTTAAACCACACTAAAAAGCTTACCTTTAACCAAAATAGAGAGCTAATTATTAATTTTAAAAGCCTAGGTATACATCCTCATATTGATTAAAACAATAGGGGTTTAGCGGAAATGTTGGCAGGGAACTGGCAGATTTATTTTAAAATAACATTAATGATTTCTTGCCAACTCCTTAAGAAGCTGTGCACAGTTCCTTACAAAGAACACTGGATTTTTTCCAGGTTTGGATAATATATTGTTTTCCTTTTGAATTATTGAGGGTACATTAGAATTCTTCCAGTAGAGGAGGATTGGTCTACACCCTAAAAATGTCGTATACAAAATCACAATGAGTTTATTGCTAATCTGATCTCATCAAAAAGAACTCCAAACTCTACTGTAAGTAGGTCTGGATTTATTGCAAATTTAATGCTCTCTGATAAATGAGAAAATATCTTGGCCCAAAAAGATTTTAATTTAGGATATTCCTAGAATATATGTCCTAGTGAGGCCCCAGCTACATGTTTTAATTCACAATTAGGACCCAATCACTATGTATTTTAGATCATTTTATTCTGGAAAGATGTGTCCGGTGTACAATTTTTTGCTAAACTATAGCATGTTCTGCAGAAACAAATGAAGACTGAATATAGTGAATGATCGAAATTACACTCCTTACTGTAAATAGTGATACAGAAGTCTCTTTCTCATCATTGCTTTGTATCATCCTACAGTGAACACATTAAAATTAATTGATATGGTCTGGAAGTGCTATCAATATTCTACTCATTTTTAAGCAGGATATTTTTGAGTGTGAGTGATAGTTTTAGATTGGATTACAGTTATATTCCTATTTACAAAACTCCTAATTTGTAAATTTAAAAATATGAGTCATATTTACAGCATAGTTGATGAAAAGGTCATGTCATTTTCTAACCCACTTAATCCAGACCAGGATCATAAGGGATGGTGGAGTCTATTCCAGCTAGTATTGGGTGCAAGGCAGGACAGACAAGGCAAAAACACATACACACACCACAAGACACACACTATGGTCATTTTTGAGTCACAAATTCACTTAACTGCATGTCTTTGGGTAGCAGGAGGAAGCCAGAGCATCTGGAAGAAACGCCCTCAGATACGAGCAGAACATTCAGTCTTCATGCAGAGAGGTCTTGGGATGAAAGCCCTGGTCTCCTTACTGCGAGGCAGCAGCAATATCATTGTACCACCATGTCGCCCTGAGGAAAAGGTGCAAACACATTATCAATATAAAGATATCTAAAGGTTGAGATAACAAAGGGCTCTAATGTATGCAATGTTGTCCTGTAATGGTGCAGCAGATAGCAGTTTCTCCCCCTTAAAGTATTTTTTACACTCTACTACACTTTACTGTAAGTGAAGCGAAATCTGATTCATAGTAAATAATTACTGATGACTGGTGCACGGAGCAACACATGACTTTACATTTTCAAAAGTAAACTGAAAGGCCAAGTTTTAAATGGGTTACTTTCAAGGTGATAATTTTACTTATTGAAATAACTATACAATATTGCATTATCCTCATAATTTTTTCAATGTACTCAGCTGTTAATTTCAACACCTCAACTGTCTATCATCTTTGCTTACATCATACCAAGCAGCAAAACGACTTGGCATTGGTCTCTGATCATTCCAAAGGCTTTTGTTTGCAGCTCTTGGTGAAAGTTCATTGCTGTAGCTTTGTGGCTCCTACCCCTTATAACTCTCTTTCTTAGTCTGTCTATGAAGTTCTATCACTAAAACAATCTTACTTAGAACCACCTCTTCTTTATTGCATTTTATTTCATTCCGCCAGGGATGACTACATTTTATCAACTCCAGTTTACTGTCCAGCTCATCTTATCTTATGTACTGTACACTTACGTTAATTTCTTGTTGATAATTCTTGTATTTAATGTTAATAATGTTCACGTTTGTGTGGAAATGTGCCTTGTGATGGTTGGTAGTGTGATGATGTGAGTCCTGCTCCATGCTCCCATCTCCCTTCTGGGCACCTTTTGAACCCGACACCGTCAGTAATGTAACCGGACTGAACTGAACAAGGTGGACACCAAACGAAACAAGGGGAATGTGCTAAGTACAAACAGTGCTTTTATTTAAAAAAACAAACAAAACCGTGTTCAAAAGAAAGTGCAATGCTTCAAAAGCCAATAAATAAATAATCCGTTAAAAAGAAAGTGAAAATGTGGAGGTTAAAATAATCCAATAAATATTCCATTTAAAAACGAGGTTAAAACAACAATGGCTGGAAGCAGTCCTTTCAAAACCAGGTGCCTTCTTTAGCTGGTGGCTCCCCATCCAGGCCCTGCACCAGGGGAGTCGCCCTACCTACAGCTGACCTTCTCCTGGTGGTCTGGTAGTCATTAGATCCCTAGCTCCATAGGGCTCTCGCCAGACCGAGACTCAGATTTACCTGCGACCAGGGCTGTCACGCTGAGACTTCAGCCTCCCAAGCCTCCGACTCCTGCTGCCTTCCATGGTCTCATGAAGCAAGCCATCCTAGATCGTGGCCACTCCTGCTCCTCGGCAAAACTCAGCAGGATTGACCCAAACAATCTATCCCCAGCTGCCTCTCATTGTTACAGTGAGCCTGCTCTCGGTCACTCACCCCCTCACTCGTGCACCGGCTTCTCCACCTCCTGCCTTCTTCTCTCTTAACCCCTCGTCCTGTTCTTTTCTTTTCTTTCTTTTTTCTCTCTCTGCACTGGCGCTTCTCCTATTGATGATGGAGACGTGGCACAGGTGCGGCAACTAGCAGCTCCTGGCATCAATCACGGACATGAGCAATCCCACACCTGTGCACTTCAATGCGGAAACGCCCAAGCCCGTATCGCACCCAGGAACCCCTCCGGCCACACTACCATGCCACCCCTTTTTGAGCCACAAGTGCGGCCATTATTTATTTAAAAACTGGCCTTTCCTTCTGAGCCGCAGGTCCGCTATATCACAGGCAGGTGCAATATAAAATAAACACCAAGGTTTAGCTGAAAGCTTTGCTTTTATGAATTTTTCTGAACAATAGCCAGTCCCATAGCCCAGTTCTCAGCTCATTGCCTGGTATTTTTATGAACTTCTGCTGGAAAATATGGTATTAATCTCTGCTTATGAACAAATGAATTCTTTCTTTGATAGTCTTCACTTTCAAGGAATTCTAAATATTTGTACTTAAAATAAGAAGCAGGTGAAGTAGCCTTTGATGGCTCAAGAGCATACCATTCAAAGTATTCTGTATAGACTACCAAGTTATGTTATGCTTTGTTTGGGTTGGGGACTAACAAAATTAAAACTTATTTGCTGTCTTATTCCAGTGGATGTAATTGATGTCTTCATTATTGACTCTCACATTTCACCTTTTGTTTATGCATTACAGATTTACTCTGGGCACCAAGGACAATGCTAACGGCTTATAACATTGTTTAATGTGGATCCTGAGGCGACCTGGAACAGACAGAGATGAAAATGGAAGAACAGAAGTTGTTTAGTAAGAACAAAGAGTAAAAAAAGGAACAAAGGGCAAGGGGGAAAAAGAGAAGTTTGTGAAATAAAGCAAGGGATCTATGACAGAAGAGCAGCCAAGAAACCAAGAATTGATAAAGAAAGTAAAGGATTCTAAAATTAAATCCTGAGTGATGAATGAGTGCCACTTTGAACAAGATCATCAGCAAATGTGTACATTGACATGTTTCAATTATGATAGTACTTACTACTCATGATGTGATTTTCAGATTCCAATTTGCCAGATATGATGGTTGGAATGGTTTTAAACTAAAAATCAAGAAGTTAGTAACCAAAAAAGCACAAAGAAAAACAAAACCTTCACCAAAACAGTTCATTGAAAGATCAGCTGATCAATAAACTGAGACCAGCAAATACTGGGATCCATAAATAACCAACATTTGCGGATAGACACCTGGTTGGTACAAGTTTGGAATCACTAACCAGAAATCAGAAACAGGGGCAGGAATCCAAATGGTAATGCAGACTTTCATAAACAGGGCAAACCAAAATACATAGGTGCAGCCTCTTGGCACGCAATCACCAGTGGCTCTACAGTGTGAAAGCATCACTAGAAACTAGTGTGATGCTGGCACAAAATCACATCTCTGTATATATAAAATCCAACGTCTGTCTGTCTGTGTGTCTGTTCACTTTTCACAAGAGAACTACTTAACGGATTTACCTGTAGATCGGGTTTTTTTCTATAATTTGCTTGAACAGTCCGGTTGATTTTGTAACTCATTGCGCTAAGTATCATAGTTGGCTTGCAGTACCGATTTATCTGTGCGAATCAAGAGAAACGCAATGGGCTGAGGGGAGGGGGGGCAGTGCCCTCCTCACTCACACTCCAGCCTTGGGGCATATCTTACATCCGCTTACCTAGCAAACGAGAGGACTACTTAATGGATTTAGATCAGGTTTTTTTTCTAGTATTTGTTTGAACATTCTGGTTGATTTTGCGATTTCTCTCATTGCGCTAAGAGTCATAGTTCATTTGCAGAAGTGATATATTCTTGCTAATCGAGACTGAGGCTGAGGGCCGAGTAGAGGTGGAAGCTTGACATCAGTAGTGGGGAGTCAGTCTATCTCTGTGTTTTAGAGTGTAACTTGCCTCTACTTAGCTAGCAATACCTTTTTGTTAATTGATTTTTAAAGTTTGTCCTGTTTCACAACTATGCAGGTGGTGGAGCCATGAGGAATGGCTAGTCATCAATAAACGTGAAAACAAGTAAAATTAAATTCCAAGAAAACAAGGAATAAATAGTTAAAACATAACAACATCAAAGGCTAACGATCACAGATATTCAGAAAAGATCACTGACATCAGCCCCTGTGTTCATGAAACTCTCCAATATATGGGGTGTTCTGGGCAGGGGGAAAAACAGAAGACAACACAATCCCTCAGCATTCAATGACAAACTATTTAATTTCTACCTTTATTTTCTCTAGTGGTTGCCTTTTCCTGTAGCAGTTCCTATATCCCATTCCTACTTTTTTTTTTTCTTTTTTCAATCAAAAACTTGATGATAGCTGAACATTCTCAACCTTTTTCAGGCAGATCTTCTTTGTAATTTAAATAATTGTGGAAATAACCTCAGTCTTTGCAGATGCACACTGATGCACTCCCTCAACAACTCAATACTGGATTTGAGATTGTTAAGCATATAGATACATATACATATACACATATATATACATATACAGATATATATATATATAGAGAGAGAGAGAGAGAGAATGCACAGTATTGTAGTGCTTTATGGTACTCGCCAGTGCCGACCCAGTGGATTCTTGCTCTTTACATTGCTCTTTTAAGCAGTTCACTGTCATTAGATGGGCAGTTCGCCTTAGCCATACTAATTGTAAATCATAAAACCGTGCTAGACTTTGAACTCAAGTGACAGGAAAAGTAAAACCACAGGGTTTATACAAACTTTATCTGTCTACTTTAACCAAAATGGCCAGAGAGAATGAAAATCAAATTTAATTAGCTCAGCATGTCTTTTCTGGAGATATGTAGATATACTCTACTGGAGGTTCTTTTTGAAAATAAAGAATTGCTTAAAAAAAAATTTAAATAGCCTGGATACCTCTTAATTTTGTGAAGGCGATGGAAGTTTAGAGTCACTTGCAAAAACCAGCATGAGTGGATTGATTGATACAAAAACATTTCTGAATGTAAGCACCAGCATTTCATTTCTCTGTATTGCTTAGGAAGATTAACATTAGCCATAGCTATGAATAAAAAATACAAACCCAGGGAGATTGCAGGACCCAGATAGTAGGTTTCATGTTAAAGTTTTGTATGGTTTGGACTGAGAGTGGAATGTGGGTCAAAGGAAGAGTGTTATTATCTGTAATACTTTTCTGAGAATTCCAGTATGGATTTCAGCGATCTATACACTTAATTTATGACTCAAGGAGTTTCAATTTAGATTAGTTTTTGCATTTTTGGGATAGTTGAATCTTGTTATAGTGTTTTGCTATAATGCCATCTTTGGTTTTCAATTTTTACTGGCATTTTATAATATTTGCATCAATTGACTCCATAGTAATATTACCTAGCATTCCCTGGAATATATGATGCTTGTGGTATAAACATCAGCCTGGGCATTTTAGAGGTATCCACATTTGAAGATAAAGCATAATGATCTATGATTTTCGAAAAACTCTTTTGCTTTTGAATTCCTGGTTTAAGAACCCTTTTGCTCTAGTTTCTAGGTTTCAATTTTTGGTTGTGCTTCTATTTTTGACAAAAGAACAGTTTGACTTTCTGTTATGGCTTTGGCTTGTGTTTGTCATCTCTTACAAGACAGAACAAAAGAGAAATCTACCCTCACATAACATGTGATTAGGTAGCACTGCCATAGAAGGCATTTTTTCTGTTACCTGTGCTGTCATTTTGTTTCACTTTTATTATGTACTGTATGTGAAAGAGTGGTAGTGCTTTAATGACAGCCATTTAATGTGATTATTCCTTGACGGATAATAGGGTTTGCCTTTGACATCAGTTTTTGATGCCAAAAGCCTTTAAAAAGGACTATAGAACAGTAAGTAAAATAAAGAAAAAAGGTAGCAATGAAGGTAGAAGCTGTGGGGCATCTGTTGGTGAAGAAAGATTCACTGATCTTGACTTTGCCTTGTCAGGTGGAGAAGTGTAACTGGTCTCCCTTCGTAGGCACCATTTGTTACATCACATTATTTCATAAAACACCAAAAACAAAGCAAACTTTGAACTCATAACAGCATACTGCACCATCTACATCAACCAAGCATACTTTCAGCTGCTGGAATCCAATTGAGGCAACATAACAACTCCTGACATACAGAAACCAAGTCAAAGTTGCCCTTATGTATAAAACCTTAGATTCCAAACTATTTGTTTATGCTAAAAAAAAAAGTTACTTACTTATAAAATTATATGTATGCTAGGTCCCATGATCACATTGTTTAATAGTTATCAAAAGAACTTAAAACTAGGTGCTTGTGCACATGCTTTTAGCTACTCCTTGTCACCTCCCACCAGTAAGTGTGTATCCGTGGTGAAAGGGCGCCCGGACACAGACAGACGGATATCGTTGCTTCACTCAACACACTCATATTTATTATGCAAATATTTACAAGAAAGTTCAGTGCACGTCCCAGTGCCTCCAGCACTGATCCCCCAAAGTCCAGGCCTCACAGTCCAAATGCCTTTCCAGCCGCCTCCAGTACTCTCTCCAGCTCCGTCCTTCTTCCACTCGACTTCTGCCCAGCATTCCACCACTTCCGGCCCCTCCATCTTTGGCCGTCAAACTCATACTGAATGTTTTTTCATGTACTTTGACCTGCATATTTCATATTGTGGATTATATTTCAGTATACGGGGCCGGAAACCCCAAACCTTTATGCTGTTGTTGGATTTCTCTTTTACAGTGGCGTAGCCGGCAGGATAGACAGTCCGAAAGAATGTCAGAAGGACAGGACCTGAACTCCGTACTGCAAGGGATGACAGCACAGATCCAGTCCCTGCAGAGAGCGCAAGCTGCGACGAACTGAGAATTAGATCGGCAGACGGTAAGACCAGATCCACCTCAACCGACGCCTCCACCTCTTGTTCCATATCGGAAGCTGATGACATTGAGTCGTATCTGGGCATCTTTGAAAGGACGGCCACCTGGAACCAGTGGCAGCGGTCCGAGTGGGCGTCCATCCTGGCGCCCTACCTGAAGGGACCCGCACAGCGGGCTTATTATGACCTCCCCGAGGAGGAGGCCGCGGACTATGACCTCCTAAAAGCGGAGATCCTGGCACACTACGGCATCACTCTGGGCCAGCAGGCGAGTGAATGGAGGAACTGGCAGTTTGACCCTGACAAACCGGCCCGAGCACAGGCCTTCGACTTCTGGGGCAAAATGGGGCGTTGGTTACAGCCCGAGGGTCCCCAAGCCCGGAAGGTGGTAGAACAGGTGGCCTGTGAAGGCCTGGTCAACGCTATGCCAAGTTTCCTCGCCCAGCAGGTCCGGCGGCATCCTTTCAAGTCACTTGTGTACATGGGGAGACCAGGTCTTATCGTTCCGCAGACTGCTACATCACCTGGAAAGGGGAGTTGACTCACTTGTCGGTCGCTGTGTTACCTGAACCCCACTTTCCGGTGATTTTGGGACAGGACTGGTCGCACAGAAACTGCGGTAAATTACACACCGCTCCCCACGCCGTGCTCTCGGGCAGAACCTGATGGCACAGGCACACAGGGGGACGTTTCTCCGGCGACGGACCCTGACCCGGAAGTATCCGCCAGGGAGGGCACGAGCCAGGGAACTCTTCCTGTAACCGACACACAAGACCCTCTGAATAGCCTGGATCATCAATTTCAATCCACGCCTGCGTCATTCAAAAGAGAACAGTGGAATGATGATTCTCTGAGATTTGCCCGGAATGCTATCGTTGTCCCCGGCAGCTCACAGGCTGACGATCCCATACCACGCAAGCCTTTTTTGTGATGGAGAATGATCTGCTGTATCGAGTTGCGACCCACGAGGGTGAGGTGCGGAAGTTGTTGCTAGTCCCGCGTACCTTCTGGCGGGAGATATGCGAACTAGCTCATGCTCACCTCTTAGGTGCCCACCTCGGGGCCAAAAAGACCCTGGAGAGAATAAAGCTCCGTTTTTACTGGCCCGGGATCAATGAGGAGGTCCGGCGTTTCTGCCAATCCTGCCCGGAGTGTCAGATTCGCCAGATACCTAGGAGGGACCATGCTCCTCTCGTTCCCATTCCGCTAATTGATGTTCCCTTTGACAGAATAGGGGTGGATTTAGTAGGACCCCTGGAACCCTCAAATCGTGGCCATAAATGTATATTGGTCATGGCTGACTACGCAACCCGATACCCAGAGGCGGTTCCCCTGCGCTCCGCTAACACAAAGAACATCGCACGGGAATTAGTCTACCTATTTTCTAGAGTGGGTATACCCAGAGAAGTCCTCACGGACCAAGGTACACCTTTTACCTCGGATACGTTCAGGGAGGTTGCCCGGTTACTTCGTATTAAGCACCTGAAGACGTCTGTCTATCACCCGCAAACAGACGGGTTGGTAGAACGTTTTAACCAGACTCTTAAACAGATGCTACGCAAGGTAGTCAACGCGGATGGTAGAAACTGGGGCCAGCTCTTACCACTCGTGCTTTTTGCGTACCGGGAAGTACCCCAGGCCTCTACGGGTTTCTCCCCTTTTGAGTTATTATATGGACGACAACCCCGAGGACTATTAGATATAATAAAAGAAGGTTGGGAAGCAGAGGCCCTACCCTCCACCAATATATTAGAGTATGTGGCGTAACTGCGCGACAGGCTCAATAAAATTAGGCCACTCCTAAAAGACCATGTGACTCGTGCGCTGTACAAACAGCAGTGTGTCAGTCTAAGCAAATCTTCATCATGTCACACATAGCCCTGTTGCAAAATATTTTGAAAACAAAGATGTGTTATCTGTCTCTTTGATGAAGCAAATAAATAGTAGAAAATGCTCCAACTTGCAAATAAGTTGCCTAAATCGATTGTGAATGTTATCATTTGCATACATTTTCTATCTTCTTAAAATAAAAAGTGCTTATTTTGCCACAATTGAAATCCATAGTCAAAGTCAAAGTGAACTTTATTGTCTCCTCAACCATATACAAATATACAGATAGATGAAATTGCGAAGCTCAGGGTCCACAGTGTCACAACATGAAGTGCAAATAATAAATTAAAAATAGAATTAAAATTTTAATTTAAATTTAAAATTAAAACACAGACAAGACAAGACATTGTGCAAAGACAAGACAAAGAAGTAGCAGCAATATTGACGTGTAGTTAGCAATATGAACACTGATGCAATGTATGGTATTTGCAATCTAGATACATAAATATAGTCAATAGATATGTAATATAATAAATAAATAATAAGTAATAGATATAGATAATACAGAAATAAACAGTGTATGATAATAGTTGTTTAAGACATGTGTAAACAATGACAGGTCAGAATGACTAAGTCAAACTTAAAAACACGTTTTCTGCCATTTAAGTATTATTAATGGCATTAATGCCCTTTTTCATGATGATGGCTGATTTATTAGCCAATTTATACATTACAGAGTCGCCCTTTTGGAGTCGTGTGCTGAACTGGAGCCTACATTACAGTGGCCAACACACAGGAATCAATTGATCCCTGATCCATTACAGGTTTAGAACAAATGAGTTTAGAAAATGAATTGACAGACATCACGATGTCATTGATGTGTCATTGAACATTTCTGTTCTGCTGCCTCAAGTAGCTAAAATGCCAGCACAAAAAAGTTTGCATAGGACTTACAGACAGTCATTATGTTGTTTACATTTAAGCCAATTTCCATGTCAAGTTTGTGTTTTAAAAATCCTGACTTTTGCATAAGAAATGACTTTTATACAAGAAAATCAATAATCAACGTAAGTAAGATGGACAACATACATGCCAAGCTAAATAAAAAACACACTAAAAAAGGTGGTATTACCATGTCAAGGTTAACTTAGATGAAATAATAACAATTTATTTATATATGCAAAGAATTACAAAAGAATTAATGGCTTGAAATCATCACTGTGGTATTATTCTAAAACAGATTGCAAACAACAGTTTACAAAATGTGTAACACAAGTCCACTGCCAAAGTTAATTACAAAAGTTACCAGGAATACAGTCAAACCTTAAATCACAAAAGAATCAGAACATAAACAGACCTAAAGGAAGATCGAGGAGTTCAAGACAATTTAGCCTTGCCTGTGCTGTCATGTGACTGCCAAGTATCTAAAGATGTTGATCATAAACAGGTGAAGTTCTGAGACTGCAGCAATTAAAAGCAGGAGGAGGAGTCAATTATAATAATAGAAAAGTGGGAGGGACCAGGCTGAGGACAGTCCTGATCTGCTAGCTGTAATACTGTCTCTAATTATATATCGAGCACATCTGTTTTGCCTAAAACTCTCCAAAATGTTTCCAGGGCATGATCCAACCTGCGAACGCTGCAACCAAGTCCCAGCCTCACTAGGTCACATGTTCTGGGCCTGCACCAAATTAACATCATTCTGGACAAAATTTTTTAATTACCTTTCAGACAGCCTTGGACTCACAATCCCTCCTAACCCATTAACAGCTGTGTTTGGGGTTCTTCCAAAGGGGCTTAAAGTGGAGAAGGACAAACAAATTGTGATTGCATTCACTACACTTTTGGCACGCAGACACATTCTGATAAACTGGAAGAACCCAAACTCTCCTCTTTTAAGTCAGTGGGTAACTAATGTGTTATACTATTTGAAATTTGAAAAAATCAAATACTTAGTTAGAGGATCCGTACAGACTTTTTTCAAAACATGGCAGGATCTAATCAGTAATATTTTAAAATAAGCTCATAAAGCACAGTGATTTTATTAATTTAGGTATGTTTACAAGCCTTAAATTTCACGCCATTTGGCTTGCTCTCTCTCTCAGGGGTGGGGATCGATCTGTTCTTAACTCAATTTTCTTTTTGTAAAAACTTGATTGCTTTGTATGGATTGCAATAAAATTAATAAAAAAAAATAAAAAAAGTAATACTGTCTCCATATCATCTGCTCTTACCATTCCATAACGCTCCAAAGCAGTGGTTTCAAACTCAGTTTTTTTGAAGGCCAAAAAATAACACTTTATTTACCCAACACTGGCCTGAATATATTAATAAACAACTCTTGCCACATTTTCCTTACAAATGAAATACTCCGGTACCTCTCTGCTCATCAGAATGTAATATTCTGACTTGTGTCTCTCCTGAAACCGTCTTTATAAGCTTTTATTGGACATCACATGAGATTGAGAAAGCTAACAGAAGCCAGGGCACCAAATTAAGCATTGAGTGGAAAAATGACTTCAGTGCCTAAAGTCAAATGAGAGCAGCAGTCTGCATGTAGGCAACAATTTTTAGCTAAAGCAAATTATAGCACTTCTGATTACACCTGCTTTAACCGTCACAATTGTGTCATGATCAAATGGGACTTGACCACATTAAAAAACCAAGTTTAAACCTGCTGGTGCACACTTACCACATTCAGAGTTGGTCACAAATGGACAGCGACCACATTTAACACTGAGTTGGAATGTAAATGCGTTTTGCATTCTGTGGAAAAGACAAAAAGCATCATGTAGGGCTCGGCAGCAATCAGGTAAGCCATGGAAAGGTGGCCAGGCTTGACACCAGTGCAACTTTAAAAAGTGAGCGGAGTGCATGGGTGAAGTCGAACTACCATCTCGTTCACACAGTTGATATCTTGCTAAAACACTAAAAATCCCTTATGGCAAAGTAGCAAATCACCTTCTCTTCCCTTCTTCTCGTTGGGTCAGTATGAGCTGCCAGTCTCCACGCTAATTACAGGTTAGTAGCTGTGGTGTGCTGTGCTACGTTGATAAATGTGAATGGGCACTGGAGGTGTAATGGTAGGTGTAAATGTAAGCCAGCTAAATTATATATGAATACAATATATAAATGAAATGAATGTGAGAAAACTAACAGTCATAGATAGATAGATAGATAGATAGATAGATAGATAGATAGATAGATAGATAGATAGATAGATAGATAGATAGATAGATACTTTATTAATCCCAAGGGGAAATTTACATGTAATATTTTCATGTAATATGTTTTGAATATGGCTGTTTTATAAAGGTCCAAGAACAGCAAGCAGACTTTGAGTTTGACTTCCCTGCTCTAAGGAAAATAATCCAAGATCAGAAGATGAAGTTATATAACGTCTGCAGGAGTCTTCCAACAGACACAAGCTATGCTACAGGAGTTAACTGCAATAATCTCATTTTCTTTCAGCACACCTTTTACTTAATGCTGTTTGTAAAGATGTGCTCTTTCAGAATTCCTAGCTACTGAAGCTAAAGCAATTGAACAGTTGCCTGTTTTAATGAGATACAAAGGGGATGCTGCAACCATGCCATTAATTACCAGAAAGGTTATAGTGGATTGATTCCCAGAGAGAAGTTGACTGAACTTGAAATCTGATTTCCTTGAATTTATGTTATGTAGAATATTTTTTCCTTGTAATGTAGTGGCAGGTTCAGAAAACATATGAAAGAATAGACAAATGAGTAACTGACTAGACTGTTATGTTATGCAAATGATAGGAAGGCAATCAATAAAGTAAATATTCTTTCTTTCTTTCTTTCTTTCTTTCTTTCTTTCTTTCTTTCTTTCTTTCTTTCTTTTCCCTGTAATTAGCCCTCTGACTCTGGCCGCTTCGTCTAGAAAATCTAATTAAAAACAATCTTTCCTGGGCGACTCATTGATTATAATTAGACTATTTCTCATGCAAATGAAAGGGAGAACAGCAGTGGGAGAGAAATGTAAACATCTGATCTCCAAAGTTTCCCTTAAAACATCTGTTCTTAGAGTAGAGCGCTCAGCTTATTAAATGAGTTTTATTTTTTTTTATCTTTTAGGAAGAAAAAAAAAAGATGGCATTTTGTGCTTAATGCTTCTGCTGCAATTGCTTGTTCCAGCTCATTCCGGTGATATTGATTTTCAAGTGCAACTTGCCAGAGATTTGAACTCATCCTGCTTTTATCTTATTTATAAACATAAGCACATGGAGAATCATTTTCAGTTTTGTTTATGCATGCAAATATGTCTTCAGAAGTTTCATCTTTTTTAATGTATCCATTATACTTTTTTTCATTTCCTGCCATTTTCTTCATAGTTCCAGAATTTCCTGGCCAGAGTAAAAACGGGCAAAAGCACACACACACACACACAAAAAGAAACAACTAAATGGGTCATTGTGAGTTGCCCAGGAAAAAATATTAATAAAAAGACACATGGAGCTTCCAGGAGATAGTTCACCTTGAAACACTTGACAAGCTGCAATGTCCTGATTAAGAAGTTTGCCAAGCAAAGCAGTGCATAAAAGTCACATGGAAACTGACTGACCCAAAGGGTCTTGAAAGTTAAGTATTTTAGTGACTGGAAAATAAGAGATGTAGTCCATTATCATGGGTTAAATGTAATAAAAACAAGAAAATATCTCATACATATGGGTACGATAAATGGCAAAATATTTCTGCATTTAAACGTTTCACCGCTTGTTGTAAAGCACATAAAACAGTTACATCACACCATGCTGCAATGTGCAGCAAGTCATCTTTCATTTTAAATCCTCTCTGCAGTAAGTTTATTCAAAATGACTTGCAGGCTTTCCCACATTTGCTTGAGTTATTGCTTTGACTAAATGCACAGACTGTTATTCATTGTATTTTATCAGCAAACACTCAAGTAACACCAAAAACCCAGTTAAAATGTCCTACTACCCATTCATTTTCTGAGTCTGCTTTGTTTAATGTCGAGTTTGGGAGAGCCTGCAGCCTCAGGTACAAGGCAGGAACCAACTTGTGAATGGGACGCGCGCACGCACACAGCAAACTTGGCTTTTGTATAGAGGGAAAGTCAGAGCACCCAGAGAAAATCTACGTAAACAGAAATAAAATGTGGAAATTCCAAATAGTAACAGGGCCTGGAATGACGCACAGACCTCTAAATCCATGAGGCAGCAGTGTTAAGCAAGATGTCACCCACAATAAGGCTCTCTTATAACCTGGGACTTTACACTTTGCATATCTAACGTACACCAGCATTACATGTATTTGAAGCCAAGCCTTGCAACATGTGCAATTTATGTAACATTTGGCTAAAGTGTAACTTAAGAATATGGGAAACAAGACTCCTAATGGGTCTTAGCAAATTAAAGGTTGAAGCTGAGCCAACATAAACCTCTTACTCTTCCACTTTACTAATTTAATGACATTTGGTACAGAGCTCCTGCTCGTCTATGTAAAATGGAAATGTTGCTCATTTTCAGTGTTCAGGCATACAGCTGCACAACTCATATGAACCATCTTAAAGATCAGAGTAATATAGTTAATTCTTTTTTTTTTTACAAGTGATGAGAACAAGCCATTCAACTCAACAAAACTTGTCAATCTTATCCACCTAATTCCTCCACAATAACATCTAGTCTAGAGTTGAAGGTCCCTAAAGTCCTACTGTCTACTACACAACTCAGTAATTCGTTCCATGTGTCTATAGTTCAGTGTGAAGAAAAACGTTTCTGTGAAATTTACCCTTAACAATTTCCAACTGTGCCACCGTGTTCTTGTTGAATTCATATTAAAGTCACAACCTGGATCAACTGTACTTTCAAAATGTTAACATTTCAATTATCCATCCATCCATCTATCCTCTTCTGCTTATCCGAGATCGGGTCACGGGGGCAGCAGCTTGAGCAGAGAGGCCCAGGCTTCCCTCTCCCCGACCACTTCTTCTAGCTCTTCTGGGAAAATCCCAAGGCGTTCCCAGGCCAGCCAGGAGACATAGTCCCTCCAGCGTGTCCTAGGTCTTCCCTGGGGCCTCTTCCCGGTCGGAGGCATCCTGATCAGATGCCGAGCCACCTCATCTGACTCCTCTCGATGCGGAGGAGTAGCGGCTCTACTCTGAGCCCCTCCCGGATGACTGAGCTTCTCACCCAATCTTTAGGGGAAAGCCCAGACACCCTGCGGAGGAAATTCATTTCAGTCGCTTGTATTCGCATTCTCGTTCTTTCGGTCACTACCCATAGCTCATGACCATAGGTGAGGGTAGGAATGTAGATTGATTGGTAAATTGAGAGCTTTGCCTTACGGCTCAGCTCCTTTTTCACCATGACAGACCGATGCAGAGCCTGCATCACTGCGGACGCCGCAGTGATCTGCCTGCCGATCTAACGCTCCATTCTTCCCTCACTCGTGAACAAGACCCCGAGATACTTGAACTCCTCCATGGACCATTGTCTCGGATTTGGAGGTGCTGATTCCCATCCCATCCGCTTCACACTCAGCTGCGAAGCGATTCAGATACAGGCCGGGCCTGCACCCATGGGGCTTGGCTGGGCACAGCCCGAAGAGGCAATGTGGGTCCCCCTTCTCATGGGCTCACCACCTATGGGAGGGGCCAAGGAGGTTGGGTGCAGTGTGAGTTGGGTGGTGGCCGAAGGCGGGGACCTTGGCAGTCCGATCCTCGGCTACAGAAGCTGGCTCTTGGGACGTAGAATGTCACATTTCAATTATGTCATCTCTTAATCTATCTTTGCGTAAACCAGCATTTCTCAACCTTTAAGTATTTGCAACCCGAGTTTTCATAACAGTTTTAATTGTGCCCCCCCTAAAATTTTTTTGAAATGTAGATGCATATTTTATTATGCCTACTTAACTTTTAGCGACATTTATCTAACTCTATATTTATTGTTCTAGTATCAGAATGTAGTTTAGGTTAATTTTTTTTGGTTTCAACAGATGTTTTTTCATATTTTTGATTCTTGTTTTCTATTTTTTCACATCTTCGCGCCCCCCTTTTTGTTACTTCGCACACCCCTAGGGGGGCCCGCCCCACAGGTTGAGAACCACTGGCGTAAACCGAAAAGGTTCAACTCCTTTAATCTTTCCTCATGACTTATACTCTGCCATTTTGGAATCAGCCTAATTGCTCTTCTTTGGACTTTATCTTGCACTGTCTTTTTGTAGCACAGAGACAAAAACTGTACACAGTACTCCAGGCGGGGCCTCACTAGGGCATTATAAAGCTTAAGTATTTTATGAGGTCTATGGCAAAACAGCAGGGCGCAGGTTTTTATACATGCTGCTGTTGTGAACTTTGAGTTTAAAGTACCAGAGATTCCAAATAAGTTCCTAAAATGCCCACTAGAGGGGGAAATGCCATCAAAAACCCAGGCTAGACACTAAGAGGGCCTTGTAGACTCTTTATGAAATACCAGAAGTTTAATATCACAAAAATTCTCCTCAATAACAATGAAGTTTCATGGTTCACAAAGACAAAAGTATATGCTGTTAACAATAAGGCTGTCTAAAGCAAATAAATTCACAACAGAGTAAGCAAAAACAAAGTCAAAGAACAGCATGAAGTCAAAAAAGTATAGCAAATCAAAAACACACAGTAGAAATACAAAGCACACAAATTCACCACACCTTAGTACATACAAAATGAACCACCAGGAACTGTGGGACACCCTCCAGACTTATAGGATAGAGGGCAGTGCCTGGCTGTGATTGGCAAGTGGCCCCACCTCTTGGGAGAGCACCCACAAAACACATGAAACATAATAGAGGCAAAAAAAATACATCAGATAAATAACATGATATGACTCAACAAAGAATGAAAAAGGACATAAAGCAAGACTTTGAACCCCAGCTAAGAGAGGAACCCTAGTTGAAATATAACAAGTGCGTCTCAGATTCTGTGAGTGTAGGTGTGTGCAGGAGAAACGGGTGACCGCAGAGTGCATCATGGGGAAATGCGTGACAGTGAACCGTGCAGACAACCCTCATTATCGCTTCATGGACTGTGAAGGGAAGCACTGTGATGAATGGTCCGTGGTAAAGGGGCAAGTTTTTAAATAAATAATAATAAACGGGTCAGTAAGTTGCTGCCTTCACACACTTGCACCTCTTCCCAATCAGGCCCAATCAGGCAAGATAAAAGAAGCCAGGGAGCAAACCACAAGTACTCCAGGAGGTCTCCACTGCAAGGCCGTGGACGGTAGTAGGAGTCGAAGGGAGTAGTTGCTCGGAGGCACCTTGTGCAGCATTGGGGAATTGGCATCAGGGACACGGACCAGGATAAATGTTTGTCTGCGCTAGTGTGATGGGTGATCCCTGTCTTTTTCTCTCTTTCTCTCTGGTCCATCTTAAATGCAAACTTCCAGGTCACAGAAGGAACCTGTAGATAATTCTGTAGCCCCTTTTCAGTGCAATACCTGGGGTTGAGTTAGTACTCACTAAACGGTTGTGTGACGTGAAGCAGATGCCTGTTGAACATTACTATAACATTGGTAAATGATCTTCTACTGCCTGTTTAGTGAAACTAATTTAAGATGAGAACAAAGTCCAGAAATCTCTTATTGTAGTCAACTCACCTACTATGTGGGTGATGGATGCTAGCGCTACTGCGTTTCTTTATGGGTCTAAACCATGTCACAATGGCTGTAAGGCATATTGCCTTATTCAATTCAAATTTAGTTTATTTTTGTATATAAATATAGAATTTGTACACATAGAGACACAAATTTGTTTAAACACACAGGGAAACAAAGCAGTTTTGAAACTTATTAACATAAATGCAAACCAACAATATCTGTCCATTAATTAATTGTTGAACTATGGCCAGTTGACAATAAAGAAGTGGAAAAAAAGAAAAAAAAAACTGCAGTCACAAGCATCCCTATAGAAAAATAAACCTCTTTATGTGGGGGCATGTGGGTAATGGGGGTATGGGAGTTCCATGGTCAATTATAGAGAGAATGTCAAAGACAAAGTCAGGCACAGTCACAGCCCTGCAGACTAACTAGCTTCCCATCCCATATTGGCCATTCTATAGTAAAGTCTCTGCTGGGCCATCCAGTCTTATTGCAAGGCTCCCAGTATCTCAGATGACTTGTCCATGGGCAGCTTGGTATTACAGCAGTGGCATCAAGTATTACGAGAAGATACAGAGAAGATTAAAAGAATTATCAATTAAGACTGTGACCTTGTGGTTTAGTGCTGTTTCTGGGCCATGACATTGATTCTCCACCCAGCCATAGTTTGTATAGAATTTTCTTGTTCTTGGTTTTGTGCCCCATTTGTTCCCAAACTCGAAACACTTGAAATTTAAATTAGTTAGTGAAATGGACCTTTATGAGGATGTGCCTTACAAATGACTGGTATTACCTTCAAAGATAGTTTAGTCCTGATGCTCCAGCTCTTTACATCCTTGTAATGGATCAAACAGATTAGAAAATTATGAAATCTTTGAAAACCTTACCAATTAATTTTGCTAGAAATGCAATCAAAACTGCACATTATCTTTAATATAATAGTTAAAAAAAAGTTATCAAATATGGCATGTCCAGACAAATAGGTGGTTTTCTTTTAGGAAATTGCTGCACTAATATGAAATGGGCAAACAAGTCATTAGAATATGGCATTTCCCACACCATGCCAATAATAACTGAAACAAAACTCCCAACTTCCTGGAGGTAATTCCTGACACACTGTACTATTGTTCTAATAAGCATTTGCAAATGGCAAGTCAGAACAAAAACATTTTAGAATGCCTTAATGAAAAAACATTTTAAATCACCCATGGGAGCATGAAGAAAAGTGTTTTATCTGAGAGTAAGCAAACTAAGCACCACATGGCCATGATTTTCAAAGTGGGCAGCAATATCCTGTGAAAGTACATATTTGCCCCTGATAGTGCATTTCCAGTTAGTTATTCTTGGGATCTTTTATGTAACTGTCTACGTGGTGTCCAACCTTTTCTGAATGTCTGGTTTTTCTTGCGATCCTTCTGCATTTGCTTTTCACCTCTGTGTTTATTTTTTTAACCTGGCAGTCAGGACTTATTGAGAAAGCACCAGCATTCAGCACCTTCAGAAAGTATTCACACCCCTTCACTTTGTACTCATTTTACTATGTTACAGCTTTATGCTAAAATCATTTCAATTCATCTGTGGTGGGCTGGCGCCCTGCCCGGGGTTTGTTTCCTGCCTTGTGCCCTGTGTTGGCTGGGATTGGCTCCAGCAGACCCCTGTGACCCCGTAATTAGGATATAGCAGGTTGGATAATAGATGGATGGATTTTAATTCATTTTTCATTCATCTAGCAACACTCAATACCCCAGAACGAGAAAGTGAAAACAAGATTTTATAAATTTTCTGCAAAAGTATTAAAAAAACAAAATTGAAATTTCACACTGACACAAAAGTATTCAAACTCTTTACTCAATACTTTGTTGAAGCACCTTTATCAGCGATTCCAGCCTGGAGTCTTCTTAGATGTGACATGACAAGCTTCACACACTTGGATTTAAGGATTTTTTGCCATTCTCCTCTGCAGATTCTCCCTGATTCTCTCAAGATGGATGAAGACTAACAGTGGACAGCTTGTTTCAGGTCTATCCAGAGGTGTTCAGTTCGGTTCAAGTTCCAGGCTGTGACTGGGCAACTCAAGGACATTTCCAGAGTTGCTGCTAAATCACTCCTGTATTGTCATTGCTTTGTGCTTAAGGTTGTCCTGTTGGAAGGTGAACCTTTGGCTGAGGTCCAGAGCACTCTGGGGCACATTTTTCATTAAGGATATCTCTGTACTTTTCTTTTTTCAGTTTTCCCTCAACCCTGACTAGTCTCTCAGTCCCTATAGCTGGAAAGTAACCACATAGCATAATGTTTCCACTACTGTGCTTCGCCTTTTGACTGATATTGCATAGATGACTACTTTCCTCCATACGTGATGGTTAGAACTGAGGCCAAACAGTTTAATCTTGGTTTCATCAGACCAGAGAATCTTGTTTCTCATAGTCTGAGAGAACTTCGGGAGCCTTTCTGCAAATTCCAAGTGAGATTTTGTGTGTCTTTTGCTGGCAAAATCCATGGAGTGTTGCAGTGATGGCTGTGTTTCTTGAATGTTTTCCCATCTCTGCACAGGTTCTCTACAGCTCATCCATTATGACCATTGGGTTCTTGGTCACCTCTTTTACCAAGGCCCCTCTCCGCAGATTGCTCAATTTGGTTGGGTGGCCAGCACTGGGAAGAGTAGTCTTCCAAACCTCTTCCATTTAAGAATTATAGAGGTCACTATGCTCTTCGGAACCTTCAGTATCTGCAGAAATGTGTTTGTAGCTTTTATCCAGATCTTTACCTCAACACAATCCTGACCCTACCGGCAATTTCTTTGACCTCATGGTTTGGTTTTTTGGTTTGACACACATTGTCAGCTGTGGAACATTCTATAGACAGGTGTGTTCATTTTTTAATCCTGTGCAACCAACTGAACTGACCACAGATGGACTCCAGAAAAGTTGTAGAAACATCTTAATGATGATCAATAGACTGGGATGCACCTGAACGTAACGGTCTGAATACTTGTATCAATGTTATAGTTCAGCTTTTTGTTTTTAATAAATTTGCAAAAATGTTAAAATCCTGTTTTCACTTTGTGATTGTGGGGCACTAACTGTTGTTTGATGAGGGAAAAAAAAATAATTTGAATGATTTTAGTATAAGGCTGCAACATAGCAACATGTGTTAAAAGTCAAGGGGTCTGAATACTTTCTGAAGATATTGTACATCACCTGGAAAGGATGAATGTCCATCACAGACCACACTCACACATATTTCTCTCTGAACAAAACGATTGCATAAAAATGTGAGGGAACTAAAGTATTTTTTAACACAATCCCTTTATTTCAGTGGCTCAAAAGTAATTGGACAAATTAAATAACTGGAACTACATGTTAATTTCTAATACTTGGTTGAAAACCCTTTGCTGGCAATGACAGGCTGAAGTCTTGAACTCATGGACATCACCAGATGCTGGGTTTCCTCCTTTTTAATGCTCTGCCATGCCTTTACTGCAGCGGCTTTCAGTTGTTGTTTGTTTGTGGGCCTTTCTGTCCGAAGTTTAGTCTTCAACAAGTGAAATGTATGCTCAACTGGGTTAAGATCAGATGACTGACGTGGCCATTCAAGAATTTTCCACTTCTTTGCTTTAATAAACTCCTGGGTTGCTTTGGCTGTATGTTTTGGTCATTGTTCATCTGTATCATGAAACGCCGCCCAATCAATTTGACTGCATTTAGCTGGATTTGAGCAGACAGTATGTCTTTGAACACCTCAGAATTCATTTGGCTGCTTCTATCCTGTGTCATATCATCAATAAACACTAGTGTCCCAGTGCCACTGGCAGCCAGGAACGCCCAAGCCATCACACTGCCTCCACCGTGTTGTACAGATGATGTAGTATGCTTTGGATAATGAGCTGTTCCACGCCTTCTCCATACTTTTTTCTTGCCTCACTCTGGTAGAGGTTGATCTTGGTTTCATCTGTCCAAAGAATGTTTTTCCAGAACTTTGCTGGCTTTTTTAGATGTTCTTTAGCAAAGTCCAATCTCGCCTTTCTATTCTTGAGGCTTATGAGTGACTTGAACCTTGCAGTGCACCCTCTGTATTTACTTTCATGCAGTCTTCTCTTTATGGTAGACTTGGATATCGATATGCCTACCGCCTGGAGAGTGTTGTTCACTTGGTTGGCTGTTGTCAAGGGGTTTCTTTTCACCATGTAAATGATTCTGCGATCATTCACCACTGTTGTCTTCCATGGACGTCCAAGTCTTTTTGCGTTGCAGAGTTCACCAGTGCTTGCTTTCTTTCTCAGGATGTACCAAATTGCATATTTTGCCACTCGTAATATTGTAGCAATTTCTCGGATGGGTTTTTTCTGTTTTCACAGCTTAAGGATGGTTTCATTCACCTGCATGGAGAGCTCCTTTGATCGCATGTTGTCTGTTCACAGCAAAATCTTCCACATGCAAGCACCACACCTCAAATCAACTCCAGGACTTTTATCTGCTAAATTGATAATGACATAACAACGGACTTGCTTCACCTGCCCATGAAATAGCCTTTGAGTCAATTGTCCAATTAATTTTGACCCCCTGAAATGAAGGGATTATGTTGAAAAAATGCTTTAGTTGCCTCGCATTTTCATGCAATCGTTTTGTTCACCCCACTGGATTAAAGCTGAAAGTCTGCACTTCAACTTTATCTGAGTTGTTTCATTTAAAATTCATTGTGGTAATGAACAGAACCAAAATTAGAAAAAAGTTGTCTCTGTCCAAATATTTATGGACCTCACTGTATTTTAGTCTGTAGGAAGAAAATGATTCTCTTGAGAAAATTCACGTAACACAAACCAAGGTCCAAGTCCTCTAAGATGACAGTATTAAACATTGTGTTACTGTGGCGCCATGAAGTAGAGGAGGTTTGATTTGGAAGTGCACATGTCCTTAGCAAATTGGATATACCATCTCAATGCATTTAACTCTGGTGTTTTGCAGTGAACTAAATTAAGTAGATAGGATCTTGTAGATTATTTATGGTCTCATTGAACAGGGCCTAAAATAGCCTAAGGTAATTGGATAGAACTTGTGTATTTTACTGTAAGACTGAAGATACATGGCTCATTGCAATAAGTCTTACAAATTACCTGGTTATTTGAAAAATAGCAGTTTCCTTTCCAATGATTTTGTCTTATTGCAAACTGCCAAAGCCAATTGCAATGAAATGGATTTTCCAATTCACCTACAACAGAAAGAGTATTACAGTACAAGGAATTGATGAAAGACGGCAATAGGTACATACTGTACCATCCTTCACTCACCACGCCAATATATAAATGCTTCAATGCAATAACTTAATTTTGATTTTAAAGCTGTGCGAGATGCACTTCAGAGGATGGATGTTCATTTTTCTTTCTCCTTGTCTGCAGGATAGCCAGATATTAATCGCCTTTAGATGGTGGCAATAATCACTAGTATCATTTCTCTGTCCATCCATCCATCTATTTTCCAACCCTCTGAATTCAAACATAGGGTCACGGGGGTCTGCTGGAGCTAATCCCAGCCAAAACAGGACACAAGGCAGGAACCAATCCCAGGCAGGGTGCCAACCCACTGCATGACACACACTAGGGCCAATTTAGAATCACCAATCCACCTAGCCTGCATGTCTTTGGGAGGAAACCCATGCAGACACGGGAAGAACATGCAAACTGCATGCAGGGAGGACCCGGGAAGCGAACCCGGGTCTCCTAACTGCGAGGCAGCAGTGCTACCACTGCGCCACCGTGCCGCCCTTCATTTCTCTGTGACTTTGCATATACTGTATATTTACTATGTTTTAATGATTTATTTATTTAGCGTCTGTTGAAAAGTGTGAACACATATCCTGTATGTCTCTCACAAAAATATGTGATACAAATAAATATTGTTGGGCTTCAGTATGTTTCAACAAGTACAAAATACAGTAAATAACTAAACAATATTTAATTTGTACTGTTAATATAACAGTTCATTACATAACATAGTTATAGTATAATTATATAATGCAAGTACCATGGTTTTGTAAGTTGTCTTGGGTAAAGGTGTCTGTAAAATAACCTTACAAGATCTTATCAGATCACAGAGACTGTGCAATGTGAAGTGTGGACTTATTAGCTACTGTATATAAAGTTAAGACGTTACTGGCCTGGTCAGAATACTGCATGGAACCTCTACAGCCATTAATACTCCTCTTTCAGTCACACTTGAAGAATAAATCTAGACTACTATATGTTAACAAGAGTCTGCAATTCAAAAGACTGAAAAAGTAGTTTCAAGCAGACCCTAAAAACCAGTTTCAATCAGTTCGACTAAAAAAATCAATTGCTCTACTTGTAGTACCAATTCTTCATAATTCATCAGTCTTACTGGTAATATTCCTGATGAATTGAAATGGAGCAAAGTTCAATCTTTATCAGATAAGTAGTGTGGCGGATGGCTGGGGCCCTTGCTCGGCCGGGATGCTTCTTCTGTATATGGTCCGGGGCAACAGTCATGGACTGATCCTCACTTCCCCGGGACGCTAGGTGGCAACCCCCCCTTGGGTGGCAGTGGTGCCTCAGATTCCTGCAGGGCTCCATGGGAGATGGAGTTCCCTACAACCCTGTTGGGATCCGAGGCTGTCACCAGGGGGTGCTGCAGTGGTTCCTGAGCCCATGTGGGCTGTTCTTCCAACACACCCTGGAAGTGCAGCTGGAAATGGGTCATCAAAAACCCGGAGTACTTTCCGGGTGGGCTATAAAAGGAGCCAGCAGCCATCACTCCGGGAGTCAGAGTTGGAAGGAGAGGGACTAAGCTTGCCGGAGAGGAAAGTATTGTGTGCAGTGGTGCTTTGGAATGTGTTGTGTGCCTGTGGGAATGGAGAAGGTGTTGCCCACAGGTGAAGGAAAGAAAAAATAAAAACACTTTATTTTAGTAGTGTGCCTCCTATGTCTATCTGGGTTGGGTTAAATGCTGGTATAGCACCATCTGTTAGTAGATTAGTACTGTAATTACAGTCTCATTTTAAACAACCTTTCCTTGGTGTGGTGCCATAAAAATGGTAGGATCACAATTTCATTCCCACCTTAAATACTAAAGTATATTAGAAATGTTTCGGCTTGCTTTTAGGTCTGACCACAGAACAGAAACCGTATGAAGTCATGATGGATTTAAACAAAAGATGGTGCTTCATTAATATGCTGTGTTTACTGTATATGAGGAATCAACAAAAACACTTGATCAGAGAGGTGATGCTATTTATCTTGATTTACATAAAGCTTTGGATAAGGTAATCTTTAATACTAAAAGAAGTGGGAATTTAATGAGCAGCATGTAGAGGGTTGCAAAATTGGATACAATGCAGGAAACAAAGGTTTATGGAACATTTTTACTATTGGGTGATGTTAAAAGTGACAGTACTCATGGATCAGTGTTGGGTCTGCTGCTCTATTTAATGAAACAATAATCTTAATAGGAATATACTATAAATAACAAGCTGGTTAAGACTACTGATGATACTAAAATAGAAAGTATAGCAGATAATAAAGCCAAATTAACTGTAACAGTGTGTTTTGTCCTTAGGCAGTTTAAATTGTTTTATTTTTCCAGTCTGCAGTTAATTTCCCAAAGAAATAGGAAGTACGACTATATAATTTTTTACATTCATATACAGTACTAGCCATGTGCGCCCAACTACGTAGTGCGTGTTAAAGTTGTCTGTGAAGGGCTCCCTGTTTAAACGCGGCTGCCAGTCGTGAACTGGGCCCTTCGTCGCACAGCATTATGATTTTTATAAGGGAAACAAAATTACAAAAGAAAACCCTTGGACATTGATTCAATAGGAACGGCCTACTCGGAATCACTGTCCGAATCGTAATTATGTGGTGGTGTAGGAGTATTTCTGCTTCTGTCTGTTCACAGTCCGTCTCGTTTTCACAACGCTATTGTTTCCTCTCACGATGTCTTCTCAACCTTTCTCCAATCTCGCAGGTTGCTTTGAGGCAATCCAAAGAGTAAGGCAATATACACGGAGCAATGGTTATAAAAGGGGGACACATAGGTGTCCAGGCTCTTTAAAGCATAAATAGGGATCACTTCACTGATATGTGAGCAAGGCACGGTACAACTGTGAGACACGAAGCACTCGCCGGCTACAACGTAACAATAATAATTTCCGGAACGTGCTGTTACGTTGTCGTTATCTTCGGCAATCTCATTCTCTAACCAGGCCTCAGGAGCTAACCAGCGTAACACTGTCCACCACCCCTTTCGTTATTCTGGTACATTATTGACATCCGTGAGTAACAACAACATACTAAACTGGAAGGTGGTCTACGCATGCGTGGAATTCGCGGACAAACAAAGATCAAGATCTAAATGAAGATCTCTTTAGTTAATTTAAAGCACAACAATTTGTTTAGTTTGAATGTCTGTGTTTTGAGGTGTGACTGGAGTGCTACAGTCTTCAGTAGTATAAGCCTGGAGGAGATTCTTAATGCAATGCCTATGTTTTAGCTGTCTCTCTACTGCCATCTAGTGCTTCTTCTTCTAATTCATTCGCGGACAAACAAAGATCAAGATCCAAATGAAGATTATATATAGAGATATGTTTCTACCTTTGTTTCCAGTTAAATTTAGTGTTGTTCACACTATTCTGTACATAACATTTAAAGCTTTAAATGGCTTTGTCCTCCTTTACTTAACAGAACTTACTACTGTGAGAGGATTCCTACCTTGTAAAATCCCTCATCTATCTAGGTCTACTGTTGTAGGACAAGTCTCTAGCTTAAGTGGTTCTCCAAACTTTGGAATGATCTCCTTCAGTCTCACCAAGTCCCTGCTTAAGTTCAGTGTAGCCCCTTTAAAATGAAAATACAAACAGTAGTTAAGGGCTGGGTGCCTGATAGGAAAGCTCCATTTATTGCTCTCAGTAGCTGTCAGGTGTGCATAATGACGATGCCTGACCTCTATCCTGTGCCAAAGAACCTGCAATGGCCATGTGAGCATCAGAACTGGACAATGAAACAGTTGATGAATGTGGCCTGGTCTGATGAATCACATTTTCTTTTAAATCATACATCATATACAGTAAACTGCTCAGAAAATTTAAAGGAACACTTTGAAAACACATCGGATCTCAATGGGAAAAAATCATGCTGGATATCTCGTGATATGGACTGGTGTGTTGCAAGGATGCCACATTGTTTGATGGAAATTAAAATTATCAACCTACAGATGGGTGAATTCAAAGACACCTTGAAAATCAAAATGAAAAAATGATGCGACAGACTAGTCTATTTTGATGAACTTTCATTGCAGCAACACCAAATTGTGCTTAGTAGTTGTATGGCCCCCATGTACTTGTATGCATGCCTGACAATGTCAGGGCATTCTCCTAATGAGATGAGAAATGGTGTCCTGGGGAATCTCTTTCTATGTCTGGACCAAGGCAACACTGAGCTCCTGCACTGAGCGGGGTCGAGCCAGTCAGTGGTATCGATTCCTTCATCCTTCAGGAACTGCCTGCATACTCTCGCTACATGAGGCCGGGCATTGTTATGCAGCAGGAGAAACCCAGGACCCACTGCACCAGCATAGGGTCTGACAATGGTTCCAAGGATTTCATCCCGATACCTAATGGCAGTCAAGGTGCCGTTGTCTAGCCTGTAGAGGTCTGTGCGTCCCTCCATAGATATGCCTCCCCAGACCATCACTGACCCACCACCAAACCGGTCATGCTGAAGGATGTACAGGCAGCATAACATTATCCACAGCTTCTCCAGACCCTTTGACGTCTGTCACATGTGCTCAGGGTGAACTTGCTCTCATCTGTGAAAAGCACAGGGTGCCAGTGGTGGACCTACAATTTCTGGTATTCTATAGCAAATGCCAATTGAGCTGCACAGTACCGGGAGGTGAGCACAGGGCCCTGTGATGATGCAGGTTCTGCTCCATGCTCCCATCCGCTGTTCGGAAGCCCTTGAACCCAACACGGTCAATAGTTATAACCGAGATGAGCCAGATAGTGAGGCAACAATAGCAAGGGGATGATGTAAAAAGTGCAAAAGTGCTTTTATTAAAATAGTCAACAACAAAACAGTGTTTCAAATAAATAGTGCACTGGTTCCCAAAAGTCTTCTTTGAATAAATAATCCATTAAAACAGAAGTGAAGTGGATTTTAAAACACTAGAAAAATCTTCTTAAAACACCAAGGTTAAAAACATGCTGGAAGCTGTTCTTAAACATCAATAAACCCGGTGCATCCTGCTCCTTCTACTGGCGGCCCGATACTTCTCCCATCTGGAGTCCTTAATAGGGGAATCACCCTACATGCAGCTGACCTACTTGGTGCCTGCTTCTGCTGTTCCGATTGCCTCACCGATCCTTGCTTCCGGTCGGCTCATCCGGACAGCGACTTGGGAATTCCCTCCACGACCAAGGCTCTCACGCAGGGGACACCACGTCCCAAGTCCCAACTCCCACTACCTTCCGCAGAGAGTCCTGCGCCTTCTGGTCACTTACGCACTCCAAAGCAAACTCTGCGGGAGCGACCACAGCTACTACTTCTCCCAGGCCAAACACCCAGGCTGCCTGCTCAGCTGCCGCAAGCCTAACTCTCGCTCGCTCTCCTGCACCGACTTGTTCGCTCGCTTCCTACTGCAACCTCTGTTTCCTTCTCTTTTTCCTTCCTCCCTTTTTGTTCTCCTCCTTCTAACCGACTCGCGCTTCTTTATATTGAGAGGGGCCATAGCAGCTGCAGCACATTAACAACCCCAGGAACAATCACTGATGTGGGCAGTCTTTCACCTGTGCCCTTAGGTGAGGAACCCCACACTGCAGATTGCCCTGAGATCCGTTACAGCCACCACGCCCCCCTGCTAAGCCGCAAGTGCAGTGATTAATTATTTAAAAACAACTGGCCTTTGCTGAGAAAGAGCTGTGGACCCATAACACCATAGGCCCACTAGACGACGTTGGGTCACCCTCATGAAGTCTGTTTCAGATTGTTTGTTCAGAGACTTTCACACCAGTGGCCTGCTGGAGGTCATTTTGTAGTGCTCTAGTAGGGCTCATCCTGTTGTTCCTTGTCCAAAGGACCAGATACTGGTCCTGCTGATGGGTTAAGGACCTTCTACAGCCCTGTCCAGGTCTCCTAGAGTAACTGCCTGTCTCCTGGAATCTCCTCCATGCCCTTGAGACTGTGCTGGGAGACACAACAAACATTCTGGCAATGGCACGTATTGATGTGCCATCCTGGAGAAGTTGGACTACCTGTGCAACCTCTGTAGGGTCCAGGTATCGCCTCATGCTACCAGTAGTGACACTGACTGTAGCCAAATGCAAAACTAGTGAAGAAACAGTCAGAAAAGATGAGGAGGGAAAAATGTCTGTGGCCTCCACCTGTTAAACCATTCCTGCTTTGGGGGTCGTCTCATTGTTGCCCCTCTAGTGCGCCTGTTGTTAATTTCATTAACACCAAAGCAGCTGAAACTGATTAACAGCCCACTGTGCTACTTAACTGACCAGATCAATAGCCTAGAAGTTTCACTGACTTGATGCTATACTCTGATTAAAAAGTGTGCTTTTAATTTTTTTGAGTAATATATTGTAGCGACCCGTGGAGGAGTCTTTTAAGATTTCGAGCGAACTCTGCCGTGCACCTCTCCGAAGCTGTCGGCTAGCGGCTTGCCAGCGTCATGCACGCAACTGCACCCAGCTCTTTAAGAAAGAGAACACTCGTGCCCCATACACCGCACGACTCCGAGTGTCTCGGTAGTTTGCTTAGATAACATCTTAGCAAATAAACAGCTCTGTCCTGTTGTATCTTTTATTACAGAAGATAGTCAGAAACAAAAGCTCAACATTATTGCGCGGCCATTGCCAAGGTCAAGCACGAAGACACATTTCAATAAATTGGTACTTTTACAAAATAAATAACCCCCGGACGGCGATAACCCAAACCCACCCAACCAATTAAATACAAACACACCATTATTTACAACACAAATGACAATACGTAAATTCCGACATACAATAAGCTTTTTATAAATTACCCATAATTTCCCCGCAAACTATTTACATAAATTACCCATGAGGCGTCACTCCGCCAGCGCTTGCTGCCGGGTTGCTACACAGCCCCTCCTAAGAGGGTTAGTGTCCCCACAACCCTACTCATCACAGATAAAATCACGTAAATGTCCTGGCCGCCGACGGACACGCTTTGTCCTGCCGGAGGTGCCATCACTGGTGTCGGGCTCAGTCCTGTCACTGTCTGACTCGGTGCCGGGGGTGGAGGTTGGAGAACCGCTTATATTTTCGAGTTGTTGTTGCTCTGGGGCCAGTGGGTGGTATGGTGCTAAACGGTCCTTGTGCAGCACCACCCGTCTGCCTCGCCCAGGCATTGGACTCGGAAAACTACCTCCGATATTTTGTCCAATATTTCTCCCGGTCCTTGCCAATGGTGGGCTAGTTTTGGGGACAATCCCCGTTTCCGTTGCGGGCAAAATACCCACACTTTGTCCCCTGGCTTCAGCGTCGGGCCATGAGCCCGCGAGGCATAAGCCCGTTTTTGGCGTGCTCCAGCTCCCTCCAGGGCCTCCCTGGCCAGTCGATGAACGGTGTCCAGCCGCTCTTTTAGCCGTCTAAAATAATCCATTTCGGGCCCACCAATAATCTCAGGCTCAGG
The DNA here is from genome assembly GCF_016835505.1 of Polypterus senegalus. NCBI lineage: Eukaryota > Metazoa > Chordata > Cladistia > Polypteriformes > Polypteridae > Polypterus > Polypterus senegalus. The sequence goes on from NC_053164.1 coordinate 87,415,570, forward strand.
GGGTGAGCCAAACACTAAATCCACCGGCGCGCGAAGTTCCCTTCCAAACATCAGCCCGCTGGCGTGCATTGGCTCGACTCCTGCACTGCTGTCCGATATGCCCATAGGACCAAAGGCAAATGTTGGTCCCAGTCCCGCTGGTGTTGACTGGTCAGAATTGCCAGTTGAGTGGCCAGGGTGCGATTAAATCGCCGACCAATCCATCACTTTGTGGGTGAAGGGGTGGTCCGGTCTTTTCACCCCAGTCGCTGACACACCTCCTGAACAAACGGCTCTCAAAGTTCCGCCCTGATCGCTGTGGAGCTCGTCCGAACTCCAAATCGAGTGAACATTTCATCCACGAGTTTTGGGCAGCTGTGGGGCACTCTGATGCCGAACTGCATACGCCTCTGGCCATTTGGTAAAGTAGTCCATTGCTACCAAAACGTAGCGATTTCCGGCTTCCGTTACAGGAAAAGGACCCAGTATGTCCACGCCAATTCTCTCCATGGGTGCCCGACCAGGTATCGTTGCAATGGCGCGTGAGAACGTTGACCAGGTCCTTTTGTGCAGTGCAGACGTCACAGCAGTGGGCGTGTAGCTCTGCGTCTTGCCGACACCCGGGCCAATAAAACCGCTGCCGTAGTAGACGCACTGTCTTAGCGTTCCCGTAATGTCCGGATCCAGCCGCTCCGTGGACCCATCGGAGGACCTCGGCGCAAAGCCTGGGGAACCAGTAGTTGTAGCCGGTCAATTCCTCCCGGTGCGTGCCACCGCCTGTAGATTACGCCATCGCAACTCCAAGTTGCCCAACTGAGAGTGGAGTATTTTGAGTTCAGGCCCCTGTGACGACACGGTTTGCCAGTCGGGACGTTCTTGTGTCTCCAACCAGCCCTTTACCTTTTCTAGTGCTTGATCGTTCGCCTGTAACTGCCTCAATTGGTCAATAGTGTACGGCTCCCCTACTCCAACAGTGTCATCTATCCTTGCGGATGCGGACGATGGCCCCAGCCCCTTTCTTCCTGTCGGCGCAATATCGACATTCATTGCTGAGGCATGGACGCCTGGAGAGGGCATCAGCGTTGGCATGCTGCCGTCCCGGTCGGTGCTGTATCTCAAAGTCATATTCTTGTAGAATCTCCATCCACCTTGCCACCTGGCCCTCTGGTTGCCTGAAATTCAACATCCAGGTGAGGCTAGCATGGTCAGTCCGCAGTGTGAACCTAGTGCCCAATAGGTAGGGCCGAAAGTGCCGTCCCGCTAGGATCACTGCCAACAGTTCCCGCCGAGTGACACAGTAATTCCTCTCCGGTCGACTGAGGCTGCAGCTGTAATAAGCTATCACTCTTTCTCCAGCCTCCCCCTTCTGTGAGAGCACGGCCCCAATCCCCACATTGCTAGCGTCAGTGTCCACCACAAAAGGTTGGTTGGGGTCAGGGTACGCCAGGACGGGCGCTGACGAGGGCAGCCTTTAACTGTTGGAAGGCGGCTGTGCAATCCTCCGTCCACCCAAACTGTTGGCCCTTACTCGTTAGTCGGTGCAAAGGGCTGGCAATGGTCGCAAAGTTTTTACCGAATCTTCGGTAGTAGGAGGCTAAACCCAAAAAGCTCCTCAGTTCAGTGATATTGGCTGGGTGGGGCCAGTTGCTCACGGCAGTCACCTTGCGGGTCTGTAGCCACCCCTCTCGCTGATTACGTGCCCTAGAAACTGAGTCTGTCGGGCGAGAAGATTGCATTTCTCAGGGTTTAACCGCAACCCGGCGCTGAATGGCGGTCAGGACCTCCCTTAAATTGTGCACCGCCTGGTCAAAGTCTCTGGCATGAATCAGCAGGTCATCTAAATAGACCACACAACGGGTTCGGGGAATGTCTTTAGGACCCGCTCCATTAGTCTTTCAAGCGTGGCGGCATTACAAAGTCCAAACGGCATTACCTTAAACTGCCACAGCCCTTGTCCGATGGTGAATGCAGTTTTGGGTCGGTCCTCTGCTGCCAGTTCTACCTGCCAATATCCACTGCGCAAGTCCAAAGTGCTGAACCAACGGGATCCAGCCACATAGTCCAATGCATCATCGATGCGAGGCAATGGGTAAGAGTCTTTTCGAGTGACTGCATTTAATTTACGAAAGTCCACACAAGGCGCCAACCCCGTTTTCTTCCGCACCATGACCATGGGTGCGCCCAGGACTGTCAGAAGGCTCAATGATGTCGTTGGTTACCATCTCGCGAATCAATTCTTGGCAGCTTGGCGTTTTGCAAGAGGCAATCTGTGGGGGCGCAACCGAATGGGGGCGGCGTGGCCAGTGTCAATGTGGTGTTTGACTAACGAGGTTCTGGTGCAGTCCTCTTCTCGAGCCGCAAAATGTCCACAAAGTCGTTCAATACTTTCTGGAGTTGCTCCTGCTGTGGCGTGCTCAGCTGTTCACCACTTCGATGGCCCAATTCCTCCACAGCAGCAACCGTCTCAGTGGATGGGTGGTCGTGTGAGGAAAACCGTTGGGGAGCACTGGTCTGAGCTGCAATACTCTCCTGGGGGTCCTCTTCAGTCCCTGCATCTTCCGAACAACGGTCGGGAGCCGGTGAGCCGTGGTGTCCAGGCAAATCCAAGCTAACAGCCCTTCCAGGATGATTCCAGCCCGATTGGAGCGACACAGTCTCATTACCTACGCGGAGGATGGCCCTGGACACATCAACACATGCTCCCCAGTGGGCCAGCAAGTCTAACCCAATTATGCATTTGTCTTTAATGTCCACGAGCCAGAATTCGTGGCTGGTCTGGCTCGTCCCTACTACTACAGTCAATAGTTTCTTTCCGGGCATTTTTGTCCGTTCACCCGTAACGCGCAGTTCGATGTTAGAAGGAGTCCAGTCTTTTGGAAGAGGACCAGCTGTTTGGGCAACACTCCTCTCTGTAATAGACAAATAGTGGACCCGTGTCCACTAAGGCACTGCATGGCCGTCCGTCTATAATGCAGTCTAGGTACAGTCCACCTGAAAACCCACAGCCCCACTTTAGGGCAGTCATTGCGGAGGGATGATGATGGCTGGGCGACTGACCTCCACACCCTCAGGTTGGTCCCTTTCTACCACTCGCCAACTGCTCGTTAGCGGCTTGGGCGTGATGATTGACGTGCCGGAGACCCAAGCTGTAGTACCTCTTCAGCCCGTTCAGCCTCCCGTAGTGCCTCACTCAAATGTCTGGCGACAGCAGACAGACATGCTGACGGAGACGCTCTGGTGTAAGGCCCCGCAGGAAAGCATGAACACTGAGTTCTTCCCTTGCTGCTGTCGAGAAAGTAGGGTAACCTTTCCGTACATAGACCCTGATGTCAGCTGCAAATGCTCCCACACTCTCACCTTCACGCCGATGTCGGTTTGTCAGCTCCTCCCTGTTGTGTTCCGCTGAGGTTCTCTGTCCAAACGACGGGTGAGAGCATCGGTGAGGGCCTGAAGATCACGACACTCCTCAGGCGGCAGGTCGATGAGTACCTGAAGTGCGGGACCCTCCAAGGCAAGGGCCAAGTGTGTTGCAGCTTCCTCGCAGCTCCAACCATTGTGAAGAGCAGCCAGATCCACTTGTGCAAGGTATGGCTCAGGGCGCCAACCCGCTGTATCGTGGCAGCTTAGCGGGTGACCGTGTGGGGAGGACCGGCCGACTGGTGATTTGGGGTGTCGTTGCGGCAGCTACAGGTTCATTCCGGCCGTGCCTAGAAGATCGCAACACTGTCCGGGGAATACTGGCACCCTCAGGCCAGTTTGTCCTTTTTCTCCGTGCAGTTCTGCTGATCAGGCTCCAACATAACGCTATTTTCCGAGATGGCACGCTCTATTTCTTCAAGACTCTGTTCCATGACGGCGTCTTCTTAACAGCCTGGTCTCCCACTTCTGACACCAATGTAGCGACCCGTGGAGGAGTCTTTTAAGATTTCGAGCCGAACTCTGCCGTGCACCTCTCGAAGCTGTCGGCTAGCGGCTTGCCAGCGTCATGCACGCAACTGCACCCAGCTCTTTAAGAAAGAGAACACTCGTGCCCCATACACCGCACGACTCGAGTGTCTCGGTAGTTTGCTTAGATAACATCTTAGCAAATAAACAGCTCTGTCCTGTTGTATCTTTTATTACAGAAGATAGTCAGAAACAAAAGCTCAACATTATTGCGGCCATTGCCAAGGTCAAGCACGAAGACACATTTCAATAAATTGGTACTTTTACAAAATAAATAACCCCGGACGGCGATAACCCAAACCCACCCAACCAATTAAATACAAACACACCATTATTTACAACACAAATGACAATACGTAAATTCCGACATACAATAAGCTTTTTATAAATTACCCATAATTTCCCCGCAAACTATTTACATAAATTACCCATGAGCGTCACTCCGCCAGCGCTTGCTGCCGGGTTGTTACAATATATATATATATATATACATATATAATATAATATATATATATATACATACACACGTACTGTATATGTGCAACTTAAAGAAAGCTCTGTCTGTGCTGTTCTTGAGTAAGTGCCCTGAATGACAAATATTTACATTTACAAGTTTTATTTTTATTTTTTAATATTGACATTAGTTAATTTGTGAAAGCCTTTTGAGTTTTTCTTGAGTGAAGAGTACTGTACAAAAATAAGTGATTACAATTGGGCTAAATCGCCATTAATAACATACTTTACATAGTAGACTGGCAAATTTTATGGTAAAACATTAAATATGAATTGTGCTGACACTAACTTTTCTCTGACTAAAACTGAAACTATGCTCTATTTACAAAGAGGCAATCATGTCTGGGGTTTTGCTGTTCCCATTCTGTTTGTTGAAAAAATACAAATTGTGTGCCAAGAACAAGCAGGTCCTTTGTGATAAAAGAGCTCTGTCACTTTAACCACCATTATGTCTTTCAGATTTACAGCTAAGGAAATTGTGCTGCTGAACTTGTAGGCGATTAAGTACAATGAGTGTTATTATTGCCATGTAAAAATGCTGCTATGGGTAACGTTAGCAATTACAACTTGACCATTTTAATTTTTCAAAGGCTTCTGATGAGAACGACTAACCTTTAATCAGACACTTTAACAGCAAACCCCTCACAATGGTTGCAGAAACAAATAATGTGTTTTGTCTGTAATCATTGATGTTAAAAGGACCTCAGCATTTAGGAATACGTGCTCATTACAGCCCACTTCTTTCTGCGGATAAGAAGGGGGTACAAGTCAACGATTAAAAGGTGCATTCTGTTTCTGACCACTTTTACCTCCTTTGAATTCTAAAGTCAAAGACTGTCACAGTGAATTCCCGAGAGGTTGGTTTTTCAAAATTCAAGAAAATAAACCCAAAAAATAAAACTAAACAACACAACAAACAAGAAGGAAAGATTAAACTTCAAATATTTGTACAATAAATCCTCATGGAAAGACAGCTACAGAAAATCAAGTAAGGGGGTAATGTCAACCTGAGAAATTCATAAGCATCTCATATGGGCGTGTCATTTTACAATGTGCCAGCCTCAGCTCCAGAACAAAATGGTAAGGGGGGGCTTCTGAAATTGTAGGTGAGGCAAATTTCTTGGTGAGACCCAAAAATAAATAAATAAAGACCCAAAAATCCAACAAGTGATGGTTGACCCAACCGCATGGGGCTTGACATGATATTTGGGGGGTTTAGCCTGGCTAATTAACCCCCTGTCGCCAGGCCTGGAATGTGTCAATGTTTCTTAGCTACTTTTTAGAATCTAATGCATCGACATGTGGCTTGCATAGTGACACATTTAGATTAGATTTATTATTTCAGTATTTCGTTTATATACTGCTCAAAAGAATTAAAGGAACACTTTTTAATCAGAGTATAGCATAAAGTCAATGAAACTTATGGTATATTAATCAGTTTAAGCTGCTATGGTGTTAATGAAATTAACAACAGATGCACTAGAGGGGCAACAATGAGATGACCCCCAAAACAGGGATGGTTTAACAGGTGGAGGCCACTGACATTTTTCCCTCCTCATCTTTTGACTGTTTCTTCACTAGTTTTGCATTTGGCTACAGTCAGTGTCACTACTGGTAGCATGAGGCGATACCTGGACCCTACAGAGGTTGCACAGGTAGTCCAACTTCTCCAGGATGGCACATCAATACGTGTCATTGCCAGAAGGTTTGCTGTGTCTCCCTGCACAGTCTCAAGTGCATGGAGGAGATTCTAGGAGACAAGCAGTTACTCTAGGAGAGCTGGAGAGGGCCATAGAAGGTCCATAACCCATCAGCAGGACCAGTATCTGCTCCTTAGGGCAAGGAGGAACAGGATGAGCACTGCCAGAGCCCTACAAAATGACCTCCAGCAGGCCACTGGTGTGAATGTCTCTGACCAAACAACCAGAAAGACTTCATGAGGGTGACCCAAGGGCCCCATGTCCTCTAATGGGCCCTGAGCTCACTGCCCAGCAGCATGCAGCTCGATTGGCATTCGCCATAGAATACCAGAATTGGCAGATGCACCACTGGTGCCCTGTGCTTTTTACAGATGAGAGCAGGTTCACCCTGAGCACGTGACAGAAGTGAAAGGGTCTGGAGAAGCCATGGAGAACATTATGCTGCCTGTAACATCATTCAGCATGAGCAGTTTGGTGGTGGGTTAATGATTGTCTGGGGAGGCATATCCATGGAGGGTCACACAGACCGCTACAGGCTTGACAAAGGCACCTTGGCTGCCATTAGGTATCAGGATGAAATCTTTGGACCCATTGTCAGACCCTATGCTGGTACAGTGGCTCCTGGTGCACGACAATTCCTGGCCTCATGTGGTGAGAGTATGCAGGCAGTTCCTGGAGGATGAAGGAATTGATACCATTGACTGGCCACCACACTTTCCTGACCTAAATCCAATAGAACACCTCTGGGACATTATGTTTTGGTCCATCCAATGCCACCAGGTTGCACCTCAGACTGTCCAGGAGCTCAGTGATGCCCTGGTCCAGATCTGGGAGGAGATCCCCCACAACACCATCTGTCATCTCATTAGAAGCATGCACCGATGTTGTCAGGCATGTATACAAGAAAACAGGGGTCATACAAAGAGCTGCGTACATTTTTGAGTTGCTGCAATTCAATTTTGGCTAAATGGACTAGCCTGCCACATAATTTTTTCACTCTGATTTTTGGGGCGTCTTTGAATTCAGGGCTCTGTAGGTTGATCATTTTCATTTCCATCAAACGATGTGGCATCCTTTCGTTCCTAACACATTACCCAGTCTATATCAGTATAGATATCCAGGAGGATTTCTTTTTCCCATTGAGATCTGATGTGTTTTCAAAGTGTTCCTTTAATTTTTTTGAGCAGTTTATGTTTGTAATCTGCATCCAGCCCTGCAAGCACATCCTCCAACTTACAGGAAAACTTGGGGGTTGGTGGCAGGATTGGCACTGCAGCCACCATAAAATACATCACACTGTTTATTGTGGTGCTGAGGTGTCACCCGATGTACTCAGGTCCCAATTCAGGTGGTTCGTCATGTGGTGAGTCTCCAGTGTAGTCTTCTGTGTGTCTCCAAGATGCAAAATTTCACAAGTCCTTGGAGCTTTGAGACCATCAAATTCATCTCTTTGATACATTTTAAAAACATGTTATGTTTTATGAATCATTCAGTGCCTATTACTGGGTTAAGGAGAAAGTATTGAAGCAGCCTACAGACAGCTCTTCATAGAACAGATACTTGAGAGGCAGCAGCTCATACTGCAGGGTACAGAAGCATGTCCTTTGACAAGTCTTATGATGATTCAAGAAAAAGCACAGAATCTTTGAATGAAAAAGTATCAGTAGAAGCCACACACAGATAATTGTGCTTGTTTTTGTCTTGGAGATGCAGAAAAGTTAGTGGAGGTGTTACATATGAAAAGGAGAGGGCTGAGAGAAAGAGAAAGATCTCAGCAGACATTGCCAGAAAGTGTTCAGCTCGTAGTGTTTAGCCAAGACTAGGAGTTCTCCTGTTACTCACGCTTCTGAACCAGACATTGTAGGTTTGTGGCTGATCATCACCAGTTCACCACAGTGCAAATCTGCAAACTGAGCTGCTTCGTGGTGTTAGTCCATGACAGTGCAAGTACATAATAAAAAGAGACAGATATTGCTGATACTCTAATACCAGTGTTCATACTACAGAGGAACACTGCTTTATCTTCGAAATGGCATGCTTCTGCCTTCCATGCTCGTAACTAACCAGAGCTGCAGTGACAGATTGGTTCATGGCAAACAATTAGTTTCATCTGCATGCTGAAATGCTCATTTGAACATTGCACACACCGGTCTAAGTTCATGTTTCTCATTAACAGTTGCAGTTCCATGTGATGCTGGTGAGGGATACATGGTGTATGATGTGATTCATCTGCTTAACATATGCATATTCTATCAGATAACATTTTTCATAGCTAATTTGTTGCATATTGCACAGTACCAGAATAAGATTTTGGTGTTCAGTCAGCACTGGAGCATTAATGGAGCACCACAGGTTATGCTGCACACCGTGCCTCAATATCAGCAAACAGATGAGGATTTATTTTATTCATTTTATTAATTACAATGTAATAACTCACTTAATACTAATCCAATACATGTATCTTTCATATTATATCTGATAAAATCAATACCAACAGCTCTCCCCTTTTAAATTTAACAGGCTCTGTGAACAAATAGCCCAAAAGAGCTTCTTATATCTCAAAGCATCCGAATGCTTAATAGAGGCTCATCTTGTTTATCCTAACACAACTTTTTCCAATACATGTTTGTGATAACAAAAGGGATCTTGAAATAATTATTATATCGCATTTGCCTGGCACTATTTTTCTTGAGGTAAGGATACATTTTCTATTTGCTTTAGTGATAGAAGCAGCCTTCATGGGAGGAGTTCTCACATAAATATGGAAGCAAGTCAACACGATACCAATCATGTGGCATGGGCAGTTTACTTTAATCTTGTGTTTGAAGAAGAAGCCGCACCCCTGAGGGCAAAAGGTTGTTGCAGACGAAGACAAACACTGAGGTAGCTCGTCTTCATGACTTCACAAAATGGTGTGACTAACTATACAGGCCATTACAGTGTCAAGGGTAGGTGGACCCAATGTGTTGTGGCCACTAGGAGTTGCAAGAGAATCCCTAACATGAATGCTCAGACATGTCCTGAGTATAAAACAAAAGGATTAATTTTCAAACAGAGACCTCCAAACAGTGATTAAGTGCACAACTCTTCACGCCTCTCCACTGCTACTCCTCCCAGGTGACTGTTACCTGTCTCCACTCTGGCTCAGACTCGCCTGCACAAGGCAATGCGGTCTCTTTATTGAAGACCTGGGAGTATTTCCGGTTCCAGGGCTTCACCCGTTGGAATTACTTCAAGGCCATACGGAAGTCCCAAACAGTAGAAAGTGTAACTCTCTAGCGGCACCCATGGACCATAGCTGAGTTGCGTTACCAGACTACAATTCCTGGCATACACTGCAGGTACCTGAATGGTTACTGAAGCCCAGGGATGCTGCCATGTAGCAGGCTGGAGGGGCATACAGTCTTGAGATGGACCTTCCCCCAGTCTTTCCATTATTTTGCCTCCTGGCCAGTTAAGGAACTTGTACAAAATCCCGGCAGGGGAGTCAGCCCATCTGTGCCATCCATTGCGTTATATACGCAAAAGAATTTTAACTTTTTCAACACCACCTCTGCCTCCTTAACCAACCATTGATGCTTTTTCTCATCTAATTCTATCTTTTTCTCAGCTAATTATATGTTTTTATCATAATACTATTACACTGATCTCATGACAATATAATCATTTTAATTTTAATATATTTCCATATTCTTTTAACTTGATTTCTAAAATGGTTGTCTCCCATTGTAGGGTGGTTAGCTCTGGTTTTCACTGCTGGCTCATGGATCCAGCATCCTTCCTTCAGTCATTGTATGGGTGTTAATCTGAGTGTTATGAACTTTCACAAAATCAATAAGACTGTTGCCTCAGAATGTTCAGGGATTAATAGATAGAAATAAATATAGAAAAAGCAATTGACAAAAAAAAAATGTACAAAATAAAAATCAAAATGAAGATCCTACTTTGAACTTTCTCTGCAATAACAAATGTAGATATAGAAAATACTAACATGATCCAAAGCTAGGATGATAGAAGCTGTGCACCACCATCTTAAATAGGTGGAGTGTGATGGCATAGCATGTCCCATGATGTCTTTTCCATTTGACTGGTAACAGGCATAGCAATGACGAATAATATTGTATCACCCATTACAAAACAAGACCAAATATTGGTACCTATTCTAAAAAATGGAATTGTGAGAGTGACACTAAAATAATGTATTTAATAATTCAAAATAAAAGAAGGCTTAACAAAACATAAAGAATTATTCCAGGATGCCCAGGAGTAATTATGACACTAGGTGCTCTGGTTTTTCTTCCCATCATCAAAGATATGCAGGTTTCATTAATGACAGCTCTAAGTTGTTCCCAGTGTGTGTTCTGCTCTTAGATAACAAAAAGTTATGTTCTGGTTTGGACCAGAAGTAGGAGATGTAGTTAATATAATGGAGAACAATTCATAACCATAGAAACTAAAGCACCAAATAACAAATCTTAAACACTAACCAAAAATCACAGTAAAAATAATGAAGCAAGTAGCCTTTAACCAAAATCTACAATAAGAAAACACACACGCTCAGTCTTTTTGCAAATTCATATTCACTTGGAAGTATGTAATTCTGACCTTTATAAGGCCGCTGTACTGACTCAGAATATATTTTTTTTATTATGGAGGGGACCAGGAGATAAGAATGTATAATCAGGAGTTTGTACTGGGGTCACTATTAGTAGCTAGTATCAGCTAGCTAACCTCTCTCTCTCTCTCTCTCTCATTCCTCCTAGGGCACGAAGCAGAAGCAGACAATGGCCGACAGTGGGGTAAATCGTGTTGCAATCGTACTTGAAGAACTCCAGGCAGATTCAGAAACTTCTGTCCCGACGGAGATACGTTAAAGATCTGAAGGCCCGGCTGCTGGATAAACCGTCCTCGCCATCTGTAACCGACGAAACATCAACGTAGGAGCGACACCGCTGATGACCTCGGTGGATTTCAGCTATGCAGGCGGGGGTTCAAGGCCAGAGCACCTCCATCGGCACAGGCGAGCATCCTATCTCAGAACCGCTTCGACCCACTCTGCGTCCCCAGTTCGCCTTCAGACCCTGGTGATGTAATAGTGGTAGGTGATTCTACTGTTAGAAACCTTAATGTCGCATGCCCTAATGGAAAATCGTTTGTTTCTTGTTTTCCCGGTGCTCGTGTCCGAGATGTGATGAGACGTGCGCCAGCAGTCTACGAGAAGCACAAGGAGAGGGCAGTTGGAGCAATCGTTTTGCATGCCGGCGTAAACGATATAAGGCACCGACAATCAGAAATCCTCAAGGCTAACTTCGCAGCTTTGATTAAAGACATGAAGGAGAGGACCCCATCGGCAAAGATCTTCGTTTCGGGTCCACTACCTCTCGTCAGACGATCCAACGAGTACTACAGTCGTCTGCTAGGATTGAACAACTAGCTACAGGGTTTCTGCAAGAAGAAAGACGTCGGTTTCATCAATAATTGGAATCTCTTTTTGGAAAGGCCATGTTTCTTCAAGTGTGATGGCCTGCATCCGAACAGTTTCAGCGCCCGGGTCCTCTCCGAAAACATATCGAAGGTAATTCATTTATCTTGACTATCTATCACTGCTCTTAACCCCTTCTGAAATGATACTGTTGTGCTAGGACATGATAAGTGTTTAATAGAATCTTCCGTTAAAGTGCACAACATTAATACTGCAATAAGCAATCTCAATGCACGTAGAAAATCTAGGCAATACGGCATAAACTCCAATAATCTAATTAAAATGACTATTTTAGAGGATGTATTAAAACTATAAAAACAGATCACAGATTAAACAAAAAATACACACAGAGCGGCACTAATAAAAAAAATTTAGTTCCTATTTCAAATATCAATAACGCATATAATACTCATCTCTGCCCATCCGAAACATTAAATATGGCACTATTAAATGTTAGAGCTTTAACTAACAAAACGTTTTTTATCAACGATCTTAATAGTGACTAGCAAAATACCCACACTTCGCAGCGGCGAAGTACTGCCTTAAAATTTTTATTAAGAAGAAAATTAAACCTTTTTAAACTGAGGGAAAATATACCAATAATTACCAATAATTATTTGTTAAGGATCTCTTTGTATACCACATTGTGAGTTCGGTCCTCCAGTTGTAATATGACCAAGCTGTGAGCTGAGCTTACTCTTGAGCATGCAACGTACAGTTGGCCATGTAAACAGTAATCTTGTTTCAAATCTCAAATCTGCTGACAGTATTTGTAGGACTTATGTTGAAGAGACATTCGGCATCTGTCAAGCGTTGTAAGTATACAACCTGTTTCATCGATAACTTTACATCCAGCTGATATGGCCGTGCAATATGTAACAAAGAGAATGGAAAAGGTAGGTGCCATCTCTCGGTAAGTGACAGTTCTTTGATCGATGGTGATCACCTCGATAGACATGTTAATGGGGGTACGGTTGGAATGATAAAGGAAACGGGTACCTGAACAATATAAAGTAAGTCTAAAATACCTACACAATAACTATAATCGTAATAAATGAACAATAAAACAGTGGAGAAGCCGTGGATTAAATAAAAAGGCTGTAGTTTCAGCAGGGAGACGTGAATCCTGTGGCGAAGCAAGGAAGGGAATGTAGAGACTGGAGCGACGGATGGCCTTATATAGGCAGGCAGCCAACAACGTGGGAGGCGTTGGGATGGGGGACAAACTTTATCCCAAATAAAGAGAAAACTGAAATCTTTAGAATTAAAAGTCAAGACGAAGGTAAAAAGCTTAGGGGTAATTGTTGACTGTAATCTGAGTTTTAAATCGCATATTAATCAGATCACTAGGACAGCATTTTTTCACTTAAGAAACATAGCTAAAGTTAGACCTCTTACTGTATATCACTGAAAGATGCTGAGAAATTAGTTCACGCGTTTGTTTTCAGTCGACTAGATTACTGTAACGCACTCCTCTCAGGACTATCCAAAAAAGACATAAATCATTTGCAACTAGTGCAGAATGCAGCTGCTAGAATCCTGACTAGGAAAAGAAAATCCGAACACATTTCTCCAGTTTTAATGTCACTACACTGGTTACCTGTGTCATTCAGGATTGACTTTAAAATTCTGCTTATGGTTTATAAAACCTTAAATAATCTCGCCCCATCTTATATATCGGAATGTCTGACACCTTATATTCCAAATCGTAACCTTAGATCTTCAAATGAGTGTCTCCTTATAATTCCAAGAACAAAACTTAAAAGAAGTGGTGAGGCGGCCTTACCTTGCGAATAGGTATTCGCCAGGCTAATACAGTAGAGCACTTTAAAACACTGCTGAAAACACATTAGTTTAACATTGCCTTTTATAACTTCACTTTAACTTATTTAACTTATTAACTTAATCCTGATACACTGTATGTTCAATTCATCATAATAACTATTCACAGTGGCTCCAAAATCCGTACTGACCCCTACTCTCTCTTCTGTTTCTTTTTCCGGTTTCCTCCACCTACTCAAAGCATCATGATGCTCCAACAATGATGGATGGATTAAAAGGCAGAAGTCTACGTGACCATCATTTTCAAGTCCTTCCGTGAGAACCCTAAATCCAAAGAGGGCTGTTTCATTTATGTTAGGTAGAATGCCCAGAGGGGACTGGGCAGTCTAATGGTCTGGAATCCCTACAGATTTTATTTTTTCTCCAGCCGTGTGGAGTTTTTTTTTGTTTTTTCTGTACCCCCTGGCCATTGGACCTTACTCTTATTCTATGTTAATTAATGTTGACTTATTTTATTTTCTTATTGTGTCTTTTATTTTTCTATTCTTTATTATGTAAAGCACTTTGAGCTACTGTTTGTATGAAAATGTGCTATATAAATAAATGTTGTTGTTGTTGTTGTTGTTGTCACAACCAAGGAATGCAAGCCGATCAATCATCATGTTTAAAATGCAAGGCAAAATCAAAAGTGAAAAGAAACAAAGCAATTCAAATACCAGGGAGTATTTTAACAAGGATTAGAGTTCCACACCAATACTGTTTTTATCTAATACTCAGACACAAAAAGGATGCAAGTGGTGCTCTTTATGCAGTTTTTCTAATGACTACACGTGTCACACATTCATGGGTGGTTCTGGGATAGATTGCTATGGTAACAGCCGACATGGTCACTTTAAAACTTATGCCACTCGCAAAAAGCAAATATGATGCTGTGGCAAAACAGTAAATATTTTAAACTTTTTCACTGTACCTCAACATGAAAAAACAATATGACATTCGGAATCCCATAAGTGTAAAACCCAATACTGTACATCCAGGAAATGCTACAAAATAAATACTACTAATCATAATAGCTACGGATTGGATTGGATTTTCATAGCAGTCACTCCCATGGGTAAACAAGACAGCATTGAATAAAGACACAAAATGTTGCTGACCCACTCAAAAACAGTTTCAACTAAAAATAAAAGTCAGAGATGAATTCTGCAACCCAGAAAACCTATAGTATGTATAGTACATACAGTATATAAATTCCAAAATAAAGGCTCCTCCACACAAGGAAGAGCCGAACAAATATATTTCGGGTAATAGGGAAACAACAATGACGCTACCTGAAGAAACCCCATTAATTATGAGAATTTTTTGGCTCCCATCCTTTCATCCAGCATGGTAGAAATGTTCTATCAGCATTTATGCACCGATATATAACTGGAAGCTGCCAAACAGTATGTATCACATTTGTCATTTTCTTTTATATTTTGGCCCTCTGAAAAACATGAGCATAGGCCTGGGCACTCCCTACAGAAATGTGACGCAATGGAATGGACATTTAAGGTTGCTTATAGAACGATGTTTCTCATTGGCCTCGAATAATTAGGGTTTATGTACTAGCATTTGGTCAAGAGTTTCAGGACAGCTGTTTATGTTAAATGTACCGGAAACATTTCACTTGTGTCATTTATTGTCTCTGCTTGCTTATTCCATTACAAGTTTGTGAAGGATGGAGCTTATTCCTGGAGCTTACAGTGCAAGGCTGAGGCAAAGTGTATGCAGGGTACCGGTCAGATGCAGAGAACATGCCCACATTTTGCTATACTCACCCATCCTGGGCAGTTTAGAATTAGCATTAAAAATAAAGCAAATCCTTGGGTTGATCTTGACATGTCACTAAAACACCCATCAGGGTGGAATTCATGCCAGGAGCAGCTTTACATGGCTAGTATTAAAACTGGACCCTGAGATTCTGTGGTGGTGCAAAAGCAGGTGGAAAAGGATTGAAGAAAACTATCCCAGTGGACTTGACTGACAATTTTGGAGCTACTTTTCCATGAATCCAGAGCATGTCATTCCTAAACTCTATGGCAGTCGCCATAGGTTATCACTTCAAGAATGTAGTTTCTATGTAGAATAAAAAATATTTTTTTTTGCCTCAATCAAAGGTTACATTTGTTTACCAAGTCAAAATGACATATTTTTTAATGCATTTCTGCTGAACTATAATGCCGAGTCCTACAAGCGAAGTTTATTTTTATGATGAATCTCTGAAGCAATTTCTTACAATTGTGTAGAGGATGAATATTATTAAAGTGAGGACTGCAGTTTGTCTGGGATGACTAATCATATGAGATATATAACTTAGTAATTGTGAAATTACTCCAAGAGAGGTCTTTGTATCTTTCGATCTTATCCCATTCAAGTGGAAATGAAAATATGTAAATTATATTCGAATGACCTAAATGGAATTTTTTCAAGTAGCCTTATATGCCAAAAATGATGAGTCAGTATCTGCAAGTGGGCAGCTATTTTCCTGTCAACTTAAAATCATTTTCTTAATCTTGGAGTACAAAAACTGCAAGGTTGTTGCACACCAAGCACACTCAGTACATCATTCATACAGATTTACTCTCAAGACAAGCAGATGTGACATGGCAAGTGGCTTTCATGATTTCCTGACAAAATGCACTGGGACAATGGATTTCTGGAGTAAATGAGGACAGTATTTAGATTCACAAATAACACCAGAATGAAAAAATGATTTTAGTTATTTTAATAATCTAAATTATCCCAGTAGTGTATGTATAATTTTGACACCAAGATTGTCAAATGTTTTTAGTTACTAGCAGTTAAACACGTGGCAACATGTGCTTGTCAAGTAAAACTCTCATTGTACTCGTATCACTTGTACATGTGATAATGCAATGAATATTCACTGTTTGGCAAAGTTACTCTTTGATTTTTCCATTTAATTAATTAATTTAATTAAACTAATTAAAATTATACTACAAGTGGAGTGGCACACTGTAAGGAGACCTGGGTTCACATCTCAAGTCCTCCCTGCATGGAGTTTGCATGTTCACCCTGTGTCTGTGTCGGTTTCTTCCAGTTGCTCCAGTTTCCTTCCCCAATTCAAAGACATGTAGGTTAGGTGGACTGGCGATACTAAACTGGCCCATGTGTGTGTGTGTGCTTGCCTTGCAATGGACTGAGTGGGTTAAATAATGACTGATAGAAAATGGTACAAGTACATGCTTTTTGTTTAAGACCAAGTAGTGAAATCTGCTGCTCTGACATACTGTAAGAAGTATGCAAATATGTTGGTTGAGTGTACTGCTTATAGCATTTCAACAAGGGGTGCCGTGAGTCATCAGTTGGCCTGACTGGTGAATGACTCATGGGAGGGAGGCTATGATGCAGTAGACAGATGACTACTGACAGGCACATCAAAGACCTTTGGCTGCCACTGACATAAACAGGGAATGCACACTTACCCCACGAGCTGGAGCTGAATGTGAGTGAACAAACATAAAGAAGAAATCAGGCAAACATGTCAATTTGACCAATGAGATTGTATTTTCACTTCCACATACCTTACTTGAGACAATCTTTCTTCTTCTTCTTCTTTTGCTTTTGGCAGCTCCATTTAGGGGTCGCCACAGCGGATCATCTTCTTCCATATCTTTCTGTCCTCTGCATCTTGTTCTGTTACACCCATCACCTGCATGTCCTCTCTCACCATATCCATACACCTTCTCTTAGTCCTTCCTCTTTTCCTCTTGCCTGGCAGCTCTATCTTTAACGTCATTTTCTCAATATACTCAGCATCTCTCTTCTGCACATGTCCAAACCAACGCAATCTCACCTCTCTGACTTTGTCTCCCAAACGTCCAACTTGAGTTGACCCTCTAATGTACTCATTTCTAATCCTGTCCATCCTCTTCACACCCAATGCAAATCTAAGCATCTTTAACTCTGCTGCCTCCAGCTCTGTCTCCTGCTTTCTGGTCAGTGCCACCGTCTCCAACCCATATAACATAGCTGGTCTCACTACTGTCCTGTAGACTTTCCCTTTCACTCCTGCTGATATCCGTCTGTCACAAATCACTCCTGACACTCTTCTCCACCCATTCCACCCTGCCTGATCTCTCTTTTTCACCTCCCTTCTACAATTTCCATTACTCTGTAATTTGAATATTTTTTTTTATTTTTTTGAATATTTTATTTTTTATATTTATTTATTTTTTATATTTTTTGTAGTTTAAATGTTCTGTAACCTTAATGAAAAAAAAATCAGTAAGGCTATAGCAACCAAACAACTTTAACTCATGTTGTAAATGGCATTCTAATTTAATCAGATAAAGGAAACACTACCATCAGTATTCTTTAAAATTTCAGCAAGGGTTAGGCTTAGCGTTTTTGATTCTATTGACTGTAGTGTCGTAAACAAGGTAATTTAGTTGGACTGCCTCGTACGGTTTACAATGTTTCAAACTGTTTGCAGTATATTGAAAGGGCAGATAACAGTAATCCCTCATTCCTGTCTTCTGTTGGACCTATCAAGGCTCATTCCTTCTCCATCTCTTCTTTGAGACTAAAGGTGATGCCATTTTGATAAGGCTATTCCTGCTGACAATGAAATGGCACTTCCAATTGTGTCATCAATACTGACATCCTTTGTCATTCTTTACCAGAGTCATCAGTCTGTCTGCACCATAGAGCATTTATGGCGTATCAGTGATAGTTTATTATAATTTACTAGGTTCATTCTTCTGCGGTGGGCTGGCGCCCTGCCCGGGATTTGTTTCCTGCCTTGCGCCCTGTGTTGGCTGGGATTGGCTCCGGCAGACCAACGTGACCCTGTGTTAGGATATAGTGGGTTGGATAATGGATGAATGGATGGAGGTTCATACTTTTTTAAAATAATTAGTAATACTTAAATGCATTAAAAGATTATTTTATTTAAATATTTGAAAGCTATGTATATTTTTGTGGATTTCTGTTTACAAAATTACGAGATTTTCTTTACATTTTTTTATTTCATTTTGGATTGTACTATATTTATTATATTTGTTTATATGGTCAGATGCTCTACAAATATGAATAAAATGAGATCAATTTTAATTAGGGAATGTAATTTGTATGCTGACATTCAATTATATTTAGCAATTAAACAAAATAATATTTCTTTAGTCGAGTCATTAATATATTATTTAATGAGGTGGTATAAGGGGTGAGTGATAGTTTTTTTTAACCTAAATCTAAATCTGTGGTTCTTTAATAGAAAAGTACTTCTGTAAAAAGAAAAACAGTAGAGGGGGTCTCAAAAAATCTGAACTTTGGTTCGATCAACACTAAATGAATGTTATTTTTGATTTTTGACAGAGTTTAATCATCATATTTCCATATTGACTCTGTCCTGATTGGGGGCTAATAAAAAGGAAAGAAGGGAGAACAAATCTCTTGTCAGCATTTAAAGTGAAGGTGGAGACATGTGCTAAGCTAGAAATCCAGGTGAATGGTCAGTAGTTGGGGCATCCCTCATGGCCATAAAAGTAGAGGTTGTCACACATGTGCGAGTAGGAGGTTGTTGTATGGACCAAGAAAAGGAAATTCCACACCAGGCCAGGGAGTGGCGGGGTGCACTAAACCTTCTCCTGTTATCTCTATAGACCAGCCGTGGGAAAACCTGTCTGATTCAGAGCTGTTGACATCGCTTCCGGCACACAACATGACATCACTTCCAGTTCAGGCACCCGGAAGAAGGTCACTTCTGGTGCACAGACTGATGGAAGAAAAATATCACTTCTGGCTCCCCTACATCACTTCTGGCTCCCCTATGTCACTTCCGGTTCCTACACATCACTTCCTGTCTGATCCCTTAAAGCCGCCATCTTTGCAAACACTCACCAGTTTTGTTTTGGACTTAGTATTGTGAACATCTCTGTGCTATTCAAAAAACCCTTTTGCAGCTAGGAATATTATACGGGTGGCTGCTCCAAACCTTTCTAAGTGTGTCAAGTGTTGCCTCTGTTCCAAAGTATTGTCTTTTTGAGTTTTGCTAGCTCCAGTATTGTTCTGTTCTGATCTCTTTTCCTTTCTTCTGGTTCACATTTGATAAGTAGACTGCTCTTTGTCAACTTATTGGGTTGCTGCAGTATTTTACTTTAACTTTATTATATTCATAGATTTATAGAGCTTGAGTGTATAAATAAATGGTATACCAAGTAAATTTAATTAAAATGTAGATGTTCTCTACTTCTGTGGTGGGCTGGCGCCCTGCCCGGGGTTTGTTTCCTGCCTTGCGCCCTGTGTTGGCTGGGATTGGCTCCAGCAGACCCCCATGACCCTGTAGTTAGGATATAGCGGGTTGGATAATGGATGGATGTTCTCTACTTGCTAAGTATTTTTATATTTTTAAAGTACTTAATAAGGAAGTCACATGCATTTCAGAATGTTCAAGGTCTACAAAATTTGTGAACCTTTGCAGCTTTCTGAATTCCTGCTCTTAAAATGTGATTTGATGTTGACTTGCGGATGTTCTTTACTTACTTTGTGCCACAAGTGGTCACTTTGAAGACGTTCACTGAACAAGTTAATGTAAACTATGAATTACAGATTCAAAAGCATGGACCATATCACTTCTAAACATTTGGCAGACCTACACGTAACCAAGTCGTGTGCTAAAGGGTGTCCACTTTTGTGATTTTTTTTTCTTAGCTTTACTAGGGGTGTTGATTAAATAATTGTGAAATTATCTATTCCAGTGACTTTTTAGACTAAATGGTGATGGATAAATGTGAACAGCACCTACTGAATTCATTGGACAAGCCATTCATATTACAAAAAGGTTATACTCCCTTTGGACAATGGCTCCAGCCTGCAAAATGGATCCACCTAGTTTATGCCCCAGCAACTGACTTGTCTTCTTGTTCACATTTCTGCTTGCTTTAAATTCTATTCTGCTTTGTTATTATTCTGTTTTCCATCTTTATAAATATGTCATTATGTTGTCAAGGACTCAACTACGCAAACACTTCTTAAGAGATACTCTAACATTGTGCTATAGCCCTTGTGAACACCATTTCATTTTAAGCCTAATGTTTCTTGGTTTCTTGACTCTCAATATTTGCCTTTATTTTTATTTTAGGCTTTTTCTATAGTTTTTAGATACTTCTTCCTGCCTTTTGTGATATAGACTGCTTGATAGTTTTGACTTTGTTTTTTTGGATTAAGTAAATTGATAAGTCTACCTGCCCTATCTACATAGGAGGTGAGGCTGTGGAGCAGGTCAGCAGCTTTAGGTTCCTTGGAGTCACCCTCACTGATGACCTTAAATGGGCAAGTCACACTGCGGCACTAGTCAAGAAAGCCCAACAATGTCTCTACGTTCTCAGGAGACTGATTAAGGCCTGGATGTTCCCCACCACCCTGTGCAGATTGTAAAGGTGTACTAAGGAATCCATCCTGACAGGATGCATCACATCCTGTTACAGCAAATGCTAAGTTCAGGATTGCAGAGCTCTGCAGCGTGTGGTGAATGCAGCACAGCAGATCACGGGCACACAGCTCCCTGCGATCCATGACATCCACACTACACACTGTCTCAGGAAAGTGAACCGTATCAGGCAGGACCCCAGCCATCCTGCACTGTCACTTTTCACCCTCCTCCCATCTGGGAAGCGACTAAAGTCCATTCGGACACGCACCTCCAGGTTCAGAAACAGTTTCTACCCAACTGTAATCAGACTCATGAACAATCAGTAACCTTGTGTCACCTTCACTGCTACCTCCACATATACCTCTGCCACTGTTTCTATTTATTCTTAGGATTCTGGTTTTATTTATATTTATTTATTTAGTGTTTCTTGTCTATGCTCACTGTCTGCAGGGGCACATGCAAGCAAGCATTTCATTGTACATGGTACTTGTATTTGTACACATCACAATAAATTTTGTCTTTTGTTATGACTGCTTTCCCATTTTCTCTTTTGCATTTTTTTTACTTGTCTGCATGCTGCACTTCCATTGTGTTATTTGTTAGCAAGTAGATGGGCAGCACAAATGTACATATCTAATGCACAAATAACCTTCTTTCTGGTCACTCATGATGCTATAGTGTTACCCAAAAGTGAATCCGTCCACATTAACAAATAGTAGATTCCCTTCCTAGCAACTAATGATATGTCACTGGCTGTGCCAGCTGTGAAATAAAAAGTAGGCATACCTCCCTATAAAAGAGTTTTGGCTGTCTCCTTCTACCTCATCCTGTGCATAATTACATTTGGAACTGATACAGAGGGCATGGGGAGCAGGCATTCAGTTTATAATAGCTTTCAAGCTATTAACTTGACTTTTTATTGTACTAAGCTCATCAAGGATGTAACCAGACATGAAAAACAACCAGTGATCAATGCAGCACAGTGCTTTATCAGCCTTGTTGCTTTTAATACACTAGTGCTTAACTTAAAAAACACACAGAACATAATTACATTTTCAAAATATATTGTAGTCCAATTCCAAATAAAGATTCTCTAACTGAAGCCACATGAAAAAGCCTTGGTACTTCCCTATTTAGTAATGGTCAGCAGGTAGTTAAAGGCTATGTTAATGCAGAGAAAAAAAATATATTCCATATACAGTATTGGTCAGCAAAAAGTGTGTTTTAATTTGATTGTGTGCTTTTTTGGAAATACGGACTGTCATAAGGGCATACCTGACTGTTGCAGTCTTACAAAGTTTATCTCCATTTAATGGACTTTAATGGACAAACTGAATATATTCTCTTCTGCCTGTGCCTAAAAAGTGTTATTGACTCCTCTTAAGATATCCATCCATCCATCCATTTTCCAACCCGCTGAATCCGAATACAGGGTCACGGGGGTCTGCTGGAGCCAATCCCAGCCAACACAGGGCACAAGGCAGGAACCAATCCTGGGCAGGGTGCCAACCCACCACAGCCTCTTAAGATAGACATTCAATTATCAAAGACCCCACTGAAGATTTGAAAAACAGCAGTACTGGGCTATGGGCTTCTTTCTGCTGTTTGTACTGTATATATGAAAGTAAAATATGCATTAAAAAATTAAATATAATTTTGGATTACTTCCTTGACTTAAAAATGTACATATAAATAGATGGTATATGAATATATTTAATTTAAAAGTAGATGTTATATGCTGGTTAAGTATTTTTAGGACTTTAAAGTACTAAATAAGGAAATCACATGAATTTTGGAATGAACAAGGTCTATAAATTTCTAGATTCCTTCTGTTAAATGTGAATTGATCTTGACTTGTTGATGCTAATGACTCATCTGAAGATAGACATACAATTGTCTAAGACCTAAAACAAAAAGCAGGCATACCTCTGTGTAAATGAGTTTTGTCTATCTCCTTCTACCTCATCTTGTATTTAATTACATTTGGAACTGATACGGAGGGCTTGGGGAGCAGGCATTCAGTTTATAAAGTTTATAAAGATTTGAATGACAGCAGTACTGAGCTATGGGCTTCCTTCAGCAGTTTGTACTGTATATATGGAAGTGAAATATACATTTAAAAAGTTATAGTGTGGTTACTGTGAATGATGCATTGGCTGTAGGATGGCTGAAATTGTAAAAAAAAATATTCCCAGAGAGCACACCCTACTGGATACAAACAGGTTCTGAAAACCAATCAAAGTGATTTGTTGCATTTCTCTCCTGAGACAGAGTTCTTGTTGATTATGTAAAGATTATACTCATTGCAACTGTTATGAGTTACAACTGTTATACTATCAAAGAAACTGCACTTTAATTCATTGATGAATGAGTACTCCAGAGAGTATCTGAGTGAAAACCATTACTGTGTCAGTTGTTTCATCATGTTACAGTATTTACTGATGGCCAATATTCAAGTTTTTTAAATAAAATGAATGAAGTAAGCAGATGTCTCAAATTTGTTTAAAATATTACACAAGAAATTTACCACATTTGCATGATACTTGCACATACTTAGAAATAAGTTCTTTTTTTAAAATATTATCCTTTCCTCAGTGCTATATATGCTGCACCTGTTGGAGTTGGACACAGGGCTAGCACCCCAGTCATGTATAAAAGCCAAATTGCTATGGAGATCAAAAGCAAGAATCAACAAACTCAAGTGAGAACACCAATTATACATTGGCAGCACTGAAAGAAACTAATCTAGGCATCCAGCACCTGATGCGGTCGACTGTCTTTACTGCCAAGGCATCTACTCAAATTGGAACATGGAATGTGTGAACACAACTCCTGTGAAAAATGAACAAGTATAGATTGTGCATTTTAGTTGTCAGTAAACTCCAGTGGATGAGAAGCGGAAAGATTGTTAGTGAAGGAAAGACTAATCTATTTATTAACAATAATCAATAGCATACACGTGGCACTGGCTTGGTCCTGAATAAGAAGGTTCACTTCTTCTCAGTTGAATGCTCACGGTTCCCATCCAGACACTTCAAAATGACCATCTCTGTGGAGAAAGATGCATTCTATGATTAGCTTCCAGATGTTCTGATGGACATTCCTAGTCATGATACTTTGTATTTTACTACTCATCTGAGATATGAACATGCAAATTAGCGGACTGGAACTAGTGGTGGAACCACATGGCTTTGTAATAAGGGCAACCGACAATGGTGAGAGGCTACTAAATCCGTGTGGCATGAAAGTCTGTGTATTGCCAACACCTTCTTCCCACATAAGACCATTCATAAGGAGATATGACTGTTGCCCAATGATAGTACTTGTAATGAGATTGACTATGGATGTACGGGTCTATCAAAGTGTGGTCATTGGGCCTGACCGCCCCATCCTGGGAGATAATCACGAACTTCAGTTTAAGATATGCCATTAAAGGAATGAAAATACATGCCCCCATGATGTAGAGACGCTGAAAGACAAGATGATGATGGCAACAAAGCTCCTGGAAGTGATTGTGGAAATCCTGAAACATGGAGGTGAAAGCCTGGAAGAATCTTTGGTGAAGTTTTTGCAGGAAGTTCTGGCAAGCAGTGACAGCTCCGACTGAATGGCAAAACAACATAGTAATCAAGTTACCAAAGAAAGATTTTCTGTAAGGTTTTTTTTGCCTTATACTGTTGTAGAAGCTTTATGACATGGTTGTCACTCTGTTGTGTGAAGAGCGGGCCAGGTTCCAATGATACCAGTCATACAGCAAGCAGATCTTTGAGCTGTGAAATGTCATAGAACAGAGTGTCAAGAATCAGAAACCATTGTTGATCACCTTTATTCACTTCAAGAAGGAGTTTGACAGTATAAATCACAACTTTCTCTGACATATTGTGTAGCATCATGGCATCCTGCAACAATATATTGATATCTTACAGGACTTATACCGAAACCCGACCTTGTAAGTTAAGAACATAGAAGGATTTATGAATTAATTCAAGATCAAATTCAGTGTAAGATAAGGATGCATTCTATTATCATTCCTGTTCATCCTAGCCATGAATTTTTGCCATGTGATGGACAACAAATGGTGCATGAGTGGACAAAGTGGTGCTACAGGACATGACCACATGGCTTGAGAAAAAAGCAAGGAAGACAGATCTTCGAATCAATAATGAGAAGAAGTTTTTTTTTGGGTCAATTGAACTACAAAACTGTGCATCATAGTAGGTGGCAAGATAGTCGACAGGGTGACTGAGTTCACCTATTTGGGTAGGTTCATTGCGGGAGGCAGTGCAGATGAAGATGAATTGATCAAGCTATGTCAGTATTCCAACAAATGTGTTGAATATGACTGATGCTGTCAATCAAACATACACTAAGAGTGCATCTTTACAAAAGCATAGTGGTGCCAACAGCAAGAAGTGGAGGGCGACGAAGGGCATAGTCCAATATCTCAACGTGTTCCATCAAAGGTGTGTATGGAAAATCACATAACAGCATCACGTACAACAAGCACATTACTAACAATGAAGGGCTACAACTTTGTAGCCTGCCAAAATTGGAAGACACAGTTCCTGGACATTGAATGCGCTTAACAGACTGCATCTTTAGATTACCTGACCATTAGATCCTTAAGAATGCCTTAAACTGGAAATGTAAGACTGGAAAGAGGAGGCAAGATTGGCCATTTAAGACCTGGTAAGTGACTTCCTGTGATGATCTCAAGGCCATCGATATCAAATGGGAGCAAAGCTACAATCATTGCAGCTGAATAAACCTGTTGGCAGAAGCTTGCTGCCCAATGTGCCAAATGGCTCAGGAGGATCTAAGTTTAAATGTTATCGAATCTTGTATTAAGACATCTTGTTATTTTCTGTTTTTGTTAAAAATTGTTAATTCTTGTGTGTCTCTACATAAGCCAGAGATTGATTATTTTTCTCCCCCTTCTAAGACATTTTGATATAATGTAGGACCTTCCTTGTATTTTGAAGTTTTAAAGCCAACTCCCAGTTTTTGAGGCCTGTTTCATCTGCAACCAGGAGGTAGTATTTTGGGACTAGTTTGGATGAGTCTTTTCTGGACAAGTCCTGGCCAGCTCTGTGGGTCTTTCCGAGGCTTCACACATGTTTGCCATGTTTGTGACTGCATTAATAATGTTTTGGGAGATCTGACTTTGTTCTGTTAATCCACTGACATATATGAACCATTTGGTGTATTTTTGGAGATATCCAACATGGGTTTACGTGAGAAAGATTGCTTCACTAATACATTCAGATGTTACGAGGAAGCAAGAGAAGCATTTGATCAAAGTGGGGCTACTATATTATTTAATTCAATTTTTAGAAACCTTTTGATACGGTGGGGAGCTACTGATCAAATAAAAAAGAGCAATAGAAAGTGCAGGTAGTAGATTGATGCAAAAGTGACTCAAATTCAAATTCAAAGTGAAAAGAATATTAACAGCTTGGGGATGTGCTTTGCATGCCCTACAGCCTGGTCACTCCTGAGTACCATGGTGGCCATTAGATTAGATTAGATTAGATTCACTTTATTGTCATTACACATGTATAAATACAGGGCAACGAGATTCAGTTTAGCATCTAATCAGAAGTGCAAAGAGCAGAAGTACAATAAATATAATATGTGCATATTATGTACAGTTAAATATGATATTTACAGTTAAATGCGATATATACAGTTAAATACGATATGTACAGTTAAGAGCACAGTGAAGATGGGAATAGATATATAGATATATATAAATAGATATACAAATGTTCTAAATGCGGATGGCAAATATACATATTTTACAATATACATTTATGTACCTATACATGTATTTGTATGTACTATAATACTCTAAGTACTATATATATATATATATATATATACAGATGTACAACATACAGGTGTGTTATGTATGTGCAGTAATACTATGAGTATTGTAATATATACAGATGTACAATATATGATATATGATGTACAATGTACAGGTGTGCTGTGTGTGCACAGGTATGTACAGATATGTACAAGGAAGGGAGAAGGAGTAGTGTAGAGGATTAAGTGTGTGGATGTGAAGGTTCAATGGGGGACTGAGTTCAGAAGTGTGACCGCTGTGGGGAAGAAGCTGTTCCTAAACCTGCTGGTTTTAGTTGGAAGGCTCCTGTAGCGCCTTCTGGAGGGGAGGAGCTGGAAGAGTTTGTTGGCTGGATGAGAGGAGTCCTTAAGAATGCAACGAGCTCGGCGTAAACATCTCTTCTTGTGAACGTCCTCAATGACCAGAAGTGGAGTCCCTATGATGCGTTGTGCGGTTTTCACCACCCGCTGCAGTGCCTTGCGGTCAGCAACAGAGCAATTCCCATACCAGGCTGTAATACAGTTAGTCAGGATGCTCTCTATCGCACAGTGGTAGAAGTTGCCCAGTATGACAGCAGATAGTTGGCTCTTCTTCAGTATCCTCAAGAAGAAGAGGCACTGATGGGCCTTCTTGACCAGGCTGGAGGTGTTGTTTGTCCATGACAGGTTCTCCGAGATATGTATCCCCAGGAATTTAAAGCTGGAAACCCGTTCGACAGCCATGCCATTGATGTGAATGGGGTGGTGGGTGTCTCCCTTCTTCTTCCTGAAGTCCACAATGAGCTCCTTGGTTTTGGTGGTATTCAGGAGCAGGTTATTTTCAGCGCACCACGCAGCTAAGTGTTTTACCTCCTCCCTGTAATTAGACTCATCGTTATCACTGATGAGACCGATCACCGTGGTATCGTCTGCAAACTTGATGATGGAATTGGATCCATACATGGGCCTGCAGTCATGAGTGAAAAGAGAGTAGAGGAACGGGCTCAACACGCAGCCCTGTGGAACGCCAGTGTTGAGTGTAATGGTGGTAGAGCAGTTATGGCCAGACCTGACATGCTGGGGTCTGTTGGTCAGGAAGTCCATGATCCAATTACAGATAGAATTATTGATACCAAGATCCACAAGTTTAGTGATCAACTTGGAAGTGATGACTGTATTAAATGCTGAGCTGAAGTCAACAAACAGCAATCTTGCATAGGTGTTCTTATTGTCCAGGTGTGAGAGTACACCGTGAAGCGCTGTGGATACAGCATCCTCTGTACTCCTATTGTTACGGTAGGCACATTGGTGAGGATCCAGTGTGGGGGGCAGGCATGTCTTGAGGTGTGCCAGTACCAGTCGCTCAAAGCACTTCATAGCTATGGGCGTGAGTGCTACAGGGCGGTAGTCATTCAGGCACATTGGTGATGAGTGTTTCGGCACTGGCACTATGGAGGTGGTTTTGAAGCATGCTGGCACTGCTGCCTGGGCAAGGGACAGGTTGAAAATATCCGTGAAGACCCCTGCCAGCTGTTCAGCACATGCTCTAAGGACACGCCCAGGGATGCCATCAGGGCCAGCAGCCTTATGAGCATTGATGCGGCTTAGTGCGTTATGAACCTCCGTGTGGGTGAGTGTGATGGTATGGAAGTCATCAGAGGGTAGGGTTATGGTGGACTTTTCCTTGTTGTCTTTGTCAAAGCGAGCGTAGAAGTCGTTCAGCTCACTGAGGAAGGACATATCCATGGCTGTCTGTGTGGAAGTATACTCAGAAATGGCCTGGATGCCCAGCCACATACGTCGGGGGTCAGAGTTGACAAAGTGCCCCTCCACCTTCAGTTTGTAGCTAAGCTTGGCCTTGTTGATGCCCCTCTTCAGTTCTGCCCTGGAAGTACTGTAGGCCTGTGTGTCACCTGATCTGAAGGCATTGTTACGTGCCTTTAGCAGAAGCCGCACTTCCCTGTTCATCCATGGTTTCTGATTTGGGTACTCTGTGATCCGCTTCTCTGTGGTAACACTGGCAATTGTGGTGCTGATGTGTTCCAGTACTGAGTGTGTGTAGTAGTCAATGTTTATTTGTGAGTCGAAGGTGGCCTGAGAGGCAAACATGCTCCAGTCTGTGTCCTTAAACCTGTCCTGGAGTGTACAGTCAACCCCCGCTGGCCACACTTTGATGGTCTTCACTGTTGGTCTCACACGGTTGATAAGTGATGAGTATTTGGGGGTGAGAAACAAAGAAAGGTGATCAGACTGTCCCAGGTGGGGGAGGGGTGTAGCTGTGTAGGCTCCAACAATGTTAGTGTAAACATGATCCAAGGTTTTATCCCCTCTGGTATGGCAGGAGACATGTTGGTGAAATTTAGGTAGCACCGTCTTTAGGTTGGAGTGGTTGAAATCACCTGCTACAATAAATGCAGCCTCAGGGTGAGCAGATTGTTGTTTGCTAATGGCTGCATAGAGTTCTTTCATAGCAAGCTTAGCATTAGCATCCGGTGGGATATATGCAGCTGTTATTATAGTGGAGGTGAACTCCCTCAGCAGATAGAATGGTCTACACTTAACCATGAGATACTCAAGGTCAGCTGAACAGTGTTTTCCAACAATGACAAAGTTTGTACACCAAGCCTTGTTAATATAAATGCACAATCCTCCGCCTCTTGTCTTACCGGAATCATCAGCTGTTCTGTCCGCCCGGAGAATGTGGCGCCCGACTAGCTCTATAGCATCGTTAGGTATATCGCTGTGTAGCCATGTTTCTGTGAATATCATGATGTTACAGTCCAGTATTCTCCTATTGTCGGTGATCCAAAGTCGCAACTCGTCCATTTTATTCGCCAGGGACCGCACATTAGCAAGGAAAATACTGGGTAAGGATAGCCGATGTGGTGTTAGCCTTAGCTTAGCTGTTAGCCCTCCGCGTTTCCCCCGCCTTTGTTTACGGTCTCTGCGCCGTCTTCGAGTACTTCCGGTCGGCCGGGTAGCCTCGAAGCGTCGGGTGTTCTTCTTATCTCAGGGATGAGATGAAGGTTGCTAATAAAACAGTCCGAGTTGTGTAGATCAATATCCAAAAGCTCTTGTCGGGTATAGGATGTAAAAGCGAAGCTGTTCTGAACGAACAGACCCGAGATGAGCAGGAATAACACTGCTATTTTGCAAAATCTGAAGAGACGCTGCTGGTGTCCTTGTCCAGGCTGATATTGCAAAAGAAGAATTATGGGAAGATTCTGAAATACTTTACAGGATAAGGTATAACATGTTTTGACTGTTGTGCACAAGATATAAAACATTATAAATGTACAATAAGAAATGTCAAATTGAAAATGTTCCTGGCTGTTATATACAAGATTGAAAAGATTGTCAGAGCACAATAAGGAATACTAAATGTTCTTATCATTTTGTCTTAAATTTACTTCACGTAGATTATTGACTGCAATGCAAAGATGACCAGACGCACCATCTGCACCATCATTCTAGGTTTTGCAATTCAGGATATTTCAGTGGAGCAGTTGAGGGTAGCTAACAACTATACATCTATGACTTGCTAATGTGTAATGCCATACTTTTCCTGTAAATGAGACTGTAATTATTTTAGTTAACATTGGGCAAATGTCCTGTTCCTTGCTTTTTGTGTGACTCTTTATTCCAATCTATTACTGTACAGCAGTGATCATTTATGCTGTTTTTCCCATATTAAACCATATCATGCTGAATTGCTTTGATCGGGGCAGCCTCAATAGGCTCCCTGGCTCCTTTTAGCTCTTATTTCTTCTAATAAGAACATGGATGTCATGCAGTTCATCTCATCATTATACAGGTGGTCCATCACTGGTGTTTAAAGATCAACTAGTAACAAGGGAAAAAATGACTTTAGAGTGTTACACCAGAAGCACAGATGAAAATACAAGCGCTTATTATACACTGAGAGACCTTTGTGACTTTTCTCTACAGAATTTCAACAGTTAAATTATGTTAGTGGGCTCAATCAGGCAGCACATAAGGTAAGAAAACTATTGTAGTGAATTTTAAGGACTACAGATTTAACAGATTTAAGGTTCACCATAACAACTGAATGCAAATAGCAGGCTTGAAGGTGTTAGCAGTGCAGTTACAAAGGTTATTGCAAGTTCTTAGTAGGAGGTTGTTGCTATATAGGTTGTGTGCAGCTGGAATATAAATAAAGCAATTTTAATACACACAGCACATTGAAATGCAAATTCAGCAAGTTATTCTATAACAACTAAAGCATCACATGAACATCATTTGAGACGCATGCTGTCAGCATTACAGTGGATAATTACATTTGAGAAAAGTTCATCCTCCTGCTGATGGCCAAAGATACTGTCATTGGTCAAAGCTACCTATGTTTTTTGTAAAGCCACAGTATAATGCAAATATTCTTTTGGTTTGAGCAGAATATACCCCAGTGTAGCATATAAAACAGAAGAACAAGGCAGAAAAAAGAGTTGGGGATCCACCTTGTATTTTGTACATGACAGACAATCAAATCAGTAGCTCCAGAGAACTGTCTGGTGGAGTATCTAAATAGGGACAAATTAGGAAAGGAAGGTGTTAGGCTTTTATAGTTGCAGGGAAGGAAGAGGTGGATCCATGGGGTTCAAACCCAGAAATGAGGTTGGTTAGAGGTGTGATTAGGCAGGAAGTGCAGGAACTAGAGGAGTTTTAGGTTGGTTTCTGGTCAGGTGATCTGCAGAAGACAGGTTAGTGCACTTTGCCAGTCCCTGTCCTTGTTAAGTTAAGCCCTTAGCCTGCCTCCCAAGCACATGGGTGTGACAAGCACTTTAAAGCCACATTCAGAGGTAAGTGAGGATTTTGTTCTGAGACGAAAATGACAATTAAAGTAATGTGGGCAGAGGTGTATGACCTTGTGGAAGAGATGACTGCAGTTCCACCTAGCACACTGAAACTTATTTATTATGACTTTGCTAATAAATTATTTAAAAATGAAAAGAGGTTTCTATCTAGCTTAAACTGAACCTATCATCTATTGAATTATATGGCTGTCAAACAGCTGACAGGACACAGATACATATTCCACATCTACATTTGCCATAAGAAAATGCCATCCTTATCTTGCAAAGAACCAGGGAATTCAGACTCCTTGGATCTCTGCTTTAAATGTGCCTCTGCTGGTGCCAAATCATCTACTGTATGTCCATGGTTGATAGTCATCATGATGAATGTCTGAAAGAAAAATGCAGGTGAGATGTTAGAAACCAGTAGAAAAAGCAGTAGTGACTTTATTTATCCCCATTGGGATTTTTTTTTCCATTGAAAAAGTATATTGGCATAATAATGACCAGCAACAAACTCAAACACAAACACCTAGTAATACAAAATTCAGTACTTACCTCCCAGTCCTATATTTTTAACCATTCTGTAGACACAAACACTAACACAGTGACCCATAATAAAGACCACAATTGCAAAAATGTATTTCATAGTGCAAGACACACTCCATACTACATTTGAAAAACACTTAAGAATGGTTATTTCATTATTGAATTGCTTAAGGTAAAAATAATAAAGTTTTTTCTCTGTTTCTAAACAGGACTAGGAACTGAAAGCAGCAGTCAGAAGGTAGCTGATCTAGAAATAAGAAGTGGGCACTTGGGATTGAAAAGAAATCTCTCAGCTTTGTTGCAAGCTGAGGCTGTAAATTGGCAATTGTTGCATTGCTATTCCAAAAAATGATAGCAACATTTAAAAGTTATTTTATAATACTAATGTGCACCAAGCACCCTCCACTCCACAATACTCATAAATATACAATACTCCAATAATAAATCAATAATCCTCCACTCTCCCAGGCTGTTGCCACCCTTCCTCCCGACTCAGCTCGTCTGTCTGAGATTTCCCATAGTCCTTTTATAGTCCCTGACCTGGAAGTGTTTCTGATCCTCTCAGGCCATGTGATTCTTATCACTTCCGGGTCAGATCAAAACTCTTCTTCTTCTTCATCCCGGAAGTACGTGATTTCCTCTGTTGCTGTGACTAAGACGGCCTTCCGAGTTATAGGGCAAATAATAGTCTCTGGGCCTCTCTGCAGCGTCCTCTGGAAGCCCCCAGGTTATCCAGCAGGGCTGTGAAGAAAAACTCCAATGTCCATAATTCCCTGCTGGTATTCGGGGGACCTCCATGCTGCAGGGAGGGCTCCATCTGGCGGCCTGGGGGTATTGGCAGGGATGACTGGCTGGCCATAGTCCACAACAGATAGATAGATAGATAGATAGATAGATAGATAGATAGATAGATAGATAGATAGATAGATAGATAGATAGATAGATAGATAGATAGATAGATAGATAGATACTTTATTAATCCTAATGGGAAATTCACATACTCCAGCAGCAGCATACTGATAAAAAGCAATATTAAATTAAAGAGTGATAAAAATACAGGTTAAACAGACAATAACCTTGTATAATGTTAGCGTTTATCCCCCCGGGTGGAATTGAAGAGTCGCATAGTGTGGGGGAGGAACGATCTACTCAGTCTGTCAGTGGAGCAGGACAGTGACAGCAGTCTGTCGCTGAAGATGCTCCTCTGTCAGGAGATGGTCCTGCTCAGTGGATGCAGTGGATTCTCCATGATTGACAGGAGCCTGCTCAGCACCTGTTGCTCCACCACAGATGTCAAACTGTCCAGCTCCGTGCCTACAATAGAGCCTGCCTTCCTCACCAGTTTGTCCAGGCATGAGGCGTCCCTCTTTTTTATTCCATCTTCCCAGCACACCACCGCGTAGAAGAGGGCTTTCACCACAACCGTCTGATAGAACATCTGCAGCAAACACCATATTCTTGTAAGCAACACCTCAAAGTACCCCAAATTATTACCTATATGAAAAACAACTCAAAAACTTTAAACATTGATCAGTTTGAAGTAACAGTTCAATGCTAGACACACACAATGCTCCATGCTCTGCTGATGTGTGTGTATTCAGTGTATTGAGCAGGCTGCCTTTATGCGTTCACACACATCACCATTTATTTCTTATCAAATGTCACTTCTTGGAAAGAACAAAACAATCTTAAAAGCTAACAGTAAGGCAAATTTATAAATACACACCAATGTTGAATGCCTGTGTTATTTTTTTGTTATTGATCTTCTGAAACAAGCTTTCATAGGTAGTTGTTGCCAGTACAGTACAAACCACAGAAAGGGAGTTAAGAGTCGTTAACGTTGCTGCTGCATTATTTGTCATAAGTCATTATATAAGCTATGGAAAAAGGTAAAAGTACATAAACATGGGATAAAAGCAGTTGTGAACTAATAAAAATGTGAGCTTAGATAAAATATAGGATAAGACCGCAGCATGGTTACAAAGACAATTTAACTCTTAACTCTCAACCTTCAAGATTTTAATACCCAAGAACTTCATCAACGCCTACATACTTTAAAACAATAACAAAATTCCCACCAGTACTTTTGTTTTAGAAATTGCTTGTGGTTCATGCAGCATCTTTCTGTACTCTATTAACTGCTGTTTGCAAAAAAGCCGATCATTGTTGAGTATTCTGTAGCATCTGAAAAAACATTCTCAGTGTATTGGAGCAAACCACACACTAAGTATCTCGAGTGCTCATTAAAGAAATAGCTTCCAGGCACAAAGCCCTTTGAGAAAATGCATTTCTTGGACACAATAAAATCCCTGAAATGAAAACATCCTCATGGTGTTTCTTCTCCTTGTACATTTTCTGTTGCATCTTTTCTTCTTCTCATTTCTCAGATGTGAAATAATAATCCTTTAAACAACAGAAGATGACACTTTGATTTGAATTATTTTTTTTTCACAACTTATTTTATGGTATTCACTTTGGCTTAACAGTTGAAGTTTTGTTCCTGTTTTGATTGCAAATTTTTGACATAGATACTGTTGCTCAGTTTGCACAGTTTGTTAATTTTTTACTCTTCCATTAAGCTGTCTTTATATCTCATTTAAACAGGAAATGTTGATTTGCTTGTGCATGATCCTACGCATGAATGAATGGAGCGAGTTACTTTGAAGACCCACACTAAGCACAAATACATAGTTTCATAATTCTGCTTTACTAGCAGCTTCAGTGACCAGTAAAATACCAGATTGAGGCTGAAAGCCCAATTCCAGGTTTTCCATTAAGGGGAAGATTTCTAACAGAGGCATCACATTGATTACATCTTGAACTTTCTGCTACTTTTTATATGCTGGTCATTCATTTATGTCACACAGAATATCTGTTTCTGCCAACTTTATTGAGTTTTTTAAAACAGAAAAGTTTAAAAATGCCTTTTACTTGTTATGTGAGTGAGGCAGAGATTACATTTAAAGGACAAAAAGAAATAAATGTGCACAAGTAGGGATTGTATGCCAACGGCTGATATCTCTATGAATATCAAAGGGCAGAAGAGGTTTGAATCAAGAAAAAAAAACAAATACAACCTGAAAGAAATGCACATGAGACTAGTTTCCTCGTGCTAGAAAAAAGCTCTTGCCTTTACAAGAAACAAAGAGCAAGCAAGTACAGAGCATGAAGCTCATCCTTAAATAACATGGCTCCCAAAAACCATACCCCTCACAAACGTACACAAGTCACACCATCTAGTGCCTTCATAGCAACAAATTATACAAAGTCACCAATAAATGATGAAAAAAATAACAGTAGTATTGTAGAAATAAATGCTACCATTTCCGCTTAAGTCCTTACATTTTGATATTCAGTTTTAGTTTGGGATCGAAGCTTCCAAGTTAGTAAGTGTTACCTCCATGTCAGCATTCCAGTAATTTTGTTACTCCATTTTGTATTTTACAGCTACGAGTGTTGTTGAAAAATGGTCCAAAAGGAAATGTAGCTTTGGGTACAAAGTTACCATCTGTGTGAGATAAACATTTAGTGACTGTGACATCACCATGGCATGGGAGACATTTTACCAGATTGGCACAGATCCCCCACTCACTCTTAAAAATAACGGCTCTTTAATGGCACTTTACTGGGATGTTTTTCCTCTTAGCCCCACTGCTTGACAAACAGCCATTTCATTCAAGGAAGGGTTATTTTCATATTAAATTGGTTCTTTGGACTTTGAAAAAGTTCCCAGTATGTGGACAAAACAAAACTATTTAGTTCGTAGTAGGCCACTTAGCAGGATACTAACAGATCAACAAAACCTGAACTTGTCCTGTGTTATTTTATGCAGTAAGAATCATTTCAAATCAAGATCCTATGGAAATTTCACAAAACTATTATTATCTACTCATAGATATTTATGTAACCTGTTAAAAATCGATATAAATAAATGTTTATTCTGGAGCCTTAATTTGGAAGGTTCGTTTGGAAACTAAACATGGTTCCCCTCTGGCATTGCTCTGAAGAACTACTTCAGCACCTTTATTTTTAAGAATGCCAGGCAGGAACCTACAGAGCCTCTAAAGGCACACAAGCAAAAAAATTATTTCTGGTGTGAACAAAATGTTTCTGCGTAAGCACGCAATAGTTTTTACGGGATACACATGTCCCTTTAGGGTCTTTGTATATTTCTGACAGACTTCTTCTGCTTCCACAGCTTTAACTGTTTTATCCAGGTGGTTCGCTATCAGCGCATGCTTCCAACCTCTCCCTCTCCTCTCCTATCGGAACGTTGACATAGACAAGGAATTCACAGACCTATATTTTAAGCTTTGCTGTGGGCTGGCACCCTGCCCGGGGTTTGTTTCCTGCCTTGCGCCCTGTGTTGGCTGGGATTAGCTCCAGTAGACCCCCATGACCCTGTAGTTAGGAGATAGCGGGTTGGATAATGGATGGATGGATGGATATTTTAAGCTAGGTCATTCCGATAAATGCATCAAGACTCTCAATGTCTACCTCTGGAACATTTCTTGACCTCAAAATATCTAAAAAATAATCCTCCATTGTTCTTGTAGTAGGAATATGTATCACAACTCCTGGCTTCTGGGATTAGCAGAATGTAGTCATAAATCATATACATTTTTGTTCTTGTTTTCCTGTACGGGCACATGCAAAAATATCTTGCAAGCACACGATATCTTCTGCATGGAAGACTTTCTCATGTGTATGCAATGATATTTCATGAGCACGGGATATTTTCTCGTGAGCATGTCTAACATTCTCTGTAGGACTAAGGGCTCTGTAGGAACTACCAGTTCTGTTTCCAGAATCACTGAAGGCTTTATTGGAAAGAATGTTTCTTGTGGAAAAGAAGCACTAGCCAACATGCCCTTGACACTGTTATATCCGTTAAAAAAAGTCCAAAAGAATTACATCAAAAGAAGCGCTTGTGTGTATTGCACAAATAGTTTTAGACAAACTGGGGTAGCCATGATGAGACTGCATATTCAAAGAAGACAACCCCCAAGCATAACCAGTAGTGTGTATACGTCAGTGAATTTCATTGCTCTAAACCTGAAACCTAGTTGTTGGAATGTGTATTTATTTTGTGATGTGTCAGTCACAAGAGAGAAGGAAGCGAGTCCAGGTTTCTGAAAAAATCAGCTTTATGATTGTGAACACAGGAATATTCTCAAAGCATTTATTCAAATGGGAGCTGTCACTTAAGTACACACAGAACACAGGCAGTGACTCTGATGGGTGTCCTGCATTAACTCCTGTCACAAAAACCACATGCAAGAGTCATAAAAAGGTTTGGGGCAGCCACCCGTATAATATTCCCTGGCTACAAAAGGGTAAATTTCTGTACTGATGTACTCAGAGCAGAGTCCAAAACCAGAACTGATCAACTATTTGTTAAAATGGCAGTTTTAAAGGTATGATATCAACAGAGGCAGAATCCGGAAGGATCTTCCTCCATAGGCTCAGACCCGGAAGTGACGTCATTAAAAGGGCTAGAACTGGAAGGGTCCTCCTCCATGAGCTTGGACTGGAAATGACATAATCAGAAGGGCCGGAACTGGAAGTGACATCATTAGAAGGTCCAGAACTGGAAGTGACGTTATCAGGGCAAGGTGGAATTTCCCGTGAACGATCTGCAGGAAAGCGAGAAAAAAGGTCAGTGCACTCCGCCACCCCACTGGTCTGGTGTGCAATTACTCTCACTTAGACCCTTTAGCTGCCTTCCATGCACACGTGTGTGACATTCGCTTCTCAGATTAAAAGAACAGATAGCCTCCCTTGCGCAAGACAGAAGACAGAATGTGAGCACACGGCCAGGTCAACGGCTGGTTTTAAATGTTCCCGCATCAACCATCGGGCGACAGACATGTTATACAGTGAGCATCTGAACCTTTAGTTGAACTAGCAGTGGACAACCACTCCTGCCTGTTTCAGCACACAGAGTTGTTGGGAGTTGTCAAGCACCCATTGGAGGTGCCGGGAATGTTGGGGCCTCACAATATATACAGCACATCTGCATCTGTGAGCTACAAATAGCGTGCTCAGTGGCAGAATTTAAATTAAAAATTGTGCAAGAAAGCTTTGGTTCTGTGCTTAGTCTCTGGACCAGAGCATACATACAACACAGAACACTTATATTTCATATAATACAAAGAACTTTTCTCTCTTAAAAGTACTGCTTGGTTTCTACAGACTGTGAATATCACTGAAATTCAGGAACATTACAGAATGCTTCTGCAAGACTATGATAATATCTTTAAGATGTAAAAATAATTTCCTGAAGCCACCAAAGCAACACAGGAAGGTTCTGTCTTAATATGATGCAATTATCAGTCTAATCAACCCTGCAGAGTTCATTTTGGTGACAAAATCTTTTTAGTCATTGTAATCATGTGGGTAATTACAGGAGCTACACAAATTGCCTCCTGTTGAGAAAGAGACTGTGTTTTTTAATTCTCAGACTGCCAGTGTCTGCTTCTTCCTGAAAAGGCTGTTTAGCCCTGTCCTGACTCCAAAGGAATTCTAATAGTTTCTCAAAACTCAAATGTTCTTCTGCAAGAAATCTACTTTGTAATTTTTAACTTAAGGCATGCAGCAGGTCAGTTGTACAGCTTGGCTATCCCAAATGTAGTCACACTCCAGGAAGTGTAACATTATCAAGCAGGAAGTTTAAGAGCTAAGCCAAAGTTTAAATGGGAACTGACACTTTAGTTTGTTGTGTAATCCTGAATCAGAACACAAGTATTGTCCAAATTTGTTTTGTGTGCCATTGTTTATAGAAAATACCAGGCCAAAACACTTACAAATACACAAATAGGTGCCATTTTAGATTTGATAACTTACATGCCCAAAAAACATTTGTCCCCAAGAGATACAGTACATTGTCATCTACCAATCCAACTATTTTCAGAATCCTTGTTTTCAATTTCAAGTCTTTGAAGTTAGTATTAGACATAAAGATGGAATCAATCCTGGATGATGTGACTTTTCAAAAAACACTAAGCAATGCCATTGATTGTGAGCACCAGAATAAGGTTCTTTATAAAGCAAATACTATACAAATATGGCTCAAAGCAACACAAGATTTCAAAGTAGAAAGCCATATACAGTAAAGAACAGTAAAAAGATGTTGGGGACTGAAATATACTGCAAATATTGGAAAAAGGAATGGTATTAAAAAGGAAACACAAGACAGTTTTAAAAGATCTTTGTAGTTTATATTTCTGTGCAGCCTAACTATATTAAATGTGCCCTCCAGAGATTTTCTCCTGCAATGAAATAAAGCTCTTTTCATTTGTATTACCAATTTTATTAATAAATACATAAACAGATCAAAACTGGGCAAAAAGCAGTCTTATACCTAGCAGATGGGTTGTCCAAATTGATGTGATTCATTTTCCAAGTTTGCACAAAGATTAGTCCAGAAGCAGTGGGCACAAAGTAAGGACCAACTCTAGATGGGTGCCAGCCTATGATAGGGAAGATTCTATCTCATCCTCAGAAAAAACAAAAAGGTTACGTGACTTCAAAGCTCATTTGAACCTACAGTACCAGAACAGCTTGAAATACTCTGTGGCAGTGACATACTGTATGCTTGAAGGATGACCGTGATATGATACATGCTTGGTAGACATTTATACAGTTTATTCCAGAGAATAACCTGAAATGCTACAAAGGTAAGCGGTATATTACCAGAGATTAAAAAATGTTTAGGTTAAAAAACAATTGCCAAATAATGTCATTTTCAGATTTATTCCAAAAGTCCTTTTTCAGGGAACAAGTAAAGTTAAAAACCTACAGCTTTTCTGTAGCAATGATATCTAATTAAGCTTTGAACATTGATGCAAACAATTCCTACCAGTGTCCCAAAGTTTGTCGATTACTTACAAACCCTCTGTCTGTATCAAAGTAGTGCTGGAGCAATCTGTGCTGCTCCACCCTCTGAAGCATTACTGGGACGATGCTGCACTGCAGGAAGTCACTTACAATCTACAAACATTACACTCTGGAGAGCAGTTTTAATTGTATAAACATTTTATTAACTAAGTAAGTAACATTTGGAGGAATTTCTTTGATGACTTAGTTATGTAGTCTAGAAGTGGAAGTGAAACCTTATTTTACATTAACTTGTGATATCTATAAACCTTAACAAGACATTTTAACAAATTTATAAATTGTTATCCTTATCTAAAGATTATTATTTAAAACACTCTATTTATAAGA
Source organism: Polypterus senegalus (assembly GCF_016835505.1). Lineage (NCBI taxonomy): Eukaryota > Metazoa > Chordata > Cladistia > Polypteriformes > Polypteridae > Polypterus > Polypterus senegalus. The sequence goes on from NC_053164.1 coordinate 87,455,818, forward strand.
AACTTAGAAGTAATGCTTCATAGAAATTAGCAACACAATTTGTTCCAGCACTCCTTTTACAGAGAAAGAGAGAGTTTGTTAGAAATTAACAAAAGCTGGGGCAACTGTAGGAATTTTTTTTGCATCAACCTTTAAGGCTTAATTAACTTCCATTGTTGCCAACCAATAGATGCATTTCTTAGAAACAGAGTGGACATTTAAAAAGTCATCATTAGACAACGATATACTCATTTGTAGCTTTGTTAAATTATATTTATGCTTTTCATGAGTTTGTGCAACATGAAGCTTCACTTCCATTTCTAGACTATATAACTAAGCCATCATAGAAATTCTTTCAATTGTTATCCACCTTAATAAAAGGACACACATCAGTGCATCTGTGTATCTCTATGTCCGCTTGGTTGTCAATGCTGTGAAATTCCAATGGATGGCACATCACAAACGTTTGTACTATTAAAATGCATTGCATTTTCCATTTCAACAGATGGAACTTCAAAAACATTAATGCTGCTTTTACAAATCCTATATCAAATGGCATATAACAGAAAAAATATTTTATTACTTACAAATGTTTGTGATGTGCCGCCTGTTGAATTGACAAAAGCAATGCATTTTATTACTATGTACATTACACAATACATTCCAATAGATGGTGCACTGCAAAAGTTATTACTGCTTTTATAAATTCCATACCAAATGGCAAATAGTAGAGATATGAATTGCATTTTGTCATTCCAACAGATAAAACATGACAAATATTTGTTTTGTAGTAATGCATTTTATTACTGATGGAATGACAAATGCAATGAATTTTATTACTACATATTTTACTACATACAGTCCAATAGATGTTACACTGCAAACATTAACACTGAGGTTGATTATTTAGATCTTAATTTATCTTAGAAGGGCAGCACAGCTAGTTTAATTAAAAAAAAAATGTTTATAGAGCTCCAATGCTACCTTTAATAGATATCTGAACTAGATGGTTAATTTATTAACAAAAATTTATATGTAGGTTATTGTGGAGAGAATTTTTCATTTAAGTCAAATTGCGGTTCATAGGCATCTTTTATTTGACTTTAAATAAGCAACATTTTCTAATTTAATTTCTGCAGCACTAACAGCTTAAATGAAGCCTGCATGAGGTTTTACTCATTAAGCTCAAAGTAATTTATTGTGAGATATGAGAATTAAGTATTAAATATAAATTCAGTATTTTTAAATTATACTTATTTCACTTGCATATTAAGTTGGAAAGAAAATATCAAAATGTATTTATCTATTTTGCATTTTCCTGAATCTGGAACTTTTTTCTGTTATAATTGTCTCTAAGTATGTTAAGTATTAATGATGAACAATTTAGTTATTTTTTACCTTGCTCTTGGAACTCCTTGTTATCAGGCAATCATGGTTAAATGAAGCAAAAAAAGTGTAAACTCTTACTTAAATTATGTGCATTAAAGGCTGTGAATGTGATACACGAAGTACTTAAGTTTCATAAAAATGTAAAGATATACTGAGTCTGCAGAAAGAGCTGGTATATGTCTGTATAAATTACAAGAAAATTAGTATTTGATTGAGAAATTGATTGTAACAAAGGGCGGCATGGTGGCGCAGTGGGTAGTGCTGCTGCCTCACAGTTAGGAGACCTGGTTCTCCCTGCATGTTCTCCCCGTGTCTGCGTGGGTTTCCTCCAAGTGCTCCGGTTTCCTTCCACAGTCCAAAGACATGCAGATTAGGTGCATTGGCTATCCTAAATTGTCCCTAGGGTGTGTGTGCCCTGTGGTGGGATGGCAGCCTGTCCAGGGTTTGTTCCCTGCCTTGTGCCCTGTGTTGGCTGGGATTGGCTCCAGCAGACCCCCGTGACCCTGTAGTTCAGATATAGCGGGTTGGATAATGGATTGTAACATCACAGTGTAAATTGGACCATAATTTATGAACCCTGGTGAAAAGATAGTTATGATGTGTTATTAAATCTGTCTCCTCTTCTAAAAGGTCTGACAAACTGTTTTACAAGAAGGTCAGCATGGTGGTGCAGTGGGTTTGAATACTGTATCTAAACGTTGTCTGATTGTAGTTGCATGTTCTCTCCAATTGTGATGGGTGTTCCTTTGGACACTCTGGCTTACCTCATGAATCTTCAGAAATGTGCAGGTTTGGGTATGAGTGGCACACTGTCTAGGTCTGTTCCCAGAATTAACCATGGACCCCCCCCACACCAAACTTGAATTTGTTTAAGTGGGGATGAGAGTGAGATGAGATTTCTTACAAGAATTTAGATTTGTTCTGAAATTATTTGTTTACAACATTAGGTATGGATGTACACATTAATAAAACATATTTGTTGTAGACTGGAAGTCCCAAGCACTACAGAATTCCAAAGCACATAGCGCCAAACTTCCAGTAATGTACACTACAGGGGCATTTCACTGTCAAACCCCAGCTAGTAATAAAGAGTGAAGATTTATTTTTCACACAAAGTTTTCCAAACACAATTAAGCTCTGTAGAACACAAAAGGGCAAAGGAATTACCTGATGCAATAAGACAGTCCAAAGCAAACAAGTCCAAATACAGATATTGAAAGAGTTTTCAAGAAACAGAGCGAAAGTCAAAAATCCAAAGAATCACAAATCCTACAAAACTCACAAAAGCACAAGAACTTACCACTCCTCAGTGCATTCGAAATGAACCACCAGGAACTGTGTGAGGCTCTCCAGATTTATAGGGCGGTGGGTGGTTACTGGAAATAGTTGACAGGTGGCCACACCTCCTGGTAGACCAGCCACAAGATACATGGAAAATTATAGAGGCAGCTTACATCAAAGACAAAAAATAATCAAAAAAGTAACCATAACATAAATCAAAGAATTAAAAATGAGACAAAAAACATGAATCTGAACCTCAGCCAGGAGAGGAATCCTGGCTAAGACATGACACCATTACACTTTGTCACAATTACAGTATTCTTGTTCTCCTAGTTTTATACAGATCAAAGTGTAGCATGTAGCTGCAGTTCTATTCATCTGGCTAAGGCTGACGCCCAAAATAACACATTCTGAATGGTCCTTACATCTGTCTCTAATTTCCCATCTGAAAGTAACCCTTGGCAATGAGTGACATTTTTTGTATCATTAGTGTACAATTCCCTAATCTCTAAAATCCCCAAAAGAAACATCTCGAAGCTCTCTGGAGATACCAGTCAGCCTAACTGAGTACTGTATCTTCAGGCATGAGAAAATGCAAAATATAAAGGAGCACCAACATGTAATTTTGTATGTCACAATGTTTAGACATTTGGCTAAGTTCAAAGCCAGCATACTCCTATTGCCTGGTCAGGGCCTGAAGGGAGATCAAAAGATGCTAGCATTCCATTATATGCATGACTAGGCATAAATACATCAATTAGACACACTAGATGGCCAATGTGGCAGCATATTAAATGATAAAAAATTATTAATGACAAAACAACAGTGCTGTTAAACCTGATATCAAAAAAATTATGATTTACATATGTAGCAGCGTGCGCAGAAACAATGACATTTATTTAACTGCACATACATAAATTACAAATCCTATAATTTGATGATCCAAGATCAAATTACAAGCTATTTAAAGAAACAATTACATCAATTTTCAAAGGCACAGTGCTTTATCTGGACCAGAGAGTGAATAGAAAACTAAAGCAAATTGCCTTCCATTATTCTTACAAATTTTATTTTTTTTTTTTCAAAAAGAAGAAGCTTCACTTTAAACTGCTGTGATAAAAGATAGAGAGTGCATAAAGATTTGGGGAAGCCATAGGCAAACCCCGTATAATTGAAAAATTAATAATACAATTAACGTTCATTCACAGAAAGTTCTCTCCAGATATGAGTAAAGCAATAAACTGCCTGCAGATGGCGGTAGAACCAGTTAACAGGTCAGTGGAGAGGAAGAGGTGGGTTCAGATGAACTGAAGCTGGAAGTGATGCCATGACTCATCTCACTATCGATCATCATATCTGCAGATGAAATAAGAGGAGAGACATTAGGCGACAGCGCCAACCCTTGGTCAGGGATGGAGTTACAGGAAAATAAGCCCTTTGGTTGTATCCCAATCACAAATGTGAAACTACCTATATTTCTGTGGATGACATTTTCTTATGGTATGCAAACCTATGCTTAAAGTATGCACCAAACCACAGCAGAATTCAATTTAAAGTTAGTCAATATTAATTTGGTTTCTTTTTCCTCTCAGTCATGTAACTGTGGTGGCTCCTGTACGGCTTGATTATATGAATGCCGACCTCACTCTGATGGCATATGGGTATTTTTATGGTACACATTTCTTCATTAGTTTGTTACTAGTGTGAGCAGTGTTGACAACTTACTGTTAGCATATTTTGGTATGGGTGGCACAGTGGCACTCTTGTCTTGCAGTTAGGAGATTGGGTTGTCATTCGGGTCCACCCTGTGTGGAGTTTGCAAGTTCTCCTTGTGTCTATGTGGGTTTCCTTTGTGTGCTCCGTTTTCCACCTACTGTCCAAATACAAACAGGTTAGTTGAATTAGCGTCACTAAATTGGCCCTAGTGTGTGTTTAGTGTGGGTGTGTTTGCGCTGTGATGGGCTGTCATCCTGTAATGGGGTATTCCTACTCATGCCATCTGCTACCAGGGATAAGCATCAGCCCCCACCCCTTCGACCCTGGTCTGGGTTAAAAAATCACATGACATATTCTATTATATCTGCCTTGAAAATTTTTGCTGCAGTTAGACCTTGGAAAAATGATTCATTCAAATATCAATTTTAAATTTATGCAAAGTCTTTAGATTTTATCTTTTAATGAGATAAAATATTCTCTTCGAAGAATGGTACTTTCAGATTCTGTTCATCTTGGACCCTTTTCAGTGCTCCTTCTAAAATTATCTTTGCTTGATTCAGTAGTAATTCATTTTGTTCAGTTTTTCTTTTTGTTTATTTGTGTACATGATGCCTGATGATATCATTTTCTTGTTTCTTTCAACTGTTATCTGAGTTATTAGAGATTCCTTACCAGAATACTATGGCCACATGTAAATTTGTGATGAAGCCACCATATCTGTTTTATATAAAAATCGGAACTGGTTGTATCCCTTGTCTAAATTTTCAGCTAAGAAGAGAAGGACTCGTCCTGCTTTCAAATCAGATATAATTGTTTAAGTATATCTGTTTTTTGCCTTTGCTTAACACTAGACTTTTCTTCATATAATTCTAGTGTACTGCTTCCAATTCTTCTGCTGCTCAGACCACTTTATCTGTAAACACTTGATTTGTTTTTTTTAAGATATATCTATTCGTAAGTCGTATAGTCAGACTAGCTACATTTATCAGGTAGTTAACCAAGGAACAATTGTCATCGTCCATGGTAGTCTTATTTATTCTCCTTTTTGGCAGCTTTTTTTCTTGACAGTCCCTTTTTATTTCCTCACTGACCTTTTACTCACTGAGGTGAAAAGACGAAGTTTTGCTTTATCGTTGGTACTTAGAAACATCTTTGTTATTCTTTTAATTGTACTGTATATACTTGCGTTTAAATTCTCCCGCGGATAAGTTGGGACTTGATTTTACCGTATAATTTCCTGTATTTTATAATATCGGTGTTATAAGCTGAATGCGGAAAACTTACGCTGTTGGTCCAAGAGATTATGATATGCTAACACCCACTTGAGAGAGTAACCACTGAACACACAGCCTTTTTCTTCCTATGTATTGTGCCTATGTGACCACATGGTAATACCCGAACTTTTCTGAAGCGACTTTTGTACTGTTTTGTGTTTTTTGTATCTCACAACTTCATGCACCTTTATCGTAAGAGCATCCCTTATCTACAATGGAGCATTCGATCAGAAAAAAATATGAAGCTGATTTTAAATTAAAAGTCGTTGAAGTGGCAAAAGAAATTGGTAACTGCGCTGCTACAAACAAAATTGAATGTGTCTGAGAAACTGATGAGAGATTAGAGGAAGGAAGAAGATGTAAAAAAAAAAATGAAGTGTCAAATTTTTGAATGGGCGTATAAGTCAGGGTCTGATATTACGATCGGTTTTTCGGGTTTCAAGACCCAACTTATACACGAGTATATACGGTAATTACCTTTAATTCTTTGAGTGTAATTGCATTTTGAGTATAATAACCTTTGTTATTACCTTTTGAGTGTAAAACACTTTAAAATAATAGGGATGTACAGTCCCTAATTAAAGTATTCACCCCTTGGTAGTTTTTATATTTTATTGTTTGTGTTTTTGCCATCATTTTAAATGGTGACTTACATTTCTTGTTTTCCGATCATTTTTGCTGTAGATTTTGCTCTGTGAATTGTATCCCAAAATAATAACAATTAACAAGGAACAAGGTAGACACAGGAGCAAACATCACTGATGGCTGAAATACTGCAGTTGCTTGTGAGATCATTAGTAAATACAGCTCCTAGAAAAAGTATTCACTCCTTGGACATTTTCTCTTTATTATTACACATTCAATTATAGCACATTTCATTTGCTTTTATTGACACTGATCAACAAAAAAAGACTCTTTAATGTCAAAGAGAAAGCATATCTCTGCAGAGTGACCTAAATTAATTATACTGTAGATAGAAAGCATAAAAGCATTGATGACATAAATATGAATTTCTCTTTAAATCTGTTTTTAGTAGATGTACTTATGGAAGCCATGACAGCCTTTAGTTTCTGTCTTTACAGGTCCCTCTCTGTCTGCTTTGCACATCTGTATAGTGGATTTTTCTACCATTTTTCTTCATGAGACTACTCAAGCCGTGTCAGGTTGCACGGGGATCATGATGTTTTGAATTCCAGCGAAAGATTAAACTTGGATTGAGATCTGAACTCTTACTCTGCCATCCCAGAACAATCATTTTGTTGTTTTTAAGCCAATTATGTGTAGCTTTGGCTTCATACTTGATTTCGGTGTCATGCTGATAAACAAATCTTCTCTCAAGCCTCAGGTTTCTTGCAGTCTGCCTTAGTTTTCTTTCTATTGTGTGGCATTCATTTTATCTTCTACCCTCACAAGCTTTCCAGGGCCTGCTGCAGAGATGCATTCCCCTCAGCATGATGCTGCCACCACCATTCTTCAATGCGGGGACTGTGTGTTTTTGATTACATGGACGCCAAAAAGCCCATTTTGGTCACATTAGACCATAAAACCTTGTTCCAACTGACTTCTGCTGAAATGTCACGTCTGTAATTTCTCTAAGCCACTCTCCCACAAAGCTGCAGCTGGTGACAATTGACATGCAGCAATTGTATGCACAGTCTCTCCAACTTCAGCTCATAGCGTCTAACTCCTTCAGGATTCTTATAGATCTCCTAGTGGCATCCGACACAGCTCATCTTCTTGAAAGTTCGCTTAGTTTATGTGGACAGGCAGATTTACAGCTGTGCCATACTATTTCCATTTCTTAAAGACTGACTTAGCTGGACTCCAAGGGATATATAGTGATATATAGAGTTGCTTGGAGTGTTCATTGTGTAGGTTAGGTCACCATGCTGGCTCACCTTCCAGATGAGGTTCATCTATACTACAATCTGTTGACACCCCAGTCAGGTAAACTCCATTTAACTAATGATGTGACTTCTAAAACCAATTGGTTGTACCAATGATGATTTAGGTGTGTTATTTTAAGAGGGGTGAATACTTATTTGATCAATTCTTTTGTGTTTTATATGTGTATTTAATTTATAATCCTCTTCACCTTGACATTCAAGATTCATTTCAACTGAGATTCAATGCTTTACAACAATATGTGAAAACTTCCAAGGGGGTTGAAACATTTTAAAGACACTATATCTTTGGCATCTCCTCTTTTTATAACACATTTGGAAAGTGTATAGACAGATATGCATGTGAAAACAACAATGTAACCATGTACCAATGTACAAATTACATGCTACCAATGTGCAAAAAAGACAAGTACATGGCAAACAAAACCAGATTCAAGTAACAAAAGCACACATTCCACTCATCTGCACAATTCCCTGTAGTCCATGGGGGTCCTACAACCGGTAGATTCCAGCATTCTTAGTTGTGATTAGGCTTGGGGGAATGGTTACTGTCTCGATGATGGTGGAATAAGTCTTTTCATTGCCGTCTGGAACAGCAGAATTTTATTAATATCCCACTAGACTGCTCTGTTAGAGATTTCTTAACCTTGACAGCTTCCTTTGTACAGGGATGATTTCTATTTTATTTTTCCATGGATCAATTCAAGGAGGCTGAATGGAGTACAGAAGTGGTTGTTGAAATGACTTCTTGAGTAAATAAACCAAATTGAACAATATAATAGCCTTATTAAGGTATTGGGCACTTATTTCAAAGCTACCATCAAAGTCATGCTTGAAAGATAATTTATATTCCAATAATAGTTGTTTCATAAGTGCAATTTTAAATAATTAAGCCATTTTGTATACGCTTTCTCGAGAACACAAAAAGCACAAAATGCAACCTAGAGTGCTTTTGAGTATGTGCTGCAATTTTAACCTTGCCTTTAAAAATGCCGAATTACTTGCCTTTTATCCACAAGCACAGAAGTTTATCACAATATTACCTCAAACTTCATTTATTTTGAAACATTACCTTTCTGCAGCAGTCTCTGCTTCTTTTTCAACAGCATATTATGTCCATTTCAGATGATCTAAAAACACCCTGTTCAAGTGTGAGAGCCTAGTAAACAGTTTTGTTTCTGACCCAGTAATACTTTCAAAAGAAACCTTATTTTCTTGCTGTGATTTTTAGTATAAAACGCAATGGTATGTTTTTAAACATACTTCTTTATACAAAGATAATTGCACACATATCTGCAAAGGTTATAGTAATCATGCATGTTTATTTTGAAAATGCTTGGATGGAGCAGATTTTACTTCCATTTCTTCCAAGTGGCATGCTCATAGGACCTTTTGACCTGTACTGTACTCTATTTGTTTTTTTGAATAATTTTGTGTCACTCAGCTTTTATCACCTGGCCACTGCTTAGGTACCAAGCACTCTAGTGTCTAGACGGCAACCTTTACTTCTCAAGCCCCTTCTCTGTAAAATGTGGCAAACACCATCCTCACTATCTGCCCTTCACTGTTTCTCTGTCATGATTGAAGCTGTGCTCTGCCAGCCAGTATTCTTAACCCCACAGCTAGGTCAGATCTCTTAACAATTTAGGAATACTGATCATACTTACTTTAAACTTTAAATTTCAATGTACAGTGGACTTTTAAAATAATATCTTGAAAAAGCTGAGTTATACAGTGTGAACTTGACCCGGACACAGACAGGCGGACATGTTGTCTTAAAACCACCACACGTTTATTTTCCACAATTATTTACAATAAAGGTCACAAAGACCCAGTCCAGTGGTCACACAGACCTTAATCACGTGCACAAAACCCCAAATCACACACAAAGTCCTGGCCACAAATGCCTTTCTTCGGGCCGCCTCCACTCTCTCCTGCCTCGTCCTTCTTCCACCCGACTCTAGCCTCGAATGAATGGAGACGGCCCCTTTTATAGAGGACCCGGATGAGCCCCAGGTGTTCCCGGCAATCTTCTTCTAGCCACGCCCCAGCGTGGCGGAAGTGCAGGCTGTCCTCCCGGCTGCTCTCCGGGCGCCGTCATAAATCTTCCCCCCAGCACTTCCTGGTGTGGCGGAAGTGCTGGGGTAACAGGTCCCCAAGGCACTGGGGCGCCTCCTGGCGGTGACCACGGGCCCCTACAGGGAAAGGCTTCCATGCCCTTGACCCGTGGCCCCCAAAGCAACCCGGAAGGCAAACCCCACGTGATCCAGGCAGGGCTCTGACCCTCTTCCGGTCCCTCCTGGCGTCCCGGCCGGGTCATGGCCCCTGGCATCCCTGACAACCGATATTTTATGCATAAATCAGGCTTAAATGGCATGTATTAAGTATGAGATAGTTTTGTGTTGGTAGAGTAATATATTACTTTACTTTCCCCTTTTGTATTATTAATATGTAGCCTTTGTCAGAATGCCTCAAATCTCACAGATATACCACTGTTTATAAGGTATTGTAGTATATTAACTTCTCCCCACCTTCCCTTTTACATTTATAACCTCAGGCAATTAGGTGTAGTAAAAGACAAGCAAGAGTTAAGTTACACTTTAAATAATATATTATTGATAATATTCATAAATAATTACAATATGCAAAGTACATTTGAATATTGACATCCAAACAACCTGATAAATGGTGATGTGTAGTTTCAGGCGGCACACAAACTTGTTAGTTACTTAAAATGTCTCTAGTCTCTAGTCATTTCTAGCTTTCTTCAGAACAGGCCGCATGCCTGTCTCAATATGGCTGCCGAGCTGTGCTCTTCATTGTGTTGTCCTTTTCAGTTTATAGTGTGTGAGATGGTGTTTCATCAATTTGGTAAGAGAGAGAGAGAGCTGGGGTAAAGCAAACAAATTGATAGGTTTTCTGTCCAACTCCTAGAGCCAATAGGGTGTCATGGTACGTAAAGGCTTCTGATACAAACCAGTTCCAAACAGTCGTACTTCAAACCAACGGGGAGACAGTTCACACCTGCCCTCCAAACCATGTGTTAAGGTAAAGCTTGGCAGTTAGGAAGCCTGACTTTCCTGAGGGGGTTGATTGAGAGACTGAGAGGCACCTCCCCCATCCCTGTCATAAAATTCACTTTCCTGACTTAGTCCTAGGTGCGGTAAAACATTAATGCTTCTCATTAATGTAACACTAATATTACATTGCTTTGCCTAAGTAACAAATTGTATGCAAAATTTCACATCACAACAGAGGTAAATCAAAAAGTAAAGGCATTTGAAAATTATACAGTAAATGCAACAGATAGAAGCTGACACATTACATCAGCTGACCTGATGGCTTATGGGTAGTTCGAACATGCACAGTGCAGTGCTCTATGGTTAGTCTAGTTGAAGGAAAGGTGCTCTGCTATGGAATTGCACCACTGTTGAACAATGTGCCATAGGGGAATTTTTTTGGCCAGAGGGAGTGAAGCCTGCTGAAAATCAGCAAAGGATGGTGGCTTGTACCAATTACCCCAAGTCATCATGCACTGTAGCTTGTGCAGATTCATACCTAATATCTAAATGTACAGCAAGAGTGAACAATGTAATCTGTCAGTCTACTCTGAAGAAGTCATTTGTCATGTTGATGTGGGCCTGTGTTGGTGAGGTGGATGGTTGACCAGATCAGGCTTTGTTGGTTAAATATTTTTTTGTGTTAAACTTTTCCTTCAATTTATAAACTTTTAGTTGAGTCATGCTGTTTTCACTCCAGTACTGAGTTAACATCCTTTGGTGAATTTCATCAGTTTTCACTCCCTCTGCCCAAAGAAATCTCACTATGGCGTGTTATTCAAGAATGGTGCATACCTGCAGCAGAACATCCATGTTCATTTCACCTTGGCTTCAACTAGAATAATACAAGAGTGCTGCATTGTGTGTATTCAAACTACCAATAAGCCATTGTGAACGTGTTGTATTGCATCAGTTTCTATCCATTGCTTATTCAGATTGCCTTTACTTTTTGAGTTAACTTCACATTTATTTATGTTTGTAGACTGCAACCTTCAGAAAGCCCCTTAAATATGTATATTTATAAAACACAATTTCTATGAAATTTGGCACATGGGTATTTCTCACCATAAGTCAGGGTTTTGATATATAATTTGTACTCCTGGGGAGGCAAAGAGGGATGGAGGTGGGCGTGGAATGGGTGTCAGGATATACTACAGTCTGATCTTTGAACGGTGAAAAAATGCAACACTGTGGTGGTAAAGGAGTTGTTAGAGCAGGGAATTTGAGTTTGGGTTAACACCCATTACAGTAAAACATTATTTATTTAACCAAATATTGTCCTCAGTATTTTTTATTAAGGCATCAAAGTACACTGAGTTGGGCCATATAGATTCTGGTGCTTTTTATTGCATTTTAAGATCTTAAGAGTAATCGCTTACCACTTCACTATCGTCACAGTCTACTTGGCACTACTTCTCTAGCATATTTGAAGCTGTAGTATGTTACTCAGTAGCCTTTACCCCATAGCTGAGTCATGTCTCTCAATGATTTGGGACCATCATACGATACAAGATGATGCTTGCATGTGTGGTATTCCAACTATGTCTGCATTCGTTTTGGTCTGTTTTGTTTTTGATTGCCCTGTTTACATTTTTTTTTATCTACAATGTCTTTTCTACAGCACTTTGGTCAACTTCTGTTGTTTTTAAATGTGATCTTTAAATAAAATTGACACTGGTCATACTTAGCCTGAACATAATCATTTAAATTTACAGGAGACTTTTAAAATAATACCTGGGCAGTACTAAGAGATACGCATAAGATGAACTGGCACCTGCTATTATGTACAGTGTACAGTATATCCATGTATGAATGTATGCATGTGCGTATACACTCACCTAAAGGATTATTAGGAACACCATACTAATACGGTGTTTGACCCCCTTTCGCCTTCAGAACTGCCTTAATTCTACGTGGCATTGATTCAACAAGGTGCTGAAAACATTCTTTAGAAATGTTGGCCCATATTGATAGTGGGGGCCATTTTAGTACAGTGAACTCATTGTCATGTTCAAGAAACCAATTTGAAATGATTCGAGCTTTGTGACATGGTGCATTATCCTGCTGGACGTAGTCATCAGAGGATGGGTACATGGTGGTCATGAAGGGATGGACATGGTCAGAAACAATGCTCAGGTAGCCCGTGGCATTTAAACGATGCCCAATTGGCACAAAGGGGCCTAAAGTGTGCCAAGTAAACATCCCCCACACTATTACACTACCACCACCAGCCTTCACAGTGGTAACAAGGCATGATGGATCCATGTTCTCATTCTGTTTACGCCAAATTCTGACTCTACCATTTGAATGTCTCAACAGAAATTGAGACTCATTAGACCAGGCAACATTTTTCCAGTCTTCAACTGTCCAATTTTGGTGAGCTTGTGCAAATTGTAGCCTCTTTTTCCTATTTGTAGTGGAGATGAGTGGTACCCGGTGGGGTCTTCTGCTGTTGTAGCCCATCCGCCTCAAGGTTGTGCGTGTTGTGGCTTCACAAATGCTTTGCTGCATACCTCGGTTGTAACGAGTGGTTATTTCAGTCAAAGTTGCTCTTCTATCAGCTTGAATCAGTCGGCCCATTCTCCTCTGACCTCTAGCATCAACAAGGCATTTTCGCCCACAGGACTGCCGCATACTGGATGTTTTTCCCTTTTCACACCATTCTTTGTAAAGCCTAGAAATGGTTGTGTGTGAAAATCCCAGTAACTGAGCAGATTGTGAAATACTCAGACCGGCCCGTCTGGCACCAACAACCATGCCACGCTCAAAATTGCTTAAATCACCTTTCTTTCCCATTCTGACATTCAGTTTGGAGTTCAGGAGATTGTCTTGACCAGGACCACACCCCTAAATGCATTGAAGCAACTGCCATGTGATTGGTTGATTAGATAATTGCATTAATGAGAAATTGAACAGGTGTTCCTAATAATCCTTTAGGTGAGTGTATGTTTGTTCCAGTATCTCTCAGTGTATATATTTTCATGAAAACTGGAGGAGACCTAAGGGATTTTCCAACCTGGAATAAAAGTTTTATGGCGTTCCAATAAATGTTTGGTGAATCTGAAATCATCTGGTTTCTGTTGTCAAGCATGAATTGCCTTGTTTATAATGTTAGAAGTAAACTTTAAAGCTAATTAGTTAAAGATAAAATCTGACTAGAATGTGACAAAGGAGAATCCATATTTGTACCATGGATTCTAATCAATTCAAGTAACTTTATAGTCATACCATCCATGCACAGTTTTGCAGCACACAGTGGCACAAAGTAATGTTATCCAGGACTACTGTGCAACATATACATAAATGCAGGACAAGAGCAAGACAGGTGAAGAAATATATTATAAATTAATACATAAATAAATTCTAAATGAGTAAAAAGTAAAACATTGAAATAAATAGTAATAAAAATAATAAAAACAACTAATAAAAACACAACAGTAGTAACAAATTACACTTAATATAAGCTGACTCTTATTGATTCAGGCGCCGCCGTGAGTGGCAGCCTTTCCAGCAGCTCCGTGTACGACTTTATCTTTCTACCTTTTTCTCTATTTCACTGATCACTCCTACCACTTTCTTTTATGAGGACTCATTCCCTAAACTCTTTTTACTACTTGTACATGGATTTTTACACACAGAGACTCGTCTATTCAGGTAGTCAACTTCAAGCACTGAGAACAAATGCCCATGCAGATGTGGTTCCTTATTTACCCGATGAGGTAAGTAGGCGGTATCATGGCAGCAGAGCTATCACTACTAAAGGCTAAGCGTATTGCGAAAAAGTGACGATACAAGCCTTCGGTGCATTCTGTGATCCTGGGAAATGGGAACTCACTACCAAATAAAATCGATGAACTGGCCGCGCTGGTGAAAAATGTCAGGACCTACAGAGAATGCAGTTTGTTGTGTTTTTGTGAAATGTGGCTAACAACTAACATCCCAGATTCTAACTTGGAGCTACCCGGGTTTAGCAGACAGAGACACAAATACCTGTGGGAAGCTGAAAGGAGGGGGAGTCGCTCTCTATTTGAATACAAGGTGGTGCAACTGTGGACATGTAAATGTTAAAATCTCCACTTGCTGCAGGGACATCGAACTGTTGGCTGTAAGTCTGCGTCTTTATTACTTGCCCAGAGAGTTTGGGCACGTCATTGTTGTTATTGTTTACATCCCTCCTCGGGCGGACATGGAGATAGCGGGTGACATCATTCATTCCACTGTTGCTAAATTACAAACACAGCACCCTGAGGCGCTTGTGCTAATTGCTGGAGATTTTAACCATGTGACGCTGGACAAACCATTACCTGCCTTCTCCCAGTATGTGGATTGTAACACCCGGGGAAATAGGACTATCGACCTACTGTATGCAAACGTTAAAGACTCATACAGCGCCACCCCGCTTCCTGCGCTTGGGAAAGGAGATCATAACCTGTTTCTGCTTCAGCCTCACTACAAACCAAGAGTGAGGGAGCTACCTACAACCACACGCTCATTCAGGAAATGGTCCCCTGAGGCAGAGCAGGCTCTGAGAGACTGCTTTGGAACTACGGAATGGGATATCCTGCAGGGATCATATAGTGAGAACATTGCGGAGGTTGTTGACTGCGCTACTGACTACATCAACTTCTGAATGGATATTGCAGTTCCAGTAAGAACAGCGCTGCTATGCTAACAACAAGCCATGGGTTACAAGTGATATCAAGGGCCTTTTGAACCAGAAGAAAATAGCTTTTAAAGGCGGTGATCAGCATGAGCTCAAGCACGTGCAGAAGGAACTCTGAGTCAGGGCGGTGAAGGAGCAGTAGAGGAGAAAGGTGGAGCAGAAGTTGTAGAATAAAAGCATGAAGGAAGTGTGGTATGGGATGAAGATCATCACTGGCTGCAGCTCAAAGCAGGGTGCCACCATCAAGAGAGACGTGGAGAGAGCAAACCTGATGAACAACTTCTTTAACAGGCTTGACCACCCTAACCCACTCTCACCTCAGAGTACTGCACCCTCCACCCATCCAACTGCTGATACCAGCATAGGAGAGAGTTTCCCCCTACCCACAGTTACAGCAGCCCAGGTAAGCAGAGAGCTGAGGAGACTTTGTGCCAGCAAAGCAGCGAGTCCAGATAGAGTATCATCCCGACTGCTGAAGGCCTGTGTGCTGGTGCTGGGGAGTCCTCTACAGTGCATCTTCAACCTGAGCCTGGAACAGGGGAGAGTCCAGAGGCTTTGGAAAACATCTTGCATCACCCCAGTCCCAAAGGTATCACGTCCTAGTGAGCTGAATGACTTCTGACCTGTCGATCTGACGTCACATGTGATGAAGACCATGGAGCGGCTGCTGCTTCACCACCTGGGGTCACAAGTCCAACACGCCCTCGACCCTCTGCAGTTCGCATACCAGGAGAAGGTGGGAGCGGAGGATGCCATCATCTATATGCTACATTGATCCCTTTCCCACCTGGACAGAGGCAGTGATGCTGTAAGAATTATGTTTCTGGACTTCTCTACCGCCTTCAACACCACCCAACCTCTGCTCATTAGGGACAGGCTGACAGAGATGGGAGTAGATTCACACCTGGTGGCATGGATCGTGGACTATCTTACAGAAAGACCTCAGTATGTGCGCCTCGGGAACTGCAGATCTGACATTGTGGTCAGCAACACAGAAGTGCAGTAAGGGACTGTACTTTCTCCGGTCCTGTTCAGCCTATATATATCAGACTTCTAATACAACTCGGAGTCCTGCCACGTGCAGAAGTTCGCTGATGACACTGCTATCATGGGCTGCATCAGGAGTGGGCAGGAGGAGGAGTATAAAAACCTAATCAAGGACTTTGTTAAATGGTGCGACTCAAACCACGTACACCTGAACAGCAACAAAACCAAGGAGCTGGTGGTGGATTTTAGGAGGCCCAGGCCCCTCCTGGACCTCGTGATTATCAGAGGTGACTGTGTGCAGAGGGTGCAGACCTATAAATACCTGGGAGTGCAGCTGGATGATAAATTGGACTGGACTTCCAATACTGATGATCTGTGCAAGAGAGGGCAGAGCCAACTATACTTCCTTAGAAGACTGGCGTCCTTCAACATCTGCAATAAGATGCTGCAGATGTTCTATCAGACGTTTGTGGTGAGTGCCCTGTTCTACGCAGTGGTGTGCTGGGGAGGCAGCATAAAGAAGGAGGACGCCTCATGCCTGGACAAACTGGCGAGGAAGGCAGGCTCTATTGTAGGCATGGAGCTGGACAGTTTGAGAGCGACGGGCGCTGAGCAGGCTCCTGTCAACCATGGAGAATCCACTGCATCCACTGAACAGTATCATCTCCAGACAGAGGAGCAGCTTTAGCGATAGACTGCTGTCACTGCCCTGTTCCACTAACAGACTGAGTAGATCGTTCCTCCCCTACACTATGCGACTCTTCAGTTCCACTTGGTGGGGTAAACGTTAACATTATACAAAGTTATTGTCTGTTTTACCTGCATTTTTATCACTCTTAATTTAATATTGTTTTTTTTCAGTGTGCTGCTGTTGGAGTATGTGAATTTCCCCTTGGGATTAATAAAGTATCTATCTATCTATCTATCTATCTATCTATCTATCTATCTATCTATCTATCTATCTATCTATCTATCTGTTGTGGACTATGGCCGCCAGATGGAGCCCTCCCTGCAGCATGGAGGTGCCCCAAATGCCAGCAGGGAATTATGGACATTGGAGTTTTCCTTCACAGCCCTGCTGGGTACCCTGGGAGCCTCCAGAGGATGCTGCAGGGAGGCCAAGAGACTATTATTTGCCCTATAACTCGAAAGTACATCTTAGTCACAGCGACAGAGGAATTGTGACAGATAGGGGGCGCTGTTGTCCCCTTAAACCCTCAGACTTGACGCCAGACACCAGGTAAAAGTCCAAATATTTACTTTATTAAGACAAATACGTGTACAAAGCACCCTCCTCTCCACAATACTCATACAATACACTACAATTCTCAATAATAAACAATTCCTCCTTTCCCAGACGCGTTGCCACCCTACTATAGATTTACAGTGGTTGTTACAGACACAAATCAAATGTATGTTTTTATTGTATAATATTAACAATAAGAGCAGCTCAATATTCTAAATGGTAAATTTGCGCAGGAGCTGGTTTCAAACTCACAACCGGATTATAAGTCGGCAGTTCTAACCACAGCACCATGGAAGCTGTCGTATCATACTTGCACCTTTTGTGAAAGTGTTTATTTGATATTTGGCCATCAGCCTTCATACATTATACAGTTCATGTCTAGATTTTGTTATTTATTACTAAAACATGAAAAACATTTCTGTTTTAACGATGTGTTTACATAGATTGTTGTAGACACAAAACACACATCAGATTATTTCCCCTTACAATTCTGGGTAGCTCACTCCCAGATAATCAATCAAGGCAGGAACTGGGAGAACTTATTTGCCCATTCAGCGGCAGTGGTGGGATGGTATAGCAGGCTGCTTACTGCTTTTAGCTTATCAACACTTTTAGAAAACGAAAGACGCTGACGGAGAGGTGTGAAGGGATTTAAGGGGGGTCAGATTTACGAGTTTTATTGTTGGCTCTGGTAATTCTAGTGTTAAGGAGTAGAAGCTGTTGGAGTACCTGGGAGAACTGGTTTGGATGCTACAGAACCTTCTGCCAAATGGAAGTGGGACAAAGAGACAGAGGGAGAAGTGGGAGCGGTCCTACACAACGCTATAGGCTTTAAAGATGCAGCACTTAATAAAGATGTCTTTCATGGAAGGGAAAGAGAGAGCTCAATACATGTTTCTGCCGTATGTACTCTCTGTTGTAGGACATTGCGGTCAGAGGCTGGAGATCCCAAACCAGATGTTACTGGAGATGGCATTGCATCGTCTTGGCTAAGGATGTTGTGTTAATAGGCCAAGTACAGTCAGCTGCCAGATGCACATCAAGGAATTTGGTGTTCTTGACCAGTATCAACACTGATCCCTCAGTGTACACTGGGGTGTGTGCAGTATGAACCTTCCTGAAGTCAACAATCATTTCTATAATTTTGTCCATGTTAAGTGACAGATTGTTGCACTTGCACCAGTCTGTCAAACGTCATTTCTCCATTCTTTAAGGTAACTCATACCCATTGCTTATGAGACCTTCTACGGAAGTGTCATCAGCAAACTTAACTATGGTGTTAGAGCTGTGTGCAGCCATACAGTCATGAATCAGCAGAGTGAACAGAATATGCAACCTGGGGAGTACCAGTGCTTAGTGTGATGGCGCTGAAGATGGAGTTTCTGACACGGATTGTTTGGGGTCTCTCGGTCAGGAAGTCCAGTTGTATAGGGAATTATTGTAGTCTAGCACATTGAACTTCCCTATGAGCTTTTGAGGGATGATGATGTTGAATGTTGGAATGCATTATAGCATTTATGTCTCTTTTGTCCATATAAGGAGTAGATGATACGGCATCTTCATTGGAACAGTTTTGGCAAAAGACAAACTGGAAAGGCTTGTGTGATGTGGGAAGTCCAGCATTCAGGTGACCCAAGACTAGCTTGTCAAAGGACTTCATAATAACCAGCATAAATGTTATAAGATGATAGCCACTGAAGCAAAAGACAGGGGAATTCTTCAGCATGGGTATGAATTTGGTGGTTTTGAAGTATTTGATTGCCTGCCTTAGGGAAATGCTGAAGATATCTGTTAAGATAATCCATCAACTGGTTTGAACATTTTCTGAGCACTCAACAAGGTATGTTGTCTGGTCCAGCACCTTTGTGAGGATTCACATCCAAAAAAGATCTTCCCAGATCAGCTGTGGACAATTGCAGTATCTTTTCCTCTTGAGGAGGGATGGACTTCCTCGCAGGTATGTCTTTCAGGGCATCATACTGCACATAAAAATTATTTGGAACATCTGGAAGTGAGGTATCACCATCGCAAGAATGGGGTATGGTCTTATAGTTGGTGATGGCTTGGATGTCCTAACATATGTGTTTTAGGTGTCCTGAAAGTGGTTACAGATTTTCTTGCCAAGCTTAGCTGCTTTAATGCCCCAAAACAGGTTTCCCCCAGCTGTCCTGAGGATTACCTTGTCACTCGACCTAAAGACAGTATTATGGGCTTTTATCAGTGTATGTACCACCAGTGTCACCTGTGGTTTCTGTTTTGTATATGGTCTGGTGGTTTCTGAGACCATAATGTAGCCAGTGACTGATGATGCATACTACCCTAAGATGATCTAATAGCCATAGGTAACAGCTAATTTAAACAAGGCCCAGTCTGTGTGATCAAATTTCTTCTCATTACTCCATTTCAAATGGCTGTGATTTGTTGCTAGACTGTGGTCTGCAGGCAGACATTTTCAGTCAAACTGCTTCTCTAATTGCCAACCGTATGTTGCTTGCTCAGGCAAGAAAACATTTACAGAGGTGTTTTGAAAATATACCCAAGCAATGCCAGGAAGCACAGCTATTTAAACTAGATAATAATGTTACTTTTTGTCGTCTAATGAGTGGCAAAAATACCCATGTGAAAATTTCTTGGGTTCAAATACTTTATTGATTTATTTAAAGAAAATCAAATGAATGCCTCATAAAATATAATATTCAGTATATAAGTGATCAGTGGCATTTCTGCATTAATGGTGCAGCCCCACGGTGGCGCAGTGGTAGCGCTGCTGCCTCGCAGTTAGGAGACCTGGGTTCGCTTCCCGGGTCCTCCCTGCGTGGAGTTTGCATGTTCTCCCCATGTCTGCGTGGGTTTCCTCCCACAATCCAAAGACATGCAGGTTAGGTGGATTGGCAATTCTAAATTGGCCCTAGTGTATGCTGGGTGTGTTTGTGTGTGTCCTACGGTGGGTTGGCACCCTGCCCAGGATTGGTTCCTGCCTTGTGCCCTGTGTTGGCAGGGATTGGCTCCAGCAGACCCCCATGACCCTGTATTCAGATTCAGCAGGTTGGAAAATGGATGGATGGATGGTGCAGCCCCCAGCAGATGTGCAAAATAAGAACTAAGCTTCCCTCAGTAATTTAACTTATTATTAAAATGTTTATAACAACAGATTTCTCTTCTTAAGCAATTTGTCTACAATTGTCTGCCATATGCTCCATGTAATTACTTACTGTATTTAGAAAAACAATGCTTCTTTTTGTATGTGAAATAGTCTTCTGTGGGGCTGGACCAATTGGCCCTGCAGTGTCCTTTTTTATCATTGTATTACAATAATTAGATTTCAATGTAGACAGACCATGCACCAGCATTCCATTGTTTTATTCTTTTTTGGCATCTAAATTGCATGAACTTGCATGTTTGAATTATAATTAGCAAAACAGGGCCAGATATTTTTTGTTAGGTAAGTTAATTATAATGCTACAGAAGTACGTACATGTATAAGTACACTCTGATATGACTCTATCAAAGGTTTCTGCAAATGATGGAGTCCTCTACTCAACTCTCATCAGAAAGCAGAAAAAACATTATTATATATTAACAACATACTTGTCAAAATTTGATCAAATCTTCTGATCACCTGAGATCTGGAATCCATTCTGGTGATTATTTTGCACAACACCTGTAGAGCACCATTAACCAGGAATAAATAGTTAATTCCTTCTGACAGTTCTACTAATACATTAAACAATTGAAATATTCATTTGTTATGAGAAACCTACTCTGGGGATTTATTTATAGACAATAATAGGATATTTGATGTAATAGAATTTAAGAGTAGATGTCTCCTGGGAGTCAATCAAAGGAACAAAGATGAGTCATTACCTAAGTGTTATTAATGAGTAGCAGAGATGGGGACAGTAAGGAAGACATTGCAAAAAATAACTTAATCACTCATGCATTTTTTTACGAGTTTACCCAATTTAGGGTCAAGGGGACTGGAGCACAAGACAGGAAGGTGATGGTCATACACACATATGTGCGCTCACATAAACAGAGCCAATTTAGTTTTGCCAGTTAAGCTATCACTTAGACGAATAGCCAGGGAGACAATTGAGGGCAAAATCCATTCACATTTAGAGGATTACATAATGTGAATCACAGCATAGATTGCAAACAAACTATGAACATAGACCTATTTAATATTTCCTAAATAGTGGAATAAACCTTAGAATGAATTGTCTTGGTAGCTGGGATAATTTTAGGTAAGAGACCCATCCCTGAAAATAAGATCCCAGTTTAAGGAATTCTGATTTATGAGACAATTGAATATGGTAGTGATACTGTACTAATGTAGAAGAAGGTCAGTGTAAGAAGACTGTAAGATTTGAAAACAGATATAAGACTGCTAAATAATTTAAACAATTCAAGAAAGCAATCCGCCTATAGAATTTTTCCATTAAGTGTAGGACTTTACTCCTTCTTCCTTTGATCTCATGGGTTTAAACCAGATACTTCAATTTCCCATCTCCTCCTAAAAACAAGCATGTGGAAATTTCTGAATGGCTTCCTAAATGGCACACTGAGTTATTTTGAGTCTGAACATCAGTTCCCCAGGATGACCTGGTATACTTTTCAGGGTTTGTTCTTAACTTTTACCTTCAAGTCCAGCTCTGTGTGATTTTGTTATTTAAAAGAAGCTTCTATGGTTCATGAAAAGAGCTTCCTATCAGGTTTATGAGACCATTGTTAACTTCTCAATTGTTCTTTTCCCCTTGTTTCTAATAAATTGGTAGACTCAGATTAACAGAATGCATGTTGTTAAGCGAAACAACTACTTGGTTGCTTATCAGTATATTACACTGGAGGAGACAATATCTTTGGGCTTCTGGACTGAAGTAGTGGTTTATTTTTAAAAAGGGGGATTAGGAAGGTTTTCCAATCATCAAGGCCCCCACAGCCTTCCTAGAAGAGCCTATCCTAGGGTATTGGAATGGGATTACATCCAATGGGTGTCCCTCAGATCCAGGAAGATCAATGGGGTGCCATCCTGACCATAGAAGAGTGGATTAACTCTTTGTTCTTACATAGATATTTAGGGGCCATGGGAATTTGCCAGTCATATGTACATGTGCTTTGTGAACCTGACAAAACCTATGTCCATGTTACCTTGTGGGAGGTGCTAACAGAATATGGGATTCTAAGGCCATTTATGTGTGCTATTCAGTGTCTGTATTAGGAGAGCGAGTGATATGTTTGCATAATTGGGATTATAAGGTGCAGACCAGATTTAGGGGTTGTCCAAATTGAGAACATTTCTGTATATAGGACATTTTCATACAAATTATGTAGCTCAAAGTGCTTTACAAGATGAAGAAAGAAAAAAGAAAAAATATAAAAATTAAATTAGGCAATAATTAGCAGTAAAACTGGTAATTCTCCAGATCAAGAGAAATTAGTTGGGATACTTTGGCCATGAAGTTTCCTGAGGCTATGCACAACACACAGCCAACAATGAGAAGACTCAGGTCAGAGCCAAGACATACTGAAAAAATGATATCTCTTTCCTGGTTTGGGAACACCTGGGAATGCCCCAGGAGTTCCTGGCGAAAGTTGGCTGCTTGGACATACCAGATCAGCATGTTTCCACCCCGGCCCTCATCAGGATAGCCAGTTTGG
Source organism: Polypterus senegalus (assembly GCF_016835505.1). Taxonomy (NCBI): domain Eukaryota; kingdom Metazoa; phylum Chordata; class Cladistia; order Polypteriformes; family Polypteridae; genus Polypterus; species Polypterus senegalus. The sequence continues at coordinate 87,478,974 of NC_053164.1, forward strand.
AAACGATCACCTTTCTGTAGGAAAAATCACCCAAAGCTATTTTACAAGTACATAGCTATAGTGCATTTTTTAACATGCTGTATGTGTTTTTGCTTTTGGTTCTCAGGCAGGATAAGTGATTCATATGATTCATCCAGGGACACAGAGTTAGGCAGAATTGTGGATTGAGTCAGCAGCCTTGCACTTTAAGGTCCAGTGTCATTGTGATTTCTTTAATGGGCTATTCTCACCTTTGACTTGATTCTTGACTCCTTCAGACATGCTGTAAGGTGATGTAAATCTCTATTATATTCATGCCATGCTTTTAGGTGTCATGAGACCTTTATGTTTGAAAGTACCTTTTGCAACCCACTGCTTTTCATTGCTCAGCATAAAAATAATCTGATGGGTATAATATTAGATGTCATAAACATAATTCAGTTTCACTGAAAATGTTATAACAATGTCAAGTCTAGTTAGTGGAAAGATAAAAATAAAGAAATTGGTATGGAGATTTATATTAACAATGGCTTTATGCTGACACAGGCACAAAATGAATATATTGCAAGAACAGTGAACATTGAATGCATTCAAATATAAGGCAAAATGCGTTGATAACACAAAACTGTTAATGAAAAGTTAAAAACAAGCTAAATAAGATGAAATTTTCTTATCTCGACCATGAAAATAATTCCATGTCTAAGAATGTGTTGTGCTTACTGGAGACAAATAAAGAACTATCTATCTATCAGTTTATCCTAACCAAAAAAATCCCCTATTGCCCCTGTGCATGCGTAGATTAGTGATATGTTCAATGGTGTCACATATAATGTCAAAGTATTATTGAAGCTCTCTGTCTGAACTTTATTTTAACAATAAAGACTCACTCTTTTTAAAACAACTTAATAAGAAGTTTTTGTGATGAATTTCATTGTCCTAATTTAAGCACTCTTGACTATTTAAGCCTTCTTATGAAACTCTGCATAACCAATCAACCTCTTTAAGTTTCAGTTTTTAGTTTAGTGTATTTAACCAAGGATCTATTAATATGGCATGATGGCATGGTAATAACATGCTTTATGGGATGTGTTTCATTCTGCAGCTCTCCTTGCCATCCTGCTTGCCTTCATAAAAGGTGTTTTTTTCTGTTTCCTTCTCCACTGCTATTAACTGGCCTTTCCTTATTTTGCCTTACTTTAGCAATATGAACATAAACATTTATTATTCATATTATTATTCATAGTCACATTTTTCAGTAGCCTTCACACGTGAGAAAGTAGATAACCTCCCAGTGGTAAAATGGAATAATAATGAGGTACTGAGTGATTTGGAAAATGTAGAGGGAGAAGTACTGTGCCGATTAAAGAGGTGGAAATCATACAAATCACTAGGACCAGATAATATTTACCCTCGAGTTCTTAAGGAGGTTAGAAAGTACATATATAAACCCTTGACCCACATTTTTAGAAAGTCACTGCACCCTAGACTGAAAAAATGGCAAATATTATTCCATTATATAAAAAGGGTAATCAGGCAGATCCAAGCAACTATAGGCCAGTAAGTTTAACGTTCATCACAGGTGAATTAATGGAAGGAATTATTGTGGGAAACACTGAGCAACACATGGCAAGAACAGGAGTTTATCTGAATGGTCAGCATGGGTTCAGAAAAGAGAGGTCATGTTTTACCAACATGCTGGAATACTGCGAGGAAGCAACAAAAGGATATGATCAAATTGGAGCATATGAAATGGTTTATCTTGACTTTCAGAAAGCATTTGATAAGGTGTCACATGACATGGTTGTGTATCAAACTTTAAAAAGTGGGAGTTCAAGGTGTAGTGATCTTCTTGATAATAGTGATCTTGCTTCAGTTCAGAAAGGCACAGCAGCAAAAATACTTCCAAGGTTACCCACTAGAGGGCAGGTAACACTGTCAAAATACCCCGACTAGGAATCAAGAGGGCTGAGATGAATGTTGATAAAATGAAAGGTTTATTTTAGCAAAAAAAAGGCTATGCAAGCCCCAAAACTCCAAAGAGCATGAAGGAGATGACCGAGAAGGCTAGGCAATACACAGTAAACAAAGTCCCAATACAGAATCCAAAAATTAGAGTCAAAAACAGAGCAAGGGTTCAAAAAATCAATAATCACAGTCCAAAAACAAAGTTGAAAAACAAAGCATAGGATTGAAAAATCCAGAAAACAAGCAATGGCAACAGCAATAACACAGAAACTCACCCAAACTCTCCACTCCCTAACACATTCATTGAACCATGAGGAACCTGTTTAAGTTTGTAGATGATGCCAAGGTAGGTGGATTAGCAGATAATTGAGAATTCATTGAATCATTACATAGGGACTTAGACAGCATACAGGCTTGAAAGTATTACATGTAAAAAGTAAAAATGTTAGGTTTTAGTACATAATGGGAAGTCTAAAAGTCAAAAGTATACATTATGAGAACAATTTAGGAGTCATAGTGGACTTGACGCTATCAACTGCTAGACAATGTTCAAAAGACTGTTACTTTAAATGAGTTTATGAAGAGCACAGGAACACAGTTGGAAACATGTTAATGGTAAATTTCACACAAACATTGGAAATTTTTCATCACATAGATAACTATAGACACTTGAAATAAGCTACCAAGTAGTGTGGTAGACAGTAGGACTTTAGGGACCTTCAAAACTAGATTTTATTTTATTTTGAAGGATTAAGTAAATTTGACTGGCAAGCTTTGTTGGGCTGAATGGCCTTTTCTTGTCTAGATTCTAATTATAAAAATATATATATAGTATAAATTTAGATATATGTACATAGATTATTTGACAAAAATACTGTACTGTACACTTGCACCCATAAAAACTGCTGCTATCTTCATGATAAAATGATTAAATTGTTTTTATATTATGTCCATAACTGCAACTTGAGGGCGACACATCTGCTGTAGATGCCATAAAAAGGTTAGAATCAGAACTTGGCAATCTCAAGATCTGTCAAATAAACATACTACGATATGTGAAGGAAAGTGCTAGGAAGTGCAATGAGCTACACACTTATCATTGTATTATTTGTTTCTCAAATTTGTTTACAGTTTGCATCTTATTATCCAATTCAATGAAGTCATCCTGATGTGGCATTGTGAACATCATCATGGTACATTTGTAGTGGCGCTACTGGGTAAAGAAACGTCAGCTCCTAGCAGTCCCTGCAGTCGCTCTGATTGGTCACCTGCTGAGGGCACAGGGGCTGCTGGGAACAAGGAGGCAGGTGCGATTTAACAGGAGGCCAGTTCTACAGGAAAGAGAGAAGTCTTTTGTTGTTTTGTGTCTGGAGTTACCTGTCTTTTTGCCTTCCTGTTTACTATAAGTGGATTTTGTTTGTCCTGGATGGTCTCCTGTTTTGGGTATATGGACTGTCTGGTGTCTTCCTGCTCCACGAGGACTGTCTGAGGATAAAGGGAACTGGGGTGGGATCTTTTTAGTTGTTGTAGTTTTATTTCATTTATTATTATTTAATACATTCTTCATTTCTGTTTTATTACCAGTTGTTTTTTTTTGTCTCTGTGAGGGAGTGTGTGTGAGTCGGGCCAAGGCCTGGTGTGTTCCTAGGATCCCCTCCGAAAAAATAAATAAATCACCATTAAAGGTGGTAAGAATCTTAGCTGGGTTTTAGTCCTCTACACATTCATGTGTGTGACTAGGAAGTGATGTCATGGCAGTCATTTTGATAATCACTAGTATTTAATGTTACAGTCTCCAGACACATAGGTTTTAGTTTAGCTAATGAGTAAAAGCTACTAAAAAAAGTCTTAGGACCATCTGGCTAACCTATCAAGTATAGCCCAAGAAGCTGCTACCGGTAGCAGTTAATACATTGAGTTACTGATTCATTATTTTATTATGGAATGACTGTTACAATGCATTGAAAACATGTTTGACAGAATTAAAGGGATTTTTACAGAGGTCCTGTCATTAAGCTTCTAGTACTAGTGTGGTGCATTTCAACAGCATATAGGTGTGATTGTGAGACAATGCTGATGATGATGGATTAAGGAACACCCTCCCACTTCTTGGGAAATTTCTGGAAAGACCAGATAAACAGCTTTATAAAAGAACAATTGATCTTTAAAAGGGTTGTCCCAGTGTCTCTGTCATCACTTTCCAAACTCTATTGAGGTGTGTTGCCTCCATGGCTCTTCTTGAATGATGCATTGACACCTTGCAGACTAAGACTCCATTCACAGGATTTCTGCTCGCCATTGCAGACTACGTGTAGGTTGTGTGGAAGAAACAGGGGCCGTACATTGTCCTGTGAAAATAAAGCACATTTTTTTTACTTCTTTTTGTTGTCCTTACAGCACACAATGCACACAATTCTTTCACAATAAGCTCAGTCCTGTCTCTCTCTTTTCTTCTTCTTGCTTTTTCTTCTTTCTTTTTCTTCTGATGCCTACATCCTTCTCCACAGGCTTTGTCCACCACCTCCTGACTGTGGCTCTTTGAACAGGAGTAAGTCTGTCTCTTTTATACTGCACCCAGAAGTACCGCAGGTGCTCTTCAGTCATCTGGCAGCACTTCCAGGTGTGGCAGAAGTGCTGCATGGGCACGCGGAAGTACTCCAGGTGCACCTGGTTCATCTTCTGGCAGTACTTCCGAGTGTGGAGAAAGTGCTGCAGTCCAGGGCTCTGCAACTGGCCCTGATGCAATCCAGGGGGGTTGCCCTGTTGTTTTCCAGGGGAGGTATTGCCTTGAATATATCCTCTCCCTTGGTCCTTCCATCACAAGGGCGTCCTGGCCGGGCAAGGTCACCAGTCTTCTGCCACAACTGGTATTATGTATCAAGCAGCCATGGGCTGGTGTCAAGTCATTTCAGTCATTTTCAAAACCACAAATGAGGACAATGTGGATAATAGTATAATCGGGGCAACATTCTTGAATGCCACATCAACATAACAGCAAAAAAAATGGTTTGGGACATTATCTTGTGTGACAGTTTCATTTCTCTTGTGATTCTTAGAAGCAGTTTGATCATTCAGCCATACAAAGAAGAGTTGTCCCTCATAATTTAACTTTTTTGCACAACCCTCTGGTACCAATACTGGTTTTGCTGCTTCATATGGGAGGTGTAGCTGCGTTTTCCCAAAATTATGAAAGTTCAGCAGCTTCAACTCAAAAAAATGGGATTGAACAGCCTGACACATTGAAATGATTCCACAGACAAAATATCTTCGTTTTTAAAAGGTTAGTTAAGTTTTAAAGTAAAACAATTCACACAAAAAAGGAAAATTAAAATAGCAAAAAAGGAAAAATTAATGTTAAGAAAAATTAAATTCTAAGCTTAAACTTGTTACATCTCAAAAAATCGTTACTATTTACTTAACATTTCTGAACCATTTCAAAACGTTTCTGGACCATTTCTAAACGGTCAGAAAACTGTATGCTTATCCCATTTCTAAGCTTAAAATGGGTCTTTCAAGTCCTTCTTTACTGGGACCTGTTCTAAACAAACTGAGCTTATTATCACTGTTACTCAGTTATAGTAAGAAGGTTCTATCTCTTGCTAACTTATAGGGGGAAAAGACTATACCATAAGTTATGACTATGAAAGGAATTTATATTCTGTTCAAATTAAGCAAACAACAATATGAGTTTAACTGAAAACTTTAACTTTCTAAGATTGGCTCTTACAGGAGGCACAAGTATATGTCATGAATTTGTTAAATCTTGGTTTGACTGCTGTAACTGTCTGCTCAGTGGCCTTCCTTGAAGAAACAATTATGAAATTGTGCCTATCAGATTCTTTAAAGATATCACACGTGCAATGCCTGATGTTTCTTTTGTCCAATGGTTTTCACTGCTTTTTTATCTTTTCACCGGATAAAAGATAGAACGTTTTGATCCTGCTATAGAAACAAAATAATTTTTGTCTGGTAGAACTGATTTTCTATGCTTTGACTTTCTCAACTGTTTTAAGTTTTTTTGATACTCTTAAATTTCTTTGGAAATGAACAAATTGCTTTTCTTACTATGGACATTACATGCTCAGAAGTGACTGTTGTTGGACTAAAATGTTAGTGTCAGTATGCATTATTGAACATTCAGTAATTGGACTGTGTATTTTTATCATTCTTTAATTTTTTTATAATAATTGATAGCTTGTGTGTCAGTAGTGTCTGCCTTTTAATGTTCATTTTCTATTAAAATTAAAGTTTTAGTACATCATGAAAAACTTCATATAAGGTTAGTTTTAACAGTGGAAAATGCTAATACAATTCAGAAGTCCACTGGGTGTTCATCTGTGCTCATAGCAGAAAAGTCAACCTTCGAGATGTAAATGAGGCTTTGCCTGCCAAATGGCTATTCTTGCACTACCCATACTAGACATGCTGTCTTTTCTAATCAATTACTCTGAAGCTGACATATGTGAATGGGAGAAAGGAGGATTTTCTGATGAAAGTCAAACTCTGAGATCCCCTCCAGGGATCAAACAACCTTACCCTCTTTGTAAAATGAACCAGATTATTTGTACTTCTGGTCACAGCTCTGTGGGTATTGAGATAACAATTACTGAAGTTTGTATTGCTGCTCCACATGATGTGTTGCTTTGAGCAAAGATACAAAATTAATTGTAATCTAAAATTAAATCTGTCCGTGAGAGTGTTGGGGTAGTGAGAGCATTGAAAGGCTGCATGGCTTAAAAGGCCACAGTAACAAGCCTTTAGCAGATCTTAGCATAACAACCTTCAGCAGAGCACAGTAGGCATCAGCTTATGTGATGTTTATGTTTGTCAATTAACTTCAAACTTTCTTTCCTAAAACTATTTCTATAACAACTGTTTGTACTGCTTTTTGATGTACCACCCCAACCAATAGACTGTACCATGTAGATTTTTAACTAGTTACAGCAACAAATGTATTAGCCAGTTAGCAGAGAATAAGAAAAATTGTAAACAGTCATATTTTTTTGTTAAAAAACTTAACATCTTAATGGAGAGAACAGTAAACGATTTAACTGGGAGTTGTCATGGTCAGTTTTTTGGAGCTCACCCTGGATGACCTGGAGAACATCCACAACCTATGAAGTTGTGCCTGGGCCAAAATCCAGTAGCCTATGGTGTCATATCCTTTGTTAATTTCTATTGGGCATTATGAGTCGAGGGGGTGAACCTAGGTTGTTAGCACACTATATAACTTTGAGTTGATCAGTTGATCATACTTAGACATACTTAATTACAGTTTATTTAATTTCACTTTTTTGACACTGATTAAAAGAATAAGACTCCTTAATGTTAAAGTTCAAAGAGATCTCTATAAAGTGGTCTAAATTAAATAAAAAATAATAAAAAAAAAAATTGCTCACAACTATATATTTACTCCCTTGTAAGGCAATGTTTAGTAGAAGCACATTTGGCAGCCATGACAGCCTTCAGTCTGTGTTCACAGGTCTCTGTCAGCTTTGCACACCTGTGGCCTTGCTTCTAAAAGTTTGTGTGGATTCAAGCATGAAAATATGTGCACATCAAAAAAATTGCAAAAAATGTACGCCCGAAAAAAAATCAGATTTATAAAAACTACTACAAGTGCATTTCTACGTAATTTACCATTTATAAATCACAATTGCCTTATAATTATGCATATGTGAATGCACCTCAAATGTTGGATTGGATTGAGATCTGGCTTGGTCACTTCATGGCTTTAACATTGCTGTTTTTAAGCCATTCATGTGTAGTTTTGGCTTTATGCTGGGGGTTATTACCTTGCTGAAAAACAAATCTCTCATGGAGCAGGTTTCTTCATCCAGTATTTCCTCTGGATTTCTCCTTTATTTTGTTGCTTTCTTTTTACCCTCTAGTATCACAAACCTTCCAGGGCCTGCTGCAGCAAGGTACCCCCTACAGTGTGATGCTCACACCACCATGATTCATGTTGGGGATGATGTGTTTTTTATACTATATAGTGATTAGTTTATGCTAAACAATGCATTTAGTCTGAGAGCCAAATGGTTCATTTTGGTCTTATTGTTCATAGGACCTTCTTCCAGTTGACTTCAGCATCTCCCTTGTGACTCGTGGCAAACTCTTGCAGAGATGACATTTTTTTTAACAGTGGCTTCTCTTTGCGATTCTCCCATAAAGCAGTGACTGATAAAGCACCCAGGCATGCACAGTGCCTCCACTTTTATCCATTGCAGTTTGTAACTCCTTCAAAGTTCTCATAGGTCTCTTGTTGGCCTCCCTCATCGGTCTTGTTTCTTGCATGATCACTCAGTTTTTGTGGACAGCTTGTTATAGGCACATTTATAACTGTGCAATACATTTTTCCATTTCCTAAGGACTAACTGGACTCCGAGGGACAATCAGTGACTTGGATATTTTATTTGTATCCCTTTTGTGATGACCCAAGTCTCTAAAAACCTAGAAGCAGTCATCCAGTAATGGGACAGAGGATCAGTGAAACAGAAATCAGAGGCTGATCATAGAAGAGCTTGTGCAAATGTACAGGTAATAGGGCAAATATGACAAAAACATAGTTCTGTACACCTTATCCTGGTTTGTGCATGTGTATAAACGTTAGGGTTAGGCCATTATACTGATCAGTTCACCACAAGCTGGCTCTTCCCGATAAGGTGCACTTATCCTACAACGAATTAAATCCCAGACATGGGATTTCCATTGAATGAAAGATGTGACTTCTAAAACCAATTGGCTGAACCAGTGGTGATTTAGGTGTACTGTAGGGTGAATAACTTATGAGACCAATCATTTTGTGTCTTATATTAGTAATTCATTTAGACCACTTTTTGCGGAGATCTCTTTTGACTTTGACATTAAAGTCTTTTTATGTTGATAGGTATCACACAAAGCCAAATTAAATCCACTCTGTTTCAATGTTGTATAACAATAAAATGTGAAATCCCCAATTAGGGTGAATACTTTTTACAGGCACAGTATTTTGGGGGTGTCTGAGCTATGGACTGTTGGAAGCTGTTGTTTTCTTTTCAGTCATTTTTTTTCACTTTTTTTTATTCCTTTGACATTTTGCATTGTATTTTTATTACTTTATGACTCATTTTCAAACCTGCTTCATTGTTTCTTCAATATGTCACCAAGCAGCCTCAAGGGTTTTCAGTTTTCTTGCTTCCACACTTTCACCCAGCCCATGGGAGAACTCTATTTTGTAGTATAAATGATGGGATATTTGATGTTGGTTTCAAGAACATACAGTAGTCCTGGATCCCTCTTCTATCTGGTCATGTAACTACAAGCCAGCAGCAGGATTAGAGTGAACCGAACCGATTCCTGGCTGCTGCTGTCATTGCCTGACATTTCTGACCTACTTCCAGGATATGCAAACTATACTGTATATTTCTGCACAGGCTTCATATGTATCTAGGTAGTATGTACAGTGCACCATATAAATAATAACATGCAGACTGTCAAAACCAAAAGCACTGAGCCAGCTGTCAAATGTGCATGGGGTTCTGCTCACTGCCTTTGTCAGCATGTAAATCCCATCACTAATGCTAAACTCTGAAGGTTTTCCTTTGAATTGCCAAGTCAGCATAACTTGCTGATGTGATAGATGGGGCTGACTCAAAAGGCAGTGTTCCAAACATTTTGAAAGTTTCTGCAGAATAATGTGTCTGTTCTATCATTTTTTACTTTCATTACAGTAACAGAAAGGAGACCTTACCAAGAAAATGTGCCCTGCTTTTCTACTGTTTGTGTAGGTGGAACCTGAACGTGCAATGGGATAACAGCAACAACCTTTACTTCTATAGCACATTTTCATACAAAGATGTAGCACAAAGTGCTTTACACAATGTCAAAGAAGTAGTTACAAATTAAAATTATATAAAAAATGAATAAATAACATACAAAAATAATACACACTTACATATGATCTTCTTATATAATACGCTACCATGACTGCCAGTTTGTCTGTCCAGGATTTTAAATCACCTATAGCTCGCAAACCGTTTGACCTATTGACCTGAAATTTGGTACACATATAATACGTGACATCTACTGTCCGCTTTCGGGGTGATGATTGGCCTCTAAGGTGATTACTTTTTATTTTGTTTTATTGTAGAATCAACTCTCGGCAGTGGCCAGCAGGATGGCCGTGTGGCGCATGCATACAGGCACCGTTCTCATCCTTACAACCTTTGCCATCACTTTCCCCTACCTCTTCATAGCTTAAATCATTCTTGAGGCAGATTGAAGACTTAAGTGTCAGCTTAAGTGAAAAATTAAAGAAAACATACTAAGTAATTGCAACATAAACGCTCACTTAATCAGTTTTAATGTGAAAAGATGCCAATGAAAGATGAGAAGAAGCAGGCCGCTAGGGTGAAGAAAAGAAGAGCTGCTCAGAAGGCAGCAGGCGCATCAACCTCTGAGCAAACTTGTGCTAAACGTACAGAGAAAGAGGATGAAAACTATGAATGCTCAAGTCAAGTGTATTTATTGCACGTTATCGTGCAGTGCGCTATTACTTGTAGATATATAATTAATAGAGAAGTAGAGCCTAGAAATGGTTTTTAAGTCTCTATGAGTTGGATGATAAGGTCAGATGGCTGGGGAGGGGAGGCAAGAAAAAAAAACTCCAGTTAAGCAGGAAGAAAAAACAAAATCTATAGAGGTTCCAAGGGCGAAGGACCACCCACTCCCAACAGGACAATCTATCTAACATCAATGTTCTTAAGTATTTTATTTTATTATATATTTTTAGGATTATTCTTAAAGGATTCATTGCAGTGGGTCTTATGGGAAAAATTCAATCATCACAGATGGCTACAAAGTACTTGGATCAGATGGTGGCAAGATATAGAATATCTCCTTGAAAGGACATCCCTGTTTAATGCTTTCTTATTTTATATAATGAACCCTAGAAATGATTTGCAGTATTTTCATGTCTCTCTGTATCTGTTTTTTGACCTGCTCCTTAAGTTCAGGGTTGCTGGAAGAACATACCTGTCCATTGTAAGGCACACTCATACAAAAGCACTCTACAGTATTTAGGAGTATCCAGAGAAAAAAAACAATGTAGACACAGGGAAAGGGTACAAGTTAACAAGATACATGGCTTAGGTGAGATTATGTAGATTTGAAAATAAAATACGCTTTTGATTGTTGAAACAAACCACTTTAATTAAAGGCTCAAATTTGTTAGATATGATGGAAGGAAGCATTTCGGAGGCATTGACACACCTACACAACCCAGAGCAGACATTCTGACATTGTTTGTTTTACCGAATGGCTTGAAAAAAAAATGCTTGGCAATGTTTACGTTTTACGCCACTTCTTTTCTTTGCTGAATCCATACTGGGGCTATACAGCAGCAAATAAATGATTAAATGAGGAATGAGCAGGAATGCCTATTTGCAGGTGCAAGCAAGACCCAACAACTAATTATCGGCTATAGTGCCATCAAAACACAAACAACACCTCCAGAAAACAGTGGTGCACCAACGCAGTACATTTGAAAATGTGCTCCAAAATCCATGCTGGAAATCTGAAGGAACCGGATTATCAATGGCCGTAATTTTGAATGTCAAACTGTGTTAAATAACAGAGAGACTCATTGGAATTAAAACTCCTTTCTTCTTATGTGAATGCCACACATTTCCCTGGAGGCAGAACAATATTTATTTATTTATTTTTGTGAAGTTAAACACTGAATTTCTCTGCAAATTTCAATTTCATGCAGATCATTTCACTCATCACTAAATTTATGAAAATTGTAAAACATATGAATATAAATCAATGTTGAGCTCAAAATATATAATGTACAAGTTAGATGACGGATGGAGAACTGCGTATACTGTAGTTGTAGTCAGCCTGCTACAATAAAGAAAATTCTAAAAAAAAAAGACTATCACAAAAACAGCCAAGTCTCCTTCTTTGTTAGGTGCATCCATTTCAAGACACTTTACATATTGTATTTCTGATTTGCCCCTTGTTACCTGGGATAAAAAATGGCTGTGGTTTTATGACGTTGCATGGCATTACACAAAATAGGAAGTATTAGAGGTGAGGGAAATATTAACATCATCATAATTACTGGTCATTTTCCAGGTTTACCCAGGGTAACCTGTTAATCTTTTTCCTGCACTCTTCACAGTCCTTTGTGTTCTGTTGGGTAAGATACATTCTGTTATATCATCTGACACCTTATCCAGCCACATCTTCTTTGGCCTCCCTAGAACTCTACATGTGCACAAACTCGTATAATCTAAGAGTGGAGAAATAAGACCCCTTAGCTGATATTGCTCATCACATTCGGCAGTATCGTTCTGGAGCTTTTGCAGATGTTTTTTTTTCCTTCTTGTCTTTACTCACCAGGGGCCTCATATATAAACGGTGCGTACGCACAGAAATGTTGCGTAAGAACTTTTACACTTTGAAATCGCAATGTATAAAACCTACACTTGGCGTAAAGCCACGCACTTTTCCACGGTACCTCATACCTTGTCGTACGCAAGTTCTCCGCTTGGTTTTGCAGACTGGCGGCACCCAGCGTCAAAGCAGTGCTACTGTTCCTGTGTGGTTACACCTTATTTTCCTGATGCGGCTTTATAAATACACTGAAACTAACCGCATATTGTTTATTAGTGTAATGCATCTGATTGTAATTAACTTGTAACAATATAATGGTCTAGGGAATAGCCATAGTATTCCAAATACCATAACTGCTTTAGCGTTGTTACTCGCACTGCACCTTCTTCTTCTTCTTCTTCTTTCAGCTGTTCCCGTTAGGAGTTGCCACAGCGCATCATCTTTTTCCATATTACTCTCACTGCACCACTCGGAGTATTTATATCACTGTATCTGATTGTGAATCACAGCAGCAGCTGATCGGAAAGAGAATTATCAGTATACAGCTTCAAGGACACACTGTTTCAGCCATGGCGAAACGTTTCAAAGCCTTTCCTGTACGGACCTCGCGGTTCAGAAACAGTTTCATCCCAAGAACTTTAAATGCACTCAATCAATTGCACCTTGTAGAACTGTTTGTACTTATAAGTACAATCACCCCACTGTAAACTTGCACTACAGTTATAATATCGCAAAACCTGAGCCACTTTATAAAGCGCGTATTTACATATCATTTTTAAAGTGAAATGCAGCAAAATATGTTTATTATATTATACAGATAAAACTTTAACATCATTTAAATAATCTATATTCTTCACTGGCAGTGTCGTGAAGGATAGAATAATTAAACGTATTATGAAGTTATTTCAATGTTCCTTAAACGTTTTGAAGAATCGACACTCTAAGCTTACAGATGGCTTAACTTCTATTACAGAGCTGATTGTGTGGTGATTGGGTATTTGGGGAAAGAAAAGCAAGGACTGTAGTGGCGGCTACGCCAATATATATTGAATATAAAACAGAAAGAGAAAATAACAACACAGCTAAAAACGCATCGACAAATTTCTGCAAAAGTTAAATGCTTGTGTCATGAGCACGAGGCAGCTATGCAGTGTCTGCAACGGACGTGGCCATCCACCGTGCATAAGATAACATATTGACATTGGCGGGCGAAGGAGCCACCGATTCTTCCTCTGCCCAGTGCCACCACAAGCCTAGAGCCGCCCCTGAGTACTGCTGCAATAAATTATTTCATCAAAGGTCGCACACAATCATTGCGCCGTGAAACTCATGTTTAATAAATAACGTGCTTTAACTCCCATCATCATAAAAATGATATCATGTATACATCCCAGTATTTTAGTTATTCAGAGAGCTGTAATATCACAAATGTAATGGATTCTGTGTCCAGTTGGAGGAAGAGAGCCGGTTTAAGAAGCAAGTAGTGATTCACACACATAGAGCACATAGAAGATCAAATACAAAACAATGTATTTAACGTGCTACTTTAATTACGATGTGATTTGAGAAACTGGTTAATTAAACGATTTTAAGATGAAGTTTATGATGTTCTACTTTAATGACAAAATAAACTACGTGATTAAAGTGGAAATGTCGAGATTGAAGTTGACATTTCGTGCTTTTTCCCCACTGTGTGCCTTTTTTCTCTGTACTCTGATAAGCTTTCATATGACACTCAGACAGTGGGCTACAACTCGCCTTTTCACTGCGACTTTGATATGTGACTTCTTTTTTATTTCCGGCACTGTGCGATTTTGTGAACGTGAGCTTTCAAGTTTCTCCAACACGCTATGTCACTCGATCAACTTCCTTTTGTTGATTATACCATGGTTTATTTGAACAAATAGTATGTTTTTCCTTTGCCTCCACTTGGTATTCGCTGAAATTCTTATATTTTCCCCCATGCTTTTCCCATTGTCTTTTCACAGAAAGCTGAGCTTAAGGGTGATTTATATTCATTTGCATATTCAAAGAGGCGTAATTCTGGGAGGAGTTGGGGCATTACATAAAGCGCATGCACGAGCGTTACTTTTCACACTGATCGGAATTTATGTAGCGGAAGAATGTGGAAGTTGGAGTACGCACAGATTTCTGCATCTGGATTTTTCTGTGCGTAAGCACATTTCGGCTTTTGTGCTTACGCAATGTTATAGTGCGACTTCTACGCATGCAGTCATACATGAGGCCCCAGAGCTCCTGGGGATGATTTATTTGCTTGCATTCTTATTGGGTAAATGCTTTGTTTGGTCCTGTCCTGATTGATATGAAGGCTAAGATGTTTAAAATAAAAAAGTAAAAGAATTCAAGGTATCACTTTTTTTTCCCAGATTAATTTATCACTATTTTTAGTTTATCATGAAAATAGCACATTAACAGTTTAATATATTCATTCGTACTTATACAAAGATGATTTCAACTTTATTTTCAGTCAAATAATAAATTGAAATATATTTCAATATTGAATTTTAGTGTTTCAGATATTAAAAGAAAAATAAACATATTATCATATTACAAAAGTTTTGTATCTTGGTGTCACTGGCAGTTTCCGTCCCTCAAAAAAGCAGATTCCATCAGTATTACATCTAAATCCACTTTTTGCAGCCTTATGTTTTTCCACTGTTTTTTGAGCTGTTTTTTTTTTCTCTGCAATGTAGTGATGTGTGCTCATTAGGAGTTAGTTTACTTAGGTACTCACTCTAACGATGTAGTAAGTGTCGACTCTGTAATAAAACTGTCGTTCCTAGCGCCTTTTTCCCAAGCTATTGTTAGTTCTTCCTCCATCCACCATGGATTGCATATTTTTGAAAGACCCCTTTTCAATCAAGGAGACCTACAAGAACACTTTTGTGAATATGTTTCTTTAAAATGCTAACAGAGCTATGATGCCCTAGACTATTGGACACACCTTACTCTGACACACTAAGGAAGCTGAATTGCTTTATTTCAGAGCAAAGAAGGCTACATGATGACCAATTCGAAGTCTTCAAAATTCTGAAAGGCATCAATAAAATGGATTCAACTGAATTGTTGCAATTAAGGCTTGAATTATGTTCACAAGGATACTGGTGGACAGTCATGTGAAGATCCTTAAAGGCAAAAACAAAGAAGTAAATTGTCTAGCAAAGGGTTCTGGGAACTTTGAAAAAAATTCTCAGACATTTAGATGGCACTGACGTATTTAAAAAAAATATCTGGATAAGATAATGAAGCTACTTAGCTTTTAGCTTACTTAACATGCGTAATGGTTTGACTAGTCTCCACTCATTTGTGAAACTTCTTTGACCACAATGTTTTCACTCTGGTTTCTCCCACATTAAGATATGAAGATACTGGCAGTTCTAAATCGGTCCAGTATGTGTAAATGACTAAATTTTAAAGTGACTGTGTTTTTCTAATGAATTTGTTTAGGCTATCAAACTACACTCCAAATTATACACTTCCAGGCATAAGACCTTTCACAGCCAGACTGATTAGATAGCAGTCTCAGCCTATTGCTGGGAAGTCTGTCATCTGTTTGATATTCCTGCTTTTGTACAATTTTGGCCTCTATTCCCAGTGGTAGAAAACAGTTTGCTACAGTACAGTGGCTGCACTTTGAAGCCTGACAAACACACTGTGTTGAAACAATGGATCTGAAGTAATATAAGAATTTCAAAAATTAGAGAACATACCACAGCATACTCACTTTTGACATTTACTCTTAATTTATTATTTCGAAAATACGTTTTGCAACTCTGAGGTATTGTATTTTATTAGGAGATTTTTGTGAGCAGTAGATGAAGTTAAGTTTAATTACAAACAACCAAATAAAGGTCATCTATAATAAACTGGTGTCTGGGTTAGTGGTGGTTTCCATCTTGTGCCTAATGCTATCTTGTAAGGAGAAGATAGATAGATAGATTGATAGATAGATACTGTAGATAGATAGATAATTTATCCCCAGGGGAAATTCACATACTCCAGCAGCAGCATAGTGATAAAGAACAATATTAAATTAAAGAGTGATAAAAATGTAGGTAAAAACAGACGATAACTTTGTATAATGTTAACATTTATCCCTCCGGGTGGAATTGAAGAGTCGTATAGTGTGGGGGAGGAACGATCTCCTCAGTCTGTGAGTGGAGCAGGACAGTGACAGCAATCTGTCGCTGAAACTGCTCTTCTGTCTGGAGATGGTACTGTTTAGTGGATGCAGTGGATTCTCCATTATTGACAGGAGGCTGCTCAGTGCCCGATGCTCTGCCACGGATGTCAAATTGTCCAGCTCCGTACCTACAATACAGCCTGCCTTCCTCACCAGTTTGTCCAGGCATAAGGCATCCCTCTTCTTTATGCTGCCTTCACAGCACACCACCGCGTAGAAGATGGCACTCACCTCAACCGTCTGATAGAACATCTGCAGCATCTTATTGCATATGTTGAAGGATGCCAGCCTTCTAAGGAAGAATAGTCGGCTCCGTCCTCTCTTGCACAGAGCACCAGTATTGGAAGTCCAGTCCAATTTATCATCCAGCTGCACTCCCAGGTATTTATAGGTCTGCTCCCTCTGCACCTAGTTGCCTCTTATAATCATGGGGTCCAGGAGAGGCCTGGGTCTCTTAAAATCCACCATCAGCTCCTTGGTTTTGCTGGTGTTCAGGTGTAAGTGGTTTGAGTCGCACCATTTAACAAAGTCCTTGATTAGGTTCCGATACTCTTCCTCCTGCCTACTCCTGATGCAGCCCATGATAGCTGTGTCATCAGCAAACTTTTGCACGTGGCAGGACTCCGAATTGTATTGAAAGTCCGATGTATAAAGGCTCAACAGGACCAGAAAAAGTACAGTCCCCTGCAGCGCTCCTGTGTTGCTGACCACAATGTCAGACCCGCAGTTCTCGAGACGCACATACTGAGGTCTGTCTGTAAGATAGTCCACGATCCATGCCACCAGGTATGAATCTACTCCCATCTCTGTCGGCTTGTTCCTAAGGAGCAGAGGTTGGATGGTGTTGAAGGCACTAGAGAAGTACCTCCATGGTCTCCATCACATATGATGTCAGAGCGACAGGCCGAAAGTCATTCAGCTCACTAGGACGTGATACCTTTGGGACTGGGGTGATGCAAGATGTTTTCCAAAGCCTCGGGACCCTGTTCCAGGCTCAGGTTGAAGATGCACTGTGGAGGACTCCCCAGCTCCAATGCACAGGCTTTCAGCAGTCGTGGCAGTACTCCATCTGGACCAGCTGCTTTACTGGCACAAAGTCTCCTCAGCTCTCTGCTCACCTGGGCTGCTGTAATTGTGGGTGGGGATGTCACACCTATTCTGGTATTAGCAGAAGGATGGGTGTAGGATGCAGTACTACAAGGTGAAAGTGGGTTAGGGTGGTCAAACCTGTTAAAGAAGTTAATTTGGTTTGCGCTCTCCACACAATCATAACTGCTCCTTTGCCGCCCTGAGCTGGACTCAGAGATCCTACTGCATGCACTTGAGCTCATGCTGATCACTGCCTTTAAAAGCCCTTTTTTGGGTTTTTGGTCTCGTCTGTTGCGAGAGATGGACGTCTGAAGTGGAGTTCCACTAGCAGCGGTGTTATTTTTCATATTATCTGCTTATTATCCTGAGATATCCTGTATTTATCCAACCCGAAGGGCACTGCTACAGTATATGTAAGCATATGTAAACATGGCCAAAAAGAAAGGGGGTCCAAAACTAAAGCTGCACCCAAGCTAAGATCAGCAAGCCCTAGTTCAAGATACGGCCTTTCAGAGACTGACCTGGATCAGATGGGCAAAAGCCTAGACTCCTCGGGACCACGGTCCACTACATTGTCGCTGGCTGAGAGCGAAATGTGGAGCGAATGTACAAGCGTGAGTGAAGCAGGTCTCGATAGCTGGCTGATTGGAGAAGATCACCTGAAACTGAAAAAGGCCTTGCAGTCCACGGTTTCCATTACTCCACGCGAGCCGGGAAGATCGGGGACACTGGCTACAATAGAGCCTGCCGCTTCACCTATGGTGCAAAAAAGCAAAATTGATCTGTCTGAACTGAAGGTGATGTTCGCTGATCTCATGCAAGAGATAAAGAAAAGCGAGAAGGCAAATGAGAAGGCAAGGGAAAAAGCAAATGAGAAGCTGCAACAGGAGCTGCAACAGGACATAAAGAAAAGCGAGAAGGCAAATGAGAAGCTGCAACAGGAGCTGCGATAGATGCGGCAGAAGGATAATAAAGTCTTTAAAGATATGCTGGGTAAAATTGAAGAGCACATTCAGGAAACCTCGGTAAAACTGAACACGCTTGCTGATCAACTGGAGGATGTCAAGGAGACATTCACGACTCGGATTAAAACAGCCGAAAATTTAGCTGCTAGTGCTGAAGAAAAAGCAGCAACTGTCAGCTCCGAATGCAAACAACTCGGGGACAGACTGGCTGCTTTGGAAGATAGAAGCAGAAGGAATAATGTCAGAATTGAAGGTCTGCCTGAGAATCAAGTCCAAACCTTATGAAATTCACAGCTGAACTTTTTTCTGAAATAATTGGAGAGGACTTTAAAGGAGATTCTGAGATAGCAGCGGCTTATTGCTTATGCGGATCACATACCGTTAGACCTAGATCTTTTATTATTTGCTTTGAAAGATTATCATTTAAACTAGAGGTGATGCTACTCCTGAGACACAAGCAAGAGATTATATATGAAAATAACCACATTCGTATCTTCCCTGATTTCTCTCCAGAAACAGCTACTAAACGCGCAGCCTTCTACAACATTAAACAGCGGTTACGGCAAGCCAATATCAAATACAGCCTCTTGTATCCTGTCAAACTGAAAGTGGAATTACAGGGTCAATTCTATGTCTTCGCTAGCAAGGAAGAAGCAGAAAAGGAATTAAGAAAGCTGATCCCGAGACTATTCTGATACATAATAGTGAGTCATAGCCGTTAATGATATGGCAAGGATTAATAATCTACTGTCTGATCTTTTTGTTTAAAATACAGGTTTTTATCATTTTATATTCTCATTATCACTCATTATTACTGTAATCTGCAATCTGCAATCTGTTTATGTTTTATTGTGCTTAATTACTTTTTTTTTCTTTTTTTTATCTAATTATTTTCTCTACCCTAAACGAGACTGTTCAACATCATACCCTTGGTTTATTGTTATTGCTATTATTGCATTAATTCTGGACCACTTTCTAACACCATTCCCCAGGTTTATTATCCGGGTGTATTATCTTAATGCACTAAGATTGCTGAAGATTATATATATTTTAAGTGCAAGTTTTTAATGATTTTTTTCATTTATTTAGACTATATTGGTAATAGATATCTCTATTTTTAACCCTAAAGCGCTGCATGGGGCTTGTTTTGCTTTGGACGTGCTCTGTCTCTGGGTATGTCAGAGGACTGGGACTGTGTGAAGTGGGTTTAGCCTCACTTGGGAGGCAAAAGGGGGGGGTTAGAGAAGAGAGCAGGCTGATCTATACCTAATCTATCCTTTAATCTTTATAATTATAACTACCAACGTAATAATAAGCTGCATGGCAACAACTCTTGGGGAAATAGGAAATTAAGGCAAGCTGTCTCACTTCCAGTTAAGACTATAAAATGACATCAAAAACTCAGAATCAGTGTCTCCATGATGGGACAGTTAACTTGTGAGCTGGAATGTTAAAGGCCTGAATCACGAATTAAAGAGAAAGAAAGTACTCTCTCACCTAACAGGTCTAAATGCTAAAATAGTATTTTTACAGGAGACCCACTTACTAAGCAAGGATCAGTTCCGCTGCAAAAGACTGGACTGGCCAAATGTTCCATTCTAGTTTTACAAAGAAAACTAGAGGTGTGGGAATTCTCATACATAGAACAGTACCATTTGTAGCATCAGATGTAGTATTGGATCCTGAAGGGAGATATGTGATGGTCATGGGAGACTTATCTAACTGTAAAATGATTTTGATAAATGTTTATGCACCTAATGTTGATGATAAGGAATTTATACAAAATTTATTTGCATCCATTCCCAATCTGAACACTCATAAAATTATAATGGCTGGGGACTTTAATTGTTTTTAAATCCACTTTTAGATAGGACTTCTACCACAGGGGGAACAGCATCTAACACTGCAAAGATAATTACAAAGTTTATAACTGATCACAACTTATCAGACCCTGGAGGTTTTAAACCCAAATTCAAGAACATATTCTTTCTACTCACCAGTACATCATTGCTACTCAAGGATTGATTACTTCTTTATAGATAATAACTTCTTGCCTATGATTAAATCTTGCAAATACGATGCTATTGTTATTTCTGACCATGCACCTCTGATCTTGGAGCGAAATTACTAAGCCCCATACACTCACCCCGCAGATGGCGCCTCAACCCGCTTCTATTAGCTGACGAGAATTGTACAGAATTTATATCCAAACAAATCAAATTCTTCCTAGAGACAAATACATCCTCAGAGATCTCTGCAGGAATACTCTGGGAAACTCTTAAGGCCTTCTTAAGAGGACAGATTATCTCATATCTTTCCCACAGAAATAAATAGAAACCAAGAAAGTAGCAGAGATAAAAAGCGAAATTACTAAAATAGATGAAGAACATGCCAGACTTCCAAGCGAGACTCTACATAGGAGAAGGCAGGCTCTACATTCAGAATTAAACCTCTTGACAACTAAAGAAACTGAACAACTAATTTATAAATCCAGACATCATTACTATGAACATGGAGAGAAAGCTAATAAGCTTTTAGCTCAACAAATTCACAAGCAAGAAGTGCGCAACGCAATCTCAGTAATCACCAACACGAACGGAGATAAAATCATCGAACACAAAAATATAATGCACACTTTCAGAGACTACTATAAATCCCTATATACTACTGAGTTTAAAGAAGACAATACACAATCTAATGCATTTCTGGATACATTACAGATACCACAAATAGACACTTTTAGTGGAGGAACTTGATAAACCTCTGGCATTATCAGAATTACTAGATGCTATAAAGTCACTCCAAGGGGAAAGCAGCAGGCCCTGATGGCTACCCTGCAGAATTTTACAAGAAATTCTCAGCTCAGCTAGCTTCCCTCCTATTAGCAACATTTACAGAAGCCAGAGATAACCAAACTCTTCCTCAAACCTTTTCCAAGCACTAATCACTGTTTTCCAAAACAAAATAAGGACTTATTACAATGTGCATCATACAGACCAATTTCACTTCTGAATAATGACGTTAAAATACTCTCTAAAATCATAGCTAGAAGGATGGAGAAAGTGCTCCCTCGTAATATCACAAGACCAAACTGGATTTATTAGGGGCCGACACTTATCTTCAAATCTTCACACCTGTTTAATGTAATATACTCACCAACTAAATCAAACACCCCAGAAATATTATTATCATTGGATGCAGAAAAAGCATTTGACATGATTGAATGGAAATACCTTTTACTACATTGGAGAAGTTTGGGTTTGGCCCAACATTTGTGCATGGATTAAATTACTGTATACAACCCAGAAGCTTCAGTTTGCATCAACAACATTTGCTCAGACTACTTTAAACTAGAACGTGGCACTAGACAAGGATGCCCTTGTCACGCTACTGTTTGCAATTGCCATTGAACCACTGGCAATACATTGTCGAAATACTGATCAGATAAAGGGGATTAGCAGAGAAGGACTGGAACAGAAAATCTCATTATATGCAGATGATATGGTACTGTATATATCAGACCCAGAAAATTCTGTGCCTGCAGTCTTAACAGCACTCACAGAATTTCAAAAGATCTCTGGTCTCAGAATTAATCTGAATAAAAGTGTACTCTTTCCAGTGAATTCTCAAGCATATAATATTAGATTAGACACCCTACCTTTTATCATTGCAGAACAGTTTAAATACCTAGGGTAAACATCACAAGTAAACATAAAGCTCTTTATCAACAAAATTTTCGTCTGCATGGAAAAAATTAAACAAGACTTGCATAGATGGTCAACCCTTCATCTCACACTAGCTGGAAGAATTAACACTGTTAAGATGAATATTCTTCCTAAGCTCCTTTTTATTTCAAAACATCCAATATACATTAATAAATCATTTTTAAGCAATTAGATTCAACAATAACCTCATTTATTTGGAATTCAAAACATCCACGCATCAAAGAGCGACCCTACAAAGACAAAAGGCAGAAGGGGCATGGCTCTACCTAACTTCCAGTTTTATTACTGGGCAGCAAATATACAGCGATAAGAACCTGGACACAAATAGAAGAACATACACAGGCTTGGACGCAATAGAAGTAAAATCCTGCAGTACTTTGTATTCCTGCTCTGTGCCCAATAAACAAGTTATCGGCAATATACTAATAACCCAATTGTGCTCCACTCACTTAGAATCTGGAACCAATGTAGAAAGCATTTTAAGACGGAGAAGCTTTTATCTGTGGCACCTCTGCAAGAGAACCACCTCTTTCAACCTTCACAAACATATGCAGTTTTAATATCTGGAAAAAATTGGAATTAACTTGCTTAGAGATCTTTATATAGACAACGTCTTTGCATCCTATGAACAATTACATTCCAAATTTAACAAGCTACACATTTCTTTCACTATCTTCAAATCAGGAACTTTGTTAAACAGAACCTTCCAGATTTTCCTCATCTTGCACCCCCATCCATGCTGGAAAAATATTGCTCAATCTCAAGGACTTAGACACCATCTCTACAATATATAAAATCATTTTACAATCCCGCCCTTTCAAAGATCCAAGAGGACACTGGGAAAAAGATCTCTCAATTAATATATCAGAAAAGGAGTGGAAAGTAGCAATGCAGAAAATTCACATGAGCTCCATATGCAAAGCATACAATTATACAACTCAAAATTATATATCAAGCACATCTGTCTCGACTAAAACTCTCCAAAATGTTTCCAGGGCATGATCCAACCTGCGAACGTTGCAACCAAGTCCCAGCCTCACTGGGTCACATGTTCTGGGCCTGCACCAAATTAACATTATTCTGGACAAAATGTTTACATTTCAGATAGCCTTGGACTCACAATCCCTCCTAACCCATTAACAGCTGTGTTTGTGGTTCTTCCAGATGGGTTTAAAGTGGAGAAAGACAAACAAACTGTGATTGCATTCACTACACTTTGGCACGCAGACTCATTCTGATAAACTGGAAGAACCCAAACTCTCCTCTTTCAAGTCAGTGGGAAACTGATGTGTTATATTATTTGAAATTGGAAAAAATCAAATACTCAGTTAGAGGATCTGTACAGACTTTTTTCAAAACATGGCAGGATCTAATCAGTAATATTTTAAAATAAGCTCTTAAAGCACAGAGGAAGCAATTATTTCTGTATTTCTTTGTCTTCTGCATTCATCTCTATTGGCTTATCAAACTTATTAATTCAGGTATGTTTACAAGCCTTAAATTTTACGCTGTTTGCCTTGCTCTCTCTCTCAGGGGTGGGGGTCGACTTGTTCTGAACTTAATTTTACTTTTTGTAAAAATTGATTGATATGTATGGAATGATTGCAATAAAATTTATAAAACTTCAAAAAAAAAAAAAAAGCCCTTTTTTATGCAGGATATTCCAGTCCGTAGTTCCAAAGCAGTCTCTCAGAGAAAACGGATGGGTGGATAAACACAGATTACATGGAGAAGCTCTGATCAACGGAGTTGTAGTACATGGGAGAACAAAGATACTAGATTGTTTAGCCTGATTAGACAGCATCTGAAACAGATTTATAACAAAATAGTAGAGACAAACAGTTACACAAGAACAAGATAGGCACAGGATGAAAGCCTACGCTCTTAAATATTGTTAACTTTTTAGTTTTCAGTATGGCAACTTCACTTTCAGCATTTTACCTATCAACCAGACACATTTAAAATATAAACCCTGTACCAGATATGATGCAGGACAATTTAAGACAGCAATGTAAGCACAACATATTTTAATTGTAATTTAACAAACTTATTTAGGTGGAAAATTGTGACATAAAAAATGAATTAAACCCCAAAGTGTATTTGTTCGAGTGAGTTCCAATTACTGAACAAGTTGTAGTAAATGCCCAAATAAAAAAGGATTACCTGCAAAGTGGTCTAAATGAATTACAAGTATAAAACACACAAACATGATAGAGGGAGTACTAATTTAATTTAAGTACATTAAACATTCTGGTGATCTGTTATTAGTACAGTAGCAACTTGAAAGCAGAGAATAAATTGTGTAAATAAATAATAGATTCCATTAAGAGCTGTAAAAAAGTATTTTAGGACCCGAGTTTGAGACCCTGGCAGTCACATTAGTTGCCAATTGATAATCAATGGACTCGAATGGGATCAGTACTTTCCTTTTTCCTATCTTTTTTACACTGCAAAAAATGAAAGCTAAGCAGGTGAAAAGTATTTATATTATGACCTTAAATCTTGTTTTCCTTATTATTAGAATTATTGACTTTTTTAAAAAAAAATTGTATTTATGATTTTGCTCTGGACACAGTGGCTCCCCTTAAAACAAAAGTGATCAAAGCACATAGAAACTCTCCCTGGTTTAATGAAAATACTCGAGCTCTTAAATTAGAGTGTCGAAAACTGGAGCGCAGACGGAGAACAACAAAGCTACATGTCTTTCAAATTGCATGGACAGAGAGTGTTAATAAATATAAAAAAGCCCTCTTTAAAGCTCGCTCAGAATACTATTCTACATTAATAGATAGCAATAGTAAAAATCATTGGGTACTGTTTAGAACAGTGGCTACATTAACAAATTAGAATTCAGATCAACAGTGCAAAATACCAACAGATATTAGCAGTACAGACTTTATGAACTTCTTCAATGAGAAAGTTAAAAATATAAGATCCCAGATCTCAGCATCACAGTACAAACCAAATACTAGCTTAGCATACCCTGCTGCACATTGCATTCTGCACTTTAGTAATTTTAATCCTGTAACTGAGCAGGAAGTCTTAACTTTAATTACTAAAATGAAGCCCACTACTTGTTCCCTAGATCCAGTGCCAACAAAACTAGTAAAAAGTGCCATGGATGTTCTTGCAGTGCCTATTTTAACCATTATCAATAGTTCATTACTGCATGGCACCGTACCTGATGCACTAAAAGTGTCAGTCATTAAACCTTTACTTAAAAAGTCAGACCTAGACCCACACATACTAAATAATTATAGGCCTATTTCAAATTCGCCAGTCAGCTTCAGTCACACCTTATGCATTACAATTTATTTGAGAAATTCCAGTCTGGTTTTCGCACTGGTCATAGTACAGAAACTGCACTAACACGGGTTGTAAATGACATTCTGATATCCTTTGACGAAGGAAACTCCACTGTAATTATGTTGTTAGACTTAAGTGCAGCATTTGACACCACTGACCATTCTATTTTACTGCACAGGCTAGAAAACGATGTTGGGCTTACAGGCCCCGTGCTCGCTTGGTTCAGTTCTTATTTATCAAATCGATTCCAATATGTACAGAAATGTGCTGACAGTACTCCATCGTTATACACATAAGTTCAATATGGTGCCCCGCAGGGCTTAGTACTGGGACCTTTACTGTTTTCACTTTACATGCTTCCACTGGGATCTCTCATTAGGAAACATAATGTTAATTTTCACTCGTATGCAGATGACACCCAGTTATACCTTTCATTTAAATCAAATGAAGTTTCTCCGATGTCTTTAATTAGTTGTGTTAGTGAATTAAAGGAGTGGATGAATGAGAACTGCTTGTCTTTAAATACATTGCTGATCACAGCAATATTTTGTCATCATTTACCTCAGTTGGAATCCCAATTAATTTTACTGAATCAGCCCGCAATCTAGGAGTTATCTTTGATTCTAGCATGTCATTTAAAGCACATATTACAAAGTTGTCCAAAACATGTTTCTTCCATCTTAAAATGTTAGGAAATTAAGGCGCTTTCTAAATAAACAGGATTCTGAGAAATTAATTCATGCATTTATTTCTAGTAGGATTGACTACTGCAATGCGGTGTTCACTGGCTGTTCAAACTGTTCTTTATACAGCCTCCAGTTAATCCAAAATTCGGCTACAAGAATTATTACAAGAACAAGAAAATATGAACACATAACTCCAGTTCTTAAAGCCTTACACTGGCTTCCGGTTAAATTTAGGGCAGATTTCAAAACCCTCCTTTTAACATATAAAGCATTAAATGGCCAAGGTCCGGCTTACTTGTCTAAACTTATCATGACTTACAAACCTGAGCGCACATTAAGATCTCAAGATGCTGGTCTGCTTATGATTCCAAGGATTAATAAAATAACAGTGGGAGGTCGAACTTTTAGTTACAGGGCCCTAAACTGTGGAATGGTCTTCCTGCTTCTATAAGAGATGCCCCTTCGGTCCCAGCCTTTAAATCTCGGCTGAAGACTCACTACTTCAGTTTAGCATATTCTGACTAGAGCTGCTGATTAACTGTACAGACTGCATCTCTGTTGTTAGTCATTAGCACTATAACATAAGTAACATGATAATTATATATGAATACTAACCCTCACCTATTCTGTTTCTGTTCTCGGTACTCAAATGTGGCAATTGATGCCACGGCCCACCTGCCAAGTTGTTTGCCTGCCTGTGGTAAAGTCATCCCTGATGGAGGATCACAGGAATCATGGGAAAAAGGGGTCCTTTCATCGGATTGGCTGGCGAGCAACGTTTCAGCCGTGGAATGGCCAAATGGGGAGGCAGCTTGATGGATGAGGTCTCCAGGACTCTAAAAATATCCAAATCTTATTATATAATATCATCTACTGTTAAATTCTGCTCCATACATCAAAAAGTTTTATTATTATGCTATATTAAGGATTTGTTCTATTCTGTGTATTGTATTGTATTGTATTGACCCCCTTCTTTTGACACCCACTGCACGCCCAGCCTACCTGGAAAGGGGTCTCTCTTTGAACTGCCTTTCCCAAGGTTTCTTCCATTTTTCCCTACAAGGTTTTTTTGGGAGTTTTCCTTGTCTTCTCAGAGAGTCAAGGCTGGGGGGCTGTCAAGAAGCAGGGCCTGTTAAAGCCCATTGCGGCACTTCCTGCGTGATTTTGGGCTATACAAAAATAAACTGTATTGTATTGTATTTTATAGGTTACTTTAAGAAATCTTGTCAAGTAAATTTTGCTTACCCCATTGGCAGATATTTTTGCTAAATAAAAGCAAAACAACTCTTAAAAGTTTTTTTTTTTCGTGTAGTGTTTTGTATACATATTTTTGCAGTGTATTTAAAGTTTCCTTGTATTGGTTTATGGTGTCAGTTACACGCTTATGAATTAATTTCAATTTCATGAATTTTCTGTAATTAGATTTGAGGGCTAGACTACCAGGCCATGATTTATCATGAACCTGGCCAGCTAGTTAATGTACAGTATATGCTCCACACTTCTTTCCATTTTCATGTCTGCTTTGTCCAGTTCAGTTCTGCTGGTAAACTGTGGAGAAAGGCAAAAGCTCACTCTGGAAGATTTTCTAGTCTATGAGAGTTAAGCTCCCACAAACACCTACCAACACTCATAATGGACCAATATAGTGTTGCCAATTGATAGAATGAAATTTGAAAGGAAACTAAAAGGAAATCAAGGTAGAAACAGCAAGAATGTGCATCTGCCACAAAGAAGCTCACCAGGCCACAAATTAATTTATGATACTACCATTTATAATAAATGAAAATTTGTAACAAGTTTTTTTCTACTGTGGACAGAAAGTATAAGGTTATCAAAATTTATACACCTTCTTTATTGTTTATGTATTCAGTATTTTAGTTAAAAATTGCATCCTTTTTCTTAATCTGGCCAACCAGTTTCAGTTACTGGACAGGACAGCCAAAGCAAGCAATTACCTGGGGGGTTCCATTTATATAGATACTCTCTGAAGACTAATCTGCGGAAATTGCCCTTGAAACTTGGAATTAACACACTGCAATAACACATACAGAAATCTCACAATTAGGGTCCCAATCTCCATTTTTTCTGAGAGTGTCTGTGATGAACTTTACTTTTGTAGTAATGCTAAATGCAACAACACCCGTTTCTTATATAATGAAGAGGATGTATGTTTCTGGAAGCAAAAAACAGAAAAAAAACAACAACAGTAGAAAAGAATGGTGGTAAGCCGTAGAGAATCTGTAATGTTGATTCAATTAAATATGGGCTCACTTAATTAGAGGGGGTTAAAACTGAATTGCGGAATCATAAGGATCCTCTTACACTCTGAAAAAACTGCTGGATTATTTTACAACAGTAGAGAAGAATAGCTAGTAATTTAGATCAAAAAAGTAAAGAAATCCTTAAATAAAACAAATATTACAGTTGGATTAAAAGCCAATATCCAATTAGGAGAAAACAACAACGACCTGAAGTGGTGAAAACTTGAACATGAGTGTCTCACAGCAAAACAGCTAAACCCTTAAGGCAGAGAAACAGCTGAAAAACAACGAGATAATGACAAACTCGACGTTAAACTTAAGATCAGTCTGTTCTCTGCCTGTCGAGTGCACATTTCTACGATGTGTGTTATGACTCCTGCAGCAGGTACACCTTAGCTTTTAGGCCCGCAAACAGCAATTTTGAGAGTTACAGTAATACCTTTATGGGCCCTTTTTAAAATTTCCATTATGTGCACTTTATTTATTTATTTTTTTTTCTTAAAATGTGTCATTTGTATTTATTTTTAATATTATGTGCACTTTACATTTATTTTCTTTTTCACTTACGGTATTTATTTAGACTTTTTAAATTTACATTTTTCTTTTATTATAGCTTCTCTGTTAATTTTCCATACAAACACTGCTTTTATTTTATTATTTTCTTTATATAATCTGCTATCACAAAAATTAAAGGATTTGTATTTATTAAATTCTCCCTGTTCATCTTTTTTAAAATTTTTTTTTTATTAATTTTATTGCAATCCATACAAAGCAATCAAGTTTTTACAAAAAGAAAAATTGAGTTAAGAACAGATCGATCCCCGCCCTGAGAGAGAGAGCAAGCCAAACGGCGTTAAATTTAAGGCTTGTAAACATACCTAAATTAATAAATTCTCTGTGCTTTATGAACTTATTTTAAAATATTACTGATTAGATCCTGCCATGTTTTAAAAAAAGTCTGTACGGATCCTCTGAGTATTTGATTTTTTCCAATTTCAAATAATATAACACATTGGTTTCCCACTGACTTAAAAGAGGAGAGTTTGGGTTCTTCCAGTTTATCAGAATTAGTCTGCGTACCAAGAGTGTAGTGAATGCAATCACAATTTGTTTGTCCTTCTCCACTTTAAGCCCCTCTGGAAGAACCCCAAACACAGCTGTTAATGGGTTAGAAGGGATTGTGAGACCAAGGCTGTCTGAAAGGTAATTAAAAATTTTGGTCCAGAATGATGTTAATATTTTGGTCCAGAATGATGTTAATCTCCCTGTTCATCTTAATATTTTAGATGAAAGTAATGATACTAACTTTTACGATGTCAGGACTCTGTGGAGGGTGAGCTGGTTGGCCTCGTGGAGTTTTTTGCCTAGAGCCCCCAGAGACCCTAGAATCACCTCTGCTGATGGCTGTTGACAGGATGAGCTTGAGATATGCCTCATTCACCAATTCAGTAATTTGGAAGATAATGTGCAAATCTTAAAAAAAAAAACAGAAGTCGAGTTTGGGGAGCTAATGCTATCAAAAACACACCCTGTGAAATGCAGCCTCACAACACCATACTGTAGAACAGAAGTGCACTAAGGAGCCAAACTGCAGTGATGAAGATGGAGAGGGCAGGGTAAGGTAGTCTCTACAGCTCACAGTCAGAATAAAATAAAGAGCAGGCTTACGGACTGCTGAATGAAGGCTTTGGACCTTGCAGTTTAATTTGGTAGTCTGTACCGAGGGAGATAAGCTTTAAATGAATGCTATTGCTGGACGTACATTTTAAATGGCTCTGTTTGCTTGTCTGTCATGACTTCAATTTTGGTTATTACTATTTTCATTATCCAGACCATTAAGGGTATATAAATTCCACTTCTCCTTTTAAAGTCCTTTTAAAGACTAGTTTAAAGTAATTTTCCTTTAGCTTTCAGCTGTATTTATTGACACTATAAAGCAAATGATGAGAAAGGCAAATTTGTACTACAAATTTTCTAGTTTATTGGCAATTTGTGAATTCTATTGCAGTGGTTGCATGACTTCCCAGAGGTTCCTCATTTTGGTAACATTTATTAGTAAATCATACATAGTTCATCCTCATACAATATATTGCTTCATTTAATTACTTATTATTCACCACTTTCAAATCTGGTTCAGGGTACACAGCAAGCCAGAACCTATCCCAACAACACTGAGTACAAGACAGGAACCAAACCTTGCACCCACCACGTCACGGGCAAATTTGAATCAATATTTAGTGTAACCATGCATGGTTTCATGAGTGGGAAGAATGCTGCAGTAACTGAATAAAAACCAATGCAGACATGGTGAAATGTATCCTGTCCACAGAGGCAATGACCGGGCATATAATTCTAACCCAGGAAGCGGGATCCATTTAACAATAATGCAAAGCATGCCACGCAATTTAAAATTATCTTGTAAATTAATGATAGGCTAGCTATTATTGATACCTAGAAAGGTTAATGGACAGACATCTACAATCCAAGTTCAAGGTTATAATATTTTTTTTAAGGTCCATAATTACGCTTAATGTTGTTTTTTATTATTTCTACTTTACTGTTGATGATTTATTTTATCACAGTGTGTGGTGGTTTCATGGCTGGAAAGGATGTCTGAGAACACTCATCGGCTGGGTTCCCTTGCAGGCCCCATGAGTTTTCTACTTTTATTTTGATTTTTCTCCCCAGTTATTATTGTGGCAAGGTTAACTGGTCAATCTTAAGCACCACCATGTGGTTTTGTGGGAGTGTGCCCCATAATGGACAACCAAGACTGGTTGGTGCTTCCCAGGAATAGGCTCTGGTGACCGTATAATGAGCAAAACAAATCCAGGAATTGAAGGATAGATTAACTTAATGTTGAAATTAAATGAATATTGGTTATTTGATACCTCAGAATGCTACAAATATACAACAATAGTCAAAAAAAAAAGGTTGATATTCTACAGTGATGGTTTTATAAGTGTCTGAGGATTAGCTCCCCTGGACTACAATATGTGAATTCCATGTTTCTAGCATTTGTGGTTTATATATTGTGGACTGTAGAGGATAGCCCAGAGCCCCAACTACCAGACACAATTCAGCCAAACGCAACTTAAAGAGTAAAATAAAATAATGTTTATTTTATAACCGTACCTTAACACAGTAAAATGCATTCAAACACAATATCATTGAAAGAACAAGCACCTCTGTCTCCTTCCACTACAACTTCTGTGAGCCTCATCTACCTTCTACCGATTTTGACCATGAGGTAGCTGTGGTGCCTTCTTTTATGCTGGACCAGGAGTACTTCAGGTGCTGTGACATTGCTTAAAGGTAGCACTTCCGGGTCATACAGAAGTTCCCAATTATAGGAATATTCAGTCTTCACAGCGGTCCCCCAGAGACCCCGACAGGGTTACCCTTCTGTACAACAAATCGCAGGCAACCCTACAGATATCCAAAGTGAGCCCCTATCAGAGGAGCATTGCCACCTCTTGCATTGGGGGACAAACTGCTCATAAAATCGCTTCATCCCTCATCCATCCATTATTAGTTCCTTCTAACTGAGATAGGAATTGGTGATCTTCCCAGCCGGGTTGTACCTCGCTTCTTCTATTATGGCCTCCCAGCCAGGTAGAAGAATATCCTCAATCCCATTTGAGACACCAGACTATCTCCTCCCACATAATAGGTATCTTATCCCAGAACTTACTCAAAAATCATATTTATAATGTTATTGAACTATATGCTGTTGGAGATTAATTTTTGTTTAGTCAATGTGTGTCAGGACCAGTCCCCTTTATACAGTATGTTACAGTCAAGAGACAGGCTACTAAATTCCATGGCTGAAAAATGTACCAAGGGCTGACACTGACGAGAGAAGAAAATATTGCCACAGTAGAATGAATTGAAATGGAAAATTGAAAAGTGATGGTGCCTGAAAAAGCAGGGACTCTAGGGATTAGTTATGGATCAGTTGTATCCATTCTTAATAAGAAAATAAACATGAGCAAGGTCTGTGCATGCTGGATGCCAAGAATTTGACTTCTGAAATGGAAGCAGCATTGCATCCAATATTTTAAGGATAACCTCAAAGTAATGAATTTGAACAGGGAGTTATTTTACAAGTATTTCATTACTAAGGAGGAATCTTGGACACATAACTAATAACCATTGGATGAATGCATGGTTCCATGAAGCTAAAGAAATTGAAGCCATGCTGGAAAGATTGCGTGCAACTATTAAAATGCTGAGGGATAAGTCCTTATTTTTTACAGATGTAAAAAGGCCCAAATAACCAGTCAATATTACAGAACACTGACTTGTTTTGGTGTATGTGTTAGTTAATCAGGAAAAAGCAGTCAGGAAAGCTGCCAACCATCTCCGGTTCACAACAGAACTTCCCACTCACACTGCACATGTTTCCAAGACTCTCTCTGCAGAGATGCTGCACATGCCCTGTTGTCTGGACCTAGGGCCTACACTTGGAAACGTGTGTAAGCTCTTTCTTGCACAAAAGACTTTATTTATAAAACACAAACTTGGTGTGGAAATTGGCTTAAAGTTATGTAAAGTTTCAACCATTAATAAGTCCTGTACAGACTATTTTGGTGTTGACATTTTAGCAACTCCAAACTGCAGGACAATGAAGCGAACAGAAAAACTTTGCACATTTCAATTATGTGTCAGTCACATTCTGATGTCCATCCCTCCATTAATCCATTTTCTAAACAAAGTTGTTAAAACCATCAGCAGAACAGGGATAGTCTGATATTTGCATGATTGTCAAAAGTATGTACGCTCGAATTCAGCACAGAACTGATGTTTAAATCAGCTTGTAAGTCTGTCATCATCATGGAATAGGACACAAACATCATTAATAATATTTATTTAATACATTATGTTTTTAAGTTTGTCTACGCATTTTAATTGTGGCAAAATAAGCACTTTCTAAGGCATCAGAAATATACAGATAACGTAACTTTTAAGTGCGATTTAGTTAACTGATTTAAAAGTTGGAGCATTTTTTGTTTTTTATTTGCATCTTCTAAGGGACAAAATGTAATATATTTTAAGTATTTTGCAATAAGGGTATGTGTGATGTGAGATTCAGATTTGCTCAGACCTCCACCTAGCTGTTTTTACAGGAAGGCATAAGCCACAGCCATATGCACTACCATTTCAATCACTTCCACTGACTACTGATAATCTGTTTTGTCGACAAAAACATCTTTCAGATGTGTAAAAGAATATTAAATACAGCATATTTAAGCTGAAACAACCTAAGTCTGAGGCAGTGAACTAACCAATAATTGAAGAGTATTTCTTTATCTGTTTAAGGATTGGTGACGTGCAAGTTAAAGTTGCTTTGGGCAGGACAGATTTTAGTATCTGTTGGTTCATTCATCCTCTAAACCCACTTATAGGGCAAGGGGCAGCTAGAGCCTATCCTAGCAAACAACTGACACAAGCTGGAACAATCTTTGGACAGGGTGCCAGCCTATCACAGGGTGTACAAGCATACACTTACATCAGGGGATGATTTAGTATTGCCAATTAATCTAACATATCTTTGGACTGTGGGAGGAAACGAAAACAAACCCACAAGAACAAACAAGTGAACTTCGTGCAGGGAGCATCCACGATGTGAAGCTGTACCATTACTATGAGGTAGCAGTGCTACCACTGTGCCACCATGCACCTAATTAATCAACTAACATATTTATGTTATTTGTGATATTAAAAATTAAGGAAAATAATACCCTTTATTTAAGACTTATTTTAGTAACATAGTGCATCTGTTGGCAGGAGCAGGCCCCACGGCCACTCCTTAAGCTCTGCCAAATGTCAGCAATACCTCAAGTTCACATTCACTAAGCTTTTTTGTGTTTTCTCATGGTTTGAAAGTAAATATTTCACTCAGGAACATGGCCAGGTATGTATTCTGATTAGGTCATGAATATTCAAAGTGGACATTTTTTTTAAGCCATACATGGTTACTGGTGGGAGGTGATGAGCAGCTAAAAGTGTGTGGATGTTCTGATAGTTTTAGGTTTATTTAAAATTTAAAAAGGGAACTTAACATAGGAGTTGTATAATTTTATAAATCCAAATTTGTTTTCTGGGTACACTGTTTTTACCTTTCTAGCGTAAGCAAAATTTTTGCATGGAATCTGGGCAAGGTTTATACATGAGACCCCAAGCCCTGTATGACTAGCTGTCCTCCAGTAGTCCTGTAGGATTCTCAATATCAACAATGAGGATGTCAGGTCAGCTTCAGCAGTGTAGGTGCACAAGCATGAGAAAATATTTTATTTAACTAGCATACAAATGCTTTGTGAATATTATAATATGTGTATAAGTATTCACAAGAAATATCTTGAAAAACAAAATTCTTGTTTTTTGTTCTGGTGTTTTTTCTGAACAAGTCTGACTTAAAACTGTACATAAGGAGGTTAGCCGATGGGTTGTGTTTTCCTAGGAAAGCGCGTACCATGATTTTAACAAAGAATTTGTGTAACATGAGGTAAATCTATAAAATGCATAAGTAACTGTGGTGTTATATTGAGTTTTTGGTTATTTTCCATCTGTTCAATTCCTGACTGAACTTCTTTTATCATTAGGACATTAATACAAGGTTTTATTAATCCTAACAATGAAGGCTACCAGGATTTAAAGGGATGAGCACACATTCAAAACTAGAAAGGCAGTTCTATCCTTCTCTAAAACAATTTGTTAGGCAAGAATTGTAAAGAAAAAGATCAAAGCAAAAGCCAAGAACTAGGAAATGTAAATTGCAAAAACCAATGTGTGCACAAAGGTTGTTTTTTATTTGAGTAGCCACAAACCTGATTTAGGAAAGGTCATCGCTATTGGTCAATGACGTCAGATGCCGCAATCTCCACAGCAATGACCCCAGCAACCAGGAGTGCATTCTGGTGATCACAAAATGAAAATCAAGATGACGTTGAAAAATGGCACAACACATTACTATTTGGCAACAGTATTACAGAAAGAAAATAATGTCAGAAGTTGACCCAAAAAAACTGTAATTGCTTTTAAAGAACTGCATAATAGCTCAGGATAACTTGTAAAAAATGAATAAAAAATATCAATCATAATAAGTTTATCTGGTGCTGAATGGGGATGCCAGGCAATATTTTCACACATAAGCACACCCCCACCACTTAACCACAATTTTGGAATGGAGAACAAGTTGGTGTTCCTAGATAAAGTTCTTGCTGGCTTCTCCAAAAGGCAGAGACTCTGCTTAGAAATTAGCCAAGGGTTATAAAGCTAATGAGAAAAGTGCTATATAAATGCCACACCTCTTCTAATTTCGATCCTTAAATACACAGAACTTCTCAGATACTATGATCACTATGATTCAGAGGCTTACTGTCATTAGTATAAGTACAACAAAATAAAGAAAAATGCAATCCTCTTCAAACCAAGTGCCCTTATAATAATAGGCTTAAAAGATTGCCTGATCATTAGTTTGGCTGATACAGTAATGGTGCTAAAACTATTTTTTCCCATCGTGTAATAAAACCATCAAGAATAATTGCACTGCTCACAAACGCATATATAAACTCTCACATCCATTTAATCCATTGAAAAATTAAAAAAAAAGATTTAACATAACAATGTATCTGAAAGACAAATAAATAAAACAAGCACTTATAGGCAAAAAAACTAAGAAAATGCAGCCTTCCCCGTCGATCTGTTTTTAACTTCATTTTTCTTTTTGTAAAAACTTGATTGCTCTGTATGGATTGCAATAAAATTAATAAAGTATTAAAAAAAAAAAAAGAAAGAAAATGCAGTCCCATATTACCCTGTTCTCATCACTTGCACTTTTCTAAGTACTTCAAAATAAAGATACTGCCATTATAAAAGCTATACCTTTATTTAGGAGTGCGTGTCCCATTTCCATTTAGAAGTTTTACTGTGTGATCATTCAGCATGAGCAGCATTAGCTCAGCATTGTTCTACAATTGAGAATAAAAGCACCCATTTTAAAACAGCATGTCTGAGCAACTGAATCAAAAAGCCTTTGCGGCTATTGTAGATTTTAGTTAAAGCTTTGAATTAATTATTTTTGAATGGTTTCTGTATACCTCATACTGTTTCAGTAATTGTCCAGGACTGGTTGATTTTTGTCCATTACCTTCAATGCAATTTTAGTTGTTCAGAACTCTCTTCTCTACATGAAAAATAGTCAAGAACAGTATATTATTTGGCATGTACACAAGTAAAATGGCACCATATGGCAGTATTTAACATTTCTGCCTTTCAGCTTCAGGATTATGGGTTAGATTTCCAGTCCTGAAACAGTGGCTGTTGACTGGGACTGTTGTCCCTGTGTCTGTGTGCTTGTCTCTAGATTCTTTAATTTCCTCCCATATGTCAAAAATGTTTTTACTAGTTTGATTGGGGGCTGTGAATTGATGTGGTGTGAATAAGTGTGTGGCTATGAATCAAAGTGACTGGCAATAGACTGGCATTCTATTCCATTCAGGACTGGCACCTGTCTTGTCTCCAGTAGTGGAAGAATAGACTCCAGCCCACTGTGAAATTATAATAGAAGAAGTAGATTCGGGAAATGAATGAATGGATAACACTATTTGGCTTTGTATTTTGTTCTCTTTAAACAGTGAATGTGGTGGCTTTAACATTATATATCATTACCAGTAACGGCGTACTGCACGATAACGTGCAGTGAATACACTTTACTTGAGCATTCGTAGTTGTCATTCTCTTTCTCTGTATGTTTAGCATTTGTTTGCTTAGAGGTTGATGCACTTGCTGCTGCCTGAGCAGCTCTTCTTTTCTCCACTCTAGCGGCCTGCTTCTTCTCTTCTTTCGTCGGCATCTTTTCACGTTAAAACAGCTTTTTCACTTAAGCTGGCACTTATGTCTTTAATCTGCCTCAAGAATGATTTAAAATATGAAGAGGTAGGGGAAGTGACTGCAAAGGTGGTAAGGAATAAGAACAGCGCCCATACAAATGCGCCGCACAACCGCCCTGCTGGCTACTGCTGAGAGTTGATTCTACAATACAATAAAATAAAAATAAAAAGAGGAATAAATTTGGAGGTCAATCATAACCCTGAAAGCGGATAGTAGAGGTCACGTAGTACATGTGTACCAAATTTCAGGTAAATAGGTCAAACTGTTTGCGAGCTACAGGTGATTTAAAGTCCTGGACAGACAAACAAACAGCCACGGTAGCATATTATATAAGAAGATATCCATCCATCCATTATCCAACCCGCTATATCCGAACTGCAGGGTTACGGGGGTCTACTGGAGCCAATCCCAGCCAATGCAGGGTGCAAGGAAGGAAACAAACCCCAGGCAGGGCGTCAGCCCACCGCAGGGCACACACACACATCAAACACACACTAGGGACAATTTAGGATTGCCAATGCACTTAACCTGCATGTCTTTGGACTGTGGGAGGAAACCAGAGTACCCAGAGGAAACCCATGCAGACACGGTGAGAACGTGAAAACTCCATGCAGGGAGGACCCAGGAAGCGAACCTGGGTCACCGTGCCGCCCCATAAGAAGATATATGAATACAAATTAGTGGCTGATTATAATAACTGAACAAAACATTGCTGCATATTAATAAGTTTTAGAACACTAAATTTACAGAAAATGTGGCAGAAAAAGATGAAAGATTCAATTCAATGTACAGATGGTCTAATTCAGTGCTTCTCAAGTCCAGTTATGAAGGACACCCTATGGCTGCTGGTTATTATTCCACAGTAACAGTCAATGAGTCATTTTATGTCTAATTGATCTGATTGTTTAACTACCTGATCTTTTTCTACTTGTTCTTTTATTCTGTATTAAATAAAAAATTAAAAATGTAGAAATTTTTGTATTTTTGCCATCACTTTAAAACCTAACTCACTTTTATTGTTCTCCTATTAAATGTGTGAGATAATTATTAAAAGCATTCACCCCCTTTTTAACATTTTACTGTAATACAATATTTAATCACTTTGGGTATAATTTAGCTTTTCTTTTTAGCTGATCAACAGAAAAAGACTCTTCAATGTTAAAGAGAAAATGGGACTCTGCAAAGCTGTCAAAATTAAATGTAAATATTAACGCAAAATTATTGATAACATTGTAAATAGGGTGAACATCTGGAAAGGTGGAAGGAAATGATGATGATGAAAGTCTTTGAATCCAAGACAAAAGTATCCCAGTGTAAAATGTTTTAATGCTTCCTAAATACCAATTCAAATTTTGTAAACCCAGATGTGTTGTTTTTGGGTCGATACGAAATAACCGAATTTGGGAATAATAGCTTTCTTAATTAAGGACGGGGTTCAATTACTGTAAATGCAGGATTGGTTGGATTTGAACCTGAGGACCTCCACTCTAGTCAACAAGGTGATTGAAAGCAGGATACTGTGGCACAATAGAATATTAAGTCCAAGAGGAGATTGTATGGTTTCTAAACTCTTTTGGGACTTCTCCCAACAGGACAACACGCCGAAGAGCATCCCATAGTGCTATCGCCAAGTCTGTAGAAGACAGCTTCTCCTTGGCCGGGGCAACCGCAGGCTCCCAGCACTGCAGCAGCTTGCTGCGAAAGCAAATCCGAACCGATAGTGTTCGTGCTATAAGTGCCTGTCGTTGATGGGTGATGCAAGGAGCATTATCAATTCAGGGAATAATATAACTTGGCCATGACCCTGCCTGATTGCTGTGTCTGCGTATAGGAGAGTGGTAGATCCTGCTACAATAAATAACTGTGCTGTTCCTGTTTTGAGCGGAATAAACCTGGTTTTGCTAAAGTACTGAGACTCAGCCTCGTGTTTCAGGGTGCAAGACAGGGACTCACATGTCACAAGAGAAAAAAGCAATTGTCAGTGTTAATGCAGGTCATGAAGATAAGCCCTGGCTGGTGCAGTATTCCATGGATGTTCAATGGATGCTCCTCAAGAGTTGTGCATGGTTAGATGTGATGACTGCAAAGGAAGAAACAGTGATAGATGGTGTGAAATTGAGGTTCAGGAGATAAAGGCAGGAAAGCAAGCTAGGGCTGAAACCAGTGTGTAAAAAATGTACTATTTTAAACAGAGCCCAAAACATGAAAGAGAATCTGGGTCAAAAAAGACATAGATGTGTGGGTCAGGTGCCAGGAAGTCGAGTACTATTTAATAACCAACATGAGAGACAAGAATCAAAGTCAGGAAACCAAAAAAACAAGAGATCAAATTAATATAAAAATTTGCCTGCCAAGTTCTGTGAAATAATCTGAACTGCACAACAATTGTGGCATTTGTACAAAAATAACATGGCATCACAGGAAAAAGAAATCAAAAGGAAGCATTCATAAAAACACATCAGAACAAAAAATAAATGAAACCACTGAATTCCTAGACCTAATAAACCTCTAAAATGACAGATTAATGATTTTTTGAGTTAAAGAAATGACTATAAAAATTCAAATAAACTCAAACTATGGCAATAGAAGCCTCAACCTACATGAATGTTAGCGGGAAAGCAACCCATCAGACAATGATGAGACCAGGTAGGGAGCACATGAAGTGGCAACATCTTCCAGTTACTAGAGTACATGTTGTCCCAAATAAAAATAAATGGAACCATACTGTTATTCAGCTCAAGCAGATATCTGGGAAGCTCCCTTGGTGACACACAGCACAATAAAGGCAACTAAAGGGTCAGGAATGCAAGGACAACAGGGTCGCTAAAGGTAGCTCAAGCATGGTATCCTTACTGCACAAGGTGGGCTGCCTCCACCCTATATTCTGTGGTGTAATCAGTAGTAAACCCCCCAAAAAGCCTGTCCTAGTCAATGCTAAGTTGGGCAGTGAGGAACAGCAAATACCTGACTGACAAGAGGAAGAGAGACAGATGAAATTCTTAAATTTCCATCTCTATCTATCTATCTATCTATCTATCTATCTATCTATCTATCTATCTATCTATCTATCTATCTATCTATCTATCTATCTATCTATCTATCTATCTATCCAAATTATTTTTTTGTACTTCAAGATGGCATAATTGACAATACCACCCCAGCTAATTAATGTAGACTTGAACCAGTGGTAGCAGACCCACAAAGATTGCAGGATTTTTTTTTTGTCTAGTTTATTTTAGAATTTATATTCTTCCCCAGTTTATTATTGTCATGAACACCTGTGGTCTCTCTGCATTAAATTAAATTTTTGAAATTTTTATATAAATATTTCTATTTAATTTACTTTTTCTGTAATAAGGTAATGACACTGCAGTGCTGTTTTGTGTTCTAGTTATTTTGGATAGTGGCTACCATTTTGTGACTCTGTCTGCACAGCTACAGCCATTTTGTGTTGCAGTGTCATTGTTGGCCACATAAGAAGGAGGCCATGTGACTTGTTGAGTCATCACTATCTGACCTATTTAAAATGTCTGTTGTTATCCTAGAGTTGAATCAATTCAGAAAAACAAATGTATACCTTAGTGCGAGTTAGGGGAAAGAAACTCAAGGTAATGTTAGGATTTTTTTTTTCATATCAACCTAGTTTCTGAGTGAGATTCCTGTTTTTGTACTTTACTTTCGACCTCTTGATTTTGTTTTTTCTTCACATTTTAGAACTCTGTCCTATCCCCTAATGACATAGCAGTCTTTCCCAAACAGTGCTTTCCATCTCCTGGTATTTTCCAGTTAACAAATATCTCAGAGCACCTCAATTCATAGCAATTGCTCTTTTGCTTTATTTTTAAAAATCCTCATCTTCTTGGCACCATTGTAGATAGGAGAATTATAAGATCGCCCCTTCCTGTTTCAGTTAATGTATTCTTGTGCAATGCACTTATTAGAGTGATTCAGAGCAGTGTGCCTATGTATTACAGAAATTATAAATAAACTACAAACCTCCATTCAATATATTCATCCAAATTGATAAAGAAAAATATTTAGGCATCCATCAATCTTCAGTTTTTGCGAGGGTAAGATTGCTAGAAAAGATGCAAATGTTAATATATTGAACATATGGGAAATTGAGAGGTTTAGGTTCTTGGAGTGGAATCACAAACACTTTCCTCCTTTTTAAGGATATTACAAACCTTTGATTCATTAACACCAAACTTGTGGCTGACAGCAGCTGTCAACATTCCGGCACAAAGTTTATCTAAAAAATGTATTTTATCACTAGGCAATATCACTGACTCTGAACGCTAGGGCATAGAGGTGTCATGTTTCCTGAGTTCTCCAGGACTCTGGCTGTGTCTTGTCTGACTCCCTTTCTACAATCTGTCCATGGTTCTACAATTAGATGATGGACAGATATTGTTGTTTTTTGGTCTTTTTAATTATTATCTACTTTATATTTTAAGTAATTGAACAAATCTGTATCCTTATATGTGATAGTTCTGTATTAAGTGAGTGGTATAATCTATTCTTGAATTTTGCCTTGAGATTTGTTATGATGCCCTTCGCCCTCACTTGGTGAGGAGTACTGTGCAAGAACAAAGTAGTTTGTACTATTGTATTGTATTTCTGAGGTGGCAATGATAGATTGGACATCTAGCTCTGTTAAGAGGATTACTTGTGTTCTGTTTTGTCTATTGTATTTATCCCATGCCCAACCTAATTAGAGGGGGGGTCCCTCTCTGAATTGCCTTTCCTAGGCAAATAGGCCCTGTTAAAGCCCATTGAAGCATTCCTTGTGTGAGTTTGGACTGTATGAGAAATAAATTGTTGTTGCTGTTGTTGAACAAGACTGGAGAAGTGCCTAGCATGATACTAGCCATTTCACAAAAAAGTAAAAGTGAGGTTACAAATAAAATCACACATATGCTCGAAATCACTAAAGTTAAACACGCAAATATTGAGGATCATCTGTACATATTTATTTGCTCTTGCATCAGTCCACAACTACAGTAACGAACTCTAAAACAGTGAAGATGTATAAGGTGTGGAGCTAACCCAGACACAGACAAGCAGGAGACAGATTTTGCCACACTACACATGTTTATTTACAATTGGGGAGCGTTTCACCCTGCTCCCCACAGCACAGGGCACCAATCACCACACAACATACAATTCAGTACCATCCTTGCTGCCAGTCAATCTGCCTCCACTCCTCCTAAGGCTTTGTCCTCTTCCTCACGACTCTGGCCCCTGGGTGGTGGTTGATGTGTGTGTGCCTTTGTGATGCTGTGCTTTGATAGGCCACAAAATTATTAAAGGAGCTCCTGCCAACAGGCGGCCAGGGGTCCCATTCGGGATGCCATTGTAGAGCTAACCTGGACACAGACAGTCAGGACACCAATTTGCCACACACAACACACTTTATTTACAAATGTCGAGCCTTTCACAATTGCTTCCCACAGCACAATGCACAGGGCAAAACACCAACACACAGTCCCTTCTTGCCGCCAGTCCTTCTTCCTCCACTCCTCCTCAGGCTTTGTCCTCCTCCTCCTGACTCTGGCCATCGAATTGTGGGGACTGGCCCCTTTTTATAGGGCACCTGTAAAGACTTAAGGTGCCCAATAAGCTTCTTCCGGCCACACTTCTGGGTGTGGCAGAAGTGTGGCCAAATAAGGCCTTGGAAAGGGCAATGCGCTCCCATGCTCACTACCCATGGCCCTGCTGGAAACCAAGGGGGCTACCCTCTGTCGGCGTGGGGGAGAAACTGTTCTGAAAATACTCTCTCCCCTGGTCCTTCCACATTTTGAGCGTCCTGGCCAGGTAAGGATTCTGGCCACCCACCACAAAGGACATAATGTTTATAAAGCTGAAATAAAAGACACAAGCATTTTGCTGCTTTGAAACCAGCAATTATGTCTAATGTCTAGTTATTTCTGACATTTTCTGATGCATTTGGTCTCATCATCAGAGATTGTACCTGGGCTCAATGGATGTGTCAGGTCTTTTAACAGTCACACACCCTTCCCCAAATGTTGATCAGGCCCCCAGTTGTGGCCAAGCAGTGACACTTGTCCATGGAACCCTCCCTATTCATCCACAGCCATCTTGAGGCTATCTCTCCACAGCCACTGTGATATTCTTGATGTGCTTATCTGTCACGGCAAAAGCTTAAAGGCTTTCTGAAGTGATTGCCCCGCATAAACTCTACAGCCTCCTCAATTGGTAAACACCGTGCATGCAACCAACAATTATACAGTATGAAGATTCTGAAAAGGAAAGGATTAGACTCATTAAATGGAGTCTGTTATGTAAACTCTTTATATTGGTGCAGCAACACACAGACTATTAAATATAATGTTATAGTATGTGAAAAAAGTGTCATTTAATAAGCAAAATATTTCTTTCTTTCTTTCAAAGTGAGTCGGGTATTATTTCAGGTCACTTCACTGTTCACCAAAAACCTTTACATTTCTGTGAAACTTTCATCAAGCAATCCTTGACTGTGCACATTGCCTTGTGGCTATAAAGTGTTTAAACAAAATCATTTCAAAATGTTTATTACATACTTCCTGGAAATATTGAATTTAAGACAAAAATGTAAAAAATTGCTGGGCCATCCACCTTTGGGAAAAGATTATAAATAGTGGTTTCTGTAGTATTTGCAAGTGTAAAGCAAAGCATGTCGTATGTTCCCTGACTGAGGTCCACATATGGAAACATCCCTCCTAAAAATAGCCACCAGTGAGAAGGTCGGCCCACGCAGGATGTCTCATCAATGGGGTTGGATTTTTCACACGAAGCAAAAGGTCTCCACTATAACCCGTTTGTGACCCCAGTTTCCTGCTTCTTAACTCTGCGACTCTAGGGGGTTGTGGGAACACAACTAGTGACCATTTCAGCCTCTGTGGAAAATGGGAATTTTTAAGAACGATTTGTAAGGAACTTGACAATTAGCAGGCAAGTCATTCACAGCCTTAGGGCTAAATCAGAAAGGTTTGGAAATGTAGAAGAGTTTTAAAGCTGGCATTCTGTAAATAGCAAAGTGAATACGTAGAGTATTTCCAGATGCTTTAGGAGCAAAAATTGAAATTTCAAGGAATCCATGTCTCTTGATCACAGTGAAGTCATCGACACTACAAAAAACAAGAATAAAGAAAGCAGTTATGGTCTTATGGATGTTAGAATCCTTTCATCCATTTTCTAAAACTTGGTTTTCCAAATTAGAATCATAAGGAGCTCAAGCATATTCCAGATATGTCTTTTGTAAGGCAGGAACCAGCCTTGGGTGTG
Source organism: Polypterus senegalus (assembly GCF_016835505.1). Lineage (NCBI taxonomy): Eukaryota > Metazoa > Chordata > Cladistia > Polypteriformes > Polypteridae > Polypterus > Polypterus senegalus. Next base: position 87,523,716 of record NC_053164.1, read on the forward strand.
GCAGCAGTGGTATTGAAATGCTTAGGAGAATGACATGAGTGAACAAAATTTAGAATTGGTTGACAACTGAAATCTGCAACTTTCATACAGAAGACAGAGAAAAATCTATCAAAAGTGAGATGCTGCAACTGATACGGTTGTTTTATGATTCTTAATTTGCCTTTTTGAGTATTTGATTAAAATAGGCTTAGTTTTCTCTGGACTGCTTTCTCATGTTTATGAAGGAGCATCAAATGCAATTTTGCAGTTCCAATGTGATCTCCCCTCTGATAATGTCTAAGTGAAGATTAAGTTTGATTTAGGAGAATGAGCTTGGTTTCTGTGATATTTTGTAAAACAGTGTTTTTGTGTTTCAGAATACTCTCTCTGTGGCACTACAGGAATCATAGAATGACAGTACTAAAGGTATGTACTTCACAGCTCCACTGTTTTCAGTGCAACAACTGGGTTTCTGTTCTTCATGGTAAGGCAAGGCCTACAGGGTGACTATGAGATCCAACAAGGGTGTGCCTTGTTCCCACTCCTTTATATTAATAGTGACACTTTTGAGGTGTAAGGCATAACAAGCAGTCTGGCCTTATGGCTAACATATTGTACTTCAGACTTCTGTTATTCATTGTCACTCCTGTGGGCCACCTTCCAGGCTCTGAGAAGTAAGCGATACCACCTGGAAACGAGAGGCAGCACTGGTGCTAACCATTTTTTCTCTCTCTCCACCGCAGTTCCGGGAGGACCTCCTAGGACAGTTCTTAACCCAATACAGTATTTATGGAAAGGCTCCACCCTTTCCTCCCAGGATGCCAGTTCACAGAAAGGCATTCATTCTGACCTTGAACTTCAATGAATACAGAGCTCCTGCTGAAATGGATACCTTGGTCTATTAAACCATTGGCCTGAGTGGCTGTGATAAAATTAGATTGCCCGGATGGTACCTCAAAATTTCGTTAGCATCCCTGATCAGTTTCACCCAGACATTCCAGCCAGCATTCAAAAAGAAACTCCAAAAATACAGACAGAGTTATGACAGATCCAGCTTAAGCTACTTCTAGCCATTTGGAGTGCCACAATTAGCAAATCCTGGTTTACCAATCAAGTCATCACAGACGTCGAGCTACAATGCATAATACACTATTGACAGTATGTGGGCTGGGAATGGAAAGCCTGTTTAAAGACTAATGATATAGGCAGCTCTGTCTGCAACCAGGTTATTAAGGTTTCGATTGATACCAGTGACTCTCTATGTGACCCTGATCATGTCACTTTGCCTGGATGTGCTCCAGTTGTAAAAATAATATGTGTAAATAATTTAATATATTGTATTCTTGAAATATGCCTTAGGTAAATGGAACTTACAAATAAACAGCAATCACCTTTAATATGCTCAAATGACCTTTTTGCACGTTATATATTTGCTTGGAAAGAATATACAGCAACATTGCAGAACCCTCCATCTCTAAACCTGTCATTCTAGGTGAATCCATTCTTATATAAAATAACATTCTCATACCCACTTAAACCAGTTCATGATCACACAAGTTCAGGAACTATCCTGGCAATAATGGGCACAAAGTAGGGACCAATCCCTGACAGGACACCAGTCTTTTGTGGTTTGCTCCATTTTATATTTTGGAATGTCTGACACCTTATATTCCAAATCGTAACCTAAGATCTTCAAATGAGTGTCTGCTTAGAATTCCAAGAGCTAAACTTAAAAGAAGTGTTGAGGGGGCCTTCTCCTGTTATGCACCTAAAATCTAGAATAGCTTGCCAATAGGAATTTGCCAGGCTAATGCAGTGGAGCACTTTAAAAAACTGCTAAAAACACATTACTTTAACATGGCTTTCCTATAACTTCATTTTAGTTTAATCCTGATGCTCTGTATATTCAATTAATTATCATTACTATTCATGGCTACTCCAAAATCCATACTAACCCCTACTCTCTCTTCTGTTCTTTTTACGGTTTTCTGTGGTGGCGATCTGTGCCACCACCAACTAATCAAAGCACCGTGATGTCCCTACATTGATGGATTAAAGGCCAGAAGTCCACATGACCATCATCATCAAGTCCTTCCATGAGAACCCTGAATACAATGAGGACTGATCATTTATGTTAGGTAGGCCTAGAGTGGTCTGGGCAGTCTCATGGCCTGGAACCCCTGCAGATTTTATTATTTCTGCAGACATCTGGAGTTTTTTTTTTTTGTTTTTTCTGTCCTCCCTGGCCATCAGACCTTACTTTTATTCTATGTTAATTAGTGTTATCTTATTTGAATTCTTACTTTGTCTTTTTTTCTCTTTCTTCATCATGTAAAGCACTTTGAGCTACATTATTTGTATGAAAATGTGCTATATAAATAAATGTTGTTGTTGCTGTTGCTTATGCACATGTTCACTCTTTATACAGGGCCAGTCTGGAATTACCAAGTAATTTAAACCTACACATCTTTGGGAATATGGGGTGGGAAAATGAAGTGCTTAAAGGAAAATGCTAGAAGAAATGAGTAGAATGTGTAAATCTCACAGAGGCCATGATTGACAAAGATACTGACCCAGAGTACTTGAACCAATGTGCTTTCATGAGCTAATTTTTCACCGTGTGAAATTCTGTCAGCTCTAAAAGTACATGAAAAGGGCCAAATTGGAATGATGAAGGTGCATAACTTAGCAAAAATAATGCCTTCCTTTGAGACATGAATGAGATCTTGGCTGAAGCAGATGAGCGTCTGACAGACTGTCATGCCCTAAAGTCTGTACTTTAGGATTTAGCAGAAATTCAAGGACATTGAGTGTCGGTATCAGTATGATATAAGGTCAAGTAAAAAGGTGTATTTATTGCAAAATGCTGTTAATGTTCAATACATGTAGTATCAGAAATGCAAATGCTTAAGATGTGTAAATAATAAGAAAAAAAGAATGTTCATTAAAAGCCCCCAAAAAAAAAAATCTTCCGAAAATCCCTTTTTAAAGGTGTCAGAGTAGTCAACACTTAAGTTTAAAGAAAGAAAAAAATCCTTCTTTCCCCACTTTCCCTTACTATCTAAAAACTCGGGCACAGCTGGCTCGCTCTGGCATAACAGGACTAACTGTCTTTCCATGTGGAAGTCACTCTGTAATATCTTTCGGCGTGCAACGGCTGGAAAAAAATGTACCCACCCTTCTCGTGTTCTGAACTGAACTGATTGAGCTAGCAAATAGACCAACTTTTATCCCGGGGTCAAACATCACCTGACCTGAGTCGGTAACACTGCAAAAATGCATCTATTACTCATGTTTTATTATGTAACAAGACCTTAACATACTCTACTTTTAGTATTCATAACACGTACAAAACATCATTCACCTTTGCAATGTGACCTACAAACAAAACTTTGGAGTGGTCTGAAGTGGCTTAACTAATATTACATTTTAAGTAAATCCTTCATATTTTCAAGTAAATTCACCATCATGTCAATATGCCACACAGCACAGAGATGAATAATATATCAACTGATGTTCTATAAGAGTTATGAAGACCAAAAGAAACCTTTGTTAAGGTCTTGTTGCATACTAGTAAATAAGTAATAGATGCATTTTTGTGGTATCTAAATTAAAGTGTTACCTACACATGTAGCCAACTTCTTCTAGCATCCTGTATCTGACATCCTCCTTGTTCACCCACTGCCACTGCTCTTCATATGCCACTCACTTTCTCCGAAGCACTGCAATTGGCAAACAAGGTGGTTGCAATAGAAGAAAACTGGGTAGAAGCATGTGTAACAGGGTTAATTCAATACATTTATGTATACACTAGGGGGGCCAATCCCCCTGGTGCCTTAGGTGCCCAACCCCCAGTTGCGGCCAGAATATTAGTAAAATCTGTAAATGTATAAAAGAAAAATTATTTATTGGAGTCAAAATCATGAAATTCTATAAATATGTAAAAGAAAAATTAATTATTATTTAACAGAGTAAAAATCATGAAATGAGAATAAAATGTTTACTCTCTTACTGATTGGAGTATTCCCGTTAAACTGAGGTCTTAAAAGATGAGTACATGGATTCTTCGTTGCAAGGCAGAACAGCAAAGTTCTCCTTTTTGATCGGCTTTTAATATCTTTCTTCCCTCCACTTGCCCCTTACTTATCAATAAGCATAATATGTTTATGGAAGCATTTCATCTTACATTGCACGAATCGACTAACTGTTTCTATTTTGTATGCAATGCAGATGGAGTCCTTAAGAAAGAAAAGTCATCTTTCCTGTGTCTAATGAACAAGTTCCTAAGAAGGATATTGTCCTTGGTCAGCTTACTGCACCCTGTCTTATGACAGACGCCTGTATGAATAACCTGCCGTTACAGCAAAACAGCTTTGTCAGTTTTTTAACCCTTAGTAACTTGCAAGCAGTTAACCTCCACTTCACTTCTGTTTACAGCGATCTGTTTGTAGCGTGCATTGTTGCAATGTTACATTTCTTGGTGGTTTATTAAATTAAGGATTTTTCAAATGTTCATTTTTTCCCCATGCTCATGTTTCGTTGTGTAGTGGGTGCAGCAACACACTGTACCAGTGCATGCTCCCCAACTTGATTTGACTTGAGTGTGCATCACGTGCTTTCTTGATGAACTGTGTATCTCCTAGTTGATGATCTGTAGATGGTGCTACTGTTTTTCCTTCCATTTCGTACGCCAGCTGCTGTCATTACATTTCTTTTCTTGTCAGCTATGTTGTATGCATGCATGTTAGATCGGGTGGTGCATGTACATATCACAAAACACAGCACCCCAGTCACTCCGCTGAGGTTACTGTAATGTTCTTCTGTCTCCATGGATGTTTTAAGGTCAGACATGCTTCGTGATCGCTTGGCCATTGTTTTCATTTCAGCTATGTTGTGCGGTTTGGACTGCAGGACTTTATTTTGATTTAAGAGTTTTATGTGTGTGATGAGTAAGATCAGCTGGCCTGTGCAATACAGGTTGCCATTAGCATTTGCAGGAATTCAAGAAATTACTGTTTTTTTTATATGAAGGGGGGCCCAAAATTGCTAAAAAAAAATAAACCTTTATTATAAAATGGACTGCAGTTCCCATTTAGTGACATTCAAAATACTCTCCTTAAGATGTAATACACTTGGCACAGCACTTCTCCTATTTTGGAAAATTTTCTTGTATTCATCTTTTGTTGCCATGCCTGGAGCCACGTGCATTTTTTCATACATTTTTTTTAAAGGTAGCAAATCTTTTTTCCTTCAGTCTCATTTATAATTTCTGGGAAAAAAAGAAGTCATGGTAAGTTTAGGGGTGAATAGCAACAAGCACATTGTTTGTTTGGTCAAAATCTTTTTGACTGTGTCACGCACATGTCCAAGGGGGACAGCTTAAGGGCTCTGATGATGGTAGTTACCTGCCAAACCAGGGTGTGGTGCTGTGTTCTAATGCCATCTCTTTTCCTCCCTCTGCACAATGGAAGATTGACGCCCATTCCACTACTGACATCACTTCTGTTTTCCACCCTCCTGGACCTGCTCCTTCCTGCCTGGAAACCATATGACCGGTCACTTGAGTTAGTTCTATTTTGAGCTCTTGTTGGGATTAATAAAGTATCTATCTATCTATCTATCTATCTATCTATCTATCTATCTATCTATCTATCTATCTATCTATCTATCTATCTATCTATCTATCTATCTATCTATCTATCTATCTATCTATCTATCTATCTATCTATCTAAAAGACAACTTGTTGCATATATTTTTTGTTTGCAACTTTTGTACCAGGATGGTGCCCCAACTTTTTGACGTTATTTTCTGTTTTCAACTGTCAACACGGTTTGTGCAGGTGCATTGTCATGCTGCAAAATGCAGTTTTAGGTGCACCACTTCTGCAGATGTTATTGTTCTGATGCTTTCCTGTAGTTGCCTGTCTAACAGTCTGTCCATGGGGAACAAACTATGAACAAGTCTGTCATTGTCAAAAATGGAATCATCATTGTCTCTTGAATGCATGCTATTGTGGCTTGGAGAGCAAAAAAATCACAGAACTCACCTGAACAATCATTGAATAAATGCCAGAAATACAGATTCATTCAACGCAGCACTGTGCCATGAAGTGGACTCATAAACTACACTGCAGGCAGTCGATACCTAAAGGCATATTTGATAATTCATTCTTCTCCCTTGTAGTTTTTTTAATTTATTTTATAATTTAGAGAGGTACTTTTATTTCCTTCATGTTACCTTTTGGGTTTTTTTCTAAGTATAGAATTTACTTTTGACATTTATTTTTTTTCTTTTACTTTTTTTAACATCTTGTCTATTTTTCGACACAGTGATATTGTGTTCACTATTCACGATCATGTCTCCTGGCCACTTTGATCTATGATGCCATCTAATCTTCCACATTAGTATCCCTCGGTACATATCCTCCGATATTAAACCTTGTTCAGTTAGCCACTAAGCTATTTATAATTATTTTTCTTTTTAAACAAGCCTAACATTAGGAAATTCCACCTTTTGACTTTTTGACCTTGATTTTGCTCTCTGACTTTGTCCTTGCCCTTTGGTTTTTTCATTTTGATTGTTCTGCCTTTTCGGTTTTGACCTTGACATGCCCCAGCTTTTTGTTTCTCCTGCTTATCGACCTTACAATAATTTTGAACAATCTGCATGTGCTAACAACATATGGAGATGTGCAGCTATATGGTTGGAGTGTGATGCCGCATTGGCATTGTCATATGGTCACAATGGCCATTTCCTTCACTACTATGGTAGGCCTGATCAATGATAAGATCATCAGAGCTTTTGATCTTCTTTAACCTAGCTGATTGTGATTTTTGAAGTTCATTTCTATATATTTTGAGGTATTTTTTATTACTTGTACTGTTTACCCATTAGATTGGGTGTCCAAGGTGGTTGCATAGGATTAGGGGCTGTTTATCATTCTTTTCGGGCTAGTGACAGGACCTGCTCAATTTTTATGGCACAACCAGTTGTTTCATCTGTTTTGGTCTCACTGTTGTTGCCTGTACATAAATGACTTAAAGGTGTGTTTTTGTACCACCAGAAATATTCTTTACATTTTTATGTGCCTGCTGGATATGACAGCTATATTATTAATAGAATGAGAGTAGTCAGAGAAGGCTCATACATATTTTATTTAAAAGCTGCAAGCTTTCACATTAAATGAAAAATCCATGTGGTGCTAACTCCATTTTGAAGATGTCCCTAATGTTCACTAAGAATGCCATTTTGATGCCTCCAATGTAATGTTGCAAGTGCCTGAGAGGAGGATAATTTCTTGTCTGGATGGGAGGCCAGCATGGAAGGACAGACTTCTTGCCCTGCTGCAGTTATATAAAGGCTGAACCAAAGGAAGCCAGAGACTAGGAGCAGTTCCATCCCCCATATAACAGGTGGCAGTGGTCCTCCTGTGGTGTCCCAGTTTGGAGACCCACTGGAGTCTGGAATGGCATAATTGTTGGGGCCCCAAGGTGCCATTAGAGGGCATGTTTGGAGGGGGGTGGGGGCTCCCTGGTTTCCATATGACCCAGAAGTGCTTCCAAGAGGACATGATGTGGCATCAGAAGACATTACTGGGTCCAGCTTAAAAGGAGCTCGCCTCCTCACATCAGGGAGTCAGAGTTGGGAGGCAGTGGGAGACACTCGACTAGAGATAGAAGGATGGAGGAAAAACTGTTTGTTTGGTGTATTTGGCTGGTATTTGTCTTAAAAAGTGTTGAAGAATAAAAACCTTTTTATTGTATCTGAGGTTTGGGGCTCAGTGGTACCCCCTTGTGGTCACAATGTATATAACTATTCAGGGTGTGAAAAAAACAGTGGACCCCAAATAGACATAAGCACACTTTCTAGCAGGGGGGCTGTCTAACAGGGGTCTTACTGGCTTATTTTGTGGAGCAGCTTGTGTGAAAGTAAACACTTCCAGGGGCGTTCCTACATGTGGGAATTAAGCCAGATATGGTCACCATTAATCCTAGGCAACCTCTCTGGCTGCTCCCAGAAAATCTGACAGCATGGGCGTAAACTGCTGCACAAAAAGTATGCAAGGAATATTTATAGACAGGTAGTAATTTATAAAAGCTATAAATTCATATGGGCGGCAAACACTTTAAGCAATAACTTTTTATTTTTAAAAACTAAATTCAGTTTTGATACCAAAAATGTAAAAAAACATTTTTCTTGGGTTCATTTGTCTTTTATTTAGGTGGAGTCAAACGTCATAAATAAAGAGAAACGGAGAGGTAATGTGAGATGGGAAACATACAGTAGCTGCATAGACGTGTATGTGTTGGCATGTCTTGTTCTGCTCTGTAAAAAAAATCATCTAAAGCTGAATTTGGTTTGGTATTTGGCTACTCCCTGGTCTCTATAGGGTGGAGTGGTTTCAGATCAAACATGGACAGACAAAGGGAAAACACAGTTTATTAGTCTCAGAGCATATTACTGAGCAGTTGTCTACAGTTTAAGGTTTTATTCTACAGACCTAAGAATTGCCCTGTATGACTGTAGGTGTGACCCAGTGGTGTTTCTTGCCTTGCAGATGATGCCAACAGAGTGGACTTCACCCGTCTGTTGATCCCAAAGTTGATTAATTATGTTTGAGAACATTGTTATATTTTCAGAATTTTCAATATTGAAGTGTTTTTATGTTATCAATAGCATCTTTTTATCTTAGCACATGTTCATCATAGACCTGGATACAAGAACAAGTAGAATTACGGCATCATTTACAGTATGTGGTTTATCTGCTCTCAATTATGTGCCACAATGACGGCATGGTAGTTTTATTTTTGCGATTGTATGCTTTAATTTTAGCTTGCTACAAGAAGATGTTTCATTTGTTTGCATTCTTCAATTGTTTTTGCCAATGGCATGGGCTGCCGTTTTGAAGAATGTCATTTGCTAAGGCTTTAATTTCTGTCAACATAACTCCATTCATTTACCCATCAGTTTTTACAAATACTCAAATACCATGAATTACAGACAACTTTTACAAAAATTTGGATTTATGAAGAAAATAATTTAATACACTTCTTCATTTTATAAACCATAATGAAGCCTAATTTGTATGAGTAGGAAGATAGACAATTTTCAAATGTGTTTTGTTAGTGCTAACACCTGATCATCCGTATAGTCATTCCAAGTACCTCAATGCAGACTGCGGAATGGAGCAGAGCTAGCTGTTTGAGGCGGGGTGGCTATTGGTGGAAGGGTTGACTATTTAGGGTGGGGCTTGATATTTGTGCTCCAATACTCCTTTTGGCAGATTGTGGTCTGTCTACTCGGTCACAATAGATACTGTGCCAATAAAACGTTTTCACCCCTTTGGAAGATTTTAGATTTTATTTTTGTACAAGATTGAATTACAGTAGATTTAATTTGGCTTTTTTTGACACTAATGAATAGATAAAGACTCTTTAATGTCCACGTGAAAATAGACCTACTGTGAATAGTTTCCATAGCAAGCATCATTTGCAACCTGAAATCTTAATTTAGATTTATACCTGAATGATCCAACTTCATCTCTGAGTGGATTAATTAGTGAATCACAGTCATTTGTGTGTGAGTATGCCGTGAGATTGACTGGCTTTGTGTCTTGTTATACATTACGACTCTGTAATTAAGGATTGTGAAAAGGGCTTGGAACACAGATGCTGAATGATAGGTTGTTCTTTGTCTTTGTCACATATAAATGGATAATGTATAATACATTTTTGAGGCGAGACAGCAAATGATATATGACATCCTTCTCAGATACACAAAATCCCCATCAGATAGGCATTGCAGAACCAATCCTGTCTGCACTGGGCACAAGGTAGGAAACAACACTCGATATTTGTATTGTATTGACCCCCATCTTTTTGACACCCGCTGCACGCCCAACCTACTTGGGAAGGGGTCTCTCTTTGAACTGCCTTTCCCAAGGTTTCTTCTATTTTTTTCCCTACAAGGGTTTTTTTTTGGGGGGAGTTTTTTCTTGTCTTCTTGGAGAGTCAAGGCTGGGGGGCTGTCAAAAGGCAGGGCCTGTTAAAGCCCATTGCGGCACTTCTTGTGTGATTTTGGGCTATACAAAAAAAAAATTGTGTGTGTGTGTATAAGGCAGCAGCTCATCACAGGGACCACTCACACATACTGTGCATGCATACACAGATTAGCCAGTTGCAGGTCTACCTAATGCTTCCTAACCTAACCTAAACTGCACATCTTTGGGAATGTGGGATGAAAATTGGAGTGCTCAGAGGAAGCCCACACAGATACAAATCACATACACACAAAATCCACTCACAGATTTAAACCGTGGACACTGGATCTGTGAAGCTGCACTACTAACCACTACACGACTGTACCAAATGATGGCTCATTAAATTCATTATTTTTTTTCAAAGGCTAAAGCTGTGTGCATTTTGTTTAGCCAGAAAGAACATGACTCGTTCCAGCTGTGCACCTCTTTAACACACCCGTTTAAAGATTTCCGACCAGAAGACACACAGCCCTTGGCAGCTGTTTTGACTCATAGTTTAAAATCAAATGTAAATAACTGTTGGCAGTGCAGTGCTGTGGGTGGCAGTAGGTCTCTTACAGCCTGAGCTTTGGTTTGGGTGCTTTCTGAATGAAGTTGTCATATTCACAAGGGGTTTTCCCCAAGGACAGCAGTTTGCACTACCAGACTATCCATCCATCCATCCATTATCCAACCTGCTATATCCTAACTAGAGACTGACTAAATAGGTGCCAGTTTGAGAGTTGTAGAGATGTGTACGTATGAGGAAATAGCACCTCAGCCACTCAGGTTGGTGTGTTGTTCCTGCCGAGATACATTCAGCCTCCTGTGCATAATCTTGTCTTTTAAAGGATGGCAGAGGATATTTACCGTATGGTGCAGGCAGCAGTACACAAGGTGTCACATTTAGCTGGGAATATTCTGCCACATTAACACATTTCTTCTTTCTCTTCCCACTTGATCTGTACTGCTGCCAGACAGCCAATGAAGTCATTAAGTCACTGAAAGCATCACGGCAGACCCACCTTCAAAGTGATGGCACATTCCCTGTCATCATGCTGCACAGAACACCACAGTCTCACTAGCACTTGGGAGTGATGTCTGTGTTTATTTTGCTCCCATGTCAAGCCTTTCAGGGGAATATTTGTTGCTCCCTAAACACTGCAGGCCTCAGAGCCTTTAGTGGCCTATGGGTCTTGGGAAAGAATTTTTCTGCATACTCAAGGAAGGTAAACAATGACTGTAACACGAACCAGACTGCAGTGTTATGGTGACCTCCTCAGTGGGTGAGTGTGTGTATGTGTGTGTGTGTGCTGAAGCAGATGGATGACATCAGCTCCCACCCTCCTCTGCTGCCTTCAGGCCAGTGCGCCAGACTCTCCCATCCGCCACCCCACATGCTTTATTCTAAATTAGATAAATGCTACAAGACGGCATTTCCACACTAGCTTGTTGAAACCTTGGTTCTGTCAGTACATCAGGGGTTCTGCAATTAGACAGTCTGGCTATTGAATAATTAAGCCTTGATGTATATCAAACTCATAAACAGCTCTGGCTCCTGACACAGCAGGAGATGTCCATGTTGACTGTACCAACAATGCTGGTAGTCCTAAAAAAGACATCTGGAGCCTCCATTTTTAATTTTTTTCTCCAAATATACAAGACTTAGAGGAAGTGCACCACAATGTTAAAGGTATTAACTGTTATCACTTGCTTTTGTATGTAACAGCACAACAGAGGCCAAGGCCATCTAGATGGGGCAGCTCTGTAAAGTGTTCAGGTTTCAAAAGCAAGGCAGTTTCTCTGGTCATGTTTCTCTCTTGCCAAAACTTTTACTTAAATCTAATCTTGCAGTTGTCTTATACTCAAAAACATGAAGTGACACCCAGGCTATGTCTGGATTCATTTATGGGGTTAGAGTGTGGTGTTGCAGTGATAAGAGCTACTCCAGGGATTTGAGTTTAACTTCCACATTGATTACCAATGGAGTTTGCACAGTTTCCCTGTATGTATCCGCACAGGCATGAAGGTAGGTGAATTGTTAGCCCAGCATGTTTTAATGTTTGTGAATAACAACATAAGAGGTTTGACAAATGAGTGGACACCGTTCAGATCCTTTGGGTAGGTAGCAGGAAAGCAGCTAAGGGTTATGTCACATTAGATAACTTTTCAGTTGTAGTCTTTATTTGCAGTTGGTGATGTACTCCCATTAACTCTTTTGAGGCGGATGTCGACATATAACGGCATGCAGGAGTGTCTTCACGCAGCTTCTGGCTGCTACACAAGCACATTCAGCACTATGACCAGCTGATGCTGATACATGACTTTCGTTGTTGCTCTCCAGATCATTTGCATCAAAAACAGTCCAATAAGTCAGAGTCCCATTCAGCAATAATTCGCGAAACGCTGTCCACGGTGCATTTTGCTTTGCACATTCGCTTTGCTGTCTCGCCAGAGCTGGGTGGCACCTACGTGAAGACAGCTCGGGCAGGAAGGCAGCTGCTCTGCTGTGCATTCCTGCCAGCTGGCCGAAAAAATATTCAGCCCTCAAAGAGTTAAGCATGTTGTTTAATGTGACGTACGATAAAATAGGATAAAATCAAACAGGTTTGATCTTTTCTTTGTTGGGTGGGGTGGATTTTTTGCTTGCAAGATTTGAGAACCAATGAACATTCACCCTGAAGTACAATGCATGAAATGCAGTGATGAAGAATAAGGAATACATGTGTTTTGAACTTCAAAAATAGAAGAGAGGCTTGTATGTCTGATGTTTTGTATTATATGTACTAGAACAGAATTGATAAAAGAAAAAAGGATTGAGATTGTGGCTTAATACACAACCGCTATTAATACTTTACATGGACTGGTACATCACTGGCTCCATCAGAAGTGAAGCTTGTCTGTGTGCCATCTCATATTTTACATACCATAACAGAATGGAAAAAATAAAGGGCAGAAATTGCTGTTGTGGTCGCTGCAGCTTTTAACCCTTTGTACAGCACTGGTTTTGTCAGACAGCACATTATTGATTGTCAGATAAAGGGGCGAGCATGACTGTGCTGGAAAATCGGAGCATGGACAGTAAATGTGACATGGACTGCAATTTTCAGTTATGTAATTTGACACGGTGCAGCAACGAGTTCAGCAACTTCGATCAACAAATCTGATATATGATATACCCCACAACAAAAAGTTACATAATGTGACATCGGCTTATGATGTCCTAATATCTAATTCAGGTATATTTTTTTTAAATTGCCAAGGTTTCCACTTCAACTCCATGACTTGCAATTTTGTTTCAAATTCCTACAGTTCTTTGAGTAAAGAAGTGCTTCCTGGCTTTGGTCTTAAATGCATCTCCTGATAGTCCCCACTCGTTTCCTTGAATATGTGATGTGCTGCTTAATTTGTTTAAAGTCAATTATTGATACTTTTGTGAAATCTGAAGACCTACAGTATATTAGGCCCTCACACAGCTCAGGACTAAAGATGTTTAATTCCCTTGCCTGTAAGACTAGGGCATGTCCATTACTTCAATGATACACTTGGTTGCTCTTTTCTGCATATTTTTCAGTGCTCCTGTGTCATTTTTGTAGTGTAGTAACCAGCACTATACAAAAGTGCTCCAAATGTAGTGATGCTAAGAGCTTTAGGCAGTCTGAGCATAATGTCCTTGTATTTACAGTATGTTGTTTATACAATATAACCTAACATTAAATTTGAACTTCATTTGCTTCTGAATGTTGGCCAGATGATGAGAAAGGGAACCTCTTAAATCCTTTATAGAGGTCACATTCTGTCAGTCAGATTGCTCATTTTATAATTTATAAGTAATGTTCATTTTGTCCATATGTATCACTTTACACAATTCTACATTAAACTACACTTTCCAAGTGTTTGCACAGTTTCAAAGTTGTTGAGGTCCTCGGCATGCCACTGTTTTTCTTATCATTTGCAAATTTAACATGTTTGTTAACACTTACGGAATCAGTGTCATTAGTTTATATTAACAGTTCAAGGATATCCCAGCAGGAGTCCATTGGTGAATTCAACCACTGAGGAACATTCAACTCTTATCTGTACTCTCTATCACCCAGTCATGAGTGGCCAGAACCCTGCAAATTGACAGGCATTTTATTCAATTCAAACAAAAACATGTTCAAAACTACAGTGCAATGCCTTCAAATAAATAAACATAGTATTCAAACTCAAAGCAGTGCTCTACTGAGGAAGTTAAAATTCAGGTAAATGATCATTTAAAATCAAAAATAAAATAGAACCAGAATTGCCTTTAAAATTATTTTTCCAGTACTTTCTCTCCCACTCTTGTCTCACTCCAGACTCTCATCCTGAGCGGGCCCAACACCGTTGCAAAAACAATCCTTCTTGGCCCATTCCAGCCACCATCCCTCATGTGGCAAATGGGATGTGCTGAACCCAACTCTGACTTCCCAATGCCTCGGTGTCTGTGAAATCCTTAGGAGACCCTCCGTCATTTCTGCTCTCCACAGCATAGCATGTCTGATCCAGCCTACCCTAGCAGCACATCCCACTCAGCTCCATCATCAGGTTTCCCCCCTTTCTGTTGGGTCGCTTTTCTGGAGCCTTAGTGGCAGTTTAAGGACCACATCCACCACAAACCTGTGACATACCTGGTGCTGGGACTGTAGTCCTGAATCTTACATCTGGTAGCAATGTCATGGAATGTCAATGGGCTGCCCTCCTTTGCAGACTTAGGTCTGTGCTCCTGGATCCATGCTCAAAGACCTGTGTCAACAGCCTGCAACAACTGCTCTAAAAGAATTCAATGAATAATTTGTTCTTTAGTGTTCTTACTTGGTTGCAGCCATTTCTGACATTGATCTTTTAACAGATCTAAAAATTCTGTTGGGGTTTCATTACTTTTCCACTGTGCATTCTGGAAATGGAGCCTATAACTCTCTGGACTAATTTCATACTTTTCCAGTGTAGTCTGCTTTCACGATACCTATTTCATAGACCCATCAGCATCCATTGACACAAAAGCTGCTCTTGCCTTTCCAATCAATACGGGGACTAGGCGAATAGCCCATTCTTTCTTTGGCCATTCACATACAGCTACTGTTCTCTCATGGCCAAGTATTGTTCCACTTCCCCATTTTCATTACAGGGCAACATTCACTGGGGAAGGGGTATTGTCTATCACAATGTACTTCCTGTTGAAGCTGGAAAAACTGATGATGAAATTACCTCCATTTTTGTTCTAAACGCTGTACTCAGGTCTCCAGGATTGACATAAACTGATGTAGCAATTGACCCAAAGTTATAGCATCATATATGTCAGCTGCACCTCCATCCGCTCCAACTTCATCTCCTTCTTGTGCATCAGTCTTGTTCATCTCACCTGCCTCCTTTCCTGGAGTTTGAGGATCTTCGTCATGTTTTCTGGATGGTGCCATGGTATACCTCAGTAGTTCTTCACTGTTCATTGTTCCATTCCACCACTACCACCAAAAATGTTCCAGAAAATATGGACACTAATGTCAAATCACAGAGCCAAGAAGCAGTGACGCAGAATAAAAAAGAAAGAAAAAAATTTGCTAATAGGTGCATTACATTCAAAACACATGAGCAATAGATAGTGAGAAAGAATAATTCTTTAATATTTCAATAAACAGAGAAATTAAATTAAAAAGCACACACACAATTAAGATGTTCTCTTTTTCCTTCTTAATTGGGCTTACAACAAATATCAAGCAGTCCTATGCAAAACCAGACCCTCTCTTCCTTTTATTTCCCAGAGCAGGTTTAACTGCTACCAATCTTTTACAGCAGCCATCCCTCCTTTTACCACACAAACTGATGATGTACCAAAAGAAAAAACAAAACCCATTCTGACTAGCATGTGTGGCATATATACTCAGTTCAAGATACCACCTGATGTTGCACGCTGCTTCAGACCCTCGGGTCACGTGCACATATGCCACATTACAGACTGTGAATGGTCTAAGCACACCACATCCATCATGCCTCATTGAGAGCCATTCTGCACCACTTGCTTTGCACATTTCATGTCAATCAATGGCCAGCTCCCCTGCTTTGCAAAATGTTTGCTCCACCGCGGTACACTTGTGCTTTTTCCAGATCCTTCGTACTTGAAGACACATATAGCCGAGAACAGGCACGCACACCTCTGCTCCATCCAGCAACTCCCAGCACTTTCACTGCACCCTACGGACTCCCACAAAAGCCTTCAAGGCTGTTGAGTATCTTAAACTATTTTTAAACCAAATCATTTTCAGTTAAAATTTAAAGAAAATGTATAACCAAAGCCATAAAAGCACTTTGACTCTTCACAGCTTTCATTTAAAAACACTGATTTAGAAAATACGAGGGAAAGGGAGGGTGTTGAAAGTTCATATCTAGAGAGGAGAGCAGCACAGTTCTAGTTCATTGTGAAAGAACTGAAAGAATTCATCTGTGGGAGTCAAAGGAGAAGAATAATGGGAACGCAGTAGGATGGGGCTGTTTTTCCTGAGTCTGAGTGCTCCAAGACGTTACTGAATAATTAAATGTCTACTGGATAAAGATCGTATAGGCATGGAAGACTCTTTCTTTTATTAGCTGCAGCTGATGCACTTTTTCTTTTTGTCTAGTTTCTTTTGTATGTTTCGCTGCAGATGTTGCCAGGGCAACTTGCCCTTTTTTATTGACATATATCCTCAACTGAGCTCTCTGCTATGCAGTTCTCTAAAGTTAATTGTAACATTCACATGCAAATATGATTGGCAGGCACTTGGGTTCAAGAGTTAAAAATCAATGGAGAACAATTTGAAAAGATGCATATATGTATTTTTTCCCCACTGAATCAGTTTTACTGTGTTTAATAAGAAATGATAGATTAGAATTAGGGAATATGCATAAATCAGACACACCAGTGGCCATGAACTTGAAATAGCAGAGCATGAATAAGTGGTTTAAACAGCAGGGAAAGCCAAAAATAGCTAACAAAAAGGAGCTTCCAAAGTAAGTTTTACTTAAGGCTTTAAATAATCAGAACTGATGGTAAGTGGGCAGTGCTGTAAAGGTCTACTGATAAGGGAACGCAAGATGTAATTAGATTTGTTTCAGCGCTAGGAAAGGTTTTGAGCAGAACAGATGTCAATGAATTTGTGCATCACATTGGATCAAAAACAGTCACAAAAAGACCTGTCAACCATGGAGATTTCGTATTACAGATGTCCAGTCCATTCATTTACTGAATCTGCTTAAACCAAATGAAGGGTTGCAGGGAGCAGAAGCCTGTCCTGGCAGCATTAGGCACAAGACACACACACACTCATAGTTAAAATAGCCAAGTGTCATTGGGATGTGGAGACAAACTGGAGGGCTTGAAGAAAAACTCAACACCAGTGGCCTCAAACTCCAGTCCTGGAGGGCCGCAGTGGCTGCAGATTTTCATTCTAAACCTTTCCTTAATTAGTGACCTGTTTTTGCTGCTAATTAACATCTTTTGAATTAATTTTGATTGACTTGTTCTTGAACATTCATTTGTTTCTTTTTCCTTAATTAGCAGTCAAATAATAATGACATATAAAATGAAACAAAACATGAAAATAAAGAAAGATGAAGGTCTCAGGAATGCTGATCCACTCAGGTCCACAAAACATTTTAATACTGCTCTTAGAAAAGAGTAAATCAATAATTTTGGAAATGTATGCCATTGCACAATGAGTGCAGCAACAAAAAAAGGAATTAAAGAACGGGTTTAATGAACAAGAAGAATCGGCTCCTAATTAAACTGGTTGGAGTTTTAGGTTCTGAATTATTTGGTCTTCTGTTGGCTCACCCACTTCATATTTCATTTCTGTTTGGGTGCCATTTAAGGAAAGAAATGAAGCATTTCAGAGGAACGATGAAGAAATTCAGGGGAACAAATCTTAAAAAAACTAAGTCAATTAAAATGAAAGGAAAAGGAGTTAATTAACAGCAAAAACCGGTCACTAATTAAGAAAAGGGTTAGAATGAAAACCTGCAGCCACTGCGGCCCTCCAGAAGTTTGAGACCACTGCTCTACACAGACAGCGATTAGGCTTGTATTTGAAACCAGGACTCTTTGAGGATGCAGCACTAAATACTGTACACATGTGTTTGAATCAATAGGTGAAAGAAGAAAAAAAGAAAGTGTAAACTTTTGGAGAAAATCCAACAGGTAGTCTCTGCAGGGAATGGTGTAACTATCAGTAGTTTTAAAAAAGGGAAAATATATACATATATATATATACTAGCTGACGCCTGCCGTAACATATGGCGGTGTAAGAATAAACAGAAAACGGTGAGAAAGGAATTCAGAAATCAAGAAGAAAGAAATACTTCTTGAAAGATGCAGGTGTGAATAGGTGTTTTGCTGGAGACAAGAGATAATGAGTTGAAAGATCTAAGCCTAGAAAAAGCCACGTAAAACAATAGTTTTGTTGCATGTATCTTGGACTTCCTGGAAATGTGGACAGTAATATGATCATTTTGCCTACACATACGTTATTTTCAGCCTTTGCCTGCAGTGCGTCTGATAGTCCTTTGTATTGTTCCACGCGCAGATCTTGTTGATGTAATCTGAGA
Organism: Polypterus senegalus; assembly: GCF_016835505.1. NCBI lineage: Eukaryota > Metazoa > Chordata > Cladistia > Polypteriformes > Polypteridae > Polypterus > Polypterus senegalus. The sequence goes on from NC_053164.1 coordinate 87,542,312, forward strand.
TAGTTGAGACACGCGCCCTCTGTTTTAACATACGCATCTACGATGTACTGTTGGAATAGTTTGCCGCTGGAGTGCAAAATACTAAATGTATTCCTCTTTGCTAATATGTACACGTAAAATTGGCATTGAGTAAGCCTTATTCGCTTGGCAGTTCTTTTATTGGGAACACGTTGTAAATCTTTGTGTCAGCCAATGTCTCTGTAAGGGAATAAAAGTGGGTAAACTATAGGATCGCAATTCATATTGAGGGTGGAAATGTGTTTACAGGAGTTGCCTCTGGGATAGATGCAAATGTCCCTTTCAGCAGTGGGTTCGCCATCTTCTCCAACGGAAATCGCTGCAACATCAGTGTGACATGTCAGGGCATTGTATCGTCGTAAATCCTGCCCAGGGTTTTCCTTGAAAACCATTCATGCAGATGCTGTTGGATTGGACTGAGCGATTTCTTGCATGTGTTTGTATGATTTAGCGATGGGGTTGATGGTTCTGAACATGGAATCTAGCTGGAGAAGTACATTTTCACTGCATGCAGAGTTTGCTTTATTTTGTAAGCTTACTTCAGTAGCTTGCGCTGTGTCAAAACCATACAACTGTCCATATCCTGGAGAGGTAGAAGTGTTAGCGTATAGTGGAGAGATTTGGTGAGACGAAACTGTAATGTTTTGTGAAAGAGAAGAATGACTGAGGACTGATGTGCTGGTGTTATCAGACATTATATGCTGCTGAGGAGACATGATCGGAATTGGTAGAAGGGCTTCATAGTGGCCATTGTCCAGTTGTCCTGAGTACAAAAGGTAAATGAAGAGAGTATTTCCAGAATTGTAAATGCAAGGTGGGATGTTGGGGTCGTGTTTGAAGTAAATGACAATGGTAGCATGGAGAATCTCTGAAAGAGCTTGAATTCCATTATCTCCAGATGTTGCCGTGTATTGATAGTACTCCTGACTTGTTGTGATAACTCGATTTACGTTAACAACAGGAAGAACGTCTCCAAATCTGTCCTAATGTGATGCAATAAAATCTACTGCTGTATGTCGTAGTGAGAGTGCAATGCCTTTGTCAACCATTTGTGTCAAGAAATAACCCACTAATAGGAACAGGCAGTTGCTAGATCCTGGAATAGATAGAGATGACATTGTACAAAAACTCGTTGACAGAGAAGATACTGTCGTTCATTTTATAACAAAGACTTAGTAAACAACCGTCGCAGTATAACGAAAATAGCAAGGTGTATGGGAAGCCGTAGACAGCGTGGGGAAGGGTTTGGAAGAGGATGAATAGGAATCGAGAAATGCCGTCTTGGCTGTGTGTGGGCAGGACTGGTTTTGAAGTGTAAGCAGGATGAACCAGAAGAGAAATATATATAAGAGATTAGGGGTGGGAATTGATGAAAAAAATTAACTAATTAATTGCATAATTGTATGGACAGTAATCCCGCCTCGATCGCAGGGGTTGCATTCCAGAACCCCCCGCGATAGATGAAAATCTGTGAAGTAGAAACCATATGTTTGTATGGTTATTTTTATATATTTTAAGCCCTTATAAACTCTCCCACACTGTTAACATTATTAGAGCCCTCTAGACATGAAATAACACCCTTTAGTCAAAAGTTTAAACTGTGCTCCATGACAAGACAGAGATGACAGTTCTTTCTCACAATAAAAAGAATCCAAACATATCCTCCTCTTCAAAGAATGTGTGTCAGGAGCAGAGAATGTCAGAGAGAGAGTGAGAGAGAGCGAGAGAAAAGCAAACAATCAAAAAATCAATACGTGCTTTTGGGCTTTTAAATATGCCGAAGCACCGCGATAAAGCGGCATTTTTTAGAGGAGCGTCCGTATCTTCTAAGCAAACAGCCTCTGTGCAAACAGCCCCTCTGCTCACACCCCCTCCATCAGGCAGAGAGAGTGACAGAGACAGAGAAAAGCAAACAAACAAGCACCGCGCGGGAAGCATATCTTATATCATTGAGGAGTTTTAGTTAATATGTAATACATGCTCTGATTGGGAAGCTTCTCAGCCATCTGCCACCAACGTCCCTTGTATGAAATCAACTGGGCAAACCAACTGAGGAAGCATGTAGCATAAATTAAAAGACCCATTGTCCGCAGAAATCTGTGAACCAGCGAAAAATCCGTGATATATATTTAGATATGCCTACATTTAAAATCTGCGATGGAGTGAAGCCGCGAAAGTCACAGCGCGATATAGCGAGGGATCACTTTAACATTAAAACTTGATTTCATAAAATAAATACATAAATCATGAAGTAAATATACACTGAATCACAAATGTAATGTAAAATCAACACAAAAGAATTTTTTAAAAATGTAATGGCATATTAATTATCAAGTTGGTATAGCATATAAGACACAGACATGTCAAAGTAAAAATTAAACAATCAAAACGACTACAGTTTGAATGCACTTCTAAAGACTGAATTAATTGAAAGAGTAAGCATCTCTTAAATGGACATACTGTACATTAAAGCTGCTGTTAAAACTCCACAAGTGCCACCCTCAATTGTTCATCACCGTCAACGACTTTATGATTATACTCTACACAAGTGGTTTTCAACTAGTGCGCAATGAGAGCTACCCAATTGTGCCTTATAGGACTGCCTGCACGAGTAGGCAAAGGGATGAAGCAGCTGGGAAAAGGCATCTGAAGTGCTCACTAAGTGCTGTGTCTGAAACGCAAACCTCCAAGCTGCAAGCCATTTTTTTTATTGTTTTTATTTTTGCTGGCATCTTGATAGTCCCGTTCCTTTGGACAGTCACACTTTCATTTCTGTTATTTCCTTCCGCGGCATCTGCACGTTTTACCCATGCACTATAACAATTGTACTGATTTGTTCTTCATTGAGTGACACGAATAGATCTGCACACCCCAAGAAGGAAAAAAAAATTGCTGCATGAATGTTATCAGTCATTTTCATTTAGTTATCAGAAATACTTCACAGTCTGGATAGTACTGTCACTCGGTCCAAGTCCATTTGGTGATGGTTTTAGTGCCTAGCAAAGATAACTTATTTAACAGTTATGTGATGAGACATTGATTTGATCCTCTTACAGAAACATGAAACGAGAAATTTTTTTTTTACCTTTACAACTTTTCCCTAGAATTGCTGTATTCCCTCATTCCCACACCCTTTCCTTTCACTCCCACACCCCTGCACCTATATCAGTATTTAGAAATCAAGAAAATGAACGCCACTGCTACATATTGATGTGTGGCATATCACTGTGAACCATGTGTTACGAAATTTTAAACCTTCAAATGAAAATTTTATTTCATAAAAATTTTAAAGGTAGTATATAAATATGGTTCTGGATGTGTATGTAATTCGTTAGGCACACACTTAACGTTTTTGCATTATTGTTTTGTAATGTTAAAAAAAATTACAAGAAAATGCCACCCCAACCAAAGCACTGCCCGAGGCGTTTGCTTCGTGGTTGGCCCTGGATGCGGCAATATTTTTAAACTCATTGAACAGGTCGCATTAATCTCAAAAATTTATGCATTAACTTTCCCAGGCCTAATATATATATTTAACATGTTTTATTCCTCCTTGGAGAAGCATTTTCTATCACTTCCCACTTTTCAACACAGTACATAAAGAGCCAACAAATACAACTCAGTCCTTTCACCTCCAGTCCTCCTTACAGGCTTTGTCATTCATCCTTCCTACTCTGGCCATTGAATAGTGGTCACTGGCCCCTTTTATAGGTCACCCAGAAGGACATCAGTTGTCCAGCGACCGTCTTCCGGCAGCACTTCCTTGTGTGGTGGAAGAGCTGCCAAACAGGGCCCAGTAAAGGTCCAGGCTCCCCCAGCAGGGTTGAGCTTCCATGCTCTAAACCTGAGACACCGCTGTAAGCCAAGGGGGCTGCCCTCTATTGGTCTGGGGGAGAAAATGTCCTGAAAAGGCTCTCTCCCCCGGTCCTTCCATTGTCAGGATGTCCCACACAATATATATATATATATATGTTATATTAATACATGCTCTCAATATATGCTTATATATGATAATATAATAATATTAACATGTACTTTATATATATTGATCTATCGGTTTTGATCCTTTTTTTGGCTTACACGCAGTTCCTGGTTTTTCCATTAATGCTTTTTTGTCAGTACGCTGACTATACAGCAAACTTCCATTGGAGAGACAGAATTAGAGAAGTGACCCTTATCACTTTAAACCCGGCTTGAAAAAAAAAGTTGTAATCTGATGTCAGCCTGTTTCACTTGATGCTCTAAAGTGCAGTTCTCTTTCTGCAGACTGTAGCAGTGAAACCTGGAAATATAAAGCTCCAACTGTTTTCAAACAAAATCTCCTATTGTCTGATATGAAGTATCATGTTTGTTGATTCTAGTCATAAGATATTGGGGTGCAGATGATAATCACTCAAAATTTCAGTGTCTCCTTGACCTCACCAAGGCTTTTAGATAAGAAGTCTGCTACAAATTTTGCTGGAGATTCTGATATTTTTTCTTCTGTATATATCTTCGTACTACACAAATTTATTATGTAATGTTTTACATTCAGTTATTCATTTATCAGCAGCAGTTGCCATTTCTTTTAGTTGCACAATGCAGGTCGTGCGCAGATGTTTCACATCCTTGTGGTGAGTGGCACATCTTGATACCATTCTCAGGTTAGCCCATTTTTTTTGCAGTTTTCTTGCAGCTTTCTCCCAATTATCCCTGTATCTTGAGACAATTATTTTAACATACCTCCAAATTTTTCATCTCCTGACTCATATCAATTTGATGTTCATTTCCATCATATCCACCCCAGGTGCAATTATCAGAAACTCTACTTTCAGGAACCAATGAATTCCTGTGCAATGTATGAACTGAAGCACTTTATGGTCCGTAGCTACTTTTGTGTGTTGCATTCCCACTGCATAACAGGAACCTTTATGCAAATGAAGAGTTTTGTGGTGCAAAGTTAGGTGTCCCCCTGGGTCCGCCCTACAACCCCGCACATTGCTCAGACGTGCTCTGGACGTTAATCTGGAGATTATTGCTTTGATGTGGCACCAGGAAGGCTGCTATGAAGAGTGATGTGGTGCGAAGTGCAGAGCAATCTGGAGTTTGTGGATGTTATGACTAGGAGTCCCAAGGCACATAAGTCCCAAAAAGATGAAAAATTGCCTACTAGATGGGAATATATGTCCAAAGCCAAACTAGATGAACGGGCAGGAACTTTATAAAATTAAAAAGGCTGTAAAAGAAGAATGAAAAATAAAACAGGAAAGTCAGCTAACAATAAATGATAAAGTTTAGTGCAAAGTGGGAGTGCGAAATGTATATAACATTACTCACTCCTACTTCCACACACACTTATATAAATAATTAAATAAATAAAAATATACTTTTTGGAGAAAATCAATGATTAGCTTAAAAATCAACAAAACACAAAAAAGGCACTAAAACAATTCAAATGTATAAATTCTTTACTGCCTCAGCTTGACACTAATATATGCTATGATAGTGAAATTAAATGTAAAACAAACCTCGACTGTTTCTGTCATCCTGCACGCTTCTCTGCCTTGGCAGTTTCAAACTGTCCTACAACTAAATTGACGTTATAAACGTAAGAGATATTTAACAAACACTCTACATGTTACTGATGCCTTAATAACATTTCGAGAATTAACAAAAAAAACGTACATACTGAGACTCAATATATGCACCATATTAGATGTGAAACGTCAAGAAAATGAATGTCACTATCAGTTACTGATATGTAACTTCGATATATGCATATGCCATTCTGATGCTCAGATGCTCGTAATATGAATTTCAGTTCTGAGCCATTGTAAAGTTTCAAAATGAAACTATTTCTCACAATTTTAAGCCAAGATATAAATCAGGCACTCAATATGTACTCTTAATGGTTCATAATTAAACTGTCATTTTTTATATTGTTATAATTTAAAAAAAATGTATAATGTTAAGAAAACTCTTGTATGAAAATGCCACCCTGACTAAAGTGCCACCTGAGGCAATTACCACAGTCCAAAGACATGCAGGTTAGGTGCATTGGCAATTATAAATTGTCCCTAGTGTGTGCTTGGTGTTTGGGTGTGTGTGTGTGTCTGTGAGTGCCCTGCGGTAGGCTGGCGCCCTGCCCGGGGTTTGTTTCCTGCCTTGCGCCCTGTGTTTGCTGGGATTGGCTCCAGCAGACCCCCGTGACCATGTAGTTAGGATATAGTGTTTTGGATAATGGATGGATGGACATCACTTTACACATCAGCCCTAGACTTAATAGTTACATTGATGGGAGTGGGAGAAAACCAGAGCAACCAAAGTCAAACAAAGGCCACATTACACAACATTTGCAGCAATTTTCAGTCATAGCCTTCATTTCCTGTATATGCTCACATATAAGTCTGGTCTTGAAACCGACTTACACTATATGCCCGTTCAAAAATGCACCACTTAATTTTTTTTTTTTACATCTCCTTGCCTCCTCCAATCTCGCTTTAGTTTCTCAAACGCATCGAATTTTGTTGCAGCAGCACAGTTACCAATTTCTTTTGCCACGTCAATGACTTTTAATTTAAAACCAGCTTCATATTTTCTTCTGATCAAACGCTTCATCATAGATAAGGGATGCTCTTACGATAAAGGTGTATGAGGGTGTAAGATACAAAAATACAAATCAGTGAAAACGTTGCTTCAGAATAGTTTGGGCACAATAGAGAGAGAGGGGGAGAGAAAGAGAGGTTAGGAGCATGCGCTGATACAACGCATTGCTGCACCCACATAATAAAATAAAGCAGTGTGCTCCATGGTTACTCTGTCAGGTGGGCATTAGCATATCATAATCCCTTGTACCAATAGTGTGAGCTTTCTGCATTTGACTTATATGACCAACTTTATAAAATACCAGAAATTATACTGTAAAATCAAGTCCCAATTTATCCGCTGGAGAACTTATCTGCGAGTATATACCTTATATAATCTTAGTCAGTCAGAGGCACGTTACCGCGAAGCCAGTTGCCTAAAGTGACACACCAAAGACTCACTCCAACTAGCCCGCAACTCTCTATGATAAAATCAAGCACGTTTGATTTTTGTCTTTAGTTGTAGAGGTAGGCTCTGTGTGCATCAGAGTTAACAGCCAATGAATGCTCATCTGGGAGTTTAGTGTATTTAATGTAGAGACGAGGCATTATGAACTCAAGCGTTCTAGACCTTTGGACAGAAGCTCAGCTATCTGATGTATCATGCTTGACATACCACAACAGAAAAAGGACTTGACTGAACTTGCCATACCTGACAACCATTTGCATGGGCGGCATCAAGCAGCATGCTATTAGCTGTCCAGGAAATGACACCAATGACTGTAATGGAAGGTTGGCACTCCATTGGAAAATGTGATATGAGCAACAATTTGCAGTTGTTTAAACTGACATAATTCAACCACAAGATCAACAAATGTAGAAGTCACATAATAGGATATTAACTTAAGATAGACATAGGGTAGACATGCAAACCTGAGTTGGTTGACAATGGACTGCAAGTGACCACAGGTCCTTTAAGATGTAAGTCAACCATGCTAAATCTGAGCAACGGCTGTACTGTCAAACATACAAGTCTTAAGCTGTCCATCTTTTATTTGGAGTTTTCCCTGTGAAGTGCATAATTTTCTTTATCAGCTTTGAAATGGGAATTAGTTTGAAAAATAATCGCACTTGCTTTGTTAGTACTACATAAAATAAAACTGATGATTATTAATGTGCTGGGAGGCAAGTATCCTACATTACTCCACACATCATGAGTCCCTTGTATCAGTGAAGAGGCCCTTTTCTTGATCCCCTCATCATGCTGAACCCGTAATATACAAAACGAGAGATTTATCTTTCCCTTTACCCTGTTTCCCTTCACTTCCTGTCTTGTTTGGAGTGCCTTCTTCCTGAAGTTATCCTCAGACTCTCTCATTTTCTCTCCCCCTCTTTTGGCAACTTCCTTCACCACGTCAAGCAAGAGCAGATTTATGTCTCCTTTGAACTCCCTTTTCACTGCCTGATGTTCTCTCTTCATCTACAAACTGATTCATTTTTCTCTCAAATGCCCCATGCCTGGAAGTTTGTATACATTATTGTAATAAGGCCGGTCATCAAGCAAAGAGTTCAATGCAAATTAATACCCCACCAGTTTAATAAAAATGTTAAACTGCCTTGTGCTTTTATCGGCAGACAATAAAGCTTATCTACCTTTCTTTTTCATGTAGTTCCAAATATAAGCCAAAAAAAGTTTTATGGAATACTTTAAATTAACGAAAATTTCCACTATTCGCTTTAATACTGAACCAGAAAGACAATCAAAGTCCTTAGTGACCTAGTTTGTTGTCTCCACATATTTTAATATTTTTTCAAGATTGCAACTGTACTTAATGTGAAGGGCTTCTACTGCCTCCCTGTTTTGGTTCAGGATGCTCCTCCACTTCTGACCCTTCCAAAAACATTGCCCTGTCTATCCCCCCATGTCCTCATGAATCAAGTTGCTCCGGACTTTATTTCCTGTTTTACTGTAATGGAAGTTTCCTTGGCTTCCTCATTTGGCTCCTTAATGAGTGTTCAAAATATACAAATAATCTCTTACCACCATGGGTATACCTAAACAAAACTCCCAGCATGATGGTGCAGCTTGGCGGTCAGGATGGGCAAAGTGCCATAACATTAATGAGTTTTTCAGATTATGTGATCTATATAAAGTTGTTAAAGCTTCACTTTGTTAAAAAAAAGGGAAATAAATACAGTATTTTGAGATATCAGAGTTTAATAAAATGTCTACCCTCTTGGAAACTGTGCAGTTTTTGCTAACCTTGATCCTATGCAGCACAAACCTAAAATAGAAAACTAAATATTGAATTTGACAGACAATTAATAAGTTAATTCACTCTGAAATGAGCTGAGGCACAAAGCCAAACTAAGACATTAAGCCACATTTACTTCTTTATAAGGAACAGTAAATCTGAGCCTTCCACATACAGTAGCTTTTTTTAACTTGCATCTTTCACCAGGACACAAAAAATTCAAGGTGAAAAGCAATTGTGCAAGGAATACCAGTCTGTCAAAGAGTACCCTCATGAATCGTGTCACGCAAGTGCGCTTGTGAGGCAAATTAAGAGCTCTGGTGATAGTAGTTAACCATTGAACCCGGGTTTGGCATTGTGTTCTCCATTACTCCCTCTGCAGAATGGAAGTCACTCCATTGCTGACATCACCGTCATTATCTGTCCTCCTGGTCCTGCCCCTTCCTGCCTGGAATCCATGTGACTGGAGGTCCGGCCATATTTACTCAGTTCTGTACTGGACTTGTGTCTGAAAAGACATTATCAGGATCTTTGTAAAGCGAAGCCTTTATTTTATTTTCATTACATGGTTTCATGAATATGCCCCAGCCCCTTTTCTGTGTTGTTATATTTTCTTATAGTGGTGTTGTTGCAATGTCCTGGTTTTCGGTCATGATCATTCGGAAAACTTACCGACTACACCACTGTAAGAAAGGATAACAACACAGAAAAATATTTGGGTCATCTCCTTCATTGAATAAATATGGTTGAACTTCTGATCATAAGTGTTCTGGGCAGGAAGAGGTGACTCCAGAAAGGCAGACTACAGAGGAGACATAATATTTCTTCAGTTCTATATTAGACTTGCATCTGACAAGATGTTATCAGCATCTTTATAAAATTAAGCCTTAATTTTCATTCTGTTTTAATTATATGGGGTCAAGGTGTAGCAGTGCTACTATTAGTCAGAACTGCCTCTCCCATCTCCTTGCAGGGGCTTCTGCCCAAAATCTTTTTCTGGGTTGTTATCATTTCTTACAATGGATAGTTACATTAGAACAATAGCGGGGGTCACAATAGGATGTCTCCTGTTGACTCCTATGTAAGGTAAACTGAGAATGAGCCACTGGCAATAGGGCTCATAGGTGATAGCTAGTTGGAATAAGTTCTTTTATAATTGCGCTGTTTTAAGTAACCCAAAACTATATACTGTAGATATAACGTAAAAAGGCGATATCCCTCCCATAGTGATACGGCAGTAAAAAAATTACTTAAGAGAAAATAACTTTCTTTAATGACGATTTACATGGCATTACAGACGAGGAAGCCATGACAACACTTTAGTTTGCCATTTTCGTCACTGTGATGGAAGGGTTTTCAGGACGGATGATGTAATCTTCCATCCGTTCATCGGCTTCGAGGTGTTTGGCTGCTGTGCAAGCCTTTTATACTGTTTTCTCCATGTGCAGGCCCTTACTTAGGTTCCAAACAAGGCAAGGTGAGGATTCAATTTCATCTCTAACATACAGAAATAGTACAATGCCCATTTTCGTAGTTGTACCTTTCTCTCTTCAAATGCTTGCCTAGCAGTTCTAAATGCTGAGAGCCCCTGTGTGCTAACTTTGGCCTGGCCTGTACATGTGAGTGGATTTATAAAATAATTTTTGTACAGAGCACAGTGACATTAAGCTTATATTCTGATTACACTAGGCAAATGGCTTAGAGTGGAAAAATTGCCCCTGATCTATACTGCAGAAACTTATCCATTTATTTATTTTTCATAATTTTTTGTCAAATTATAATATAACAAAAAATGAAATATACTCTCAAATGTACATAAAGCAGGTTGCTAAGAGTGAAAATAATGCAAAATTACCATAAAATAAGAAGACACAACAAAAATGCAAAGCCACCCATCCCATGCCTGCGCTGAAAAATGACAAATAGAAAGCTTGTTTTTAAATCAAAATGTCACACAGAAACGGGAGGCACAGACCACTGAAGTGCTTCTGTCAGCAAAGACAAAAATGAGATGAGAGGAAGAAGAAGAAGAAAGGGAAAGAAGCATGATTCATGAAGCAACCGTTGCCAGGTCCTTAACTAACTGGACTGCATTAGTTCAAGTCTAAATAGTGGAGCTTGTTGAGCGGTCGATCTGGGCAGCTGAAAGTAATACAAGTAAGTGACGAGAGAGCACAAGTCAGGATGTTTCCAGTGTGAAGCTAATAGCATCTTTTCTACAAGCAAAGCCAACATTATAACATCCACTGGAGAGAACAGAAAGATTAATAGGAAAAATTCAGCAGCAGTAACACTTTGAGAGACACAGGGATAATGGTAGGAAAGAATTGTTGAGAGGGGTCAGCAAAAAAGAAGCCACATAGGAGAGCAATCCCAGAACATGTTGCAGAAGCTTCCAAGAGCCTGAAGTGTGCACAGGTGGCATATAGGATCCAGGGCTAATCCCATTAAATGTGAGTTTATTTTCAATATACAATTTTAAATTGCACATGCTGGTGGTCAGGACTTTTTTTAATGATTTTTAATGATTTGGAAAATTAGAGTTCCAGCACAATGTTTAAATATTGGGGAGATCACAAAGACAATTAAAAACAGCAAGGAGAAATTTAAGGGAAGCTTTAATAAGTAGCACAAATGCAAGGGATACTGGTTTGAATTTAGAGGAGAGGGATGAGGAAAAGTAGAAAAGAGGATAGGTGTAGGGAAGAGGTTAATAGATCTCTACATATCCTAAAAACTGACCATAGCTAAAGGAAAAAGAAGGAATTAGAAAGAATCAGATATTTTAACTTATGTCATTGGAATGCTAGATTTTAATTCCTCCATCACCAAAGACATCAATGAGTGTGCAGAAAAGAGATGGGGCAAACCCCCCAATAAAAAACACTGTTATAAAACAATGGAGTATTCCTAATGCCACTTCAGAGGTATGCCCAAAAGTTTTTCAACTCGGTGTCACACATTCAGGATGTAAGGCACAGTGGGACCAAATACAATGGCCATTGCTTTTATTTAATTGGAAATGCATTTATTTCTTCATTCATTTATTCTCCTTCTGCATCCCCTTTTGCCAATACAGAGTCATAAACAGATGGCATCTATCCAGGAACCACTGCATCAGAATTAAGATTGCTTCTCACACACATAAACCCACTCTAACTCATGCCAACACAATTAAAGTTGCCAATTAACACACATGCTTTTGGGATAGAGGAGGAAAATAGATTATATGGAGGAAACTTATGCACATCAAGAAAGAACTTGTAAAATCCACAGAGACGGCAAGCAGACAGAGAATTAAATCTGGGTGCCTGCAACTGTGAGAAGTAGCACTAACCACTGTGGCACCAAGCCATTCTCTTTTATTTCTTTTTCAAAAATCTGAGTCAACTATGTATATAAAAAAATGGAATACTAAATTCAAGTAAAATTAAACATTTAGTTCTTGTAATTCATCACCATTGTCTTGGTGAGGCTTTTTTATATTTCTTACATTTTATTCGACTGAGTGAAGAGGTCTTTGTGAGTTCATTTTGTGTGAAAGACTGGGCAGTGTCAAGTTGTAATAGCTGATTATCTATAGATCATACTTTTGGTGCATCAATCACAAACTCCGTGTCTTGCCAGAAAAACATAAAAAGAAAGCGGAGTGGAGTTGTTTAGAAGTGAACCTTAATGACTGGTTGCTGGATGGAAAGGGTGTCCTTATTCCATTCCCAAGACAGCAACAGCACTCAGATTGACTGATCCACTAGATGAGGACATCAGACTCACAAGTGAATCCAAATAAGTGTGCAAGAAAAGACAACCTCTGTAAACTAAAGCATGTATGTTTGTTGTCGGGTGTTTCTTTGAACTCTAACTTTCCAATCATCAAACATGTTCTTTAATTTTCTCTGACTCCTAGACGTATCCTTATTCCTAACCAACTTTCCAAACATCATCATAAGAGCTAACAGTTTACCAGACATCCAGGCAGCTTTTAAGTGGTTAGAAAGTGACCACAGTGAAGTCGTGTGTCGACTCACATGACCATGCCCACAATGTCATTTAGATATTGTGGCCATTGTGGATTACCAGAAACAACGGGGTACTAACAGTAAACCAAAAAATGGTGCTTAAAAACTCAATCTGACATTTACTGTAGTACCTGATTTTAGTAGCTTTACAGTCGACATTTAGATAATATACTCAATATTAGATAATATTACAAGAGCTAATACAAGAATGGATTAATACACCAAACACTTGTGAGGCCAGCATCTGGAATACTGTGTGCAATTTTGGTCTCCATTTTATGAAAATTACATAGTACTGCTGAACTTTAGGACATGAACTTTAGCAAATACACATTAAAAGGTGACAGAGGGGACTGGGCGGTCTCATGGTCTGGAATCCCTACAGATTTTATTTTTTCTCCAGCCGTCTGGAGTTTTTTTGTTTTTCTGTCCCCCCCTGGCCATTGAACCTTACTCTTATTCGATGTTAATGTTGATTTATTTTGTTTTATAATTGTGTCTTTCATTTTTCTATTCTTTAATATGTAAACCACTTTGAGCTACTGTTTGTATGAAAATGTGCTATATAAATAAATGTTGTTGTTGTTGTTGTTGATGATAAAAGGTGTTAAATTATGAACGGAGATTCCACCAGTTCTTTAAAATTAGTTCTTCAGCAATAACATTGGGAACACAATTTTAAGCTGCTTAATTAAGGGTAAATTTCACACAAAGGTTAGGAAATATACAAGTAGTTGTAGGGAAATACAAACAAGATTGAAGGCAGCAATTTAAAAGAGGTTAAACTCTTAATGATATTTTTGAAAATTTTCACAAATTGATTTTTAGATATATGTCCCTTACTGACAAGGATTTCAAGGGTACAACAGGGGAAGAATTTTGAAATAACAAACTTTTCTCTTCTTTTTTTGCCTACAGCCTTGAGATGTACCTAAAGAAGAAACCTGACAATGCTCTCACATTCCAGTTCTTCTGTTGTGAAAGAATTGAACAGTAGGAAGTAGATGTCACTTTGTGGACTAGCAGCCCAAGAAAAACATCTGGAATGTCTGTGCATACCAAATATTGCCCTTTATAACCTTTAGCCCTTTAAGATAATAAATTAGGCGCCTGATTGGATTCCCCAATCTTTTATATGTATATATATACCAGCAGATGGCCAGGGGCCTTGCCCTGTCAGGACGCAATTCTGATGAGACGACCGGGGGAGAGGACATGTCACCAGCAGTACCTCCCCCATAACACAAGAGGGCAGTCCCCCTGGATGGCATCAGGGCCATGGGCTTGGAGCTTGGAAGCTCAACTCTGCTAGGCCCTGTGGCCATCGACAAGGGGTGCCTGGACAGCTCTGGAGACTTGGACTGCAGCACTTCCACCACACCCGGACATGCTGCCGGAAGAGGATCAGGGAGCACCTGGAGCACTTCCAGGTGTGGTATAAAGTGATCTGGAGTCGGGAGGTGGAGACACAGCTTGCGAAGTGAGGAGCAGAGGCAGCAGAAGAAATAGAGAAAGGAAAATAAAAGAAGGAAGACAGCAATTGTGAGGGAATAGGAAGAAAATATATATATGGCAGACGGTCCATGCCCCTTCATTCTGTATTCAGGGGGAGCAGCCCTGGGTGGTACAATACCTCCCTCTGGACGCTCGATGGCTGCCCCCCTGGGTTGGAGCAGTGCCTTGGTTTCCCACAGGGCTCCATGGGAATTGGAGGTGCGTGCAACCCTGTTGGGTCCCGCAGGCACCGCCAGTGGGTGCTGCAGCTGGGACTCCTGAGCCCGTATGGGCAGCGTATTTGCCACACCCAGAAGTACAGCTGGAACTCGCCGATCAACCACCTGGAGCATTTCCGGGTGAACTATAAAAGGGCCCAGCAGCCACCACTCAATGGCCAGAGTCAGGAGGAGGAGGGCAAAGCTTAGAGGAGGAGTGGTGGTGCTGAAGAAGAGTGTGGTTTGGGGTGATTTACTTCATTTGTGTCTTTTGGGACTGTGTTGTGCCTGTGGGGTCACAGGGAAGACGTTCCCCACAGGTGAAGAAAAATAAAAGTTTATTTATTTTTATACGTGGCTCCAGTTTGAGTCTGTGTCGGGTCAGGCGCCTTTATAGCGCCTTTGTTACAATATATATATGAAAAAAGTATACAGACCAGAATATGTTTGAATATTTACTTATTTTTAATTTAATTTGAATATTTGAAAGTGATTGTTTTGCTAATTTGACAGCCCTAGTGTAGACCTTTATCATAATGGGCATGTATATTTTGAGTAAATCTATTGTCATCCCAGTTCAAAGTGACATTTTTAACCCATTGTGGTACCACTAAAATATGATAGATATCAGCCTATTCCCATTGGCTATTTTGAAGTAGTTTTATTTCTTTCATAATTCCTCTTTCATATATAATGACAGTTGGACTGCAGCTACTCAGTTGCCTGGGAGGACCGGTGCTATCACTCCTCAGCCAAAAAAGCATTTAACTACAGTAGGTCTAATGAAATCAGAAGGATATAAATTATTCCTCCTTTTAGTCTGGCTAAAATTACTTAAATGTAGTGAGAAAAATGTAACCCTACACCCACTCATCTATCAGTCCTACACTCATATTGATTTATGCGGCTAACTAGATAGATAAATCCAACAAATCATTTAATAATCCACATAACATCATTTTTAGTGCTGTTTCCTTTTTTGTCTAATGTCTGTAACTGCTTTATTTTTACATGGTCACTGGCAGATTATCCCAGCAGCATTTAATGCAATTTAGGAAGCTGCCCTAAATGGGAAACCAGTCTGCATCTTTAATGTGAAATTTAATTTAACTGACTAAATGTATCCTCATCGCAGCCTGTTGTGGCCTAAGTTCATGAGGTTGGTCCCACGTTACTCAACCTGAAGAAAGCATTCCTCACAACTTTTAAAAATAACACATATTACCACTACCTCTCCTACTGCTGAGAAATAATTGGCTACCAGGGTTTAAATTTGCTGCAGCTCCTTACTTTCAAAGGATTTGACAGCCTTGAACTATGTATTGAATATTCCATCTATTATCAAAGTCTTTCATATTCAAAAGTAGAAGCTATGAGTTATTAGTCTTTAAAGAAATTCTTTAACACCTTTCTGAGACATGACTCTGTTTTAAAGCACAGACAATAAAGCCTGGAAACATCTGGGTAATTGAAAATTAAAATCTCCATGTGGTTTGGATCACTAAATCTAAGGTCATTGAGAAGGAGAGTCATGGGGCCGCTTTAAAGAATAGGATAAAGTCATAAAAGGACATTTCTTGTGTATGACTAGCCTTCTAGTGCTCGTGGGTGTCAAGGGAAAGAGCTAATATTATTATTCTTGAAATATAAACTTGTTCTTGTGCTTATACATGTAGTTTAAATTTGGGAAGAGCTGCAGATGATTTCCTTGTCATTTTCAAGTTTAGCTTTGACTTTGTTTTCTTCTTCTCCCTGCAGTTTTTCTTTTATTTGAAGAGTGCATTTTATTGGCTCAATAAGTATGTAATGTTGCCAAAACTTTGCAATATATATTAAAAATGAGAAAAATGACACTTCCTCAAAATGTAAGTAAATGCCACAGAAGGGAGTATCACCTTGTCATTGGCTCACCACAGTAAACAGCCCACAAGGGATCAAATATGTAAGCAATTTTTTTAAACCAAAATATATGGGAGGGAAGAACAAAGTGAGAACACAAAGCAATGACAATTAATGAAAGTAAAACCTTGAATGAGAAACAATACCTAGGCTACATCATTTTCCCTCTTCTTTCCCACCTCCACCCATTTATGCCTTCTGGCCTTATTTTTCCTGCCTGTAATCCTTCTCTACTTCAATCCCCAAATGCTGCTGTCCCTTCTGGTACTGGCCGATATAAGAGTACTATGTTATTGCCAGTAGGAGTTTCTTGGTCAAGTCAAGTCAACTTGAATTTATTGTCTATTGTACTGTATATTGTAGAAATTGTACATAGTACAATTAAATTCTTACTTGCATATCTCCTCAGAATAGTTGACAGTAATATATTAGAGAGAAGAAACACACACAAGTATAGATGGTATGCAACTGTAAACATACAATTATATTCAATATGTAAAATATACATTAGCAAGTATATATATACATATAGCATGTGGGGTTCCACCACCAGTAGGTGTAAATAAGGGATGTCCATTTTGGAGTTCATTTGAAACAATGACTCAAAACTTTTCTTTATTTAAACAGAGTGTTTTCCACAAGAACAGACTGTCATGATGAGCATTGCATCCTCTAGGGCAGGGGTGTCGAACTTCAGTCCTGGAGGGCTGCAGTGGCTGCAGGTTTTCATTCTTCCCATCTTCTTAATTAGTGCTGATTACTTCTTTTAGTTAACTTGACTCAGGCCCTAAGTCAGTTATTTCTTTTTCCTTAATTAGCAGCCAAAGAATAATGAGACACAAAACAGGCTGCCATATGACCAGCTCACCTGTGCCCATCACACAATATCTGAAAATAAAGAAAGGTGATGGTTTCAGTAAGGCTGATTTCCGAGGTCACCAAAACTTCTGACAGCGTTCTTAGAAAAAGCAAAAAAACAACAGTTTTGGGAATGTGTGCTGTGGCAGAATGAGAGCAGCAACAGGCCATAGAATTAAATAATGAGTTTAATTAACAGCAAGAACTGGCTTCTCATTAAGAAAGTGATTGGAGTGAAATTGGTTGATGTTTGAAGACCCAATTTAGATGGTCATCTGGTAGCTCGTTTCACATCTCATTTCTGATTGGCTGTCATTAAATGAAGAAACAAATCAATTCAGAGGACCGAATCCTTTAAACAGGGTTTATTAAAATGAAGATACAGGGAGTTAATTAGCAGTGAAAGCTGGTCACTGATTAGGAAAAGGGTTAGAAAGAAAACCTGCAGCCACTGCGGCCCTCCAGGCCTGGAGTTTGACACCCCTGCTCTAGGGGTAGCTCACAGTTAATGCTAGTTAAGGTCCTAATTATAGACTGGTGTTAGAAGCAAGGACAGAGATTTCAATAACACCAAAGGTTTGTAAAATTAATTTTACAACTTTACTATAAAAAAAACACATTTTCAAAAAGGTTTAAATATGTATTGTTAAGTTGCCTTTATTAATGCAGTAATTGTACAATTCCAAACTGAAAATCCGTGGTAGAAAATTAAAGTTTTGCAATTAGCCCTGTACAATATTATAGCTAATAATTATTAGTGTTATTATTTCTTGTCTCTTTGCTTCGTGGCTGGCAAAATATTACTGATGTCTCATCATAGTATTGCAAGAGACTCTGAAAACACAAGTTTCAAGGTAAGGAGGATGGACGTTTCAAGCTAAGGATGTGGTATTCATTAATCATGGCACTGGAGAGTGGTTACATGTTCCAATATGATTAGCATATGAAGTAAAAATTTTACTGTCTGCGATAATAATGACCCTATATACTGTGCCAACAAACAACAGAAAACTGTGTTATACATTTATGTTTCTCATGACAAAAATACTCTATAGCAACCTCTTTTCTATGGGAAATGACAAAGTCCTGATTCATTTTGAATCTTTAGCATTATTACAAGTAATGGTTTAGTAAATATTATTAATACTATTTTATTACATGCTTTCAAAATGTAATACTTCAAGTGTTGTTCAGCGCTCCAGTACTTAAACACTTGATCTACTAAGGAGTTAACAGTATGAGTAATGCTGAATTATTTAGTACTAGCCGACGCCCGCCATAGCATACGGCGGTGTAAGAATAAAAACGGTGAGAAAGGAATTCAGAAATCAAGAAGAAATAAATACTTCTTGAAAGATGCAGTTGTGAATAGGTGTTTTGGTGGAGACGACATATAGAGTCGAAAGATCTAACCCTATAAAAACCCACATACAACTGACCGTGGCTGAAGACTCATTGTTAGAATTATTGTGAAGAGTAAACAGCATGTGGGCATGAGGAAGGCCGCGCTTCTGAAATTCGATTACGTAAATATAATCACTAACAACCTCAAAAAGATGTTGTTGTATAATGTCTCTAAGTAATTCCTGCAGCTTAATCCAAAAGACTCGTACTACAATATCAGGTCTGTGCTCTGGTCTTTGAGTATCAGACAGTGCATGTAGAATTTCCGGCCAAGCAGGATGACATGTGAAAGTGATAAATAAATCAGGCTCTCCGAATTTATGTACTGTGGCCATGGCATCCTGATAGCTTTGTTGCATGTATCTTAGACTTCCTGGAAATGTGGACAGTAATATGATCATTTTGCCTACACGTACGTTGTTATTTTCAGCATTTGCTTGCAGTGCATCTGATAGTCATTTGTATTGTTCCACGTGCTGATCTTGTTGATGTAATCTGAGATAGTTGAGACGTGCGCCCTTTTAACATACGCATATACAATGTACTGTTGGAATAGTTTGCCGCTGGAGTGCAAAATATTAAATGTATTCCTCTTTGCTAATATGTACACGTAAAATTGGCATTGAGTAAGCCTTATTCGCTTGGCAGTTCTTTTATTGGGAACATGTTGTAAATGTTTGTGCCAGCCAATGTCTCTGTAAGGGAATAAAAGTGGGTAAACCATAGGATTGCAATTCATGTAGAGCGTGGAAATCTGTTTACAGGAGTTGCCTATGGGATAGATGCAAATGTCCCTTTCAGCAGGCAGTTTGCCATATTCTCCGACGAAAATCACAGCAACATTGGTGTGACATGTCAGGGCATTGTATCGCCATAGATCCTGCCCAGGGTTTTTCTTGAAAACCATTTGTACAGATGCTGTTGGATTGAACTGAGCGATTTCATGCATGTGTTTGTATGATTTAGCGAAGGGGTTGATGGTTCTGAGCATGGAATCTAGCTGGAGAAGTACATTTTCGCTGCATGCAGAGTTTGCTTTATTTTGTAAGCATCCTTCAGTAGCTTGTCGAGAAATGCCGTGTCGGCTGCATGTGGGCAGGACCAGTTTTGAGGTAGAAGCAGGACGAACCAGAAGAGAAATATACTGTATATAAGAGATAATATTTCATTTTAGCTGTACAAAGTCTCATCAGTAACTGTACTATTGCTTTACTGCTATCATGCTGCAATTAGTGACTGTCATGGGTAGACAAGTTTGTTTCTTGCTGTGCAGCATGTTAGAGGACTGAGACCTTGAAGAGTTGGATTTTAGCCTCATCTAGGGAGACAACACAGGGTGAGCTGAGGGGAATGAGTAAGGTCTGTTTTATTTATCTTTTATCTACTTAGTTATTTTAAGATATTATTACTATGTTATAGGGTCTGTCTAGGTGTTGCTCCTGCATTGTATCCTCTGATTGCTGGGATAGGCTATATCTGTGCTGTGAAAGAGTCCCGGATATGAGGGTTAGGAAGATAGATGGATGGATGTTTTTTGTAGGGTTCAATATGCAAGCAAGAGAAACTAAGACTTTCTGAGAGAAATACATCATCTGAGCAGTGAGTTGAAATTTAGGAAAAAAAGACTGTGCTAGTTCATTAAGCTTCATTAGTTGGATTGTCAAGGGTCACAACCTTGAACTAAGAAGATACAGAATTTTTAAAACATATATATTTACATATTAAATATCAACCTAGAATTAAGAAAGGATCAGTTGGAGAAATATTTAATTCCACTTGTAGTAAAACTAAAGAAGTAAGAATATTGATTCCCTTTTGTCACCAAAGTTGTTTCTTTAAAACATAAGAAACTAGACAAACGAGAGGAGGCCATTGAGTCCATTAAGGTCATTTGTTTTAGCTAACAGAGAAGCGGCCTCAAAAATTCTTCCAGATACTTCTTAAAGGTTGACAAGGTGTCTGCTTTAACTACATATCTTATGTGTTTTTTTAGATTCCCACAGCCTTTTGTGTAATGAAGTGCTTTCTGGCTTCAGTCATAAATGTACTTTCTCTTAATTTTGCCAATTCCCAGTATGTGCATTCATAATCTTTATCTCTGAATTAAACCCTACCTTAGATACCCCATCATTCCTGGTTACCAATCCGTTCCTGGTTACTAAACAATTTTTTTGCCTACGGCATTTATAAACCTTTTTTGTTTCTCCCAGCCTGTTCCTTCATTTATTTTTTCCTTCCCTATTATGAACATGTCTATTTTCCATCTGTCCACTGCAAATGTCATTCTTGCTCACTGTGGCTATCCAGTCTGAATTTTTTAACTATTGTCACCAATTCATTTCTTGAATCATTAAAACTCTACAGTAGTCAAGCTCATGGCTTAACTTATATATTCCTGACAGATATACATCAGTATACCACAGGAGTTTTTTTTTTTTTTTGGAAACCAAATCATCACATAGTGCAGCAAGAATTTAAAGCCTTCACCTTTCTGTGTGTCACAGTTCTTATGACTTTGTCGTGCACACTTTTTTCGTGGTGATTTTTTGGCGATCCTTCCTTATAGGAAAAAACAATGCATTCACTTGCAATCTTGTGCTGACACCTTAACTTAAGGTAAAAGTCGCTCTTATTGTGGTAGCACCATTAAAACATACATCTACATTGAATCTGACATCCAGCCAACATATAGTTACTGAAACATCTGAAGATTTCATTTGTTTTTTTTTTTGAAAATAAAGCACAAAAAGTCATTGAGATCACCCTAATGTTCAACTATACCATCAGAACTGCCCTGTTTGCAAGTGCTATACATTAATCTGATTGCAAGGAATAATAATTTGCAAATAAATGTGTTCTTTGAGCTTATCTTCCATATTAGGAGCCAAACTATACATTCTTTGAAATACAGTCTCATTTGGAAGTGGCACCTTAGTCATGCTGCCAGCTCCCCTGCCATTGTGATGCATATATGTCATTAATAGAGCATTGTATTAGGTCCTCACAAAATGTGTAAGTTCACTTAACCAGAGAAATTTAACATACTGCATTATAAGAAACACACAAAGCATTTATGTTCAACAGTCAGATGATCCATTTCTGATTTCCTTTTAAGCTGCGATCTTTCAAAGAACTCCTTAAGCTTCAATATATTAATAACTTTTATGTTTTATGGGCTTAATTGTGTCGTTAGCTAATATATCTCCACAATGACACACTATGTTTCAGGAATTCCTCCATTATTCAATATTCCCCAAAGAAACGTCCAAATTCTTTTTGCATTTTTTGAAACTTCAGTTTAATTCTTATCAATGACATTTCACTCAAAATTCTTTGATTGATAAATATGTCAACTGGACCTCCCTTAGTCATTTGTGCATTAGGTATACATATCCATCCAAAAAGACTTATCGTCAAGTGTGCAGGCACAAGATGGCAAAAAACATTCAAGAAATGTGAAGCAGCTCTCTGAAAATTCTCAGGATGAATGAAGTCCCTAAATTACTAAGGAGCTAAAGATTCTATTGAATGAGAAGAAGAGAACATTCCACTTTGGTGACAAAAAGGCTCTGAAAGATGTACAGAGAATGCTAAAGAAAATGCTGAGTGAAGGGCAAGAAGCTTACAAGGCTAAAATACTGTAGAAAACAAACTCACTCAGAATAACATAAAGGATGTTTGGAACAGATTTGGCATAATTACTGGACTCAAGGAATCCAGGGTTCAGGTGCTGGAAAGGAACATAGGCAAAGCTAACACCCAGAATACTGCTTTTTGATAGATATTTCTTCCTTCCACCACCACCTTCTACTAATTACTAGTTTCCCAACACCATGTCAACAACTCATACCACTGGTTGCAGGGGATCAATAACTGATGTCCAAGTGAGGACACAACTAAAGAGGCTAAACAGAGAAAAAGCTGCAGGACTGGATGGAGTCAGTCCTTGAGCATACAGCATCAGGCCTATGCTGACCAACTTTGTGGTGTCCTCTGATACCTGTTCAGTCTATCTTTAAGGTTCCAAAAAATGTTTGTGGTATACTGGGTCTGTGGCCTCAAAAAAAAGTACTGTTTTTAATAAATAATCAATTGGGCATCTCATTCTCCATAGGTGCACGCTCACACGGATGCAAAGAGTTGATGGAGTAATTGGGGCGAGACCTACTTGCAGTGCGCAATTGAAAACACTGTACCCACGGAGCCTTATAAGAATAAGAACAAGCTGGCACACAGAAAAGGGAATGATCCGGAAAACAGACATCAAAATGGAGATTAATGAAAGAGAAGATGGCAGGAAGGAGAGAGAGAGAGAGAGAGAGAGTGCACAGTGATACAGGGAGTAAGCGAGCTAAAGAGAGTGGGCTCGAGAAAAAGAAGGCAGGCAGCTGGGAGGAGAGCCCCTGGAGGAGTGTGAGGCCGACACTCGGGGGTGATCGAGTTGGGTTACTGAGCATCTATGAGGATTGGGAGTGACATAGAGTGTGAATGGCTCGCCATAGAAGACTGGGAGGGCAGCAGGGGTCGATGAGGTTTGGACTAAGAACCTCATAGTGAGTGCCATGGCCTTTGGGGACCCAAGCCTAGGTCCGGAGAGGGAGCCTTACCATAGTCATGAGATGGCAGGGACACAGACCTGTGGAAGGTTAGCCGTGTCTGTTGGCAGGGCGACTCATCAGCTGTGAGGCCCATTTGGGATAAGTAGAGGAGATGACAGTTTCAAGAAAGAAGTACTGGGTTCTTAGAAATGGACAGTTTCCTGCCATATTGTTTTTAATCTCATTTTTAATGGATTTATTCACCTTTTTAACTGGATTACTTATTTATTTGGAACTACACACTGCACTTTTGAACACTATTTGGTTTTAATAAAAGCACTTGAGCACTTTTCATCTTCCTCTTGCCTTGTGTGGTGTCCTCATTTGACAAACTCTTCCCTAGGAAATGTTATCTCTGGTGGTGGGCAGAAGAGGCTCCCAATGGGACCTGGTAGCATGGGACCGACCTGCACCATCACAGTATCACTTCTGTGGAACACATCCTACATTGTTGCTGTTTCAAAGAAGAAAGGTGCCACTTAATTTAATGATTACAGAATAATTGCCTTTACTTCCCATATCATGAATTCCTTCAAGAGGCTAATCCTGGACTATGTGGGTGGTCTTATAACAGCCACATAGACCAACTACAGATTGCCTATCGGACCAAGATTGGGGTGGAAGATGCAATTACCTGTTTGATCCACAAGGCTTATTCCCATCTGAACAAAGCTGACAACACTGTGAGGATTATGTTTTTAAGGAGTAAGCACAAGAATATAACAAATAAATGTAAAGTATTATGAATAGGAAGTCAAATGTTATGTTTGAATACACAATGGGATGTCAAAAAATTGGAAGTACACCATATGAGAAGTATTCAGGAGTCGTAGTGGACTTGACATCAAGTTCCAAGCATTTGGAAGCCCTTAATACTAGAATCCGTCATTCCTACAAAACACTTGTAATCCCAGGCCACCTTAAATTCCTTTGCACCTCTCCATTAGTGTTTTGTAAATGTGTCAATCAGCACAAGCAGCAAACAGCCTGCTGTCCCATCCCCCTACCACTGCAGAAAGGGCAAAAGGTACACGTATACAAGACAAGTGCAGTTTTATTCAAGAATATAACCGAAGGAAAAGAAATTGGGTCAGGGTATGACACTGACACGACTGCTTGGGTGGTGCAGCGGGAAGAACTGCTGACTCATAATCAACAGGTCGCGGTTTTGATATTGGGTGGTCCAAGAATTACCATTTTGAGTAGTGAGCTGTTCTTATTGTTACTATTACGCATTAAAAACATACATTTGATTTTAGTCTGTAACAGCTGTTGTAAATTTATGGTACTTGTAAAGGTTAGCTTTTTTTATTTTAATTCAGTTTTATTCTCTCAGTCATGTTCACACTCCCCCAATCTGACACTGCTGGTTTAAAAAAAAAGATGTGCTATAACAGTGGTGAACTCAGATGAGGATTAGGGTTATACATCGGAAAAAGAAAGCAGAAATCCTCCCTGCAAGAAACGTCCACTCACACATAAGAACAACGCAGCTGCACCAGGCGAAAAGACGAAAGATGGCACCGTTTGGATGCACCAGCAGGTCGCGCGTCATCCTTCCAGTCAGTCTACCCCACAGGCATCCTTCATTGAAACAGCAGGGCTTATAGAGCTTGCCAAGGTATCGTGCAATGTTGTGTTTGTGATGGTCTTTATATGAAAAACATTTATGTTACTTATATAAAATCCACATTGAATGTTATTTACCTCTGTTTATTTACTTATCTTCGTATAGCATAAAGTCACAAGTAGACTTCAAAGAGCAACAATGGAGCATCACAAGGAACACTCCTGACTCATTTTCTTTTCACCCTGGACACCTCCAACTATAAATATAACACCAGGTCATGTCATTTGCAGAAATTCTCAGGTGATTCTGCACTTATGGGGTGAATTGATAAAAGCAACAGAGTACAGGAGTCAGGTGGAGAACGAAAGAGAATGGTCTGCATCTCAACATCAGCAAAACCAAAGAACAGGTTTTTGACTTTTGATACACCAAAAGGCCTCTATGCCCGGTCACTTTTCACGGAGTGAATGTAGGTGTTGTGTACTGCTACAAGTACGTAGGGATCCAAATTAATGACAGCCTGGACTGGTCATATAACAGAAAGAACTATATATAATAGTGCAGAGCAGATTCTTTTTTTTTTCTTAGTAGACTGTGATGGGCAGTGTGGACTCTTTGAAGGGCAGTGTGCTATTCTATGCTGTAGTATACTGGACCACTACCATCACTTCAAGAAAGTGATGAAGGTAGGCTCAGTTATAGGACACACTTTCTATCCACTGAAGGCAGTAGAACAGGAGACAATGAAAACAAACATTTCTGCATCTTGCCTTACACCCAGTGCTGCTGCAATAATCACTGGCTCTATGTGATCCCAAACTGGGCCAGTTCAATTTTCCCCTCAGCACTTGCAAGATTTAATGTATACTTACTTTTATTCCGTTCTTTTCACTTGCTTGCATGCCCCACACATGCTTAATCTCTTTCTGACTAGCTACCAGCAGATGGCCAATGCACTGACATGCATGATGTTGCACCAACAACAGCAGGTAATGTCTTTACGAGAAAAAGCAATACTGAGAAATAAAACGGTATTTTTTTGAGTGCTGAGAATAACCTGTCGTAGTAACTCAGTAATGCATATCTGTATTTTTTTATGCTGGAGGAGTTTTATTTCTCAGTTGACCTGTGAGTGCCTCAAAATTTCCCAGGTGAAGGTAGAGACTGAAGAATAGGCGAGCTTGTCTGTCCAGCTTAGTATGTTGCCACCAGTAAATGCAGATGGAAAGTAAATCAGTAGAGAAACACATCTAGTTTTCCATCTGCACATCTGTTATTGTGACCAAAGAGTACTTTGGACTATGAATAAAATTCTAAAAGTAGATACTGATTACTAATGTAATTCTAACAGTGCATTTATTGAACAGGAAGATGACTTTTTAAAATGGTAACCTGAATAAAGGTGAAGGTTAAGACATACAGTATGTGTTAATAGTCTCCACTGAAACTGTGGCAGCCTGTGAGAGTGAAACAGCCATAGTACATTGACTTTTGTGATTAAATGGAGCCTTTGCCCAATTTGTACTTTTCAGAGACGAATATGATAAAATAGAAAGTTGACATCTAAAAACACTAATAATTGGAGAGAAGAAGGGATATTGTGAAGCAATAAATCAAACACTGGGATTGTGTACATGAATCTACAAAATGATAACATATTGTCTGAAAATGATCTAGCTGTTAAAAATCTTTAAAAGTAATTAGTTTTTTTTTTTTTTTCTTCAAAATCTGTTTTCTAACTTCATCCAAGTAAAAACCATTTGCTGTATTGGGTTGCTGCAACTGTTTGGAACTTTTTTTCTTTGGCAAGTGGAAGAAATTTATTTTTTTGGCTCTGGGATTACTGATCTGAAGTGTTTATGGATTTGTTTTTGTATTTTGTGGCAGATTTCATGACTTACTATGTACAGTTTTGGCAGGAGAATTTACTCAATTTTATCAAGTTATGTAAAGGGCACACACAATGAAGGTGTGAAACAAAATGACTCCTAAATATGACTTTTAAATGCCATACCATTTAACACTTGTTTATACACCATTATGTAGAAATAATGCTGGTGTTTATTTATGATGTGATGTATTATTGCCATTGTGATGACCTTATTACAAGTATAATGTACATGTTAACACATATATCTTTTTGAGAATAATGCAACATTTGAGCTTAACTTCCTCTATCAAAGCAAAGAAAGTGGAAAATATGGAGGGTGACACACAAAGACTTGTTTTCTTCTACAGTATACATGTGGTTACTGGGCTACTCTTCTGTTCTGAAATCCCCACATATGAAAATAAAGAGATTAGAGTCTGATGGCGCCATTCTTTTATATACATAAAGGATTTTTGAAGCGAAGATTTACACAATTAGATGGAGCGGTTTCTCCTTAATATTTTAGATGCCACATTTTCTTTGTGTTGTTACATCACTCTCTCACTGTTTGTCTTCACTGGCTGCTCACTTTTCCTTCCCACCTGTGAGACTCGGTTCTTTGTCACACTATGATCTATGATTGTAAAATGTGGTGTTATTAATTTGATACAATTTACTTGTAACGCTTAACTTTATGCTATAACTTAAGTAGTTTTATACTTCACTGATGTCAACTGTCAATTGGCTTTCAAATATGCATTATTTCGGAGATATGCTCATTTTATGAATTTTGCTAATGCTTCACAAAATTCACCTTCTGGAGATTTTTGCCTTTTAATGCCCTGAATTGGGTCAATTAAAAGGGGCAGAGTTTAATGGCAGCAAAGCTAACCTAGACAGCTATGCCAATGTTTCATAAAAGCAGTGGCAAATCATTGATAGTTAGTTTCCACTTGTAGGCAATATGAGGGGTGGCACAAGTAAGAGTAGCTGAAAAAACACAGTCAGGTGAAGCTACTGTGACTTCCTGCTAACATTATTTTTTGTTCATTCAGTTACAGTATCTATGTGCTTACAGGAGAGAAGACATACCAAATCCATTGAAACAGTGTTTCAGATGTGTAACTTCTTCAAACTGACATATAAGTGATTTATAAAACAATATCCAGTTGTGAATACTCCTGTGGAAATGCACAATTCAGCAGCTTGTGAAGAAGGGGAGTGCTGCTGGTTCAGTGAGCAATGCACCAAAGTCAAAAATCCCTTCCGTCCATACTATAAAGGTTGTAGTTGACATTGCAGATCTCATGGAAAGAAACAGGAAGAGGCAGGTGGGATGACCCCAGAAGTGAGGACAGAGGAGGAGAGCTGTCAGTCTTCCTTTCTGCAGGGGGAGGAAAGCAGAGGCTGTTATCACACAGTGCCATCTCCTAGAGCAGTGCTTCCCAAACTCGGTCCTAGAGGCACACTGTGGCTACAAGTTTTTGTTCCAACCAGCTTCCTAATCAGTGACAACACCTGATAACACTGATCTCATTTAATTAGCTGGTATTTTTTCTCTTATTCTACATTTGTAAGACATTTAGAAATATTTCTGCTTGTACTATAGATTTAAATGCTTAACTCTCTTTTGTTGATTTCATTCTATTTTGCCCTTTCTCTGTGCAGTTTTTACCCTTCATTTTATCTTAATAATGAAAATTAAAAACGAGCAGACCAGACAATCATGAAAGGCTGACCCACTAATTTGTAAATAATGGATTAATTAAATAATTAGAACACCTGGAAAACTAGAATGAAAATGAAGATGAAAATATTGTTAAAAAGATAAAAATACATTCCCATGTAAGTGCTTGGTACATTTTAACTAGTGCTGGGCAACGATTAAAATTTTTTATCGCGATTAATCGCATGATTGTCTGCGATTAATCATGATTAACCACAGACAATCACAACAATCATATTGTGATGAGCAAAATTCAATGATGAACTCAAAATTAGTGTATTGCGTGTATTTGGTTTGCAAACACTTTCAACAAATAAGGTGCTTTTTAACAACGGTATTCTCTTTACATAGCAGCAGTTAAAATATTTCTTGTAAATCTCAACTTTAGCATTAACATAATCAACGGCCAGCAGGAATGCACGGTGGTCTGGCTGCCCTGCTGTCTTTGTGAGACACAATATGGTTTGCACCAAGGTTATTATAGTTAACGAAAACTAAAATCAAAACTGAAACTATTATTAAAAAAATATTTTCGTAAACTGAAATAAAATAATTAACAAAACCGAAATGAAAAACTAAAACTAAATAAAACTGTTAAATTAGCTGGATAGACTAACTGAAATAAAATAACAATTTACTAAAATATTTTTAGTTTTCGTTTTTGAATGAATATTCTTGCCGTTACTCTTTAACCCTTGTAAGTTTCAACTCAAAATCAGAAAATCATCCACCACGAGCCGCCCGCACATATTCATCTAGTGAACAGTGGCTGGTGACGTAGGGTGGCCGTTCACACAGCATTTGAGGTGACAGAGCAGGCTGAGTGCGGGTGCGTAAAGCGTAAGAAATAGAAAGTGATTTATGCTTGTTGTATATCAAGATGTAATTAAAACGGCAGAAATCAGAATGTGCAGGACAATAGAACGTTTATTATATGGACTGAAAAATCACGAGTGAGTAACATTTCAGTTTATTTCTCAGGTGTCTGCGTTTTGTTGACAGCAATTCACCTGCCACTTGGGACAGGAGAAATCGTTTTTACTTTCTCATATACAAAGTATAGAGAAAGTATAGTAATCATGAAAAAATTTGACCTCGATATTTTGATGAATATTGACGTTATAGACCTCCCAGAGTCCAACAATACTGTTTTTTTGAATTGTGTGTGTACGCGCGCGCATGTATGTGTGTGTAAACACAGTAACACAAAAGTGCAACTAGATATATGGATGAAATTCGGCTTGTGGTTGTTACACCACAATTGTAGATTTGTATTAACTTTTGGGCCATATCCATCACCCGGAAGTGGTACTTTACCTGAACACATACTCGATTTTTTTTTTATTTATACAGCTGCAGAGTCCAATTTATTCAACTTTACTTTTATAATAATTGTTCAATATATTATTAATTTGATTTGTTGTTGATGGTTCCTTAAAGTCCATGATATAAAAATATAATCATTGTCTTGCGGTTTAATCCTTAAATATCCATCCCCAGGGGAGACCACTCCCGGTTTTTGAAAATAAAACGGCGCCGATCAAGAGACTGACTAGGTCATCATACAAGATCAGCGTATTGTTGCTGACCAATCACTTTTGCTTTAAAAAATCGTTTAACAACGAAGCGATACAAACAAAGGTAGAGAGTCTGACAAGTGATGAAAAACTACTAATGGGTTTTTGTATTTATTCCATATTTATTAATTTATCTTTTTTAGTTCATATTCACAACTCAAAATACCTGATAGTGTGAAAGTAATCCATTAGCAGAATTATATTTTAAAATATTTGTCTCCTTTTTATCAATGTTTTTCTCTCTCTCTCAAAATAGATGGTTGAAATATCATATTCTTTTTGTTCTTAACATGAGCCTTATCATACATATTGCATACCAGGGATTTTTCCTGCTTTCAAACCTGCTGCGGTAGGCTCCAGGTTTCCTGCAATCCTACTCTGGATAAACAGGTTTAGATAATGTATATGTTGTTTTTAAACTCAGACACTGTCTCTGTTGTTTTGTGCCTGTCCATACTCTTATTATCTGCTCTTGCCCTGCTCATTATGGGTTTACTGTTCTTATGGTGGGCTATTCAAGACTCACCACCCCTAACCTTGACACTACATGCTTATTGTTCTTTGTTTCCCTCAATACAGCCAGTTGGGGTCTACACACTGATTCAAGTCTAAGAGCCCTGTTCTTCCTAGGCCCCTGTGATTTTCATGAGAAAATATTTAAAAAATTATAAAATTGTTCATATTCAGTGTCTAGTTTTGATTATGCTTGTTTTTATCAGACAAAAACAAAACCAGATAATAAACCAGGAAGTATAGTAAGCTTTCATCAACATTAAACGTATATCAAATCTGTTAAGTGTACAGTTCTGTCTGACTGTAACATATAACTAACCCCTTGGGTGCTCCATGCCATAATTACTAAAACTAAAACTGAAACTAATATATATAAAAA
This sequence comes from Polypterus senegalus, assembly GCF_016835505.1. NCBI lineage: Eukaryota > Metazoa > Chordata > Cladistia > Polypteriformes > Polypteridae > Polypterus > Polypterus senegalus. The sequence continues at coordinate 87,573,273 of NC_053164.1, forward strand.
TAAAATAGAAATGTCTTTGTGAAATAAAAACTAAACTAAAACTAAAAATACATGATGAAGGAAAACTAAAACTAAACTGAATTTCTAAGTAAGGTCAGAAAAAATATAGAAATAAAAACTAATATAAAAAGGCAAAACTATAATAACCTTGGTTTGCACCTCCTGTCATTGTAAGTGTCTGTCCTCCCAGGCAAACGTTGCCATAGGTGCATCAGTTACCAATCAGCTGATGCCGGTACCTCACTTTCGTTTTTGATCTACATCTCCAGATCAATTGCATCAAAATCAGAGTCTAACAAATCAGAGTCCGATTCAGCAATAATATGAAAAACATTTTGCTTTGAGCATTCACTTTGATATCTCTCCACATGCCATTTTGGAAGCTGTTTGCTCTTCGCTACTCATGCAGGGAGGTCAAATCAACAAAGCTAACTTTTCTTCTAGCAAAAGCATATCGAAAAGCGCTGTAACAAGAAGATCACTAATCTCTATTAATTACTAGAGAGACCGAGGCTTTAAAAATAATGATAACAACAAAAACTGCATTAACGCGTGATAAAATAATTGTCGCCGTTAATTAATTAATGTGTTAACGCGATAATAACGTGTTAACTTGCCCAGCCCTAATTTTAACATATATACATATTTTTTAACCTAATTTAGTTTTCTAATTTCTGTATTGTTCCTAAACCACAGAAGTTGAGAAATCATAGTTCAGGAGTCCAATTAAAAACAGATGCTGGGGTGGGGATCGATCTGTTCTTAACATAATTCTTTTTTTTGTAAAAACTTGATTGCTATGTATTGATTGTAATAAAATTAATAAATAAAAATTAAAAAAAAACCAGATGCTTGTTGGAACAAAAACCTACAGCCACAGTGGGTCCCCAGGACCGAGTTTGGGAAGCACTGTCCTAGATCAACAGAGAATTAACATCACCAATGCCCTTGAACTGTCTCTGGTGTGCAAATGCATGACCGTGTAATAACCTAAAAGCGGCACCTGTCCATATGTCGGTATTAAATGTATCATGTGGCGATTAAGCTGGATATATCTTGATTTGGATCCCTCAAACTCTGGAGGGGAAGTATGCACAAGCCCTTCAATGGAGGCTGACATGTCATCACAAAGCACAAGACTTAATGCTAATAACATTTTCTCATGCCGGACAACCCTTTTATTGTTTTCACTGAATTAGACTCCTGTACTTTTTCAGCACATTGACGAAGATCGAAAGGCATTCGTTACCTCTTGCTTTGTTAGTTATGACATCCCAGACATAAAAAGGAGCTTGTCTGGTAGGTAGTGTTTGTCTATATTTGGATGATTATTATATTTGGACTCCACAGAATGATGCACACGTACATAGTGGCTCCAATGTAAAGTAATAAAATGACTGATTGACAAGACTGTTTAACGTTGAAAGTATAACTTTTGAGAAGGACCTAGTGACAGTGGATCAGTCCCTATCTACACCCAGACAATGCACAGAAGTCATTATGAAGGTTAATAGGATGTTAAGCTACATAGCATGTACTGAAAGTCAAAGAAAATTTACTTAAAGTGTACAGTAGTGGGAGTACTGTGAGCAATTTTGGTCTGCGTATTACAAAAGGCTGCGTAGATTTCAAGACTGGACTATCAAGATTGAAGGAGTTGAATTTTTTCAATTTAAGCAAACAGAGATATGATAGAAGAGTTTAAAATCATGAAAAGACGTAATATGGTGAATTCCAGCCGATACTTTAAAATAAATTCTTCAAGAAGAGCATGGCTGCACAGACAAAAACCTGGTAAGGGTAAATTTTGAACAAATGTTAAAAACTTTTTCTTCACAAATGACCATAGACACGTGAAATAAATTACCAAGTAGTGTGGTAGACAGTAGCAATTTAGGGGCCTTCAAAACCTGACTTGATGTTGTTTTGGAAAAATTAGACACATCTCAAGCTTTCTTAAGCTAAATGGTCTGTTCTTGTCAAAATTGTTCTAATGACTCCTGATGATGAATCAAGCTGGGGAAAAACAAGGTATTTTAGCTGAACCTTCCTTTAAATCCAGTCTGGCTAGTTAGCAGAGGCTGTCCTGTTAATCTGTTTTCCCTTGCACTATTTTGTTGCTTTATTTTGTTATCAGTGTTGATATTTGCCAATAATGCCTTGGAATAAAAGGAGTGTGTATGGTTGCAGCAGTCGAGATGGAAAGTCTTAGCTACTGCAAGTCCCAATAAAGTTGTCTGAAATTTATTCCCTGTGTTGTATTCAGGTTAATTTAAATAACAATAAAAGCCAATATATCTGTAACCCACTTTCCCACATGCCTGAAAACCATTGCCATTTCCTGTTTTTCTTCTGAGTGATAATTTTTTTCAACACTATAATAAACACTACTGATTTCTTGCAAAAACTTAATTTATTTAGGTATATGATCAGAGGCTGGCCTACCGTTACAATCATTAATGGCAAATTTTCATTATTTCATACTGTAACAAAGGACAAAGAGAGATCATAAAGGGTTGGGGAACCAGCAGCGATCCCTGTATAATTGTTGGCAGAAAAATAACAAAAGCAATTTTAACATCTGTCAGTGAAACATCTTTCCAGAGAAAAGTCTTCTACTAGACTAATTCACAAAGGCAGTTGTGGTAGCTATCAAGCAGGAAGGCAGGAAGAGCTGGGCCCAGGCCACTGGAAACCAGAAGTGACATCAGAAGAAGACTTTGAGCTGTCAATCATCAGACCTGTGCTTAGAAGAGGAGGAGAGGCATTAAAAGACAATGCCAGCCTTTGGCCTGAGGTGGAATTAACCTTCAATGAGCCCTGATTATGTCTCCCATGTGCACATGTGTGACACCTGCATAAATTCATAGAATTATTAGAAACTTTTACATTTCAATTCACAATGGAGGGATTGAAACTTGAAGGTATGCTTTTTGAGAAACATCTTGGAGTTACAGTGGACCTATCTCTATCTACAGTGCATCAAGACAGTACACAGAAGCAATCAAGTAAGGTATTAGAATGTTAGATAATATATATTGATGTGAAGAGTATAGACAAGGGAGTTATGCTTATGAGTCTAATGAGTCCCCACTTGGAATAATGTGTAAAGTTTGGTTGTTCATATTGCAAAAAAATGTAGCAGCACTAAAGGTATGAGCTATGTGGTTAACCTCTCTGGCACCACACTGCCCTTATGTTTTCTAAATGTGTTGAGTTGCTGTTCTATAAAAGCATTTATATTTTTAGAGGTATTTCTATTTAGCATTCTTTTTTTCTTAAATTTTGTTCAAAAACATGTCAGCCAAATCAGAAGTTTTCTTCTTTCTTGTAATTTTTGTGTGTGTTTGAGTTATGTTGAGTTAGTTATATGTCATTTTTAAAAGCTTAATTTCCCCCTTGGGACAAATAAAATACTATCTATCTATCTATCTATCTATCTATCTATCTATCTATCTATCTATCTATCTATCTATCTATCTATCTATCTATCTATCTATCTATCTATCTATCTATCAAAAAGGCTTGCTTATACAGCATGTGCACAATATAAACATTTGAAACATGTTTTTAAAAATTATTTTAAAAACAACCCTTAGAGTATGAATAAAACATTGCAAAACTTGCTTATTTTCTGGCTAATGGATGCAACTGTATAGTTAGAGGGTTAAGAATGCTGAATTTATTCTTATTATGTGGCAGTCCAAGGTTAATTAAAATAGATTTACTCAAAGGCATCCTACATTTGCTATATATTTAAAGAAAAAGCCGATAAAGGCACAAGCATAATTGGAAATAATGACCTACTATATCCATGTCTAATCATGTAACTCTCCCAGTGCTCAATTAATACCTTGGGTGGCATGCCACTTACATGTTTCTCTCAAGCTGGAGCTTCTGCTCCTCTACAGTTCTATGAATTTTAACTCAAGCACGTTCTTTATGCTGTGCCTTTCAAATTTCTCTAGAGACTACCCAAGCATTATAATGGAGCAAGTGTTAGTAAACTGTAAAAAGGTATTTAAAGAATACACACACACACACACAAACACACCCACATGCACACACACAGACATATATATTGAATATCCACTGTCCCCAGTGCAGTTCAGAGCAAAGGAAAAAGAGAAAAAATAATCTTGCTTAAAATGTTGAATGTGCACAACAGATCACTCTTGCTCAATGTGAATAATCATCAATCCACAATATCTTTTTGCTGTGAACTGTAATCCCTGAACTTTGACATTTTTCTTTCCTTTTAAACATGCTATGTGATTGTACATAACGTTGTTTTATCATAGTAGGGTCCTAGGGTGACCATATTCCCCTGTTTACAGTATGCTGCTTATTACATTGACCTTAACAAAACGACCCAAATCCCATACTCCTAGCTCACTCTCAGAGTTGACTGCTGTTGTAGATAAATACCTTCCTTTTTCTTTTATGCCTACAATTCTAGACAATTAGATAGATTACTAAAACAGGTAAGGCAGAAGGCCAAAATATAAATAAGGAGAGTAAAATAAGTGGGTATCACTTTAGATTAGGTGTCTTTAATTATGCTGTACTTACAATGTAAAGAGTAACTGGGCATTATTACCTTGTATTTGGGATTAATAATGCTATAATTAAGTATTCAGTTGTAATTATTATTCCACAATTTGTATAAGTGCGTATGTATACAGATTACAACTGAGTGCTTAATCAAAGCATTACATTGTGTTACACGGTAAATACAAGATAATAACACCTAGTTACTCAGTAATTATACAGGTAATTTACATGGTAAGTAATCTAAAGTGATATCATTCAGTGCTGGTTAAAGTAATACATCCTGATAAATAGGCTGTCGCTTGGCCTTTTGTCTTATTATGTTGCTTAGTCTTTGGTCCATCCTGATCTGGCATGGCCCTCGATCTAGCATGCTGACGGCACAGGGCAGCAGTAATGTGCTGAATCAGTGTGGGGCTGCAATTGCCAATAACTCCACTCAGACATGACACATTCCTTCCAGTTCAGATTTGTTTCTATCAGTAATCTCTCCATTTTCAAAGGATGCTCAAATGTAGTTTATGATAAACAAGAAATAAAGGATATATGGGTAATTAAGTCCATAAGCTTTAGTCCCGGCCTTCTTCCTGTGGAGGTGGTTCATTAAATGTAAAGCGTGGCCCACTCTAGTCAGCTCTCCCTTTCCTTGTCACAGATGGCCAGAGCACTTAATAAAAGGTCTTATCTGATCGAGTAGGGTCTTCAATGTGTCAGAGCAACAGATGGCCTTTCTGCCTTCTTTGCATTTTAAAATTAGCTAGAAAATAACTTATCTGCTCATTTAAAACATTTATATTGTTGGAAAATTTTAATAAAAATATTATCAACCTATGTGTTACATATTCTTCATTACATTCTATAATATTATTTTATTACAAATGAGTAAACTACATTAAATGCAGAACACTATCTTTATTTTTTGCAAAATAAGAGGATTTTTAAAAAATCTTTATAAACTTCATAACATCAGCAAGTAGCTAGGAAGCTGGCATATTTGAATTTTAGTTTTAATATAATAAATTCTTTCCATCTGTTGTTTAAATTGTGTTCAGTTCAAGGTCTTAACAGTCAGAACACATCCTAGCAGCAGATGTACAATGTTGGATGACGTGAATGTGTGTCACAATGCATTTTCATGTACAGTCTTACAGTCATTCACACAAGGCCAATATTAAGACACCATTTAAAGTAGCACATATAAGAGATTGGGATATATTTTGTGTTGGGTTTATTATATTGTATGAAATAAGAAAGTAAGAGGACCATATCTAACTTTTCCCTGAACAATTTTCTACCCTATCTTTCCTAGTGAGGATCAAGGTGGCAGCGCACTGAATTGGGCAGATCGAGTTTCCCTATTCCCAGCAACCTTTTCCAGATCTTTCTAGATGCACCCAAGGCAGTCAAATGATAGAGTCACTGTTTTTGCACTCTATGGCCTCAGCCGGCACATAGCACCTGGCTTAAAACTGGTGCGGACCAGGGGAATCTGACTATTTAATTAAAACAAAGTATTGTGAGGGTTGGAGAGTGGTGTTGACACAATGTGATTTCTGCCCAGTGCTCTGAATGTCAAACTGAAAAAATTCAATGACGCGCAGATAAACAGCGGGAGTAACTATGACTTACTTAACTAGCCAAATGCCTTATCATCTAATTAGTGATGCACATGAATGGATGAACGAGATTCCCACTGTCCCTACCTACTATCTAGCAAAACCACTGCCAAGGGAACAGGGTTGGCAGAATCAACGGAGAAAGAAGACCCTGTTGAGCTTGACTCTAGCCTGGCATTGTGAAAAGACATTAGAGGCGTAGAATAAGTGGGAGGTCCCTGGCACTGCCCAGGGCCATGGGGCGCTGCCACTGAAATACCACTACTCTTATAGTTTTTTCACTTACCCAGTGAGGCGGGGAGGGGTAGCCCCATGATGCTTCTGGCATCAAGCAACCGAGCCACCCTCAGGTGCAACCCACCCCGGTGACAGTGGCAGGTGGGGAATTTGACTGGGGTGGTAGACCTGTCACACCGTAACACAGGTATCCTAAGGCAAGCTCAGGGAGGCCAGAAACCTCCTGTGGAACAGAAGGGCAAAAGCTCACTTGATTTTGATATTCAGTATGAGTACAGACCGTGAAAGCGGGGCCTCACGATACTTCTGGCTTTTTGGATTTCAAGCAGGAGGTGTTAGAAAAGTTACCACAGGGATAACTAGCTTGTGGTGGCCAAGTATTCATAGCAACGTTGCTTTTTGATCATTTTTTTACAATCTATTCACACTGGCTCTTGAAGGGGCAGCCTTTCACTATGATTTTCCTATTGCACCTTTTCTTGTCTTGTGTGCTTGTACTTATGCCTATATATTATATATAATATTAAACTTATACTTTTATTGTAAAACTTCTGCAAAAACAATATTTAGAATTGTCTGTGAAATTTCTCAGTCATCCTGGTGAAATTACAGTATGTGGTAGTTGAGTCATGGCAACTGGACTTTTTTCTTGTTAGTATTGCTAACAAGAAAGAAGTCCAGTTACCATGACTCAACTACCGGATAATAGTTGGAATTAACTTTTTGTCAATGAATTTTGATTCCGTGTTTGGATTTACATCGTGACAACGCAACGTATAACTGCCCATAAGAGAATATCGTTTCTTTCTCTTTAATAAATAAACCAACTTTTTCAAATGTTTGTCCCTGTGATTTATTAATTGTCATAGCAAAGGCCGTAAACGTTTTAATATGAATGGCATATCTCCTTGGGTTTCTAATATTATCTTTGGAAGATGTACTACATTGCCTTTCTTGTCGCCTGATATACCTGTAATTTAAAAAAATGTCAGAATTGTTCGACCAATCTTGAATACAACTAATCTTGTGCTATTGCATAGCCCATCACTCATAGATAAATTATGCAATAACATTACGATACATACTTCTTTCAACAGTAATTCGGCTGATAGAAGACCGGAGGTTGTTAATGTTTGTATATATTCTATGGATATTGTAAGTTGATATTTTCATCTTCCACACCATAACCACAAACTTTCTTTTATAATAGAGAGATATATAATATATATGTATTGTGACAGATTAAGAGCTTGCTCGTACCCTTGTACCCTCAGACCACACGTCAGACACCAGATAAAAGTCCAATTATTATTTATTATAATAATTATGTGCACAAAGCACGCTCCTCTCCACAATTCTCTAATAAACCAACAATTCTCTAATAAACCAATCCTCCAAACTCCCAGACGCTTAGCCACCCTGCCTCCCAACTCAGCTCCCCGTCTGGGAGCTCCCACAGTCCTTTTATATCCCCCGAACCAGACGTGTTCCCAATCCAACAGTCCATAAGTCCTTATTCCTTTCGGGTCAGGGTAAACAATGCTTTTTCTCACCCCAGGAGGCCCGTCGCTCTTCCTATGACGAACTTCCGGGTCATAGGGCACAAAGAACTCTTCGGTCCTCCCTGCAGCTCCCCTCGTGGCCCCATGGCATCCAGCAAGGCGGTGCATAAAAACTCCATTGTCCGTGATGCCCTGCTGGTCTTCTGGGGACCTCCATGCTGCAAGGAGGGCTCCACCTGGCGGCTTGGGGGTATTGGCCGGGATAAACAGCAGGCCATCCTCCACAGTATGTACATATAAAATGTACACATCCATCATGTACTGTACAGTGGCAAACAATCTGTAACAAAAAACATATTATTAAGGTTTAACATCTGTATTGTTATCTTATAGCAAGCAAAATGGGAAAAAAAGAAGTAACACATTTATGTTAATAAAAAAACAAGACATTTGTCCTAATTCCACAAAAATTCTGATAATGGAAACAACTGTAAACTAATGATCTGCATCAAATGCAAGGTTGGACAGAGTCCCATCAATATGACATTGCTTCATTTTAATTATTTTTAAATGCTCTATTGAAACTCACACCCACATGCCACAGACACATTAGTTAGAACTTGTTCCCTTCACACTGTTGCCACTTTCTCATAAAACAAGTTCAAAAGGTCACTTTATGCAGTTGTGATTACCAAAAACCAATCCTTTGAGTGATTTAAAAGCTGCTGTTTGCAAAGTAGTAATGGATCTTGTAGTGTGGAGGTGAAGGCTAAATTGGCAAAAAAAATCCCATTAAATGCAGCCAAGGGTGTCCAGCCAGGGATCAGTGGATCATCAGAATACAGTGCCCTCTGGTAGCCCCTGAGTCCTGAGAAGCCTTCTAACACTTACACTGTTGTCAGCTAGTGACCAGTGCTTTCCTTGTGCAAATCCAGGATGTTCTTTAAGTCTTACTTGTAACCCTGGTGTAGGTGATTTCTATACACCTAGCCCATAGACGGGCTTTACTGTACCAGGAAAACCTGTACCTAGGCTCCTTTGGCTAATTGGGTAACTTGTTCTTGTATACACACACACATATATGTCTTTGTTTTTCAGTTCAATTTCTGTTGACATGATTTGTCAACAAAATATATTCCACTCATATAATAAAAGTCACTTAAATTTCCAGGGTGGCCAACTTCAATCCTTCAGAGCAGCAGTGGCTGCAGGTTTTTGTTTCAACCCAGTGACTTAATTAGAAGCTAATCCTCACCAATAACAAATCTTTTTACTTCCATGGCTTGTTAGTGTTTTAATATGTCGGCCCATTCTTAAATCACAGATTTTTCCCCTCTCATAGTACATGTATCATCCAAGTGGTTTGAAGCCTAAAATGAGTAATTTTCAGTTCTTAACTTTCTCTTCAGTTTCCTTCTGAGTACTTAATTAAACCAAACAGTGAATGAAGCCAGATGTAGAACTGCTGGTTCCTTTGTTATTTGCATCTTATGGCTAATAAGGAGCAGTTAAAACAATGAATACAGCTGTTTAAGACTAAAATAAACAACTGAGGGTTCAAAACATTAGCAGGTGAGACAAATAAAATGAAGCAGAAAAAGTGCTTCATCAGCAGTGAATTATTTCTAATGAAACAAAAACCTGAAGCCACTGCAGCCCTTCAGGACTGACATTGCTCATCCCTGATTTAAAGGATTTGAGTCATAAATAGCAAATAAATTGCATGAAGTTAATTCATAGCAACAACTATTCACTAATTAAGAAAATGGTTAGAATGAAAACCTGTGGCCACTGTGGTTCTCCAGGATCTGAGCCAGCCACCCCGCTATACAGTACCTTTTTGCAGTGAGGAGTTATTCAAAGCCTATCAGATGTGTGCCATAACAGGCAGTAGACTAAGCCACTTAATTCTTGTTCGTTTTATTCACTTACAAGATCATCCTATAAAGGTCTCTGGATGTAAAACCTTGATGTATTACCCCATTCTTCTTACTTCTCAATTGTTTAAATCTGTCTTCGTGGGGCAAAATGCAATTTAGAAATAAAGTCAAAGATTTCATCAGGCTTTATTTCATTTCTGGGATTAATTACTTCGTAAACTGACAAAGTCTCATCCTGGCTGTAAGTAGGGCAGAGTGCTCATTTTGGAAAAAATCTGATTTCAGTGCAGTAAACATACCGTTAATTGAACTATTTGTACAATGTTTACTTTTTTGACCCCAGACAGTTCAATTATACATAACTCTGTTAGTCGCCTACATTGATAATGCTGTTTGGTTGTAATTATCCCTTTCTATTTATCCATACAGTTTTTGACTCTTTATGCTACATTCTGTGGGATCTTTTTAAAAATGTGATAGTAATGTCTATCAAGGGTCATCAGCTATGAGACGTCTGACCAGGCTGTAGTAATGACCTCTTTTTTCTTCTAAATACAATTTAGAGCAGAGGTACATTGTCATGATCAATTTTGTGAGCATTCCCATTTAACCATGATATTGAATCTCATTCCTAAATTGCCATCTTTAGGACTGATGGAATCAGTTAGTAATTCCGTCTTGGGTGAGATTAGGTATATGTTTGTTTTAATTTGCCTGCTTTAATGATACATATTTGTCATTGCATACTGCTGTGATCTAACGTTAACACCCTTCAGTGGGGGTTGAGCTAATAGCCTTGCTAGTCAACATTACAACTGCAATTATTTTATTTGTAATGTGATTCAATACTTGAACAAGTCTGCTTTCTGATGTTTAAATTTATATTTCAGCATATAAATCATAAGGGCAGGATTATTAGTGCTTGAACTCTGCTACAGCCTAAGAAAGTTCAGTGTTTTGCATATAAATGTGCGTAGGATAAGGACAACATCTTTGAAGATTTAATGAAATGTATGCTGTCCAGAAGTGTGACTCAGCACAAGCCTGGTGCATTCTCTTCTGTTTTTTGTTTTGAAGCAGACAACCTCCTCTGGCTCTTCATTAGAATATCATTAATATAGCCATGATGTGCTCATGAAAAGGCAAAGGGCCAGGCACTGATTAGAATGTTGTGCAGGCATACGCCTGACTCTGTGGCAGTGTGCTGTAATCTCTGATTCAGATAAGCACACAAGGAAGCCGTGACCCTGACTCTCATCACCAAGGAAACAAAAGACAAATACTGAGTTGAGGGAATCGGGCAGTTTGGATCATCAAAGCTAATGTTTTCTCTTCCAGAAATATGTTCAACATAAAAAAATACAGTACCTTGTCTTTGAACTTCTGAAAATTATATTTGGCTGTGAATTCTTTAAAATGATATATATTGAGTATATATTTTTTCAGTTTGTATGTGTGCCTTCATTGTGGTTTGCGAGAAAATAAGAGTAATGTTATGGGTCCATGTCAGTGGTTAAATTTTAAGTTTCCTGCTACATCCGTAGTTTTACCAGTAACAAGGTTTATGGGGGAGACATTAACAGAGAGATATTAATGTAGATAAATGGTCATGATGCTAATGCTCAAGCCAAGACGCAACATTTAATTGACAAAGACCCTACACCACAACCAAACAGAATTATGACTATACAATAGGTTGTAATGGTAGTTTTATATGAGGTACTCTAGCAGGTACAAACAAAAATGTTCACATCATCTTTAGTGGTACATTAGAAATTAACACAATTTTTGGGGGGACCCAAAAATTTTCCGTAATCAATCAATAACACAGGAGTAGATGATCTGTTGTTGACCCCTAACAGCAACAGCCAGAAGAAGAACAACAAGAAGAAGAAGGGTATACAAGTAGTTATCAACTATGCCACTAGGTATCATATGCCTACAGTCTTGTTAATCAGTCTACTGAGTGGGATTGTGCTAAGCAGATCAAATGCGCTTTTCTGACATTTATGCTACAATCATGTGTGTAACTGCTGTGATTTTTCTTTTCTCTAAGCCAAAAAAATCACATTCAGGCATATCGAACAGCAAAACTAGACTTGTTAATAAAGAGTCTCCTGGTGAAAAAGATTGTTAATCACCAACGTTACACTGAACTGCTGATGCGTCTGCGGGAAAAAATTAGGAGAAAAATGCCCAGAGCAGTGGCATACACAAAACAACATTTTGCACCATAACAGTGCACCTGCACACACCACATTGCCAATCAAAGACTTTTTTAGTGAAAAGCAACGTGGCTGTTGCTTTGCATCCCAACCAAATTCACCACATTTCATTCTCTGTGATTTCCAGAATTTGAAATTGAGACTGAAGGGAAGATGATATGCTACCATGTTAAAAATCCTGAAAAAAAATGCAGGACATGGTAGCAAATACAGAAAATATTTTCAGAAATGGAAAAAGTGTTGTGACATTTTTTCAACATTTCAAGTGGGGTATTCTGATAGTGATTAAAACTGAATTGCAGTAAGTTTTATAATATAACTTTTTTTTTTTACAATTTCATAAATCTTACGTCCCTCCTGTGTATATTTTGAGGGCATAATCACCCCACCTAGTGGTTTCAACCACTGTAAACAACATAAAGTACTTTAGTTTATCTTAATTAATAATTCATAAATAACACATTTCAGTATTTATTTTTGAGTACTCCAGGTTCTTTCTACTTCCTGAAATGTGCATGTTAGGTTGACTTGCAATCCTATATTAGCCCATTGTAGGTGTGTGTGTGTGTACCTGCTAATGTATTAATATTAAAAGTTGATTACTGTCTTACTGTTAATGCGGCCAAGATGAGCTCCAGTCTTATATGACCTTATATTGGAAAAAGCAACAGTGAAGAATGAATGATTATTGTTTTATTATTAAGGTTGCACAGCAACCCCTTCAGTAGTCTTACTTTACCTGTCCAGGTCTCTGTTCTTCTATGCCATTTTTGAAGTTGAAGAGCTGTCAAGATGTTAATGTGCAACATGTTCTAGACCAATATGAAACTACTGTTTGGACATTCAAAGACTTACATACCTGGTCAGCAGTCATGAAACAGTACGTATACCTTAGCAGTGATATCTCTTCATTAAGGGTAAGAGGGGCACAGCCTCTAATCTCCCAGCAAATGGTGCGGTTGTGTAAACATTAAATAAATAGTAAACTTGTCTAATAATTTAACATGTTGTTAAAGTGCTTACAGCTAATTCAACTTAGTGTTATATTTAGATTTTTCCAGATTCCATGATATACTTTAAGCAATTTCTTATCAATAAAATATTCATTTTGCCATAAGTAAAAGTTTCTTTGTGCCAGGTGCCACTAGCCTGATTTTAGGTTAGGGAGGCCCTGGGACCCTGCAGTGTTCCCAATATGCTTTTGCTCAGGTGTGCATATGTACAGCCTGAAATTTTCAGTTTCAGCCTTGGGGTGGAAGGCTATAGCCCTTTAGAACAATGGGATCCATTTTTCTGACACATTGTAATATGTGCATGAAGTTCAATATCTCGTAATATTGGTTTAATCAACATGATTATCATGAGTCTTGCTGGTTATATATCCACTATGTGACTTAGCACTTTGCCCCAATGTCCTTTGATGGTTGTACTGTGTCATTTGTTTATGGCTTTAGTTGTCTTACAGAGAAGTACATTGAGAGTTGCAGTGTCACTCCTTGGCTCCCTTACTTGAGGTTTATTGGATGCCATCTTCTTTCTTGACCACCCTCCAGTAATGTTTTGAACTTACTTCTATGCTGTTCCAATGATTACTTCTATTCTGTTGCCAGCACCACCTTATACTGGTCACTAGTGGTCAGAGACAACACCAGCATTTTTGCACTCTGTTGTTAGTTTGGTATTTCTTCTCACTGGCTGTGGCCATGCCTTTTTCACATTGCATGATTAGTTCTATGATGAGGATTCTTTGCTCTGCTGCAGACCACACCTTACGATGTCTGGCCAGAATATACTGTAGTTATTATTATCTCACTTTGTTAAACCAACTGCCTTCTAAAGACCAACTGCATCTGCCACCCCTTTACCTATTTGTAGAATGCTGGTTCTTGTCTTCTCAGGTGCTTACATGGTGCTGCCTGGCTTTCCTGTTTCTGGGGTGCATTTTGCTGCTATCTTGCATCTCTTTAATGGACTCGGACAGCTTTTCCAGGATTTTTTTCATGGTATCACCTCTAGCATACTTGTATCCTGATAAGATCGTTTGGAGGCTTGCCTTAAATTTACTAAACAGTGGGCAGCATAAGTCACTTTCAAACCAGTGAGTGAGATTCCAGGAGAATGGGAGGCTGTCATAATCTGCCCTTATCAAAAAGCTTAGCCTGGTCCTCCAGATTTCTGACCAACTGACCCTTCTGTTCACCGCGGCATTCCGCAGAATCGAGGATCTCTAGTGGTCCTGGGGTTCTGCCTTGATCCAAAATGCCTCAATGCTCAAATCTGGTGACTTTTGACCAGTATCATGGCATTTTTTTGCTTCTTAGTGGGTTTCGACCAGAACTGTTGAGGTACACCACAGCCCACATAGTAAAAACTGCTGTGTTAAAATCGCAGTATTAAATTTTTTTAACACTGATAGTGTAAAATAAACACTCAAAAGAGGAAGCTGTGAGAGCTGATGTTATAATCTGAACTTACAATGTAGAATTACCTAAATTCTTGGAGTTGGAGTGACATAACACCAACCTTTCATCTGAGTTAATCGTTTCAAATAAATCATTTCACCTGGCCAGGCAGAAATGCCATTTTTTGAAGCAAAGAATACACATTTAATATGTTTACTTTGTTCTTTTTTTTTTTTACAGACCAAGCAACAAATCAACATCGATCTTGTGTTTCTTCAAACAGTTCAACCAGAAACCCATGTGAATGCTCTGAAGTGGGAAGGTGAAACGTTGTCAAGAGAACTCTGAAGTAAGGTTTAGATTATGTTTTTTTTTTAAATAATATGCTCTTTTTTACACCAGATAAATCTTCTCCCAAAATCTGTTTTACATATATTACCATACTGAATTGTTGCTAATGGTAATTTCAATATAAATACATATGGTAAAGTTCATCCTATAGTCCGGTTCATCATACAGCCTGGTTAGAAATTAATTTAATTTAAATAAACAACTAGTGTAGATCCTGTTATATTTTTACTCACATTTTTATTTAAATTATGCAGGCTTATACAAATAATTATTTTATACAAGTTATTATTTTCATCACTTAATATATGTGTAGTTTGTTATTATCCTACTGTTTTCAGAATGCTTGCAAAAGTGAAATACAAAGAAGATCAGAAATACATCAGAACTGGAGAGGATGTCAATTTGCACAGCTTCCTGAAAGAGGATAAAAAAATATATAAACTGATCTCATTAATCGTGGCTTGTAAGCTACAGTTAACAGCACATTTATAACTGTTCTGTCTCCCCAGAAGAACAGTCACATTCAAGTGCATTCATTCTACTATAAAAACATTTATTCTGGATGATTTCTCTGAGCATTTGAAAGTAGTATATATTATTGAACTTAAATAAACTTAGAACTAAAATAAATTGTTTTTTGTCTAGTTGTAAAGAAGTGCCAGTTCCCTCAACGGACCCTTAAATCTATGATGAATTTGGCAAAGAGACTGATGAAGAAATGTTTGAGGATGTGATTCAAAATCCAACTCTTGGTGTTTTAAAATATGTCCACTAAATGACTGTAGCATAGATAAACGTCTGCTGAGAAACAGAATATGGAACTAAAATGATTTAACATGCATGCTTATGGTTTGCCATAGATGCCACTCTTATACCTGATGATGCTCATCGCAAAAGGCAAAGAAGTGATGTTTAAGCAAAAAAAAAGTAAGTTTAAGAACTTATATGTATATAAACGTCTACGCGTGAAAGTGTGTGTGTGTGTCTGTCCGGCCCAGAAGTGAGAGGTGGAGTCGGGGTAAGGGTTCCACCTCCAAGGATATGCAAGCAAGGCCAGCACATCGGCAAAACGAAACCTCCAAAGAAAGACTTAGCCGCTAATACACAAAAGATGCAAGCATGTCGGCAAAACAAAAGCTCCTAGGTCCACAGAGTAGTTCCTTTCAATTACCTGACATCTCTACATTTCAATTTTTTTCTGACAATTTCAATAGTTTTTAGGACCCCAGGCTTTTTACAGTGCGGGCTTATACAGCTAGTTCTGTTTAATGTTCTAAATAAATAGTCTGGCACTTTACAATTTATTGACCAGATACTACAGTCAGATAGCAGAAGGCAGACTCAGTTTGCCTGAGCTCTTTACAGTTATTATTTATTATAATGTATTACCCAAATCCTCCCAGCTCATTTTATAGTCTACACAAATGTGTTTTGATTACATTCTACAGTATGTCCAAACGTGGACTGGGGAGAGTTTTAATCACAGAGTACAATACTTTGAATTGAGTTTGCACTATGCTGTGCATGTGACTTGCTTTTTATCTAGCTGGACCTGTATAAGCTCACTTTTAAGAATTATGTATAGACTAATGTATTAGAAGAGAATTTGGTGGTAGTACACATTTTATTTAATTTTATAAACAGATAGTACAGAATATACTGCAGTGCAAGTCAGCTGGGGAGAAGGTGAGTCAGGAATATGAGAGAATAAAGAGCATTTCTGGCAACACACAATGTTTAATAATCAACATTCTGTGTGCTGAAATGACAGAGACTAATCTGTATAATATTTTTGATGCTTTGAATAATTCTTGCCTGTAAAATACTGATGACAGTAAAAAAGTTTAATTGTAATGTATTTGAATTTTGTATATAGCACAGCTCCCACAGCTTATTTAAGAACATTGTACTAAGGAGTGTGTCAGCTTGTTCCCCTACTTGAGAGAGTCATACATACAAAATGGCTATGTGAGTCACATTCACTGAGTTTGTAAATATAGGTGCAGATGGCATTTGAAGGTTTTATTATTGTGATGGACAGCGTGCATGTGCAGGCATCTTGGCCAGGGTAGGGAAATGTTTCTTCCCTGAATGGGAGGCCAGCCTTTCAAAGACTCAAGACATAAGGCAAAGATCATCTTGACACAACCAAGAGATAGGTAGGAGATGCCAGTGTGGCAGTGGGTACACTGGCATCCCAGCAGGGTTGGACCAAAGAGTAATACCATCCAGGATGCTAGAGTGGTGGAAGGACAGGAGACAACTTATCTTGACTACATGCTCTCCCGATGTGCTTGGTAGCAGCATCGCTGGGTGTTGTTACTTGTGTGGACACCCACAAGGCACACTAGGTATTGTAGTCCCATAGGGCAGCCTTGTCTGGTTCCATGGGTGCTGCCAGGGGGTGCTGCAGGGATTCATCCTCCCTACTTTATGGGATTTCCGATTGACCCGGAAGTACTTCTGTGGGCTATTCCCTAGCATAGGAAGTACTGCTAGGTCCAACATAAAAGAAGCATTGGAAGAAGGACAAAGCTCACCTGGAGGAGTGGAAGGAGAGAGAAGAAGAGAAGGAGAAGAATTACATTGGAATTGTGTTTATTAAAAAAAAGCTTTTTTGTTAATTATTTGTAAAAATACATTTTTGTATTGTATCAGGAATTGTCGTGGTAGTTGTGTCTGAGGTTTAGAAGATATTTTTTTCCCTGTTTCTTGTGCCTTTCAAGGGCTGGCCTCCCGCAGAGGTAAAGAACCTTGCCCTAACTTGGCTGCTATGCTTGACCTTTCAGAACTTTCAGAAAATTGTTCATGATCCAAACATAACATCACCCATCCGTTGGTTTTTCCTCATGTTTTGGATATACCAGGTTTTCTAAGAAAAATCTGCAAATTAACAGCTTTTAAAGTATGTAATTCCCATTGTAACAATTTATTGCATTGCATTCTATTACAGCAATGTCTTATTTTGAAAATATATCCTTCCCAGGAGCCTTCTTTTTTTCTATCTTGTGTGACATTGGTTATGTGTTTTCCAGATAGAGTAAGACTTTGGCTTTCTATTTGGTGACACAGCCTCAGCTGGATTTTTTGACAGATGGCTTACAGCCATTTAAGACAGTCATTCAACAAAGCTGAGGTTCTGTGTCTACAGATGACCTGCAAGAGCTTAAACACAGCACAGGACCCACAACTGAAGTGGAAACCAGTTAAGGATATGGAGAGCAGATCATTTCCTTTCATTAATTTGTGTACATCCTTATTCATTTCTTTAGTCTTTTATGCCAGCTTCCAGTGTTATCTATCTAAAAAAGAATTCTATTCTATTCTAATCTAAAAGCAGATTGTAATTCCAATTTGGCTGTTTTTCACCAAATACTGTTTTATTTTATGAAGAATTGTTAAGGAGTTGACAGCTTTAAAATTCATAAAAGTTTAGCATTTCATGCATCCATTGCTGACACAAGAAAACCATCTATATATATATTTCACTAAGACAGTGAGCGCAAGCAAGACAGAGAGCCCCGCCCACCAACTCTAAGACCATAAGATACGCTCGACAGAGCCCCGTCCACCAACTCTAACTAAGGGCAAGCAAGACAGAGAGCCACACCTGCCAAAACCCGCCCGCCAACTCTAACTAAGGGCAAGCAAGACAGAGAGCGCACACAAGACAGAGAGCCACGCCCGCCAACTCACAGAGCCCCGCCCACCAACTCTAAGACCATGGGATATTCACGACAGAGCCCCGCCCGCCATCTCTAATCCTACTTCTGCATCCACCGTTGCTCTCGATCAAACAGCAATAATTAGCAAACAAACAAAGATAACTGGCAGTAACCGTGCAAAATTCACAATTGGTATGCCAGTTTTGAGGGTAGTTTTAAAATGTGTTATTGAATCGAGCTGATGTATATGAGAGAGAAGAGAATTCCCAAGTTGAGGAGCACTATGAGAGGCGCTCGAACTCCCATAGCACAGAGTTTGATTTATGGTACAGAAAGTAGAGCTGCAGATGAGAATCTGAGTGAGTGAAACGAGTCTGTAGGAGATCAGTGAGGCTGTGGAGAGCTTTAAATGTTAAGAGCGGTATTTAGTATTGTATTCTGCAGTTAACAGGGAGCCAGAGAAATTGAGAGAGAATAAGTGTAGTATGTTCAGTGGATTTAGAACAGCAGGTTATTATCCTGGCAGCAGAATTTTGAATAAATTGTAAGCAATGGATACGTTTTTGTGGGATGACAGATAGAATACCATTACACTAATCTCTACGTGAGGCGACTTGGGCATTAACCAATACTTTAGTACTGTGTTGCGTAAGAACAGGATGAAGTCTAAAAATGTTTCGGAGATGGAAGAAAGCTGTCCGAGAAATGTTACTTATACAGGAGGAATTATTTAATAATAATAATCTTTATATATAACTAGCAGAATACCTGCGCTTCGCAGCGGAGAAGTAGTGTGTTAAAGAAGTTATGAAAAAGAAAAGCAAACATTTTAAAAATAACGTAAGATGATTGTTAATGTAATTGTTTTGTCATTGATATGAGTGTTGTTGTCATATCTATCTATTTATATTATATATATATATAAATATATATATATATAGCAAAATACCTGCGATTGGCAGCGGAGAAGTAAAAAGAAAAGGAAACATTTTAATAATAACGTAACATGATTGACAATGTAATTGTTTTGTCATTGTCATGAGTGTTGCTGGCATATATATATATATATATACACACACACAGACACATATATAAACATCCATCCATCCATTTTCCAACCCGCTGAATCCAAACACAGGGTCACGGGGGTCTGCTGGAGCCAATCCCAGCCAACACAGGGCAGGAACCAATCCAGGGCAGGGTGCCAACCCACCGCAGGACACACACAAACACACCCACACACCAAGCACACACTAGGGCCAATTTAGAATCGCCAATCCACCTAACCTGCATGTCTTTGGATTGCGGGAGGAAACCGGAGTGCCCGGAGGAAACCCACGCAGACACGGGAGAACATGCAAACTCCACGCAGGGAAGACCCGGAAGCGAACCCGGTCTCCTAACTGCGAGGCAGCAGCGCTACCACTGCGCCACCGTGCCGCCATTATATACACATCTATACACATATATATATACAGTTATATATATACATATACACACATACATATATATACATATACATATATACACATACTGTATATATACACACACACATATATACATACTGTATATACAACATATACATATCTACATATATACTGTATATACACATATATATATAAATCTACATATATATATCTACATATATATATATTAGGTGGGACTCGATTAAAAAATTAATCCAATTAATTAGAGGCTGTGTAAGAATTAATCTTGATTAATCGTATGTAATCGCACACGTAAATTTGCCCCAAATCGCAAATGTTTTTTTTTAATTTAAAACGGTTTTAGTTGGCGACATAATCAAATAATAGACATGGACATGAATATTGTAAACTGAAGCTGTTTTAATTTCTGAAAAAAAAGCTTTTAAACTGCATTTGAATTCAAAACAGAAACAAAAATATCATCCCTGGTTAAAATTGGGCAGACTTAAAAATAAAGTGGTAGTTTAAGTACTTTAAGTACATTTTCAGAATAGTATTGTCTTTAAATAATAATAACCAAAATTTCAACATAAAGTGCAGTTTTCTTCTTAAAAAATAAGTCAGAAACATAAAAGGTAATTTGACCAGCTTACTCTTTAAACTCTGAGTAACATTAGCCAAAATTATTTTGTACATTAGGCTAAAACAGTGTGATCATTGAACATTTTGTAATTAGATGTATTTAGAATTACTAACGGTCACGGAAGTCCAATGATCCCCAGTAAGAGCCACAAAGTCCGCTTTCTGTAATGCATCTAATTTTGCTTGCTTTTCAGTGTGCACAAAACCATGCTTTTATCAAGGCTTCGCTCGGGTAGTCGAAATGATCAGTCGTAGGAACGCGCTTTATTCCGACTCTAACATTTTTGTAGCTGTGATGTGTGCATCAGTGTAATGGATGTACCAGGAAATCATGCATTGACAAAAGTTCCGTTTGCTTGAATTGAAAGTGTGATTAAATGCGTTATTTTTAACGCGTTATGGAGTACATGCATCGAAGCTTCTCAGCTGTGCTTGTGCTAAGAAAGGGAAAATTTTAAAAATAACGTAACATGATTCTGCGCTAACCTAATATTTTTCATACGCCCCAAACCAAGGAGATGCGAAGGTAAAATGAATCGGTAGCGCGTACATAGTCAGTACACCCTCTCGGAATCGAACCTCGAATGTCGGCGTTAGAGGCTTAAGACTCTACAATTGCACCACAGCGTGTGGCTTGTCTATGCTAAAGTATGTATTGTAGATCGGGGATATATATATACATTTATATATATACCCGTGTACCCAGTGGAGAAGTAGAAGTTATGAAAAGAAAAGGGAACATTTTAAAAATAACGTAACATGATTATCAATATACAGTAATTGTTTTGTGAGTGTTATTGAATGTTGCTGTCATCAAGGATTTGATTATCATTATTTCTTTCAATCAGGCTCGTATTTGTAGGATGTGTTCAAGTTACATTCCGTGTTTGTCAATCGTTGTAAAGATAAGAGGTTTCATTCATCGATTAGTTCCTTACTGCATCAATAAACAGCTCGTCTTCCTTTTATCTGTGATGTGACAAACTGCATGCACGGGTTTTTTTACACTGTCTTCCTTTAGCAGGACATTCACTTTTTCCACCGTGTGCTTTGTTTCCGCAGTAGCTGCACTTATGAATATGATTGTATGTATAAGACGCTTCATATTTTTTGCTGCCTTCTCAATTGTGTAATTCGGTTTTGTTCAGCACTCTTTGGAACTGTTGCTTTTGTCTGCGCATTGCGCCAGTTCACGTGAGCCGCTTGGTGTTCTTGCATCGAAGGTTCCCAGCTGTACTGGTGCCATCTCGTGTAATGTCAGTTAAGACCCGGCACTTAAAAGTTTCTCTCGCAGTTTCAATGAGTTTGTGCCAAACACCACCCTGACCATCTCATCTTCCTCTGCATAAGCACAGTCCTTCACCCGTGAACATTTACCGGCAGTGTTTGTATTGGATTGCCGCTGATGGACGGCCTTATATGGGCAGGCACTAAATTACAAACGCTAGTGGCAGCCTGTCTATGAACTTAATTTAATATAAACTTACGGTTCACGCCGTGCTTTGTTTCCACAGTAGCTGTACTTATGAATATGCTTGTATGCATCATTTGCTTCATAATGTTTTTCTGCCTTCTCAATTGTGAAATGGCGTTTTGTGCTCATCGCTGTTTGGAGTTCTTCCTTGTTCTCTACGTACTTACGTAGGAGGCGTGATGATGTCACACGAAACTCCGCCCCCCACGGCCATCTCCAACTCAAGACTCCATTACATTATATGGGGAAAAATAGCTTCCAGTTATGACCCTTATGCGTAGAATTTCGAAATGAAACCTGCCCAACTTTTGTAAGTAAGTTGTAAGGAATAAGCCTGCCAAATTTCAGCCTTCTACCTACACAGGAAGTTGGAGAATTAGTGATGAGTGAGTGAGTGAGTGAGTGAGTGAGTGAGTGAGTGAGTGAGGGCTTTGCCTTTTATTAGTAAAGATTCACTAAGGCAAGACAACCATGGAAAGCACGCCGGAAGGGGCATGGATTCACTAAGCCACCGACAAGTAAGACTCCGATGGCGCACACAGGAAGGAGCCACGCCCACCAACTCCAAGACCATTGGATAAGACGATAACTTGCAAAGCCACGCCCACCAACTCGGACGCGACGACACAGAAGAAACGGCATCATTTATATTCAACTGTTGTAGAGACCACATGCACCTGCATGTTGACTGTTCATAGAGGCATGTTTCTCGCAGAGGTAAATCGCCATATGCAGCGTGTAAAACTTTTTTCGAGGGGTATCCCATGGGATCTTTAAAACAATCCTTTACAACTGAGGTTAAAACACAATGAAGTAAGCAGTCTTTAAAAACCGAGTTTTCGGTTACAACGCACGACCGCGTGCACCATAGCAAACTGTTTTACACGCTACATACAGCAATTCGCATCTGCGACAAACATGCGTCTTCTTAGATGCTCCTGCAGAAATACGGAAGACGTTTCCCTACCCATTAACACTCCTTTTTCCTCCACGCCTGCCCATGTGCCCGGACGCAAAAACTCACCGACCACCCAGTTAGTCCCTTTCATCTGTGCTAGGAGTCCACATGCACGCCTAAGCCACGTTGACTTTTCATTATTCTTTTCGGTTTCGACACCCGACTGCGTCCACCATGAAAAACCATGCAAAAGGAACAACGAAGCCCCGCCCAGAAACTCTACCCCTCCTCCCACGTGCTCAGGAACGCACCTCAGACCACTGCCCGCCAAATCAAACAGCTCATCAAACACATACTCACTCACTTTGGTCTGTGCTGCGGTCCAAACACAGCTGTGAGCCACGTTGACTATTCTTTTGCCCTCCATGGCTACCGCTTCAAATGTATTTCATGGAAACAACACTTCTTTCAATGTTATAGAAATTCCTGCTTCAGGTAACTGTTTGTTTCTGTCAGTCGGGTTTTTTTGAAGAAATGTCATTGACGAAACTGTTGCTCTCAAACTTCATAACATGGCTGTTAGCTTTGTTTGCCAACATTGGGATAACTTCGCTGACGTGGTGTCCGTTGTTCTTAGTCACAGAGGCATTGTTATACAGTCTGCTCAACAATACGCTGATTACATGAATACGTCCGGAGTCTATGGTGGCTAGGCAGAAATTGTGGCAATGTCCCAAATCCTTACAGCTACTATCAGCATTTACTACTAAGAACGTCCTCATGCCTCTCCTCGAGTTTACAATCTGGCCCAGCGTCTCTTCATATCCCTGCTCTTTAGCGGTCCTTTGGATCATGGGCATTATGAGGTTCTCATGCCTCTCAGATACCCATGTGATTACCTTCTGGTGACATCTTTTGACTCTATCGGTATGTGCACACAGCGTGCACACCCACTTGCTCGCCACACTAATGTGACGTCACCTGCCCACTCTCCTCTTCCTGAAAAACATTTAAAGACACCCTCCCCTGAACACACGCATTCCACACAGGACTTTCAATGCACCTTTTGTTCCAAAAGCTTCAGAGTGCACAGATATCTGAACGCACATTTGAAAAACACAACACTAACCGAATGATGCAATGTGAACATTGCGAACAATGCTTCAAGACAACTCGCGCTCTCAAAAAACACTTACGAACTCATTCCACTCTCACCTTCAATTGCACATTTTGTAACGACGACTTCACAGGTGAGATGGATCTCCACAACCATATGCAGATCCATTCAATGCAAAGATTTGTATGCAAAATTTGCGACAAACACTTTCACGCACGCAGATACCTTACTAACCATCTCAAAACACATTCCCTAATGAATTCTTTTCAGTGTCAACACTGCTCCAAAAACTTCACATACCAGAAATATCTCAAAGCACATTTACACACCCACTTCACTGAACGAACGCATTCCAAACAGATCTTTGAATGCACGATTTGTTCAAAAATGTTCTGAGTGCAGAGATTTCTCAATATGTATTTAAAAACACACTCCACTGAATGAATTATGCAATGTGAACATTGCCAGCAATGCTTCGACACAACTCATTCCAATTCCCTTCAGTGTCAACACAGCACTAAATCATTCATGCACAAACATCACATTCACTTTTCTGCAGCTTTTCAAGAAGATACCGCCTTTCACGTCCAAGAACATAACATTGGCCTACCTACCACACTATGTGCTTCTTGCAATGCTCTTCATTGGCCAGCAGAGGTCAACAAATCCGGACATTGCACTAAGTGTTGTCATGCCGGCAAGGTGTCTTTGCCACCGCTATCCAAGCCCCCTCTTTTATTGGACTGGCAAGAACCCGCTGTCCCGAAATTACTGTGATCATATCAGGGAATACAACTCTACTTTAGCTTTCGCGTCAATGGGCGCACACATCGCTCAACCATCTGGACAAGGACCGTATGCTTTCAGAATCCACGGTCAAATTTATCACCAGGTCTCTCCTTTATATAACAATTCTGACACGTCACCACAATACGGTCAGCTATATACCTTCGATTCTACTGAATCTACCAGTCAACGTTTGCAAAAGGAATGTAATAGCACTTGCAGTGACATTTTGTTGCTTCAACTAGACAACATAATACGCCAGGTTAATCCCTTCGCAAAGTCTTACATGCAAATGCATGACATTATCACTCACGGTTACTCTGTTACTGCTGCACGAATGGTGTTCATGGAAAATCCAGGTCTGGATATGAGAAGGTATAACGCCCCGTCCTGTCAAACTGATGTTGCTGCTTTGTAGGTGAAGACAGGGAACCTCCTGCACAACGCGACATTTGCATATATCCAAGGGGCGATGCTTGCAAGCGTATCTCTGTTCTCAATATGAACTGTGACTCCATGGTTTTTCCACTGCTATTCCCTTTCACAGATCCAGGCTGGCACATACAATTAACCCATGTTGAGTAAAAGATATCCGCAAAAAGAACACGAGTCATACAGCTCCAATTTTATGCTTTCAGGCTTGCCATGAGATCTTCATTTAGTGTCTTGCATTCCAGTGGCAAACTCTTCCAGCAATACATCGTGGACGCATCTGTCAGAACAGAAGGCGCGCGTCTACATTTTCTTCGCTCACATCAACAAGATTGGTCCGCCAGTTTTCAGTCACGATTGTGTGTTGGTTCATTCCGTGCATTGTTATAATGTTGCATTTCTTGCTGATTTATTACATTACCGATTTTTCAAATGTTACTTTTCTCCCTGTGTTTAAAAATCATTAAAAAACCGGCCTGATAATGCGCGTATGGTACACCGCGGGTTGGCTAGTAATAATTATTATTATTATTTAATTGCCATTATTAGTGTATAAATGGATATAAATAATTGCATGTAAACGATTCACCAAAATCTGTTGTATGTAAACGATACTGTTTAAAACATTATTGTTTTTTCATCAGAAAACCCGGTTTCCACATCTACCTGTATTAGTTTAAATGGCACTTTTAGCACTCGCAATAAGGCGGACGCGCTGACTTATCATGTCGACTGGGCAACACAGTGAATGTGGCATCTATCTATATATGTCTATGTTTTCCGTAGCATGCTTCGGCTAGTGTAAAATATTGTTGTAGGAAAGGCAATGACAGTGCCCTAATAAATGTCTTGAAACTATTGGAAGACAAAACAAATGTTAAAACAAATTCTATGTGCATATGTTTTTATATAATTTTCAGAAGGGGACCTTTTTCCAATTTCTTGGGTTATCCATTTACTAATTGTGTCATGGCTGTCTGCAGGATGTAGGTATTTGCTGTCTTGCAAAGGAATCACCGCTTTGAAGTCTGGCTGGTTGAGTATACAAACAATACAAAGTTGTGATAACAGACCTGCTCCTTCCTTGGAGGATGTTTGTATTTACCTGACTTGAAGATTACATGTCTGACAATATTGGTTTCTAATCAGCATATATGTACTCATTCATGGTTGGTAACAAAACATTTTGTTAACTTGTGTTTTCATTAATTGTTAAATCCAGGAAATTTAGATGTGCCATTGTTTAATCTGATTGTCCAGAACTGATAATGGCAGGGACTGAAGGAGACATAAACCTCTGGGCAGGAGAAGGCAAGGAAAAGATACAGTTCACTGAGAACGCTGCCAAGACACTCGGACTGAGCAGAGGGGCTCGCAGGCAGATGAGGGTACATGGCTGGCACGATGTGAGGCAAAAGGATGCCATCACTTACTTCCAGGGAGGAAGAGAAAGCTCCACAAGGAGACACCAGTTTTGGATCCAGCAAGAGAGGAAAGCCGCATGAAAGGACCAAGCAAAGCTGGCAGATGAGAAATGAGGTGTGCCTAGATCACAGCAACACAAGGAACCCAGAGTGGAAAAAAGGAACGACGAAGTGACCCTGACAGGGATTCCAGGATTTTGATAAAACTTCTGTTGGGAAATGAGTATCCGGTGAGCAGACTGCATTGGTGGACAGTTGGATGATTGATTGTTGGGGTAACACAGTGTACAAACTGGACTCTGCACTACTAATGGTTGTTTCCTCCAATTCTGTTTTTGACGGACTTTTATAGTGTGGACTGTGTGTTTTCCTTTTTTAAAAAAGGAAATTTGTTCTTGATATTGTTAGATTTTGTTTATGTTCATTTATCTTTTTAATGTACTTATTATTGTCTGGTGTAATAGAAGTTACTGTTGCTTTTTCTGAAATTACTGTTGTGTCTTTCATTGTGTGTTTACTCACTGCCCAATTAAAAGAAACCTGTGTGATATTATTGGTAAATTTCAAGAGTTCCCAGTCTCTTAATAAAACTGGGTGGCGTAGTCGGATAATTTAATGGTGTCTAGATTAGATTACCTGTAAGTGTGACCAGACACCTGTCACATAATTCAGACCTATTGAGTTTTTTTGCTTTGCGCCCTGCCTTAAATGGCGGAGGAGTAAAAGCTTTAGATTCATCAAACATTTAAATCTACAATTTTTGATGGATCTTCACATTTTAGGGTCCTCTGATATCGGAATCATCAACAGTAGTGATAAATGTAACACTTTTAGAATTCTTTTAACACTGAAAAATGAATTATGCAGGCTGTTGCACTATCCCCGTCACATCTCAATGTTGAAGCCTGGAGATGGCATGACAGACTTCTCTGGATCTCTGAAGAAGTTAGTTCTCTCCTTCTCCATTTTCTTTCTCTCTTTTCTAATCCCCTCTATTCTCCACAGCTTTCCAAGCTTTTCTCTAAGCTTATCCAATAGCACATTTAACTCTGCTTTCTTCTCAGCAGCTGCTTTCCTCCAAATTTATTGAAACTGATGCCTGTGTCTGACTAGTGGCTCAATCTCCTTCTCCCTTCTTCTTGTAGCTGTGGGTGTACTCCTACTGTCTTCTCCAAACCTCTCTCTGCACTTCACAAGGTGGTTCTAACCCAACATATTGAGTTTGTTCTCAACACTCCCTTGCTGTGACAGCACCAATAATTCGCTCTGCCATTTTGCCCGAATGCTTGCTTTTGGCCACTTGATCTTGTTGCACCTTCTCACTGGTTTTGTGGGGCTTGCATCTAGCGAGCTGGTGCACTTTTCTTTACAGCATACTCTCTCCATCAAGGGATTTCCTTCTTCTTCTCTTGACATCCCAACACCTTTGGGTCCTGCAACTGTGGTTGCAGTCCTGGGTGTGGGTCCAGACCGCTTGACCTTCTTGTGCAATACGAGGGTACTGCTCTATCTGCCTTCCACTTTTCATCTTCCACTTGATGGTTGTGAAGTCTCCTGCATGATGCTACTTTCTACCAAAGAGTACATTTGGAGGATTTTCTCATTGTCATTGTCCATTCCTGTTGTTGCCACTTAATCTATCTTAGTAGGCCCAACTTTCACCCTACCTCTCACAGGGCCTTCAGGTTATCACTCTTTGTACTAATTTGTAGTCAATTAAGGTGCTTCCTGGGATATTCTGGTCACTACTAGGTAGGGTAACTAGCCACCCACCCTGCTGCAATCTTTCCCACTGTCATTCGGTTACTCCTGAATGTCACTTGCCATTTTGCAGTAGTCACAGGTGAGCCCAGAGTGTTCAATCTGTTGTAAAGATAAGATTTTAATTTTTGTTTAGACATTTCTGCCTGCTACACCTTCTGTGTCATTGGGTCAGCTGCAGGGTTGTCATGTGGAGACTGCCATCCACAGATATTTCTCCCCTTACTCTAGCACTTCTTCTTGCAGGGCAACAGTGGCACTTTGGGGATGCCTTCCTGCCACCCCATGCAGCTGCCCTTACAGTGGTGTTATTCCTCAAACACAATCTCTTCTCTGAAGCCACAGCCAGTAGAAACTGAACTTTTTTTATAAAAAGTACACTAAATTTTGAAAAAAGAATCATTAAGCATAAGTACATAAGGAAAAATATCTGAGGAAATGAACTAACACTGTTTCGCAACTCTCTGATGGACTGGCACCCTGTCTAGGCTGGTACCTTCGTTACACCCACTATGGTCCTGAATCATATTAAGCTCACTTGACAATGTTATGAGATGTTATGTTTTTTGAACTTAACTATCTTTTCCCGTTCAGTTTTGACATATGATATTCAGTATTTAGTATTTAACCCTTGCAGGTCTCTGTCCAGTTAGGAGTTTGACTGGCGTTTCTCTGAATGTTAGTCATCTAATATACATTTACTGTGATACAACTAACTGCATTTCCAGTTTCCTGTTGAAACATAAGCAGGGCAAGCTCTGAGGTATCTACCTTTTCAGCCACCTCTTCAGTGGTTTCCACTATGCTCCTTGCTTAATTTTCCCTAGACCACTGGAGTGATCTGTGACACCCCAAATAGTGCACATATAGTATGTGTTATGTTACAACCAAGCTTTTTATCCTTTCTTGTTTTATTTTGTTTTCTTGTTGCTTTAATTTTTTGATTTATTATTTTTTGTATTTTTATATAATGAATGATACTTTTACTTATTAGTTGTGTTGTATGACTTTAAATCAGCTGCCATTTTCTGTACTTGTGGATGAAACCCCAGCAAGTGGGACCACCCCGACATTATGGCTGATAGGTCCTACTTTTGATTTTATATTCCCAGCCAGTAATGAGACCTAGCAGTGAAGCATCAAGTTTGTAAGAATTGCTGTTTTCTTTGGATTCACTGGTTTTTCATGACTTATTGCTTTCTTTTCTGTATTTCGAATATTGGATAGTGAATTGAGACTTGCTTATTTTGGATTGCCTTTAGGCATATCCTCCTAGCCCTTGTTTTCTCTTTTTTGTTAAACAAACTCTTCATTTATATAATTCAATGCTACCTTCTGTTCACAAGCCAGATATTTTGTGGTTTCTCCCTTGTGACACATTCTTGTTAAAGTTTGGGAAAGTCTTTGTATTTTGAACTTTTAAAGCACATTCCCCATTGTAGGCCTGTCTAAGGCAAAGCCTGCATTTAGCAGATGGGGAACTGGATGTCTTGGGGTGCTCCTCTTCTGGGATGGCTGGTGACAGTCCTGGCCTACTTTTAAGGTTCACTTTTAAAGCTCACTCTTTCATCATGTATTTGACTCGGTTACACAACAGTAAGAGATAATTGAAAGCTACCTGATCGAGTGACCTTTATGAGTTACTACTTTTCTGCCTCACTCCGCGCTGTCCGTGCAACGCGGCCGCAGAGAGCTTAAACAACTCAGCAGATATACATAAAAATGACAAGGAGTGAGCTTTCTTGAAGGCTTTTACTGGACATACCTCATTGTGAACTGAAATATATACAAAAGAAACATACAGGTATATACAGGTGTACTACCAAAGACAATAAAGAATGATTTACAAAGCAATACATAGCAGAGAGGATACATTAAACAATAAAGTTTTAAAAGACACTTACAAGGCGAGTGATTTCCACGGTTGGATCAAGACAAATAGAAGTGCGTAGACAGAAAATTGCTGTGAACTACAACTAACCAGACCCAGGGGTTTATATACCTCAAAGATACGGTTCGGACGTGCCCGAAACAAGAGATAAAGGGGTGCCTATGTGCGACACATGGGGTGTATTGTATTCAAATGTTTATTATGGGACCTACATGCTTAACGTGAGTTTCATAAACATATGGCACAACTGTGAGTGTGGGACGTGCACAGTTCAACAAATAACAGCTAACAGCTAACAACATGTGGGGCAGAACAACTACCAAGTAGAATAGTTTTTGGTTTTACCTGCATATTATACTTTGAGGTATAATGTTGTATAATGAAAGTAAGGAGTAAATTGTTTTATATCCTAGGGGGGCCCGAAGTAACAAAAAGGTTGGCGCAAAGATGTGAAAAAAAGAAAACAAGAATCAAAAATATGAAAAAAACATCTGTTGAAACCAAAACAAATTAACTTAAACTACATTCTGATACTAGAACAATAAATAGAGTTGATAAATGTTGATAAAAGTTAAGTAGGTATAATAAAATATGCATCTACATTTTAAAAAAATGTTGGGGGGCGTGATTAAAACTTGTGAAAACTCGGATCACAAATACTTAAAGGTTGAGAAACGCTGGTGTACAGAATCATTTTCATTTCACAATGCATTTGACTTTTGACATTTATGATAGGTTGTTTCACTTGGCAATTTGATAGGTAATCTGTAATATAATTTTCTAAGCTTTGTCAACATGTGCAGTGCCAATAGAAAGTATTTACCCCTTTGGAGGTTCTCACAATTTATTGTTGTACAACACTGAAACACAGTGCACGTACCTTGCAATGTATGTGATTAATTTAGACCACTTTTCAGAGATCTGTTTTCACTTTGATGTTAAAAAATCTTCTTTCATTGATCAGACTTAAAAAAGCCAAATCAAATCCACTGTGATTCAATGTTTTATAAATATATAATGTAAAAACTTCCAAGGGGTGAATACTTTTTATAGGCACTGTACACAGTATATCAGAATGTAAGTGTCTATCACAGTCTAGTAAAAAAAGTGTTGTTTTGTTTTTTTTGCTGTTGTGTGTTATTTACTGTATTATATACTTATTTGTTTGTTTTTGTACGTTCATTTAAGTATATTTATTTTTTTTTTTTTTTTAACATTTTCTCTAAGCATTTGCTCTTGTTGTGGTGTGACATTTTGCATACAAGTTGATAAATAATTTGTATGTTTTTATTTGTAACTTAGGCAAAGCAATGTAATATTAATATTTCATTAGTGAGAAGCATTCATGTTTACCCCCTAGGATTAAGTCAGGATAATTAATTTTACAACATGGTTGTGGGAAGTGCCTAAAGCAAGTTTGGCAAGTGATTCTCTGCAGGGCTCTCTCAATCAACCTCCACAGGAAAGCCAAACTGCCTAGCTGCCAAGCTTTACCTTAGCATATGGTTTTGGGGGCAGCTGTGAAGATATTCTCTGCTCCATTGGTCTGAAGGCTGTAGGGGTTAGACAAAAATCTATGAATTGGCTTGCTTTACCCCTCCCTCTCTCTTACCAAACTGATAAAAGACCATCTCTCACACCATGAATTGAAAAGGACAACACAATGAAGAGAACAGCTCGGCAGCCATATTGAGACAGGCATGAGGCCTGTTCTGAAGAAAGTTGACCAAAAATGAGGACTTAACTAGAGACATTTTAAGTAACTAACAAGTCTGTGCGCCACCTGAAACTACACAGCACCATTTATCAGGCTGTATGGTTGCCAATATTCAAATGTACTTTGCATATTGTGAATATTATCAATAAAACATTATTTAAAGTGTAACTTAACTCCTGCTTGTCTTTTACTACACCTAATTGCCTGAGGTTATAAATGTAGAAGGGAAGGTGAGGAGAAGTTATATGGTACAATACCTTAAAAACAGTAAAAAGTCTGTGAGATATGAGGCATTCTGACAAAGGCAACATATTAATAATACAAAAGGGGAAAGTAGAGCAATATATTACTCTACCAAGACAAAACAGCTGTTGACATAACACCTCATGCTGCCATTTTGGAACAAGCTGTTATAACAACATTCATCAATAGCATGCATGGTCAATCGTGTGTGTAATACCTTTTAAATGGTAAACTCTAGGTGTTACTTTATTTACGTGTCATTTCCCTGGTTGCTA
Source organism: Polypterus senegalus (assembly GCF_016835505.1). Classification (NCBI taxonomy): domain Eukaryota; kingdom Metazoa; phylum Chordata; class Cladistia; order Polypteriformes; family Polypteridae; genus Polypterus; species Polypterus senegalus. The sequence continues at coordinate 87,605,789 of NC_053164.1, forward strand.
CATAAAACACAGGTAGGTTTGAGCAATTTTTGTTTTTATTGATTCCTTTGTTTTAAAAGAACAAAATGGGTGTGAGTTCTAAAATACCATTACTCATGCACAACAACCTGGCCCCTTATGTTGAAATGCATACCAGGAGCACAATACATGTGATAAGGGCAGATTAGAGCCCAGAGATATTGTGGAGAACTGGCCGGTAGATAAAAGAAGGATGTTTAAAGTGCAAGACAATATCACATTAGCCGTCAGATATGAAACAAAAACAAAAAAAGCCAAACAGAAAACTTAATAATTTCTGAGGAAAAGCAAAACTTGAAGTCAAAATGCGAAACATAAAGTTAAAAACCAGACAAAGACTAAGAATAATTTGTTCTAACTATTAAGTCATGTTTTGTGACATTTCACCTGCTCCGAGATGCCTGGGAACTGGCATTTTACATTTGACATCACGCATCACATGATGGACATCACATGGTAGCAACGGAATCCAGTTGCTAAAACATTATGAAGATGTCCAAGATGGCACAACAAAACTATACAAAATTACTTACAAAAATTATATATATATATATATATATATATATATATATATATATATATATATATATATATATATATATAATGTGTGTGTGTGTGTGTGTGTATATTGTGGAAGCCGGCCCGGACACAGACAGGCAGACACGTTAATCACCATGTCACCCAACACACGTTTATTCATAAGTGCCATATTTACAGAAGTGCTCACAACAACTCCCAAAAGTCCCCAAAGTCCTGGCCACAACACAGTGCCTCACTTTTTCAGGCCGCCTCCTTGCCTCTTCCACCAAGCTCTATCCTTCTACACTCCCAACTCCAGCCATCACATGAAGGGAGGTGGCCCCTTTTATAAGTACCCGGATGCGCTCCAGGAGTGTTCCGGCAATCTCCCACCAACACGCCCCGGTGTGGCGGAAGTGTCGGCTGCAGCCCTGGAAGCACTCCGGGTGTCCTTGCTCCTCTTCCCCCGAGCACTTCCAGGTATGGCAGAAATTCTGAGGTCCAGGGCTCCAAAGGCACAGGGGCGCCCCCTGGCAGTGACCACGGGCCCCTACAGGGTAGAGCCTCAAAGGCAGTGACCCGTGGCCCCCAAAGGAACCAGAGTGGTCACCCCACGTGGTCTGAGGTGAGTGTAAGCCCTCTTCCGGTCTTCCTAGGTGTCCTGGCCAGGTCGCCACCCCAGGCATCTCTGACAATATATATATTATGAGAGCCAGGAGGTTTCAGATATAATATGATTGGAGTCATACATTCTGACACTAGTAATCTCATACTTGTGATACAGAATTTGTCTGTGTTAGCTGGCGTTCTCATATGCATCCATGACTAATAGAACATATGCTATGAATTATCAAATAGGTGAAAAGAAATACAATCTATTAATATTGGAAATTTAACCATGGCTCTATTTAATTAGCAAATTGCTCCAACAAACTTGTCCTTTTGAAATTGAAGCCAGTGGAAGAAAAAATTTTGTACCTTACTAGAAACTTAAACATGTTACATGCACAGTTTATTTTAGGTCTATGAAGAATGGAGCAGGCAATGGGGATAGAAAAATAAAAAAGCAGCTTAATTGCAGAGTGTTTCTTATTTCATTGTTCCCTCATGTTGCCATCTTTAGGGAGTATCAATGTACCTCATGCATTTTTCAGCCAAAACTGTGTTTGCTGTGGGACTATCCAAATCTAACACATATCTGCATGCTCATCCCTGTCCAAAACAAGTCTACACTATTTTTATGTAGTTATTGTTAACTTCCAGTAAGACAGTAAGCCATTCGTTAACAATGGGTAATTAGCCCATTATGGAAGAAATGCAGAGAAAGACAGTATAACAAAAATATTTATATTTGTCTGAGTGATAGACATAAGATGAGGGGACATGGTAACAACGGTTAGACATCAGTAGTTAATTGATTACAATACAAATTCAAAGAAACCGACAAGGACATATCCAAAATAGCAATTGTAAAAGCACAAGTTCATAATCACATCATAAACTCAAAATAGTATTGCATAATATTTCCTTATTTCTGGGGTAAATTTGTTATAATAGTTATCATAGAAGGCTGCATTCTGTCATGTAGTTATATTTCTCCTGCCCTTGGAATCTTTCTTTTTCTCAGCTACTGGACTGAGGTTTTATTTTTGGCCAGGTGCCTGAGATTAAACCGACTGAGGGGTACATGACTTTGAAGTCCTTTGAATTTGTGCTTCTGGGTTAGTTTGAAATGAGCATCAAGGAGAAGCATACTTTCTGGACAGTCCTCTTGAGGTTTTTTTCTTTCTTGGGAGGTGGAGTTAAAGTTTGTAGGACTGTATGAAGATTCTGTTTAAATCATCAGGATTTACTTTGTCTACCTCTGCTTTTTCATTTTCCTTCAGTATGTATATAACAATAGAGAAGAACAGACTTTAGAGCTGAATGGGAAAGTAGATTTTAGTGATAATATTTTAATAGAGAAAGTCACACTAGTAACTGAAGAACTCCTTCAAATAATAGCGACAGGTGCTAAGCAAACTCTTGTCAATCATGGAGAATCCACTGCATCCACTGAACAGTGTCATCTCCAGGCAGAGGAGTAGCTTCAGCGACAGACTGCTGTCACTGTCCTGCTCCACTGACAGACTGAGGAGATCGTTCCTCCCCGACACTATGCGATTCTTCGGTTCCACTTTGGGGGGGTAAACGCTAACATTATTCAAAGTTATTGTCTGTTTTACATGCATTTTTATTACTCTTTAATTTAATATTGTTTTTTATATCAGTATACTGTTCCTGGATTATGTGAATTTCCCCTTGGGATTAATAAAGTATCTATCTATCTATCTATCTATCTATCTATCTATCTATCTATCTATCTATCTATCTATCTATCTGATAGGCAGGAGACCAAAGGATGTTAAGCAACATTTTGATTAGTGTTACTTAGGCAAATATTGCTGTAAGGGCAACACAGAGGACTGGCAGAAGGCAACTAAAAGTCCTCCAGACCCCTAGATGGCAGCAAACAGTTCTTTAAAGGAACAGATGGATCTCTAATGCATATTACAGAGTGCACATATCCTAAAAACTGCACTGGATTCTTCTAATGTGAAAATGTGTTGTCTCTAGTTGTCTTGGAACTTTCATAGAGCATACCTGGTACTAGAAGAAATCCTGGATGGATTTGAATGACTACTTACTTGTATAAGCCAATTAAGTTTGAAATAAGGCCAGGAGACAAATGGAAAAGTATCTAGCATTTCATATATGTCACATTTTCCACAGGTACTCTATGGATTTCGAACTTATTGAGATTTTGTTTTTTAAGCAACAAGAACAAATATGTAATGCCAAAATGAAGACAAAATTCTTCAGATTCTTGAATGATATACTATATAAACAGCAGCTACATAAACCCAAGTGCAAGCAATCACCTTCAGAAATCACAAAGTAGATGCTGTAAGTAAATTAATAAGTTAAATGCACTTGTCTGGGAGGTCTCCTAACAAAGTTTACATCTCAAGTACAGTAATATTCAGAGCAAATCCACCATAAAGTTTTTTCAAAGCACAATTTAAAGTACAAGCTTAAGAAAATTTCCAAAGAGTTGGTCTCTGTCAAAAAAAGTAACATTCATTACAAAAACAAAACAAAAAAAAAAAAACATTATGAATCTATGTGAAACAAAGCAACCTAATCACTGAATTTCTGGTTAAAAGGAACATTATAAAGTTAACGGTATAGCAGCTCTAAAAGAATTAGAGCTGCCCTTAGTTATACAGCTTGATGATAACTGCTTTCCTCCTTAGTGTTAACCCTGAACGTGACTTGTGCTCAAACTTCTTTGGAAATTTGGTTATTCCTGAGTCAGACTTAGGGTGATGTGTAATGATCCGATGTAAAGTGTAAAGACTGAATAACTCTCAGGACAGTATTCTGCCATTGTGTAGTAGAAGAAATAGCATCATGCTGCAAAAAAAAAAATATTAATATGTCTATGTATTTTGCCACTCTAAGGGGACTCATCAATATTCATGAATGGGGAGGACATTTCAACCAATACACATGAAGCTGTAAAGTCAGATTAGAAACAAAATAAAACTCAACTATTACTTGAATCAAATGATAGTGATGACAATGTGAGTTGGGCATCAGATGCTGACATGGATAGTGAAACTGATGCCTAATGCACATTATGACCGAACTGCTGGTATATGCCTAGTGGATTTGGTCCTGTGAAAGTTCACCATAGAGCAAGTAGGCACGTGGCAAAAAAGCAAAGTGACTGCAATTAAATAGAATGTCAAAAAAGATGTTAGTGCCTAAGTACTGTTTATAATGTAGTAACAGTGAGGGGAAACGATGAAGTCACTAAGCTTTGTTCTATGGTGGCCTACTGTAACACAAGAGGTGTGTCTCTCAGTCACTAACCTAACACTCCCATGTTCAAGTAACAGAAATACTATTCTAACGACAGTTTAGAAAAAAGCTTTTGCAATATCGGACTGTGTGCTGGTATCAAATCATGTCACACAATGTATGTATACTAAATCTGCATCAGTGCAGCAGTTCACATACCTTCCCTGCTGTATATATATTCTGGTGTTTTAGTACTTACATGTTTCCATTACATATAACATTTTTTCTTGTAAAAAATTCAGTGTTTTTGATTAAACATAACCCTAAGGAGGTTAATAAATATGGGGTTCATCATGGGAGAACAGAAAAATGAAAGCTGCTATTGAAAAAATTTACATATGATCTTAACTACAGTTTGTCAAATGGTACAGTATATGTCAAATTCTGAAGCCACTGCATGGCTGTCTTTATGGAAGTCAGATCTGAATTTAGATTTGATTTATATATGGCTTTCTCACAGAGAAAAATCTCATTTTCTGCTTTATTGAAAATGTGTTCCTGAGAGTCAGACACCTCTTACAGTGTTGTGGTAATCTGATGAGCTTGGGGGTGTTGACCTTGTTCTTAGAGGCTAGAAGATAGATAAGCTTTCATCAAGTCCTGTGCATTTCCTCAATTTGTTTTTAGAATAATGATTGTGTGCTAGATGGGGCTTAATTTGGGGTGGGTGTGGGGTAGAGATAATTAGGGTAGTATCAGACTATTGATTCATCAGGTAACGGGGTAAATGCTAAGAAGTGTCCATTTTATATTTCCATGTAAATGAAAGTTTGGTGAAGGGTTCAAAATTTCACTATTGAGTTAGGTTCAGATTCTCATTCTATCATGTTCAAAACCTGGAGAAAAGTTGATTGTAGCATGGTGTGTGTGTATTTGTGGAAACTTGCATATAACTTTAACTTAAATCATGTCTGTCAGATTACAGGCTTCAAGATCTATAGTTTTCAAACCAGTCTGGTCCAGTACTTCTCTGAATATCCTTAGAAAGCTGTTTGACCTATGATTAACCATAACCACCAAAGAAATGGTTTATTTAACCTGAAAGTTTTGAGCTCTAGTATGTAGTCATAGGAACAGACCTATTGATTTGCAGACTAGGTTTCGAGATGCAAAATCTTTTTAAATATAAATGAACACGCACACAGAGGCAATTACACACAAGCCCAAATACATTTATAAGTGAAGATAACTGACAGCTTGTTTGCTCTGCCAGAACACATATTAAATGATGAAGAGAAAAAAATGAACACACACACACACACAAATGCACACCATAACAGATCAACGTGCACTGAGACTTTAACACTAGAATCCCTGAAGCTTACGATTTTTTTCCACACCTTCCTCGTCCTCTTCTCAATTCATACTTTCTGTCTGTTTCTCTGGTAGGGTCCTAAAATGGCCTAAGCATCTGAAGGGGGTTTGTGGTGTAAGGGATCAGAATGGGCATCTCTGCATCTGAATACTTTTGATTAATTTGGAAAATATATGTCAAATATCACTATGATACACAAGAGCCATGACTGTCTCCAAAACAAGCCTTTTAATGTGATAGGGAGTATCCATGATTCCATGATTCATTTTAAAGACACATTCTTAAATTACAAGGTGAGCATAATACAATGTCAAGAAACACAAAAACATCCTTTGTCATTTTACTGATTCTAAAATGAAGGAGCAGTCTGATCTTCTTGAGCCTTTTTATGTCAAGTTACATTTTATTGGACTTTTTGATGTTCTCCTTTGTTAGCAGGCCATATCTTAAATACATCATTATTTGCTTTAGTGAATCATTGAAATTATGTGTGTTTTACCTAATTTGTGCATTTATGTATATCAGTGTTTTCTGGTTTACTAATTTACTGCTAATACATTAAAGTTGTAAATTTGTGTAAGGGCTCTGAGCATGTACTTAGGGAGCACTGTACAAAAATAAATTAAATTGAAATTGCTTTAAGTGACCTTTTAAAACCAAACATCTAACTGGTTGAATGACTGTCAAGGAATTAGCGGAGCCAAATACATCATCAGTAATCTTTCATTAATTTTCCATTGGAAGATAAATAAACTGTGATGTTGAATACATTATTACACTTTTAACATTCTGATTAGAACTCTAACACTTTTAAAAGTGACAGTGCTATAGCTCATGGCATATTCATTTTCTGGAAAATGTTTAAAGCTCATTTGAGCAGTGTATAATGATCTGCCATATTTCTAAGCAAATATCTTGCCCAGTTTAAAATGCTTTTTGAAGTCAATAAGTCTGACCTATGCAGGCTTCCACATACACACACACACACACACACACACATGTACACACACTCAAAACATTTTGGAAACATATAATCTATACTAATAAAAGGCAAAGCCCTCATTCATCACTAATTCTCCAACTTCCCGTGTAGGTAGAAGGGTGACATTTGGCAGGCTTATTCCTTACAGCTTACTTACAAAAGTTAAGCAGGTTTCATTTTGAAATTCTACATGTAACAGTCATAACTGTCTATAACGGTCTACAACGTCCACCATGTTGAACTTTCTTATTTATGGCCACATCTTCACGAAATTTGGTAAGCGGCTTCCCTGCGCTAACCGAAACCGATGTACTTACTTATTTCGATGGTATGACGCCACTGTCGGCCGCCATATTGAACTTTCCAACGTCACCAATTTTCCAACTTCCCTTGAAGGTAGAAGGCTCACCCCATCTTCACGAAATTTGGTAGGTGGCTTCCCTACGCTAACCAAAACCGATGTACGTACTTATTTCAGTGGTATGACACCACTGTCAGCCGCCATATTGAACTTTCCAACGTCACTAATTCTCCAACTTCCCGTGTAGGTTGAAGGCTGAAATTTTGCAGGCTCATTCCTTACAGCTTACTCACAAAAGTTAAGCAGGTTTCATTTTCAAATTCTACGCGTAATGGTCATAATGGTCAACAACGTCCGCCATGTTGAACTTTCTTTTATTATGGCCCCATCTTCTCGAAATTTGGTAGACGGCTTCCCTGCACTAACCGAAACCAATGTACATACTTATTTCGGTGGTATGATGCCACTGTCGGCCGCCATATTGAATTTTTCAACAGTCTTTGTTACTTCCGGGCCCATCTTCAAGAAATTTGGTACACGTGTTCCCAACGCTAACTGAATCCTACTTATGTACATATATACGTCCATAGCCTGCAGCTCGGTCACCGTGTGAGGTGGTGTTGGGTTCCCCATCCCAACGCCTCCCACGTTGTTGGCTGCCTGCCTATATAAGACCGTCCGTCGCTCCGGTCTCTACATTCCCTTGCTTCGCCACGGGATTCACGTCTCCCTACTGATAACTACAGCCTTTTTGTTTAATCCACGGCTTCTCCGCTGTTTTATTGTTTGTTTATTACAATTATAGTTATTGTATAGGTATTTTAGACTTAAATTACATTGCTCAGGTACCCATTTCCTTTATCATTCCAACCCCCATTACCATGTCTATCGAGATGATCACTATCGATCAAAGAACTGTCACTTACCGAGTGGTTTCCATGCACGGAGATAGCACCTACCTTTTCCATTCTCTTTGTTACATATTGCACGGCCATATCAGGCTCACTCTTGATATCCAGAGGAACATTGTGTCTCATGTATTGAATGACTGGGACAGGTTCAAGGTGTGGACTGATGACGGTACAGGAGATAATTATACTACACAGGAGCACTATAAGAGTGAAATGCTTAAGCCCTTCACCTATGGTTCTGCATGTGAGTTGATGGCTGCCGCTGAATTGCTCGGTTGTCGCTTTCAAGTGTACCAAAATGGCCAAAAATTTTACACCTTTCGACAACCGGCAATGCCTCTTAAATATCTTAGATTCACAGGTGACGATTTCAGTAGTGGACACTTTGATGTTTATGAATGTTTAAACTCTCAAAAGCTGGATGCGAAGTTATCGATGAAACTGGTTGTATGCTTACAACGCTTGACAGATGCCGAATGTCACTTTAACACAACAAATCCTGCAAATACTGTCGTAATTGAAACAAACCATGAAACTCAAACCGATTATGACAGCAGCAATCCAAGCTGTGAGATTTCAGACAAGATTACTGTTCACATGGCCAACTGTAAGTTACATGCTCAAGAGTAAGCTCAGCGCACAGCTTGGTCATGTTACAACCGGAGGGCTGAACTGACAACATGGTATACAAAGAGATCCTTAACAAATAATTATTGGCATATTTTCCCTCAGTTTAAAAAGGTTTAATTTTCTTCTTAATAAAAATTTTAATGCAGTACTTCGCAGCTGCGAAGCGTGGGTATTTTGCTAGTAATTGTATAAATTGAAAATGAATGTGGGCCTGAGACTTGCTTTTATCACTCCTCCTGCACACTTCTCTAGATCCCTTGGCAGTTTCAAATTGTGTCCTGCAAGCTAAAAGACACCTGCCCTTTTTACCTCATCCCACATGGTGCAAACTTAAAAGACTTTCAAAAGACATTTTGACTGACAGCTTAAACAGATTAGAGAAATTAACAAACTTTAACAAATGGCATAATCTATACTAATAAAAGGCAAAGCCCTCACTGACTGACTGACTGGCTGACTGACTGACTGACTCACTCACTCACTCACTCACTCACTCACTCACTCACTCACTCACTCACTCACTCACTCATCACTAATTCTCCAACTTCCCGTGTAGGTAGAAGGCTGAAATTTGGCAGGCTCATTCCTTACAGCTTACTTACAAAAGTTAAGCCGGTTTCATTTCGAAATTCTATGCATAATGGTCATAACTGGAACCTACTTACGTTCATATACGGCCATAACTTGCAGCTCGGTCGCCGTGTGAGGAGGAGTTGCATCCCCCATCATCATGCCTCCCACGTAATTGAATACCTGCCCATATAAGGCCGTCCGTCAGCAGCAATCCAATAGACACGCTGCTGCTAAATATTCGCGGGTGAAGGACTGTGCTTATGCAAAAGTAGATGAGATGGTCAGGGATAGACTAGTGTTTGGCACAAACTCAGCAAAAGTGCGAGAGAAACTTTTAAGTGCTGAGTCTTAGCTAACATTAAATAAAGCCGTAGACATCGCAAGATCGCACGAGATAGCACAAGCACAGCTGAGAACCTTTGATGCATGTACTCCGAGCGGCTCACATGAACTGACTGTGAATGCAGTACGCAGAGAACAAGCAAGAGCTCCAAAGAGCGCTGAACAAAAAACGCATTACACAATTGAGAAGGCAGCAAAAGAATATGAAGTGAGTGACGCATACAAGCATATTCATAAGTGCAGCTACTGCGGAAACAAAGCAACATATTTTTCACTCATGTGACATAGCTTTAATTATTTTAGAGAAATCTGAAATACAAAAAAAAAGAAACCCTGCTAATACAATCCAATTGTTACATGTTTAATGAATTGCAATGCCTCAAATGTGTATTTTTCTGAGGGAGACTTGTAGACAACAGGTGTCAGAGCTTGGTCCGCATTGCCAGCAATAAGTCAAACCCGTTTCCAGTGAGAGTTGGACTCCGTCAGGGCTGCCCTTTGTCACCGATTCTGTTAATAACTTTTATGGACAGAATTTCTAGGCACAGCCAGGATGTTGAGGGGGTCCAGTTTGGTGGACTCAGGATTGGGTCACTGCTTTTTGCAGATGATGTTGTCCTGTTTGCTTCATCAGGCCATGATCTTCAGCTCTCTGAATCGGTTCACAGCTGAGCGTGAAGCGGCTGGGATGAGAATCAGCACCTCCAAATCCGAGACCATGGTCCTCAGCCGGAAAAGAGTGGGGTGCCCTGGGTTAGGAGCGTAGAGTGGAGGAGTTCAAGTATCTCAGGGTCTTGTTCACGAGTGAGGGAAGAATGGAGCGTGAGATCGACAGGTGGATCGGTGCGGCATCTGCAGTGATGCGGGCTTTTCATTGGTCTGTTGTGGTGAAAAAGGAGCTGAGCCGTAAGGCAAAGCTCTCAATTTACCAGTTGATCTACGTTCCTACCCTCACCTATGGTCATGAGCTATGGGTAGTGACCGAAAGAACAAGATCGCGAATACAAGTGGCTGAAATGAGCATATAAATAAGGTGTTGGGTAACTATGTAATTCTTAAGGTTCACACTTGTTTTTTATATTGCAATTTATTACTTCCTAATGTTATAAAAAGATACATGAAAATGCTGACATTACCAAAGGGCTGCCTGAGGGAATTGCTTTGTTGGCATATTTCATGGCCCGGCCTTGACTGTGTGAAACCATTAAAGTTTTGGGGACTCATAATATAGGAATACTTGTAAAGCAAATATGGAGGAAAGGAAGAAAAAGACAGAAATGGGTTATTAGAAACTAACAGCACCAAAGTGCACATATTGCATGATAAGAATTTTCATTGACTTCAGATGGTATGCAAGGAGTAGACAGCCGATGTAAAACTATAATACTTTGATGTCTGAATTTTTCACATTTACTTTTGCACATTTCTCTTCTCCTTATTTTTGTCACACTATTCTTTTTGCATTCATGTTGTACATTGTCACCTAGCCTGACACTAGTTGTTACAAATTAGCTTTTATGTTCTAGGAACTTAAAAGACAGTAGCCAAACTACTGTAAAGGTCTTTATAAAAAAATAATTAGAATTTTGAAGCAAACAGACCTTAAGAGTACTTTTTCTCCCATGTCTCTATTACTAAGTTATTTTTTATTAGCATACACACATCTTACATGTTTAAATAGCTGGTATAAGAATATTATATAAAGCAAGTTCTTATATTTTAATCTATTTTGATGTAAACAACAGCCCATACATCATTCTATCTTCTGTGTCTGATTTTTCCATTACAAATAAACAGGGGAGTCAAAGACATCTCCTCACAGTATCAAGCACAAAGCAGTGGCCAACTTGGACAGAATGCTGAAGAATTACACACAAATTACTTACACAGGACCACTTTTAAATAACCAGTGAACTTAAACTGCTCATCTTTTGGATGTTAAAAAGACCAAATACCCAAAGAAAACATGGAAAGAATGAGCAAACTCCAGAGGGTGGGAATAGAGAGCAGGTTGCACTTTTTCAGTTTCATCAAGTTGATGTTAGCTTAGGAGGGGTAGCATCATTTATTCTGTGGGTGAGGTGCTGGAAGTTTGAGAGCTGAGAGGATCATTGTCTTCACAAAAAATAAAACAGTTCAGCTTTGTCAGAAGTCAGAGTTTAAGGAAAAAAGCATGGAAAAATAAAAAATAAGAATTCTAAGCATGCAGCATAGCAGAAGTAGCTGCATTTATTGTTTTGGATGCGTGTTGTGTGACCCTGCCAGCAGACATTAAAGAAGAATTTTTCTTTGATTTGATGAAAGCACAATAAATCAAAGTACAGAATTACCCAGATATTTAACTCTCTATGAACAGTATAAACAAGTCACAGCTAATCTTTATTGAATGTGGTGTCTGAAAATTTTGCCACCATAGCTTTCACTGCAACTAAAAATACAAAAGAGTACAAAAGGTGATTTTTAGGCTTCAAATCACTATTAGCTGTAAGAATCAAAATGATAATATTATTGAATTAATTACAAATGTACTGAGGTACTTTATGGGACTAATTTCTAATTTTTAGGTATTTGATATGCCAGCAATAAGTATTGTTTTGTCAATCAAAGATGGTGCTTAGATCTATCTGCTTTGTTTACACTTTCATCCTAATCACTTTATGTGCTTCTGTCAGTCCAGTTTGTTACTATTCATTGTTGCATCTTTTCTCCACTTAGAACCTCCCTTCAGTGGGGAAAATGATTGAGAAGATGGAGACTATGGGTCACTTGGGGAGATTCCTGTCTGTCTGCCCGGAATAAGCAGAGAAAACACAGGCAGAAATAAAATCAATGTCACCAGCCATAAAGGGTAACACAGGAATAAGGGACAAGGTAATTTCATCACCAAGGAGTGGGCAGGAAGACAAAACTGGGAGAAAAAATTACATAATAAAGAAGTGATGAAAAAATTAGCTAACAATTACAATAGAAATAAAGCTGAAAACAAGAAGTAAAGGTCAAAATCTGGAAAAATCACAAAACTGGAATATAAAATAACACTAGAATCAAAAATTTCATGGAACTCAGTATCTGAAGCAACATCAAATTCAAGTGGCCATCCTATATACATGGTATCACACAAAAGCCGCAAAACAGAAAACAGAAGCAGGGTAAAGATAAGTTACACTTGGAGGACAGAATTAACTCTGCACTCACATAATGTAGAAAGTACAGAAAAGTACTCCTGCTCCTAATGCATCTTTTCTTGCTAACATATTTCCCACAGGGCTGAAATCATTCTAGTCACTTTCCTCTGGATTTGTTGAACAAAGGTCTGTAACAGGTTTAGAGGTAAAATACAAATTATAGAAGTAACACATATAAGGGGTATAAGATTATGCATAATAAAGCAAGCATTTTCAAATTGATTAACATAACTAAAAATATGTCCATTATTGTCATTGTTGAGGTATATCCAGATGAAAATAGAAGGGAGGAAACCACAAAGTCTAGTTAGTAGCATCCCTGATGGAAACAAACCTCTAGGGGATCCACAGTTGTTTTAATGCAAACTCATACAGAGTCACAGTTATAGAGACCAAGGTCAACTGGCTATCCACCACATCTTGAGTATTACACAGTGTTATAAAAGTTTGTGTTGTGCAGTCCAATAAGGTGACTGAATACTTTTATCCTTGGATTATAATGTACAGTATTTCTGCTATGTTTTCCTTTAACAGAAGAAAAGTTTGGCAGGATAGCACTGGTAAAAACTGCCACAGCAGAATACTGAGAAGAGGAGAAAAACAAAGAAGAATTAGTAGCAGTTCATAATTATTGCGATACGTAGCCTTTAATACAAAAACATAACAAACAGAAATACAATATGCAGAGATAAACAGCAGTTCTAATCAGGGTATCCTAAAATAGTACGTCTTCGGTCTGGATTTAAAAGCTGAAACCAAAGGCTCATCTTTTATGTAAGGAACAAGAGCTTTGGAACCCTGTAGTGAAAAGTACAACACCCCACTGCTATTTTATTAATCCTTGGAATCTGTAATAGACTGGCATCTTGAGATTGTGATATATACAGTACATGCACTGGTTTTTATATAATATTAGGCATGCAGAGGTTTCTTTAAGGTAAGCATTGGTTTTATCTGCATTTTTTGGTTTCTTCCAACTATCTTATGAGCTGGATGGCAAATTGGTTAACAATTCTAATTCAGTTAGGTATTAGTGAGTGTAGAAACATATGTAAGCATGAAGTATGATTGATGGGTGCCCCATTCTACGGTTGGTTTCTGCCTTGTGCCCAATGCTACTGGATAAATTAAAGCCTTCTGCAGCCACACACAACTAAATTTCATGACAGTGATTACATAGTAAAAGTTTGATAAAGCAAAAAAATGATGTGCCACAATGAAGACGATTCAAATCCCAATTTGCTTCAAGAATTCAACAGATTATTAGTCATCAAAAAAGACTTTAAAACAAAACACCAAGTCAGCAATGATTTAACTTCCTCAACCTACTCTAAAGCTTATTCTACTGATTAATACTTATTATGCCATCGATCCGTTCTGTTCTTAACTCAATTTTTCTTTTTGCAAAAATGTGATTGCTTTGTATGGATTGTAATAAAATTAATAAAAAAAATTTTAAAAAATACTTATTATGTCAACATATTCTTTATTCCAATACAATGTTTTACTCTTACTCTTCTTTGAAAAAGTATTACACTGACAAACTAAATATACAAATAACAGAGCAACACACATACTTTTTATTCTTGTGTTAGTATCTAGTTGTGTAATTTAAAACAGTGTGTCAAAGAAAATGCAGGATTAAGTAGCTTTCTGGTAATCCAATTTTTATATTAAAATAGAGCAACTACAAAAGAATGAAGTGTGAGCAATCAGTTTTTAGTGCAGTCAGTGGGCCATTTAGGCTCAACATACAAAAAACAAAGGCCATTAGAAACACATAACTAACAACATTAATATAAAATATAAAAAGCTTATTAAACAAGACCATATTAATAAAAGCATAAGTATCAAAAGGAACAAAACAAAAGCATATTCAAGGCTAAAATTTGCACAATAAAATAAAAATTAAAAAAAAAATAAAGTAATTAAAAAAGGAAAAAAAAATGAAACAAGATTAATCCACCACTAAAAATCGTATGGTCTCTCAGTAGAGATCCCTGTTGTTCATCCTTGGTATTTTCAAATCCCCTTTTATTGAATTATGGGGAATGCATCTCACTACTGTGTACTATACTGCAGTCATATGACTCTATCCTGAGAACATTTTTAATTCTGGGTCAGGAACATTAGTTTTAAGAATGTGGTAAGACACATTTGAGGAAAAAAAATTAAACAAAACAGTGTGCTGACGCTTCCGGTGGGTGTAGGTACATGTGGTTTGTAGATGAGCGGCCCCAGGGAGTTGATGAGGGAGTTTGAGGCTGGTTCGGTTCAGCTGATTTCCTTATTAGCTCAATGGTGTCCGTAATTAAGGCAGTTGCACCCACTAAAGTGAAAAAAAAGCCTGAGCAGGGTAGGTGGGAGATCATGAGAGTGAAAGAGATGAGTGAGAGAAAGAGAAAGTGAAGAGAAGAAGAAGGGGCAGGATTGTAGCTGAACTGGTCCATTAACTTGGAGTCAAACAGTCAGAAGATGGCTTAGAGTGGAGTAAATGAATGCTGCTCCTGTGGCAGGGTCGCTCCTGCTGGGCACCCAAGGACCAGGAGTGACCGACTGCTTCAAGTAACTCCTGCTGAATGACAAGGAATGGAAATGGGAGAGGAGAGCAGGGCTTGCGAGATCTACTGCTGAATGGTAAAGTATGGTGGTGGAGATCCAAGCCAGGAGGAAGAATGGCTGCTGGGGGAACCTTAAAGGTTAGCAGAGGAGCTGTCGATTTTAGAAGGTGGCAGCAAAGCTCATAATGTTATTATGGACAGATCCTGACTGTTTTTTAACCTATGATTTCAGCCATTTTGATTATTTATTGGTTGGATTATTAATTTAGATTTTAAGATCCACAGAGATATTGGTTTTAATCAATGATTATTTATTTATTTATTGTGAAGAATGCAGTGCACTTTATTTATTGAGCACTGTTAAAAATAAAAATGCACTTTGCATATTTGCACTTACTCTTGCTGTGTTACATGTCCCCATTGCCCAGGCCATATTGATTTCATTAATATTGATGTCCCAAATTCAAGAGACCTTGCTGCAGTCAATCTGGGAATCACAAATAGTTGGACCAGTGGGATGAACTAGTGGCAATGAGGAATGAAGAGAAGGTAAATGTCTTTTAAAAGAACCAAGCCCAAAGATCTTTTGAATAATTAACTTTTAAGGGACTGTTGATTTATGGATTGTTTTATGATTGTTTTTACAATTCTTCATCATTTTAATGGCCTGATTTAAAGAAGGGATTGGATTTTTTTTTTACTCTTTGGTTTTAATGTGCTTGTGTTTTAATTGATTTTTAGTGCAGGTGTGCGAAGACCTTGTCATGCACCCCGGCCACCAGTTGCACTGGTCGGTCAGGAGATGCTTCCCTGACAGCTTATGGGGGGGAATGTGGTGAAACACATTTGAGATCTGTGGCGGTGCATGGGTTAAAAAAAAGTTTTCTCAGGTTCTGGGATGGTGTAGGTGCATGTGGTACCATGGACATGAAGCCCCGTTGATGATGATGGAATTGGCAGAGCCTGAATTCACATGCAAACATGTGTGGTTTGGCTGATTTCCTCATTAGTGCTCTGGGGTTCATAATTAATACTGCATCCACTGAACTAAGAAAAGTCTGAGCAGGACATATAGGAGATCAAGAGAGGGAGAAAAGAATGATGAGCTTCGAGGTTAAAAGTAAAAGTAAAGAGTAGTCAAAGAGGCAGGATTGTGGTTGCGCCCGTACAATGATGTAGAGTCAAGTGGCTGGGAAGTGGCCTTGAGTGGAGTGAGCGGACAACACTCTCGGGGCAGGGTCACTCATGGTGATTGCCCAATTGACTCCCGCTGAATGCTGAGGGATTGTGCTGGGAAATGAGCCAGAAAAAAATGTGAGTGGGTTTGCTGGTGGACATCTCCAATTGTTCAGGAGACCTTAAAGAATAAGCAGAGGAGACACTTTTTTTATCAATCATTAATTATTTGTTGAGTAGCATACATTGCACTTTGTTTCTTGAGCACTATTGAAAGTAAAAAGCACTTTGTACTTGTGCACCTACCCGGCTGTGTTATGTGTTGGTGATCTGTTCATGTCCCAAGTTTTAAGGAGGATGCCAGGTGCAGGAAACCTAGGCATCAGAAAAAATAATTTGTGCCAGAATAAGGATTTACAGTGAAGACACCTTTCTTTAACTCAAGCCAGATCAACAGTCCATTTAGTCCATGATATGCTTGTTCTTCTCAGGGCATTGGATGGTAGCAGATGCCTTTTGGAGTTGACCATAGACCTTTCTCATTTACTGTATATTCTGTAACCATTGAAATGAGACAGCATGGCATCCTAATTCCTTTTGTCGCACAACTCAATGATCCTGGGTTTAAAAAACCATGTCACTATGTGAAGTGCGCACTCGTTCCCTATGTCTTTGTGAGTTTTTTTCTTGCTTCTTTGCTTTGTCTTCCACATCCCTGGGATATATATTTTAGGTAGAAACTATAAAACAGTCATGTGTAACTGAGTGTGCCTTACAATTGTATTGTTATATTTATAGTTTGTTATTTTCATACATATTATTTGTGTTTCAGTATCACCACCCTTTAGTAGCTCATGCCTGTCCATAATTACATTACGAACTGTGGCCTAACTGCCAGTGAGGGTCACTTCCTCTCTCTTTGTCTAGCAGAGGTCCCTGTTAAGACTGCCTATTATTTTGTGCAATCTTGTTATCACCTGTGCCACTGAAAATCCTTTACCAGTTAAGCAAACTTTTGCTTTCACATGTGTAATGTCCAGTTTCTAGAATCTCATTTAAGGATACTAAAGCGGTGATGTTTTAGTGATCACATACTGTACAGTAAGATGCTTTCCAGAGTCTCTCATGGCTGCACATACTCATATACACTGGAGACATTCCCAGATTAAGCTGAAAAAAGTAGGACAGGTACTTTATCATATTTATTAATTTAATAATCTCCCATTAAATGTTTTCCATACAGATTTTTTTTATAATATTTGTTGTTTTGTCTGGAAAGAAGAACATTATTTGTATCCACGGCAATGATTGCTAAGCAACGTAGCCATTACAGAAACTTGGCATTTGGAATCCAGCACCATTAGCCAGTACCCGTGTGGGCAGGCAGCTGCTGTCTTTTAGCTGTTTACATTATTAGATTATGTACAGCACAGCATTTACTTTTATCTGGCCAGAAGCAGACAAAGTTCAAGTTCAAGGGTAGATGAGAGGATAATGGACTGAAGCGACCTAGCCTGCATGATAAAAGATATCGTCTGGCAGAAAGAATCAAGCTAGATTTTCTAAAAGGAAAGGTGATGTGTCCTAAATAAGTGGATGTTGACAAACAATATCATATTTTACGGCTACCCTAACGTTGCATCATTGTAGGCCTGAATTCAGTTACTTTACCTTAATAGGGGCCATGAACACAATGCTTGCTCCCTGTTGTTTGTTTTACCTTTATTATGGAGCTTCGACACTGTATATGTTTTTTAACCTGTCTTCATGTAATTTATTTACACTCTTCTTCTTGTCAACACCAGTAGCAAACTTTGGAAATTAATTTGAGCTAATTGTATGTCAATTAAAAAAACATGAAAAAGACTTGTTTGTTTTAGCTGCTAGTAGACCAATTTATCTTTGATATCCCAAGAGTACACACCAGTATGTGTCTTCTCATGGGAATTTGTACATTTTAATTCCTTCTATGATTTCTGTCTTAATAAATATCAAGTGGACAGAGATTGTATTACAGTGAGTACTGCTGACGCTTCATAGATCTACCATCCTGGAATCAATTTCCTATGTTTTCTGTGTGCAGTTTGTATGTCCTTCCTCGTGTCAGGTTTGTTATTCTTCGAATTCTTCCAGTTTTCTTCCCACATCCCCAAAGACATGCAGGTTAGGCTAACTAGTGATTGCAATTTGGCTCCAGCTTGAGTGTGAATGTGCCATGTATGTCTTATTGAATCCTGTGATGGACCAACACCTTCTTCAGGGTGTGTCAGCTGCCTTGTTCTTATTTGTATTAACTGAGTTTGAGAATGACTCTCTGACATTTCATGTATTGTCATTTTTGATATTAAAATATTAGAACATTCAGTCCAAAAAATATTGTCAATCGTGTTCACCCAAAAATATATCAACTTGTGTTTTGAAGGTTCCTAAAGTTTTACCATCTACCATACTACTTATCGCCAGTAGCTGTACCATCTGTACTTCAGAACAGGTTATCCACCTGAAGCTTAGCATGTTCGGGCCTAGCCAATATTTGGATTGGGGAGCAACCAGGTGTTGGCGAGGCCAGCTCAGCTGGTGTGTTTTGAAGGCTTTTACATTATGTGGTAAGTGAAAGGTAAAGTAAATGCTGCCAAAAGAACAGCTGTTGCATTTTTGAAGGTGAAGTGTGCAAAAGGCAACTCTGGAAAAAATGTTGCTAAAGGCTCATCATTTATTTAGCAACAACCTTGATCTTTGTGGAAGTAAGAGTCTGAAAAATTAATCAATAAACATCTATATACTACATAATAAAACACCAAGATTTGTATGTCCAGTCTCTCAGAGCAATCTGCTTGGTCACATTGGCTTTAGTGAAGAGACTGACTGAGGAAATACAAGTGTTAAACACATGAAGCGGAGAAAAGGCATATGAGCCATGCTGAGAGAGTCACATTTAAAGGCAGTATGAAAGTATGAAACTTGACAGTAGGTGACAAAGGAACCTCAAAAAATAATGAGAGTCTGAGAAGCAGAGGGAGTACCGTACCTCTGAAGAGACATTCAGACATACGTGAATACTGAGGAAATACACTGATGGAACACGTTGGGTAAGAGATAGCACATACACTAAAATTATTCTTTTACCTTTTTGACAGGTACCTGTGGTATAGTGGGTCAGCTGCCTTGTTCTTATTTGTATTAACTGAGTTTGAGAATGACTCTCTGACATTTCATGTATTGTCATTTTTGATATTAAAATATTAGAACATTCAGTCCAACAAATATTGTCAACCGTGTTCACCCAAAAATATATCAACTTGTGTTTTGAAGGTTCCTAAAGTCTTACCATCTACCATACTACTTATCGCCAGTAGCTGTACCATCTGTACCTCAGAACAGGTTTCCACCTGAAGCTTAGCATGTTCGGGCCTAGCCAATATTTGGATTGGGGAGCAACCAGGTGTTGGCGAGGCCAGCACTTAACCTATGGTCCAAGTGTGAATCTCAATACCCCAGTGCTGTGACTTGGAAGCTGTGCTGAAAAAGTGGTGCTGTCTATTAGATGAGAAAACTGAGGTCCTGACTCCATGTGGTCTTTCAAAAAGAGTAGAGTGTTTCCCGGTATCATGGATAAATTGCCCACTATGGCCTGGTCATTGTGGCCCCTTAATCATCCCCTATTCCATATTGTCTAACTATACTTCTTCACCACCTAATAGCTAATGTGTGATGAGCGTATAGTGTATGGGTGGATGCTGCAAATTGGTGGTGGTTGAATTAGTTCCCCACTGTGAATGTAAAATGCTTTAAGTAGGTTAGATAAGTGCTCTGTAAATGTAACTAACAGTTATCATCATTATTAGCTGTATTTATAGCTTTGTGTGTATAGAACATTTTCTCATGTTTAAAATTAAGTTTGTGTGAATGCTATAGACCCTGGAAACTACCAGATAACCTTATTATGTGTGAGCAATTGAATCAAAAATTTCTAAAATGATTAACCTGCGAATTTCCCAGGTTACATGCATGAATGAAGTTAGTGATGTCAAAAAGGCACTCGAGCCGATGGAATTTTAAAGAGTTAGCATGTCTTTCAGCTAACATCCACTTTTCTTCCTTCAAACTTTAAAGACTTCTGTCATATCATCTGTTAGTATGTCTCTATCTTATTGCTTAAAATGAATCACCGGACCTAATAGCTAAGTTATGTAGAAATCAGACTTGCAGCTTAATTCTGCACTTTGAATTGTGCTTGCATTTTCTAAGTGTACACCATATTTCAGTTGTTACCTAACATCTTGCATGTACACTGGCTGCAAGGTCGTCTTAACAGCATTATAGGCCCCTGGGCAAAGCAGTGCACTGGGGTCCCAACCTACACAACCACTCACTGGAATAAAAATGTAAATGGTTGATAAAATTAAACATTTTATTTTTTGTGTTGGTACCTCCAACAAAATCAGTGTTTAAACATTAAAAAACATGCAGCACAGCAGAAATTTATCAAGATAAATGTTTGAACAATATAGCATGAGCCTTGAAAAACTAAAAAAGTTCAACATATAAATGATACTCAATTAGTAAACCATACAGATAGAGGTGGCACAGTATGAAATTACTATGAATTATTTATTATTAATCAAGTGTTCAACACAAACATTCACAAAATTTCTTTGCAGAGAATTGAGTTGAAATAACGTTAACATATATGCTTTTATGTTATGTAGTGCGTGAGATCCACACACATACATGCACGTAAGGTTGCAGAGGTGACTGTGATACTAAATCAGAGGTGAATGTCATTGTCCACTTGTAACACAATAACAAATATTAATAGTTTATTATAGTATAGTATTTATTTATTGACAGCAAGTCACAACATACATAGATTAGCATGGGGCCCCTGTGCTCATGGGGCCCCTGGGCAACTGCCCAGCATGCCTATGCGTTAAGACAGCCCTGACTCAAGATAGTCTTGCATAGATCCTGCCTGGTACTGAAAAGTAGAGGCACATTCTGTCTAGATATCACAAACACAGAGATGTGCTTAAACACCTGCCTGTGAATCGAAAACAGAGAAACTTGCTAGCACAGATTGGCACTTAGAGCAAGTTGTTCAATCGCAAAGTCATGCTGTTGCCTTAAGTCTCATGATTATTGCATTGATCCAGCTTATAATAATAGCATGTGTTAGTTATAGTGTAATTACACCAGTGCCATGCATGGTACACCCAGTGGAATTAGCATAGAATCATTCATTCAGTATAGCAGACAGATCATGTACTGTAATTACAAGAACCACAATCATACCAGAGTAATTGTTGTGGATGTTTACAGTAGTATGAAAGGAACCGGAACTGGTTTCTTTTATTGGTATTTAAATGTGATGTGTTCCTTGGGCATGAAGCCCTGACTGCCACACTCCCTGGCATAGTGCAGAATAGCTCTTGACTCCAAGCCCACATTCCCCCCTAGAGACACTTACCAGCAGCCAAGACCAGCTGTGTTTAGCAAGTTATTTGGCCCACGCCACACGTCAATTGACTTGGAAAAGCTCAGCTGGTGTGTTTTGAAGGCTTTTACATTATGTGGTAAGTGAAAGGTAAAGTAAATGCTGCCAAAAGAACAGCTGTTGCATTTTTGAAGGTGAAGTGTGCAAAAGGCAACTCTGGAAAAAATGTTGCTAAAGGCTCATCATTTATTTAGCAACAACCTTGATCTTTGTGGAAGTAAGAGTCTGAAAAATTAATCAATAAACATCTATATACTACATAATAAAACACCAAGATCTGTATGTCCAGTCTCTCAGAGCAATCTGCTTGGTCACATTGGCTTTAGTGAAGAGACTGAATGAGGAAATACAAGTGTTAGACACATGAAGAGGAGAAAAGGCATATGAGCCATGCTGAGAGAGTCATATTCAAAGGCAGTATGAAAGTATGAAACTTGACAGTAGGCGACAAAGGAACCTCAAAAAATAATGAGAGTCTGAGAAGCAGAGGGAGTACCGTACCTCTGAAGAGACGTTCAGACATACGTGAATACTGAGGAAATACACTGATGGAACACGTTGGGTAAGAGATAGCACATACACTAAAATTATTCTTTTACCTTTTTGACAGGTACCTGTGTTATAGTGGGTCCGCAGCTCTGAAAGAATGGTCGGGTTTTAAATAATCCACTGGCCGTGTCAGTCTTGTGCTCGTGCATCCACAGGGAATTGATGGAGTAATTGGGACAAGATGCACCTGCACGTTAAGGAGTGATCTTTCCCAATTGCTTTATCGGCTTCCTTGGTGCATGATTGTAACGCTGCACCCATGGAGCTGTATTTGTATGGACTGGCAGAGGAGGATCAAGGGAAAAAGAACAAGCAAGAAGGTGTAGAGATTAGAAGAGGATGAGGAGGAGGAGGAAGAGGAAGAAGAAGACAGGAGGCACTGAGAGCCAGTGCAGGAGTGAGCAAACGAGCTGGTGCATGTAGATGTAGGCAGCAGGGAGGGAGAGACCCAGTGTGAGCATCCTGGTCACTGGGGAACCCAAGTCTCGGTTTGACGAGACAGCTAGCTGTGCGTAGCCAGGGGACAGAAAGCAACCAAACCAGGGGAAGGTCAGCTGTAGCTTCAGGCAGCAGGGCGACTCTCCTGTTGCAAGGCCCGTTGGGATAAACAGGAGAGCCACCAGTTAAATGAAAAAGGCACTAGGTGTTTAAAAAGAAACTGCTTCCAGACTATTTTTAAACTTGTTTTAAAGGATTATTTTTTGATATTTAATCTCCACTTATTGCACCTGCTTTTATGGATTATTTATTTATTAACTTTGAGCACTGCATTTTGGACACTGTTTTGGTTTTGTTTTTAATACAAGCACTGAACACCTTTTACACCATTCCCTTGCTCAGTGTGATTTGTCCTCATTGCACAGCTACATTATAATTACATCATCAATGGTGTCGGGTTCAAGAGGTTCCCAAAACAAGAAGAGGAAGCATGAAGCAGGACCCATACTGTCACAGTACTGTGGCTAGTTCATTAATAAATTTCAAATTCATCCAGAGGAATCAGCTTGAGCGCCATCAATGCTTACTCTAAAAATGGAAAAATGATAGAAGAAATTACCATGGCCAAATTAACTAACTAATTAGTCTTCCATTTTCTAAACTAATGTATTCCAATGTAGTGCTACAGGGGAATGAATCCAATCTAAGCAGCTTTGGGTGCAAGGCATTAATATAAATCTGGAATGGACACCAGATGTCACACTCTTGTACATTCCACATCAGTTCAGAGCAGTAATGTGCCATGATTGACTACTGGTTATATTTTATATCTCTTCAGCATTGTTTACACACACATAGGTAAGGTTCATATTTGGCTAAGAAAGATTGTTACATTTATAGCAGCGAGAGAGAGCAGAAAGAGCGCATTTGTTCTGCACCCTCCATGTGTTCTAAATTTGCCATTGCAATTCCACATCCATCCTTCCATTTTCCAACCCGCTGAATCTGAACACAGGGTCACAGGAGCCACAATTCATACTCATTCAATACAAATGAAATTATTGAGTGGTGTACAAAAAAACTGATTTCAATTTTGACCTTAATTGAGATATTCAGTTTTAAAAAGCTTTTAATTCTGATGCTTTAATCAGTTTTAATACAGACTGTTCAACAAAAGGATAACAAAAAAAACATTTTATTTAAGGTCAAAATGTAGTTTTTAAATATTGGATTTTTTTTTCTTAGTCTGATCCCATTTTTTTATAAAATTGAAAACCATTTGTGGTCTTACCTTTATTTGTAAATGAAGTCCATGCGCCTATCCTTCTCCACGAAAATCTCCTTCACTTTCTTGTAAATGTCCTCTTTATTTTCCTTTAGTTTTAAAAGTTTTAGTCTTCCAATTTGGCAGTCAGTCAGAACAAAAAAAAAATAAACAGACCGCTGCAGTGCACTTGATTTTCTGATATCGCTAACTTATTTGCACCTCTGTGTAGAAGAACAGCAGCAACAAACACCGTTCAGTGCAGCACTGTACTGTCTGCCTCACCTTGGGCCTTTTCACTTCAGTTTTGTGTTCAATCAGCAAGACAAGGTATGTCACACACATTCATTAAAGTTATTAGCCAGACTGTGGAAAGTCAGGGTGTATAATAAACGTGTCTGCAAACATTATATTGGCGACATACAGAGAGGCAGCAACAGGCACGTGTCAATTGCATGCATCAACGCAGTGTGTGAGGGAGAGCATAGTCTGAGGTGAGGTGAGGCTCTTCGCTACTGCACCTCGCATTGAACAGGAAATGCACCAATTCAGCGATTTTGATCATAAAAATTATCAAAATTATTGGAATCATACAGAAAACAAATTTATAGCACAGACCAGTGGACATAATTTTGTTACCATTATTAGTTTTTTTCCTTTTCATGATGACATGTGAGACGGAGCCTCCCCTGATCGTATGTCCCTGGTTCAGAGTCACCAGTTAAACTAAAGTGGAGGACAAGTGGAGAAAACCAATGGAAATACATTGGGAAAGCATCCATATCCCACAGAGACAGTGACTGGGTTTGAATACAGTCTCTATGCTTGTACAATATTATATACCAGTAATGGCGCACTGCACGATAACGTGCAGTGAATGCACTTGACTTGAGCATTCCTAGTTTTCAGACTCTCTCTCTGTATGTTTAGTAATCGTTTGCTCAGAGGTTGATGTGTTTGCTGCTTCCTGAGCAGCTCTTCTTTTCTCCACTCTAGCGGCCCACTTTATCTTTTCTTTCTTCTCCATCTTCTTGCATTAAAACTGATTAAGTCAGTGTTTGTGTTGTAATTACTTAGTACGTTTTCTTTAATTTTTCACTTAAGAGGCACTTAAGTCTTCAATCTGCCTCAAGAATGATTTAAGATATGAAGAGGTAGGGAAAGTGACGGAGAAGGTGGTATGGATGAGAATGGTGCCCATACACATGAGCCACACAGCTGCCCTGCTGGCCGCTGTCAAGAGTTCATTGTACAATAAAATAAAAATAAAAAGAGGAATAACCTTGGTGGTCAATCATCACCCTGAAAGCGGACAGTAGAGACCACATAGTATATGTGTACCAAATTTCAGGTAAATAGGCCAAACGGTTTGCGAGCTACAGGTCATTTAAAATCCTGGACAGACAAACAAACAGCCATGGTAGCGTATTATGTATTTATATATTAATTTAGCCAGAGTAATATAATAGTTAAATAAGCCTGGTATAAGAGTAAGTGACAGTGTTGTTTTGGAGTAATGTATTTCAAGTGGAATACCGATACAAAATCATGGTGTCATATTTTTGCTTTTTCATTCAGCATATCTGGAGAATTTATCTAATGGAGATAATAATATCTAATTTAAAGGAACAACATTCACTAAGTGCAGTGTGGTGCTGAGGTGTCACCCATTGCATAGCTGCACTATTGTACCCAGTTGGAATATTTCTGAAGCACTTTGAGCAAAGGCAAAAGTGCTATATAAAGAAAATGTATCATTATTATTATTGAGCAAGGGCAAAATATACCATCACCGTGAAATTTATAAAACTTAAAACTGTAGCTCAAATAGCTACAGTGTAGTTCTGGGTATTTTGTTTTTTAAAATTTGAAACAAATTTACTGACTGACATGAGATTAGACCGATCCCACAAACTAATTGCAAATGAAAATATCACAGATATCCAAATGGTACAGACAGGGCACCAGGAGGACTGGAGGCTTGCAACCAAAGCAACAAACATTACAGCAGAAATAAAACAGGGAACACAAAGCCAGCGTTTGCTGTCCTCTTTCAGGTGGATTTCATAACTCTGCAGTTGCTAGTAATGGAAAGCTACAGGCTATCCATAGATAAAACACATAGAAACAAATGTGCTAAATCAATGCATCAAGGTCAACAACAATAAAAAAATGCTGAAAATAGCAAAATCCATTTGAAATTCAGTGTGTCGATCAGCTGACATGTTTCTGTTTCTGTCCATATATCATGTATTACTTGTTGTTCTGCAAATAGCTTGGTGATGACATCAAATAAAAGTCATCTTATTTCAGAAGGAGCTAAATAAAAAGCACTGGCTTGCCATTCTAATTTATATTTATTGTAAATGTACTGCTAGAGTTAAGCTTTTGTGGGCTTGAAAAAGTGCTAGTGAATGAAGGAGCTTTGTTTAATACAGTATATAATATATCCATTTAAGATAAATAACACACCAAACTGCTCTAGAAGAGCAGCAGGACCTGTACTGGACTGGACATCGAGGTGCACAGTTACCATTATGACAGTTTGGCACAGTATTTAAAATAATCTTAGTACAGTTATGTTTATGCTCTCTTGTCATTCTGAAAATCAAAGGGAATTAGAAATAAAATGTGGCTATAGTGTAATTCTTGATGCTGTCTGCTGAGCAGGTTGTCTTTTTTCATCTTACACTGAACTGCTTATCACCAGTTCCTGTAGTAGTCTGATCACCTGATTCTCAATTATTGTCAAGGCGCTACATAAGTAGCCTTTCAAGTTTCATCATTGTTCTTCGTTGATACCTTGTGGGCTCAATTATTTGGTGTTGGATCTTCTATCTTTTATATACTTTTATATTTTAATAAATAAATTCAAGATTACTGGTCTGGTTGACTTGTGTGACCCCTCTCTTTCCAAGCTACCCACTTGTGGTTCCAGCCATGTCAACAGGCACAGGGTCTGACAAGCAAAAGAAGAAGTTGATCAGAAATTGAACCATTCAGCCTTTGTCATGTGCTTTGGTGCATTTGAAAGCTTTTTTGTCTCTTGTGTTTACAAGTTAGATTTTTGTTTAGGGTTTCTGAATTTTTGCCTTTATCTTATTTGTTCATTTTGTATTTATACATCATAAATCTGTGATCTCTGCCTGTCTTCTAATGTTCCTACCCAATGGATATTTCACTTACTTTAATTCTTAATTACAAATTTCAAATAAAAAAGCACTTAAACAAGAAAATTAGGCTTGTGGTTACTTTACTCAATAAAAACAAAATATATACTGTATGTTTTGATTGACTGCTAACATTAAACCAAAATAAAAAGTTACATACTGTAGATGTTGTTAGGTAGGGGCTGTCAGAGTGAAAGCTTATTGTCATTGCCTATAGATGGGGTGCGTGACTAGGCAACCTTAAAGAAAAATACGTACTTTATGTTATAAGAGAATAATTGATGAAAGACTTAGACAATTAAAGCAGGCACTACCTATGATATGTTCGATTTTATCTGTTGTAAAATCTATCATCTCTACACAAATAAAGATGGATTTTTCAGGTACCTATAGACTGTTTCTGTTAGAATGTTGCAGCCACACGGAAATAAAACGACCAGAACAGGGACTAAAAATGTTATTGTTTCAAGTTCTTCTGTATATTCATCTTTCATGCACTCATACTAATGTATGACATGCAATAGAAAACAGAGACCTGACAATGGCTGAGCACAACTGGGAAGTGCCACACTTATGACTGGTGGTCCTGTAGAGTAATTCCATACCTTACTGGTAAACCAACTTAGCACAGTTAGCAACTTCCATCATTGATGATATTGAAAAAATTTTAACTAGTAATGAGCAGAATATTGGCAGCATTTCCAGATTTTATCAAATACTGTCAAAGTGTTCATTGCTAGGCAATCTTAAGAAACACTGGAAATGAAACTTTTCTATAAATATCTCAGATAAGCAGTGGAATTTGATTATTCATAACATTCATTCTTCACAAATCTATCCAAAATGTGCTGTAATTCATATGAAAATGATATATTGGGTACACCTCTACAGATAAAAATTATCAAAAGTGTATGAGGGATTGGACCTTAATTGTGAATGAAGCACCAGCCTCGCTAGGGCATTTGCTTTGGGACTGTCTTAAATTAAAGCCACTTTAGACAAAGATATCTTATTATCTATCAGATAACATCATACTTACCATCATCCCAAATCTTCTTACACCAGTGTTTGGTATTATATCAGATGGGGATAGACTATATAGTGGTAAACTCGCAGTCGTTTCTTATACATCTTCAACCAATCTTACTTGGCAGAGAGAATTCTGATGAACCCTTTGTGACTAAAAGTAAAATTATTATCTTATATTGTCTAATACAAGAAAACATACATTTTATTTGTGTAGAACTGTGCAGATCTTAATTAGAATCTGGTAAGAATTCTTGAATGTTTCTCTAAAGTAAGTTTACTGGGCTTATGACAACATTTCTACTTAATCCAAGTTTTCATCAGTATGAGGTCGTGTAACACAATGGGCTTGTCATTACTTCTCTTTATTGTGTACGTTTGGGGCTTTTAGTGTATCATGATTATCAAATCTTAACTTTTTATTTTCATAATTTAATGTATTTTGTCCTATGCTCATAACAAAGTGCATTTGATCGTTGTATTATAACTCTTCTACTGTAATGCATATAAGGAAATAAGGAACATTTTCTTAAATAAAAGTGCAAAACTCCACAAGAGCAAATCACATTTCCTTGAATAATAAAAATGTCTCAAAAAGTGAAGAATTATGATCCACTTATAATGGCTTTCTGACATATTTACTTTTTCACAGCTGTTGTGCACAACATATTCACTATGGCAAATGCTCTTCAGCAGCTAGTGAACTAGTCAAAACAAAGTGATCCTATCAATATATACGGATTGAATATGGAAGAAATAAAAAGTCATTTGAGCCCTAAAATTATTGAGAATGATCCTGAAAGTTATATATGTAATTGGAAAAAAACATCAAACTAGGAGGTATCAAATTTGTTACATGTGTCTATGCAATTCTAACTAATGTTTGTATTCTAAAACTGAGAATACCAGTCCAGGCCTTATCTATCACTTTATAATGATTCTTTCATCTTTTAATGTTTTTTGGATTTTCCAGCATGTAAGCAAATGATCTTGTATATCCTTCACCTCACAATAACCCTTCTAGTCTGCATAGGATCTGATGGACTGGTTTCCAGGCTGAATTACACTGGATAATCTTCTTATTTTAGGCTAAGGTTAACATTTCCTAGAGCTTCTTTAGAAGCTAATTTGTGAAAAAAGACTTCATATTTTTTGTCTGCAAGCCAAAAAAGCACTTTAGACTAAATATAACTGTGGTTTAGAAAGTCATTCAAATTCAAGCAACATCTGTGTCAGCGAGAAGTTCAAATTAAATCAATCAAACACCCTAGGAAACCAGCAATTACTTGTAGGCATTCGTTGGCATATCATAGATTTATTCGTGGTGGAACTCTGGTCTAGCGGACATTATTTTTTAAACGCCATTGGCTTTGGCCTGGAATTTGCCTTGCCTCCAGCAAGTGCTGCAACTGGAAATACAGTATAGGCCAAAAGAATGATTACGTTTCCCATATGACACAAAAAGGAAGAATTCAACAGATTACAAGAGTCAGTCTTTAAAAGTATTCAGCATTTTAATGGCAAATAGTGGGCTCACTATTAAATATTATTATTATAAAAATTCAACTCACTGCTGCAATCTAGTTATCAAATCTCCTAGTACTATAGTGAGTTTACTGAACTCTTTTTCAGTTGATATCATCTTACTCTCTTTATAAATGAATGTGTATCTTAATGAGATTTTTTCATCCAACTGATCATGGTAAGTTTCTCTAAATTACACTTAGGTTTAATTTTTTATTTATCCAAATATTGATGCTTTAATCTAATACGCCAGTGTCAGGTATGTGCTGGCTTTCTGCACTAACAGGGGCTGAAGTGCACAGCATCGCCCACTGGCATCAGTTCTCCCTCTACCCCCATAAAGCACATCTGAATATTTGCCATTTTTAAATAACAGACCCAGATGAGGCACATTACAAGAAAACATGCTGATCCAGTGTTAATTACCCATTCTTACTCTGTAAGAACAGACATTTATGTGGCCAAATTCAAATAACAGAAGTCAAAAACAGGCAAAAAGGCATTAACTGGAATTAAAACAAGAACCAAAACACTCTGCAGACTTTAGGTTTAGATAGGCTTTTACAGAGATCTGACACATAATGTTCTGTCAAAGCACCATCTGAACTTCCCTAATTTGTTATCCTTGCTCTACCATCATGTAACTGCTGCAAAATAATAATCAACAAATTGGAGACAGAGTTCTAGCTCATTCCTCATGAAAACAGTTTTATTCCTTTCATCCATATAGCCATATAAACTTCAGTCCTTACATTTTGTATGTTCAGTTTTTCTTTTACTAGGCTACCAGAACCAGTTCTGAACTCAAAAGATGTGAGGCAGAAACCATTCCTGGATAAGAATTTAATTATTCTATCACAAGATTCAATCACATACATATCATATTTGTACAATACAGCAAGGTAGAGAAGCTCAAGGACAAGATTTGTGAATTTCACACAAGCGGGCAGTTGCTGAGAAATTGAAAAGGACCTAAGGATGCTGAGGTGACAGACATCAGAAGTCACAGTGCTATTATGCTGTACCTGGCTAGACCAACTGAAACATAACATTTATGCTTCCAATGTGATATCAACAGATTTAAAATATAAGTACTTGTCTGAACCCTGACTACTAAAATACTTATGTTGCAAGAGTTGTGGTAGTCCTAAAGAAAGCAAACGTAGACCTGCTACATTTACAAGCTACTGATTCTCCCTGTGAAAGTGACACCAGCAAATCTTGGGACTCAGCAATAAACAGATACAATTTGTTTATTATTAAATTGTAGTGAATGTACTTATGATTTTGTAGAACACCCAGTAGTGCCACGATTAGGCAAATAATTACCTATTTTTAATCATTTGTGTGTTATTTTTAATATTATTTTGGAGTCATTGTTTCATTGCTATTTTAGGTGTTTTAATTTTTCTGGCTGCTGCCACTTTGTGTTTTTGATTTTCATGGGTGCCACCATTTTGGCTGTCTAGTCACTATGATGCTATGTGGCTCCTATTAAGATACCGCACATGTCATGTGACCTGTGCCATCATGGTGGTCAATTTGATAGGAAAAATTAGGGAAAGATCTATTGGAACATCTTAGCTTTTGAGCACCCAGCATAGACATTCCTGGTTTCAACTTTAGTTTTGTTTTGACCTATGAACTTATTTGAACTTAATGATTGATTTATTGGTTTCTCCCATTTTGACAAAGGCAACATCAGGCTTTTCTTCTGTATTGCCCTTAAAAAGTCACTTCCACTCTATTTACTAGTTTAATCCATTTTAGACTTTTATGGAAGAATCCAGACATGACCATGAGGGAACGAGGAGAAAGGCAAACATCTAGCCTAGCTCATGGGTCCACAACTCCTGTTCTGGAACATTACTGTGGCTGCAGGTGTTCATTCTAACCTTTTATTTGTGACCAGTTTTTGCTGCTAATTAACTTTGGTTAAACTATGGTTAACAATCATTTACTATTAGTTCACTGAAGGCAGTTATACAGAAATTAACTGAATTGAATACTATTATCACATTTTTGTACATGCTGAAAATGACTTGACAGAGTAAATATGAAATAAACCACTCAGGAACAGTGTCTGGTAGCCCAATATACAGGGTGGTCCAGATCTAATTATGCAATTATGAAAAGGCAAACACATCGCACCCGTTGTTCAACTGACAACCATCTCCCCCCCATTTTGGAATGCAGGGCAGGTGCTGCCATCTATCAGCAACAAAAATATTTTTTTGTGAATTCTCTATGTAATAAACTTAATAAGTTATAGCGTAATGAAAATTGCATAATTAGATCTGGGCCACCCTATAGTTATCAGATCTGTATAATTGAATAATATGGTTAGAACTATCAAAAGGTGCAATTAAGTCTAACAACCTAATAACTGGATTTTTCTGTATCAGAGGATGTTAAAAATGATGTTACATGACCTAAGGCTGTAATTATGTATTTAAGGTGAGCCTTAAGTTGTGGGACAACAGTAAAGGAGATTTTCACAATCATGTTCACAATCATGTCCTGAACGCTTATCTCTGCTGCTCACACCACATAAAATGTGTTCTGATGTTGGTCTACTTGCTCTCTCAATAGCTGCTTGTACAAGTTGATCCCTGTGACTGCTTCTCTCCAGAACTCCTTGTGTACTTCTATTTGAGAGGCTCCATCTGCCCCCAGAAAATTCCTGAGAACCATTTCCCAGGATTTTTAAATGATGTCATGAAAGTTTCAGCAATCTATCCAATTCAATGTAATAGAAATGACAGCGCTGCATTGTACATTAAATTGAACTGCTAATCTTCTCAACATGCTCTCTTGTATAACGTACTCTTTATTTGTCATTTTGTATTGTAAATATATTGATCCGTAATGCTGCCATTGATGGAACTTGTTGTTAGTCTTTTTAGTTGTCAGAATTAATTTGATCTTAGGAGAGCCCTATGAACAAAGATTGATTAATTGATTAACTTCAGAGTTAAATGAAAGCATAGAGGCAGTGAGGCAAACAGCTCTTTTCTAAAGGATATTGCTTCTCCAGGGCAGGCACCCCTTCACAGATGGTAGTTTCCATCGAGAGCAGCTGCTGCCGTCTTAGCCAAGGCTTCATACAGGATTCTGGTCAGCTGTTTGAGCTACACTTGTGAGGTCTGGCAAGTGCAATGAAGGCGCTTGTCAGTGCTTAATGTGTCATATGCTTTCTAAATCTTTGGCAGTAATTTATCTGCATCTGTATGCATGGAAAACAAGATGTTTAGTTTTTAAAATTCTGTATGGTAAAATAAATATATGTGACATATAACAGATTAGAAGTTCCAAACATTATGAGATTTATTTTGTAGAAAATAAGTTACTTTGAATTTAATGCTTAAAAAAGCGATCAGTTAAGACTAAATTAATGCATCTAGCCAGCTCTTTTCTTACCTACTTTTGCAGTTCATAGGCACAGTGTGCCATTGCCTGTCCCAGGAGCATTGGGTACAAGGAAAGAAATAAACATAATGGGGTCCCAGTAGCCTAGATTTATAGCTTAGAAAAATCAGAGACAATGTGAAAACACAAAAGGCAAGTAAGTGCATGAAATGTAAACTACACTTTAAATTCCTCCAGGTATATGTGATTGTATTTGATAGGAAGCATTGCTGCGTCACAAGCTAGAAAATTTGTACGTGGAGTTTTCTCTTACTAGTCTTGTTTCTGCCACTCTCTGTAATAAATTTATTTTAGGTTAATGGGGATCCTCTAGACTGGCAGAATATATGTAAAATATGTCAAAGAAAGTGTGCCCTAAGACAGGTGAGTACACATGCTGGCAGATAGTCTGTGTCAGAGGAAGGAAAAGTGAAAAAAACTTTCATAATTGAAGTATAAGACTATACGTCAATGTGAAGTAATAATAAAGCTAGTGGAAGTAGCAAGAAGAAGCAAGAAGAACAAGAGATGGAGATGAAACAACCTTGCCATGTCCACTTTTAGGAGTGGAACTGCACCAAACAATATCTTATTTCTCCAGTGCACTGAGGAGGATTAGCTGATTCAGGGTTTCAGAAGAAACAAAAAGTCTCAGAAGAAAGAAAGAAACTGAAATACTGGCTATGCACCTTCAGTGATAGATGAACCAGCAATCCCAGCAGAATGCTTGGGTCTGAATTCAAACTGAACCTACAGCCATTTATCCTTCCTGTTTCAACAGATTTTTGAGAATTAGGCCTGTAGTTGTTAAGAATAGAAGAGCTAAAAGAGAACACCTTTAGTACAGCAGTCACACAAACATAATTAAAGAATAAGTTTGGTATCTTTCAAGTCAAAGTTATTTTTAATAAACATGGCATATATTAATTTGCCACTTGAAACTGAGTTCTAAAATGAAGAAAATTTCATACATTTAAAAAAATAACAGACTTTTGCATTTTGTAATGGAGCTAATCTGCATCAGGGTGCTAATTAAAAAAAAAAAAAAACTTTAAAAATGACTAAATATGTCCAGTAGAATAGGTTTCAATTTAAGAAAACATGACTTCTGCACTTCCGAGACATACTTCTGACCACAAAAGTAAACTGGAAATAATAGAGTTTATTACAGATTCTTGGTACTAGAGTATTTTGTTGAGGTAAGGATATGTTTCATGCTCAGTGGTCAACTTGCAGACAGATACCTGGCCTGGGAAACTGGTCTGAGTATATACTAATATCTATTAAAATATCAATTCTAAATGAACTCAGCATTTACTTCCATGTCAAATTAATACTATTTTACAAAGATTTAGGAAATTGAAAAAATAACTGAAAATGTAGTACAGAGACGGAGGTCTGGAAAACATCAGGTAAACTGAATTATGTTTTCTATTGAATAAAAAGTTATATAGATTAATACATTCTTGTTTATCATGGCTTTGTAGATTAGAGACGTGTTGTATATTAGACATGCAAGCGAGAACTTTACTGGGCTCCATACATCTGACAATACTACTACTGTATTATTACAATTTCTACCTGCCGAACGTCACCTGTAAAACATGAACGAAGAAGGTCACTGATTTAAGATGAAGCCACTGCCATGTTTCTTACATCGTTCCAAGACTTTCTCATCACTGGAGCATTTACTCTAATGAGGCCAACTCACAGGTGTTGTGGTGTGAAATTTTGCATATAAGTTGATAAATATTTTGTATGTCTTTATTGGTAACTTGTAACACTAATGTCTATATTTGATAAGAACAGCAATGGCTAGGTGGTTAAGAGCCCCTTCCCCCCTTTTAAGTACCAGTCCTTTGTAATGTTTACGACAGGGTTAAAGGAAGTGCCTCAAACAAGTTTGGCAAATGTTTATCTGCAAGGCTCTCTCAATCAACCCCCACAGGAAAGCCAGACTGCCTAGCTGGCAAGCTTCATTGGGGTAGGTGTGAAGGTGTTCTTTGCCCCATTGGTCTGAAATATGGCTGTTTTGAATAATCTTGTATCAGAAGCTTTTAAGTACCATGAAGCCCTATTGGCTGTAGGGGTTTGACAGAAAACCTATAAATTTGCTTACTTTACCTCATTCTCTCTCTCTTACCAAACTGATGAAAGACTATTTCACACCATGAACTGAAAGGACAACACAATGAAGAGCACAGCTTGGCAGCCATATTGAGAAAGGCCTGTTCTGAACAAAGCTCACCACAAATGATGTATTAACTAGAGACATTTTAAGTAACTAACAAGTCTGTGTGCCGCCTGAAACTACACATCAACATTTATCAGGTTATATGGTTGCCAATATTCAAAGTGTATTTTGCATATTGTAATTATTTATGAATATTATCAATAATACATTATTTAAATTGTAACTTAACTCCTGGTTGTCTTTTACTACGCCTAATTGCCTGAGGTTATAAATGTAGAAGAGAAGGTGGGGAGAAGTTATATGGTACAATACGTTATAAACAGTGATAAGTCTGTGAGATTTGAGGCATTCTGACAAAGGCTACATATTATTAATACAAAATACGGTGGTGCAGTGGTAGCGCTGCTGCCTTGCAGTTAGGAGACCCGGGTTCGCTTCCCGGGTCCTCCCTGCGTAGAGTTTGCATGTTCTCCCCGTGTCTGCATGGGTTTCCTCTGGGTGCTCCGGTTTCCT
This sequence comes from Polypterus senegalus, assembly GCF_016835505.1. Taxonomy (NCBI): domain Eukaryota; kingdom Metazoa; phylum Chordata; class Cladistia; order Polypteriformes; family Polypteridae; genus Polypterus; species Polypterus senegalus. The sequence continues at coordinate 87,641,788 of NC_053164.1, forward strand.
CCCACAGTCCATGACATTCAGGTTAGGTGGATTGGTGATTCTAAATTGGCCCTAGTGGGTGGGTGTGTTTGAGTGTGTCCTGTGGTGGGATGGCACTCTGCCCAGGATTGGTTCCTGCCCTGTGTTGGCTGGGATTGGCTCCAGCAGGACCCTGTGTTCAGATTCAGTGGGTTGGAAAATGGATGGATAGATATGATATTGTGTAAAATTCAAACTTTTTTTTCAGCCGCATGTAGCAAGGGGCCATTGCATATTCCAAAAGAACACCTCACTGGGATGGATTCCATAGATGCTGTTGATGTAGGGTTTAGCTACTTGTTGTTTGGAGAATGGGTGGATAGAAATTATTAGGAATTTAAAATAAAAAGAAGCCACCATGTGGGTAAAGTTGGGAGCAGCAAAGTTACCAATATTTTCTAGTATTATTCATCAGTTTAATAATGACTTGTTTTTCTAGCTGATTGTAAGAATTTTGAATAGTATGTTTTTACAAGATGTTTAAAATTTGTGGAAGAGAGTCATAGGGGCAATGATTTAATTTATTTCTCTTGCAAGGCAATTGTAATTAAAGTAATTAAGTAACCTATTAAAATATATATAAAGCAAAGTCATCAGAAGTAATGTTTGTTTTTATTTTGAACATTTCTGTTAATTTGCTAATTTAAATTCAAAACACTGTATTATTTGGCTCTAAATTAAGGGAGGTCACCTAAAAGTATCCCAATATGCTTCAATATATAATATAATCACAATTCACTTTTTCTCTTTGTGAAATCTCAGCTGCAAGCACATTACAATAGGTGAACAACTCCAGATACCTCAATATGTGCTCTTCTATTTTTGTAAGGGAGACCCTGAAGTTGTCACAAGAGGACAAACCAAGTAAGGGAACTGGAAGTACCTAGGATTAGAGACCACCCCATGAATCCTAAGAACTGGACAAAGAACTACTACAGGCCATTTTTATTATTGTGGGATAGCTTTAAGCAAAACCTAGGACTCTGTTAACCCAGAAGAACCAAAATGGACATGGGAAACACTATCTAAAATAGATGTCAGGCATCTAGAAACCACAGAAAGATAAATTTATTGTGAATTGTGCTTTTTTGAACTGTTCATCTTGTATAATAAATGCATCTGAGAATGTATAATCTACTTTGTGAGTGTGTACCTTCTTTGGCTTAGTATCCGTAGATGCATTCAGACCAAAGTGAGTGTGTGTTTATTTATTTATTTAAAGAGCTTCTGTAGAAAGCCAAATTTCCCCCTGGGGACAAATAAAGTTCTATCTATCTATCTATCTATCTATCTATCTATCTATCTATCTATCTATCTATCTATCTATCTATCTATCTATCTATCTATCTATCTATCTATCTATCTATCTATCTATTAGAATTGACTGTAGGTTAATAGGTTTAAGGTTATAGTGTTAGTGTTGTCACATGTACAGAAAACAGTGAATTTTTAGTTGCATGTACTAATCAACTTTTGAAAGGGGATTTCAAGAGTTTGCTATAGGGCATTTACTCAGTTTTTGCTATGAAACACAAGCAATGACATTGTTAAGTTCTTGATACATAGTGGTAAGTGAGTAACATACTGTATACTCCATAGCTCCTTTTCTAAGTGTCCAATAAATCTTAAGACCAATTTTAAGTTCCCATTGAATATAAATACTTCACTAATAAATATATCTAGTCTTTAATGTGTTTTGTAACTAGATGTTGGCAAGTCTCCTTAGGAGATGAACACATTCTTAGGCCATATTTAATGATTTTTTTTTTTTATCAGATATTTATATTAGAAAGGTAAAATCCCACTTGATGAGATCACAGAATCGTTAACATTGAAAACTGACAAATGCTGCAGACAATTATCTATATTTAATGAAAAATACTGTTACATCTGTGATCTGGGTATTTATCCCTCTTGAATGCTGTAAAAGCCGACTGTATCATATTGGTACTAGGAAGGGTATCCAGCCTTAAAACTGTCTGCCGCAGTGTCCTGTGATGATGTGGGTTCTGCTCCATGATCCCATTCAGCTTCTGGGAGCCCTAAACCCGACTCCATCGGTAATGACACCGATGAGCTTGGTAGTGAGGCACAACAGAGCAAGTGGATGGTGCAAAAAGTGCTTTCATTAAAAACAACAAAACCAAACAGTGTCCAAATAAATAAAATGCAGTGTATCTTAAAAGTCTTCAAATAAATAATCCATAAAAACAAGTGAAGGGTGGAGGTTAAAAACACAATAGAAAAAAAAATCCTTTAAAACAGAAAGGTTCAAACAACAGCTGGAAACAGTCTTTTTAAAAACAAAGCCTGGTGCCTTCTTTTTTACCTGGCGGCTCCCCTGATTCTCCCATTGGGTTTCACAGCAGGGGATTCGCCCTACCTGTAGCTGACCTTCTTTGCTCTACTGGGCTGGTGGCCTTCCAATCCCTGGCTCCAGTTCTGCTCACCTAGACCGAGACTTGGGCTTCCCAGCGACCAGGACGCTCCCACTGGGGCTTCTATTCCAAGTCCCCGACTCCTGCTGCCTTCTCTGTGGCAAGCCAACTTTCTCCCCGTCATTCCTGCTCTAAACCAGCACTCAGCAGGAGCGACCACTACTGTTGGCCCTTGGGTGCCGCCTAAACACCCCACTTGGCCTTGCCTCTCCCAGCTGCTTGTATACAGCTCTCCTTCTCTCTCTCTCGCTCTCTCTCTCACACCGGATTTCTCCTTGCTGCTTCCTGCCTTCCTTCCTGCAACCTCCATCTTTCTTTTCTCTTTCCTTCCCTTTTTAGCCGCCTTGCACTTCTATTTATCATGGGAACGTGGATCAGATGTGGCAGTTAGCAGCTCCCGGGAACAATTATGGATGCGGACGACTCCTCACCTGTGGACTTAAGTGAGGTTCGCCCGCATCACAGATCCACTCGGGAACCACTTCTGGCCACAAATGCTATGGCCCCTCTCTAAGTCGCGAGTGCTACAATCATTTATTTTTTAAAAAATGGCCTTTGACATGAGCTGTGGACCCCACTATGCTACATGTCCTCTTTGATTTGAGGGACAGAGGAGAAACAGATTGAAGTGGTCTAAACATGTGCAGCAATAGGCAAAAATGATTAGTTGAAGATGTGCATTGTGATGAAGAAAAGATAAGGATGGAAGTGGTTGCTGATGAAACAAGAAGAATGGATGTCGCCCTAAACCATACCCAAGACTACAAAAATTGAAGGGAAAAGGCTGTTAAAGTGGTGTTGATGATTGAAAATTATGGAAGATATTCAAATTTGTGATTAATTATTATTTTCCTTTGTGGAGGATGGCCGGCTGTTTATCCCGGCCAATACCCCCAAGCCACCAGGTGGGGCCCTCCTTGCAGCATGGAGATCCCCAGAAGACCAGCAGGGCATCACGGACAATGGAGTTTTTATGCACCGCCCTGCTGGATGCCATGGGGGCCACGAGAGGGAGCAGCAGGGAGGACCGAAGAGTTCTTTGTGCCCTATGACCCGGAAGTTCGTCATAGGAAGAGCGACGGGCTTCCGGGGTGAGAAAAACATTGTTTACCCTGACCCGGAAGGAATAAGGACTTGTGGACTGTTGGATTGGGAACACTTCCGGGTCGGGAGATATAAAAGGACTGTGGGAGCTCCCAGACGGCGAGCTGAGTTGGGAGGCAGGGTGGCTAAGCGTCTGGGAGTTTGGAGGGTTGGTTTATTTGAGAATTGGTGGTTTATTAGAGAATTGTGGAGAGGAGCGTGCTTTGTGCACATAATTATTAGAATAAATAATAATTGGACTTTTATCTGGTGTCTGACGTGTGGTCTGAGGGTACAAGGGTGCAAGCAAGCCCTTAATCTGTCACACCTTATATAAGTAATAGTTTATGACTTTAAACATACATTTTTAAATTTATTGTCATATAGGTTGCTACCTACTTACAGATCGTGTACAAACCCGTAAGTACTGTATAGTTAAAATACAAAATAACATTTAATAAGTACACCATCTATATGAGCTCAGATATGTAAATATCTTCACTCAGTTTTTAAAATTAGACTCTTAAAGTCAACAGTGGTTTTCCCTTTCCCATTATTAGATATTTAGATATTTATCATTAGTCTGATCCCAGCACTTATGACTGATTGGCAAACCCCTTGGGTTCAAAGTACAGATTATTTAACACACAGTGATTTCAGACTTTGCTGATAAGAATATAATTTTCCCTTATCTGAAGAAGGATCAGCTATTAAAACCAGTATGCACTTTATGGCAACTCATTAGAGAAATGTAAACACAGAAAACATTCCAGGCTGAAATCAAAGGACTGTCTTGCTCATTTGTGCTTAGTAAATGCATAAGTCTGCCTTTGTGCTTATTTTCATATATTGTAGAACATAAATTTCAACTAAAATAAAAAACCAAGACAAACAAACACAAATTATCTGATCTAAGTCCTTCTGGTAGGGAATCATTATCAAAATATTGTCTTTCATTGCTTCATAATATAAGTTTTTGACTTTGAATGTCAGTCAAGAAATCAATAGATGTTTACTTAATTTTCCACAAATAATTTTGTATAGCATCTATCCTCCAAAAACACTAGAAGAAAGGCAAAGAAAGGTTCCTTTTCTCATTCCTCCCTTCTGACAAATGAAATAGGACCAGCACTCGCATAAGTAGATTCAGGGGCAATTTTTATCAGTAGATTACAAATGTTACTGAAAAGTCAATCTTAAGAAGAAATGCTGTAACTTGAAAACACAGTGTACAGTATGGTATAAAAGTCGTAGGAATGCTTTTAAGAATAATGCAATGAATAGTATTTTATTAACCAGTAAACATTATAGAAAATGCCATACACAGAAAAAAACAAATTCAATCAATACTTTGCTTAGCCACAATTTTCAGCATTTCTTAGGTCAACTTACATGCAGTTTCTGATGGTACGTGGTTGGTTGTTATAAGCCTCTTGGATAACTTCCCAAAGTTTTACTGTAGACTTTGACTACCTTACTTGCTTCTGTCTCTCAGGTGTTGAGATCAGGGCTTTATAGAACCATACCATCAGTTGCAGGATCCCCTGTTTCTCTTTTCACTGAAGATAGTTTTTTATGATTTTGGCTATGTGTCATGCTGCATAATGAAGTAGGGGCAGATCAAATGCATCCCTGATGGTATTGCATGATGGGTAATAATCTGCCTGTACATCATAGTAGTGAGGGGGCTATTGATTTAAATCAAATAACCAACTCCATTTGTGGAAATGTAGCTTTAAACCTGCAGGGTACCTCCAACATACTTCACTGTTGCCTGCTGACATTCATCCCATTACCATTATCCAGCCTTTTGACAGACAACGAAAGCCTTCTGTTAGAGAGAAAAAATCAAAACTTGAGTCATCAACCCAGAGTACCTGCTGCCATTTTTCTGCACCCCAGTCCTTGTGTTTTCATATGTAGGCGAGTCCTTTGCCTTTATTTCCACCTCGAATTAATGTTTTTTTGGTCTAAACTCTGCCTTGAAGGTCACTTCTGAGAAGACTTTTCTGGGCTGCAGATAGATGTTTCAGGGTCTCAGTGGTTTCTGACTGTTCTGATGCTGATAGTGGTGCTGGACATCTTCTCATTTCTATGGGAAGTAAGCTTGATGCATTTCTTGTTTGCTGCACTTGGCTTCCATGGTCGACCACTGTATTCCTGGTCCTGACCCTTGCCTTGAGCTTAGACAACACATCTGGGAACACCTTTCTGCACAAAATTTCTGCTTGGGTGAGACCTTCATGATGCAAGATGACCACATTGTGTCTTGTCACTTTGCTCATGGTGTAAGTTTTGTTGGTTAAACTGCCACATTTACTGCAACTTTTTGTTTTTAGTATGATCGGCCCTTGTCCAGATTTTGTTCCGCTACACAGCTGTTTCTCTTTCAGTTAATCACTTTGGTTCAACTTATGTATTATGTCATATTTATTAGCATCTGTTTGTTATATTTGCTTAATCAAGTATTGGACTGTACGCCTACAAAGATCTCACACTTTTTAACTAGAAAGTGGTTTATTACTAAGTGAGTTTTTTTTTTAAGGAGATTAAAAAATATTGTATTGTATTACTAAGGTCATGTGACTACTCATACTGCATAATACAGCTACCACTCATATATATGCTCAAATTGCACAAGCATGTTCAGTCCAATTGACATACTAAAACATGGCTGCTTAGACTATATATATACAGTGGGTACGGAAAGTATTCAGACCCCCTTCAGTTTTTCACTCTTTGTTATATTGCAGCCATTTGCTAAAATCATTTAAATTAATTTTTTCCTCATTAATGTACACACAGCACCCAATATTGACAGACAAAAAAAAAGAATTTTTGAAATTGTTGCAGATTTATTAAAAAAGAAAAACTGAAATATCACATGGTCCTAAGTATTCAGAGCCTTTGCTCAGTATTTAGTAGAAGCAGCCTTTTGAGCTAATACAGCCATGAGTCTTCTTGGGAAAGATGCAACAAGTTTTTCACACCTGGATTTGGGGATCCTCTGCCATTCCTCCTTGCAGATCCTCTCCAGGTCTGTCAGGTTGGATGAAAAACGTTGGTGGACAGCCATTTTTAGGTCTCTTCAGAGATTGCAACCAGTCGTCCTGTCCCTGCAGCTGAAAAACACCCCCACAGCATGATGCTGCCACCGTCATGCTTCACTGTGGGGACTGTATTGGACAAGTGACGAGCAGTGCCTGGTTGTCTCTACACATACCGCTTAGAATTAAGGCCAAAAAGTTCTATCTTGGAGTTTGCTAAAAGACACCTGAAGGACTCTGAGATGGTGAGAAATAAGATTTTTTGGTCTGATGAGATCAAGATAGAACTTTACTCTCTGTAAACAATTGTGTGTGTGTTTTTTTTTTTCTGATCACTTCTTCCCACTCTGTACTCCAACAGTTTCAGAGACTTTTATTCACATGTTGTGGAAATGGTTTCTATTTCTGGTCATCCATAGCCTATGTTGTTTTTAGCATTTGACATTCAGCTATCTCCTCAATTGTTTCTTCTTTTAGATTTATCGTCTCTTTCCTTATCTTATCTCATGTGGAGAATATTCTCTTTATGAACGATTGCTACTAAATTAATCTTGGCCTCCTGCTGGAGAGAAAATCTGTCTCTTTCTTTAACTCAATGGAAATTATCCTTCCATAAACTTATTCTTCTTGAATATTGTGCAATGGAAATCAATCGCGCTTCTGCTTCAAATGTCAATGCTTGGCAAGCTGTAATTAATAACATCTGCCTTTCATCTGATAAAGTATAAGATTCCTAACACTTTTTCCCTACTATGGGATATATGTTTTTCTCTCTCTCTGCTTTAAAGCATTTATTTATTTTCTGCACATACTCTAGTTTGAGGGAGTGGGTGTCTTTCAGGTGTCTTTTTCTTGTGTATATTAGAAATGTTTTAGTTTTGTTTTATTTTTGCTTGTACTTTACAATATTATTTTTTCTTGCTTTAAGCATTTAGCATTATGTATGGATAATGAACATTTCCATAAAAATGGCTAACATAAAAAACAGAAAATGGGAAAACAGATAGAATCTGACTAAAATTAGTTTTGCACAAATGTTATAAAATGTTTCTTTGCCCAGAGAACTATAGCCACATGGAGTAAGTAAGTTATTAGTTAGCAAGATTGGCAGTAATACCTTAGGCACCTTCAAAACCTGACCATGTTATTTTGGAGAAATTACATTGTATTCTGAGTTATGAATCCAGGAAGTCTGGTTTTCCCATTTTTTAATTTTTTTTTTGTTTTGGGCTCTGTTTTTTTGGACAGACACTGCCATTTTCTGTTTCTTCATGGTTGCTGCTTAAATAAATTATCTCACCACTCCCTGTCTCTATAAGATAGCAGCACACAGATTCTGGTATAATAGTATTGAAATCACAAAAAAATGATCTGACTTTTTATAGTGTAGTGAAAGAAACCCAACTCTCTTTTTGTTGACTATGGAGTTTGATTAACTTTATATTTTTCCCCTTCATCAGGCCATTCAATCCTCACTTGTTCTGAAATTCCAGTATTGTTCAACCTTTACTTTCCTGGTCTGTCCTATCAGTCTTCCCCTCTGGTGATTTTATTCTTAAATAATTAGGTGAATAGAATTGACAAGCTTTGTTGGACAGAATAGCCTCTTCTCATCAAAATTGTTCCAATGCACTAATGACACTACTCCATTATTACAAAAATGAAAAGATACAGAATAGATACATTTAATGGTGGAATACAAAAGGGGTCCCAAAAACGGGAAGAAAGTGGGTTAACATATTACAAAAATAAAGGAGAAGTAAAACTAAAATGGAAAGAGTCAGTCACTGTGGAGAGAGAAGGAGAGAGGAGGTGGGAATAGAAAGGGAAAGAAAATTATTTAATCCATGGAAATAAGAATGGAACATTTACGATTTTCCACTATAAATATGAGACGTATGGAGGATTCTCAGCATTATTTTTTCTTATTCTAGCTCATTCAATTGTAGAAAATACCATTATCTTCAAGTATTAACTTTGTAATTCTTTTTTCTCTTTTTCTAAATCTCATGATGTAAAAAAATATTGTTCAGAGAATAGCCAAGGTCAAAATGTATCATTGTTGCATATTTAGCTGACAACTTTTCCCAAGGCAGCTTACAATATCAAGAAACATTACAATTTTTTTTATAAATAAAGCACAGGCTCAGGGTCACACAGCAAGTCACGATGATGTATACTCCAGCACCCTAGCACTAGAAGACACCTTCTGATTACTTAAATATGAATAGAGTAGGCACTATGGAGCAAACAAGAGGTCAGACAGTAGAATTAAATATTCGATTTAGTTTATTTTGTAAAGTGCTCTTCACTGAGTGCAGGCTCAGAGCACTGTAAGAGGCTGACAGGTAAAATGCAATTACTACTTTACACAATACTAATTACACGATGCACACACATAAAAAAACAAACAAAAAAAAAATAGAATGATATGTCAGCTAATTAAGCAAGAGAGGCACTGTTCGAAGGTGTGCCCATTCCCTTCATTGAAGCAGTCTTTCCTGATAAAACGACACAGGAGAAACAAAACTATAGCTGTTCTGGTATGGAGTTAATTAGATAGCTGGGAAATATTATAAATCTATACTAATAAAAGGCAAAGCCCTCACTCACTCACTCACTCACTCACTCACTCACTCACTCACTCACTCACTCACTCACTCACTCACTCACTCATTCACTCACTCACTCACTGACTCATCACTAATTCTCCAACTTCCCGTGTAGGTAGAAGGCTGAAATTTGGCAGGCTCATTCCTTACAGCTTACTTACAAAAGTTGGGCAGGTTTCATTTCGAAATTCTACGCCTAATGGTCATAACTGGAAGGTATTTTTCTCCATTAACTGTAATGGAGTTGAGCTGGAATGACGTGGGGGGGCGGAGTTTCGTGTGACATCATCACGCCTTTCACGTAATCACGTGAACTGACTGTCAACGCAGTGCGTAGAAAACCAGGAAGACCTCCAAAAAGCGCTTAAGAAAACATGCATTATATAATTGAGAAGGCAGCGAAACAATAAGAAGCGAGCGAGTGACATATACTACCATATTCATGACTGCTGCTACCTCGGAAAGAAAGCAAGGTGTAAACCTAAACTTTAAATTAAGTTCATAGACAGGCTACCGCTGGCGTTTCACATGCCCACAGGTAATGCGGGATACAAGTTTAATGTGAGGACACAGGATATAAACGAGAGTTTTGATCACTTTTTAACTAAGTTAAAATTGTAGGTGAAGGGGTGTGCTTATGCAAATTCCGAGAGACTGTGTTTGTGGGGATTGACAGTTAAGGCGGGTGGGGGAGTCACGTCATCATCTCCTCTCCCACTCCCATTCATCTCATTTGGCTCTGAGCTGAGCTCCAGCTAACGCCGTCTTCGAAGCAACCGTCAGACTGCCACCAAATACTCACAGAAAAATCCACAAGTTAATACACATGCTGTCTCTATAGAGTTTCTCCACACTGAATCCTCCAGGCACTACTTACAAAAGGTTACATTGACAATCGTGTTACGTTATTTTTAAAATCTTTCCTTTTCTTAGCACAAGCACAGCTGAGAAGCTTCGATGCATATGCTCCATAGCGTTAAAAATAATGCATTTAATCACACTTTGCATTACAAGCAAAGGGGAGCTTTTGTCAATGCATGATTTCCTGGTACACGATTACATTGATCAGCGCATCCCGATTCATTTTAACCTCGCACCACCTTAGTTTGAGAAGAAGTATGAAAAAATATGAGGTTAACACAGAAAAACAGATCACCAATTCAAGCTTTATGAATAATCGATTCGCCATCAATAATTGTTTTGGTAAAGCCATCCTCCTTCCATTTTATAATTTTTCCGCCTCTAGCCGTGATTAAATGAACGGTAAATAAAGTAAGAGCAAAGCGAGGGTGACTTATTTAGGCAGGCATATATATGACAGCAACACTCATGACAATGTCAATCATGTTACGTTATTATTAAAATGTTTCCTTTTCTTTTCATTACTTCTTTAACACACTACTTCTCCGCTGCGAGGGGTATTTTGATATATATATATATATATATATATATATATATATATATATATATATATATATATATATATATATATATATATATATATCATATAATATATGAATGACCTCCAAAGAGCTGAGACTTTTGATATCATGAACGTGTCTGCAAAAGTCGAGCAGCCAGCACGCGTGCATAGCTGTGCCGGCCTTTGAGACGCTGACTGCGCTTCTGCCTTAAGTCAAAGTGAGCACTTTTAATTTTTTTCATCCTCCCCCTGCGCTATAGCCCAGACAAGTGCAAACACGGGACCCCTTTTCTACACCACGGCAAAATAATATTAAGGCGATTCACACTTTCTTTTGCGTATACGATTATGAGGTTCTCACCCGGATTATGAAGACACGCACACGAGTGCAGGACTGACAGTGCCATCACAGCAGATTAATGGCGGGGCGACTCACCAGTCTACACAAGACCCACGCGACTGTCCCAAAAGGCGATCATAGCGTCAGCGAACACATCTCTCTATACTATATAAAAGAAAAAGGCAACTTTCCTTTCTTTACACCTTTTTTCCTTTTATCCCAAACCAAAGCCTTTCTCGCTTAACACTGCAGAGGACACAAAACTAATTTTCTTTAAATGCCGGTAAGGCACATTACCAGAGGCACAAATTTGAGCGTTCACATAGAAAATGTAATTTCTATACCACAGCCGTCGTGTAGCGCCTTTCAAAAGGGATCTACTACCGAGAGATGATCCATATATATTTTAGCTGCTGTTAGTTACTTACCTGTTGTGTTACACAGTCTTTAAAATGTAGTTTACCATAACAACTCCAGTAGTGCTCAATTTACCTGTACTTCTTAAAAGCGTTAATGTTTTACTGTTTAATAACTTATAGACTATATTTTATTATTTCTCCCTTGCACTCAGTGACCAAAGCTATACACACACATATATAAAAGCTATACACACAAGTATATGTATGTGTATATATATGTATGTATGTATATATATATATATATATATATATATATACACACACACACCTATCTACATTATATATATATATATATATATATACACACACACACACACATACATACGTACATACATACATACATACATACACACATATATATACTTTGTGTGTGTGTATGTATGTATGTGTGTGTATATATGTTGTAGATAGGTATGTATATATATATATGTGTGTATATGTAGATATGTATATAGATATGTAGATATGAAGATATGTATGTGTATATATATGTGTATATATATATATATATATATATGTATGTATGTATGTGTGTATATATATATGACAGCAGCAATCCAAGCTGTGAGAAAACAGTAAAAAGGAGGCGTGTCAGACATCATGGTACATTTTCTGATGCAGCTAGACGAAAAAACTTTGTGACGCTGCGCCAAATACACAAAACAATTACTTTGACAATCATGTTATATTATTTTTAAAATGTTTCCTTTTCTTTTCATAACTTCTTTAACACACTACTTCTCCGCTGCCAAGCGCGGTATATATATATATATATATATAGATAGATAGAGATATATATATATATAGATAGATATTAGAACAACATATATATATATATATATATATACGTATATATATATATATATATACGTATATATATATAGATAGATAGATAGATAGATAGATAGATATGAGAACAACACTCATATCAATGACAAAACAATTACATTAACAATCATGTTACGTTATTTTTAAAATTTTTACTTTTCTTTTTCGTACCTTCTTTAACACACTACTTCTCCGCTGCAAAGCGCGGGTATTCTGCTAGTTATTTAATAAAAATAATAATTATTATTATTTAGTAATTGCCATTATTAGGGTATAAATGGATATAAATAATTGCATATAAATGATTTGCCAAAATCTGTTGTATGTAAACGATACTGTTTTAAACGTTATTGTTTTTTCATCAGAACTCCCAGTTTCCACGTCTACCTGTATTAGTTTAAATTGCACTTTTGCCACTCACGATAGGGCGGACGCGCTGACGTATCATGTCAACTGGGCAACACAATGAATGCGGCGTCTATCTATATATGTCTATGTTTTCCGTAGCCTGCTACAGGAAGGTACTTTCTCGACCACTAGCATTGGTTTCGCTCCATGCTATTTTCGTTATACTGCGACGGTTGTTTCCTGAGCCTTTGTTATACTGAATGCCTTTCTCACTGTTTTCTGTTCCTATTCTTACACCGCTGTATGCTACAGCGGGCGTCGGCTAGTAAATAAATAAATAAATAAATACAAGAGAGCAAAGAGTAAAAACAAAAGGATATCAGTAGCCAAAAATAGTGAGCCCACAGCAGATGATTGAGCTGATGCTTTATTGTTTTTGGTGTTCAGGCATTTGTAACAGTGCTTGGATGTAACTATGTCATAAAACAATAAAAGATGATTATTAGAATGTCAAACCAGTGATTCTTGTAACTGTCATGTTTATGTAGAAATATATGCAAATTATATCTTGTCATGCCTGGGCTGATGAGGCTGGAGAAGACTGAGCAAACAGAACTTTTATTGTGACACGTGCAGGAACAGCACTCATTCTTTATTCCTCAAAGGTGCCTTAGTTCAAATTTGGAGCAAAACAAACAATGTCATAGTTGTTTCCATGATAAAAACTGCAATGCTTGAGTTTAAAATAATTTGTAGGTATCTTCCTTGAGAGTACTCAACTTGAGAGAAAAGGACAAGAGAGAACAGCACAATAGTTGAGTGAACAGGCTTTAAAGAACCGTAGTAACATGTGATGAGTGCTTTACACAGCAAGGCAGCTACTGTAGTTACAACTGACATCACGAGAGCGTGTTCTTTAAGCATAGGCACACTTTCTAACAGAGTGCTTTCCCTATACTGTAGATGAGGTGGCTGAAGCTGTGTTACAGTTATGATATCTATACACTTAACTGGTAGGAAGATAAGGTTAACTAGAGGAACTGTGAAGAATATGCATGAAGAAGGCTAGAAAGGTTTTGGTAGCTGTTTGGAGATGTGTGTTATGATCTAATTCTATTTTGCATTTTTAGCGACTTATTAGTAAAATATTATCAAGATATTTGGCACCTATTTGTGATTTTGATTCATGTAGACTATGAATTCTGCAATATATTTTGAATTAGACTATATATACAATGTTATATGTATTATTGAGCTGCCTCTGACGCTGTTTTTGTTTCTTTACAGGTGCTGCCTTTTGTGGCACTTGGTGCCACTGCCCATCAGCCAAGTTATTTGCTGCCTAAGGTAAAGTAATCTGTGATGGAGGATCACAGGAATCATCAGGTAGAGGGATCCTTTTATCGGACTGGCTGGCCCAGCATTGACTCAGCTGTGGAATGACCAATAGGGGCAGACAGGTTGATGTCTGAGGTCTCCAGGACTCTGAACAAATCCAAATCATATTATGGGATATCATCTACTGTTAAATTCTGCTCTGTACTTGTAATATTTCTATTGCACTATTATTCTGTACTAGCAAAATACCAGCGCTTCGCAGCGGTGAAGTACTGCCTTAAAATTTTTATTAAGAAGAAAAGTAAACCTTTTTAAACTAAGGGAAAATATACCAATAATTATTTGTTAAGGATCTCTTTGTATGCCACGTTGTCATTTCGGCCCTCCGGTTGTAATATGACCAAGCTGTGCGCTGAGCTTACTCTTGAGCATATAACGTACAGTTGGCCATGTGAAAAGCAATCTTGCCTCAAATCTCACAGCTTGTATTGCTGCTGTCATAATCAGTTTGAGTTTCATGGTTTGTTTCAATTACGTTAGTATTTGCAGGACTTGTTGTGTTGAAGTGACATTTGGCATCTGTCAAGCGTTGTAAGCGTACAACCGGTTTCATCGATAACTTTGCATCCAGCTTTTGAGAGTTTAGACGTTCATAAACATCAAAGTGTCCACTACTCAAATCGTCACCTGTGAATCTAAGATGTTTAAGAGGCATTGGCGGTTCTCCAAAGGTGTAAAATATTTGGCCATTTCGGTACACTTAAAAGTGACAGCTGAACATTTCAGCGGCAGCCATCAACTCACATGCAGAAGCATAGGTGAAGGGCTTAAGCATTTCATTCTTATAGTGCTCCTGTGTAGTATAATTATCTCCTGTACCGTCATTCCACACCTTGAACCTGTCCCAGTCATTCAATCCATAAGACACAATGTTCCTCCGGATATCAAGTGTGAGCCTGATATGGCCGTGCAATATGTAACACAGAGAATGGAAAAGGCAAGCGCCATCTCCGGGCATGGAAACCACTCGGTAGGTGACAGTTCTTTGATCGATGGTGATCACCTTCATAGACATGTTAATAGGGATACGGTTGGAACGATAAAGGAAATGGGTACCTGAACAATGTAAACTAAGTCTAAAATACCTATACAATAACTATAATCGTAATAAACGAACAATAAAACAGCGGAGAAGCCGTGGATTAAATAAAAAGGCTGCAGTTATCAGCAGGGTGACGTGAATACCGTGGCGATGCAAGGAAGGGAATGAAGAGACCGGAGCAACGGACGGCCTTATATAGGCGGGCAGCCAACAACGTGGGAGGCATGGGGATTGGGGACCCAACGCCACCTCACACGGCGCCCGAGCTACAGGCTATGGATATATATATATATGTACGTAAGTAGGATTCAGTTAGCATTGGGAACCAGCATACCAAATTTCTTGAAGATGAGCCCATAGGTAACAAAGACCGTTGGAAAGTTCAATATGGCGGCCGACAGTGGCGTCATACCACTGAAATAAGTACGTACATCGGTTTCGGTTAGCACAGGGAAGCCGCCTGCCAAATTTCGTGAAGATGGGGCCATAAATAAGAAAGTTTAACATGGCGGACATTGTTGACCGTTATGACCATTACGCATAGAATTTCGAAATGAAACCTACTTAACTTTTGTAAGTAAGCTGTAAGGAATGAGCCTGCCAAATGTCAGCCTTCTACCTACACGGGAAGTTGGAGAATTAGTGATGAGTGAGTCAGTGAGGGCAACAAAGACTGTTGGAAAGTTCCATATGGCGGCCAACAGTGGTGTCATACCACCGAAATAAGTACATACATCGGTTTTGGTTAGTGCAAGGAAGCCGCCTATGACCGTTACGTGCAGAATTTTGAAATTAAACCTGCTTAACTTTTGTAAGTAACCTGTAAGGAATGAGCCTGCCAAATTTCAGCCTTCTACCTACACGGGAAGTTGGAGAAGTCACTGAGGGCTTTGCCTTTTATTAGTATAGATTGAGAATTATTTGTTCTGTTCTGTGTATTGTATTGTATTGTATTTACCCCCTTTTTTGACACACACTGCAACCCACCTGGAAAGGGATCTCTCTTTGAACTGCCTTTTCAAAGGTTTCTTCCATTTTTTTTCCCTACAAGGGTTTTTTTGGGAGTTTTTCCTTGGCTTCTTAGAGAGTCAAGACTGGGGGGCTGTCAAAAGGCAGGGCCTGTTAAAGCCCATTGCGGCACTTCTTGTGTGATTTTGGGCTATACAAAAATAAATTGTTTTGTATTGTATTTTGTTGTCACCTTGGTAGTGGCCTGGGAATGCGTGTCTATGACCTCATCATAGCAACAGTATAAAAGGCTTCCATTGATATCCCATCCACGATTGCTGATACCAACCCTAAAAATTCTCCTTGTTGTGGTCCTTATAGTTTCTGGTTAAAAATCTTAAGCTAAGTTGATTTTATGATTAGGTTTTGATCTCAATATTTTGTCTTTTCAAGTAACAATCTTTCCCTGATTTCTAACTGCATCCCATTTTCTAGTGTCTTTACTTTCCTTGTTTTAAATTCATCCTTCTAGTCAAACAATAAGCATGTTGGTGTACTTTACAGAAGATGGATGGAAGATAGCAGGCCACTTGGGTAGAAGTAAAGGACCAGGAGATAAATAGAAACTAAAAACAAGCAAAGATAAAATAGAATAAAGACAAACAAATCTTTTACCGAAACCAATGCAAGACATAAAGCCATACATTATAACCAAAGATCCTTTCAGAAATTACCACACACAATTCGCTTTCACAGGTAATCCAAAATCTTGGACATACTGTTGTAAACGACCTTTTAATGGTCGCGTCATATGATACAATTTCTGGTGCCTCATCCTTTGTTACTACATGTGATGGTTCACCACAAAAGACTTAACAGAGAAGAAATATGTCATGAAAACAACCATACAGTCTAGAGTCCTTCATGTTCAAACCTACACACTTGGCAATTACAAAACATATTTCAATTAAAATAGATTAGTTTCCACATTCATAACAGTGATTAAGCCATCCTAACAGACAGACTTAATATATTTGCAGAGTCAGTTTCAGGGTGACAGCAAAACTTGTTTTGCCTTTTATACTTAGTCTTCAATGTTTAATGTTTAATAAAATTATTTTCATTTGCTTAAGCATCTCCTGGACACTTTAATTTTTAGCATGAGCAACATATTTTTGAAAAGATGTCTAGGATCCTTAGTACATCTATGCACTAGTGTTGACACTTTCAGTGCCTTTTGTCACTTTTTCAAGCAATGATGGCACTGCTGTGACTGTTGTTGAGCATTATTGGTTGACGAATGGCTATCATATTACATGCCCAACCTCGGTTAACGAATTGCAGTATTTTTAGCCAAAGAATCCCACCACCATACCTTTTAAGTGAATGTAAAGTCAGATGCTAGATACACAAAGGTAAACAATTTAGAAAACACAGATTTTTCTTGCTAAAGCTTAATGAGTAGTAGGGGCCTTCTTATCATTTATGGGATGGTGAACCTATGGCCATGGACAATGGCAATGCTTCAATATCGAGATTTCAAAAAGATAAGTTTACACTTTAACATTTTCAAGACATTTTGTGACAACAGAATTTTATTCAAAACTAAAAGACATAAAATTTTAAAGGTACAGTACATCCCTAAAGATTTACTGTATATTTTACTTTGATTAAATAAGTACTATTGTGGCAGGCTTGGCAAAAAGTTCAAATGTTTAAATGCTAAATTTGCTCAATCAAAACCTGAGCAGAGTGGTTTTTCTTGAAGATTGACATTTGTTCCAGTACTGTATATGTAACATTTAGCAAAGGCATTCATTGTACCAGATGCATACTGTGTTTCAAAAGATCAGTGACAACTGCAAATAAGTTTATTTAATTATACATTCATATTACAGTAAATATATAATGCATTTGTTCAACAGTAGTTACTGCAGGTCTGACCCAGACTGGATCTACAGACCTCTAAAAGGTAACATCATAAATCTTTAATATTGATATAGTACTTTAAATAACAAAATAAAATTCCAGACACAGATACATACATACGCCTTCCTACTTCTGTGCAGGTCTGCTATTCATTTCAAGTCATAAGATTTTTCTTCTTTGATTGCTAAGGAGTAACAAGGATAAAGGAAAAATGAGCTTTCTGATTTAGAGGCAGCTAAGTGTTTTTGCAGTGCTTCTCCATAGGGAACAGTCTGCATCATCTGGCAAGTCACACATCAGCTTCAGCCACCAGAGAGGTAGACATTCATACTGTCAAATGAGCACGGTCAGCTCTGGCCTTCTTTAGCTGTGCAAAAAAGGAATATTACATTGTGAAGAAATGCTTTCTCTTTAAATTCACAGTTCAGTTCATGCCCATTTATTCATGTTTGACTTGCAAAGAAGAGATTCTGTCATTTTAAACAAATGGGTCTTGTTTATTAGTTATTATGGGACCATTTTCAGAAATGGTTTGTACTTGAAATGATGGCACATCCAACTTATGCTGGACATTTCTCAGACTTCATGTCTATTAGAGGAATTCCAATTTGTGTTTGGCCTCGTCAGACGTTGCTTCTTCATCAAATTTAGAGGCTTTGAAAAAGAACAAAAAAAGAGTACTGGAAATGATATTATGGAAGTTTATCAAAATGTAAGGTTGTTTCCTTGGCATCCAAAAAGTCTGCATAGCATAAGTGAAATTGCACCCTAGATTCCAAAAATAATGGCTGCTTGAAGCTTCTGTTATCTCAATTACTGCTGTCCTCGTTAAAGGTTGATGTCAGGAGGTGAAAACTAAGCAGAGCAACAAAGAGTAAAAAAAAAAAATAGAAAAAAGGATTCCAAAGGTCATCAAAGGAACTCCGTTTCTTACAGAGCTTTTCATAGTTTGCACTTTATTTGAAGTGTTTTACAATGGTATAAAATAGTAATGCAGTGCATTTGCAGTACCAGGCAGCCATGCTAGCACAGAGGTGAGCATTTTTGTCTCATAAGTTCACCATCCTGGGTTTGAACTGCATATTCTTTCTGTGTCTGCATGGATTTTACTCCAGTTTTCCTCTCACATTCCCAAAAATATGCTGTTTAGATGATTTGGCCCCAGTGTAAGTGAGTGTGGCAGTGTGTTTATGTACAGGGTGGTCCAGATCTAATTATGCAGATCCAGATCGTCTGGATGACTTTGATTTATGCGGGGACGATTCCAGTTTGGCGCAAAGCCGAATGTTCATGTCATCAGTTTGCACACTTCTTGATGATCCGGGATTTTTCGGGTGATTTTCTATGTAATAAACTTAATAAGTTATAGCGTAATGGAAATTGCATAATTAGATCTGGACCACCCTATATATCAGGGTATCAGTAATGTACATATGTTACATTTTGTTTGTTTTAAAATATTTGCTTCTTTTGTATTTCTGTTTTAGTTGAATTATTGTTCTTTTGATAATTTTTTTGCCATTTTATTATTTTTAATAAACCATCATAATTCATCGTTTACTTTTGTTGTCACAAGGGAGTCTCAGAAACGCAGAAGGCTTGTTTATTTAACTCAAAAACTTTACTACTTCAAAATGGACATATTTGGTAAGTTTTTGTGCTATTTTCACCTTGGAACCTTGTTACCTATTAGCTCCATTATAAAATGCAAGCGCAGGCTAGTTATCTTTTAAAATGTATAAACTATGCTACAATTTAGAATGCAATTCCATGTGCCAAATTAATATATACTCGTACCATGATTGTGAAGAATTCAATTCAGCTTCAAAAATACCAAAGGGGTTAACTCAGAAATTTGGGCCTAATGGCAATTACCGTAACATTCTGTGTATGTGGAGCCAATTTGACCACCCAGGTCCTTGCAGTGGATTCTAGAAGCTCAAACTTACCCCAAATATGCATCTGCGGCTCTTGGTAATTACAGGGTAATTTGTCATTCGATATACACCATTTAGAATTCACATACTGTATGAGGTTCCTACCAGATAACCAGGCTTGAAGTTTCATTGACATCAATGTTTGTCCATTTACATTACTAACTTTACATTAGTCTGATATTTTGTTTTCATATTTGAAAGCAAACCGTTTAAGTCAAAGAAAGAGAAGGTTGATGAAACAGTTAACTGACGATGTTGTGTAAATGTCAGATGCTTTCACAACTAAAGCCAAAGGAGACACCTCTGCATTTGACTCAGTAGTTAGCATCAGCTTTGTCTTATCTGGTAGTACTGGGCCTTGTTCACATTCAGGTATTTATAATAATTCCCGGTCATGTCACAAGAGTAGCAGGAGCAGAGAGAGTTTAGCATTTTATATAGGATGAAATTAAATCTAATATAGCCAATGTTCAACTATAAAGCAAAACAAAATAATCTTAGCATGACAATAAGCTGTATTACCATTATATTAGCCAGTGATGATTATAACTTAACATGACATAGTTAAACATTCTTATTTCAGACCAAGATTACTGATAGGCCAGAGTCAACTGCTTCAGAATCAGTCACAAGGCAGCAAGAGGGCACCAGTCAGAGAAGCCGCTCATACTGCCACACTAACACTTGCGTGGGACCAATTTAGAATCACCTTTGTGCCTAACACGTCTTTGGGATGAGGGAGGAAAATTGAAGTAGCAGGAAGAAGATCCACACGTACATGGTGAGAGCCTATAAATGGCAAGTAATAAAAAATAAATATCATACAAATGACAGTGCATTCAGTCAAAAGGAAATATTTTTGCCAGTGTCTGACATCTCTGTGAATGTTGTCACATTCCTGTAACAATGAAAGCCCACTAGATCTCATAAATAATGTTCCAAAATTCTTTAGCAATGCTGACTTCCTATAGTTTTTCACATGCAGGAAAACATCTCAAACATTAACTTCCATTTCAGGAAGTTTATTTTGCCAAGATATGTAAATTTATCTAACAGATAATTTAGGCAGCCATCTTTGGAACACACATTCTATGCTTCTGGCTGAAAGTTGCACTTGAAAGGTGGCCATGATTTACATTAACTTTTCTCAGTCCTGGTGCTGTGGAAAGAACTATGGATTCAGGTTTTTATCACAACCTGCTCCTTTACTAAATTCCTATCTTATCTTACATTTTTGGTATTTACGTTTGTTTTATTTTTGTACATTTAGTTAGCCTAGTAGAAATTTACTCACAGTAAAGTTCTGAGACAGACGATTAGTCGACAAGAGACTAATATCAATTCTTCACAATATTCCAATTCATTTCAATTTACCTGGTTAAGAAAATGAATAGATGCTATTAACTTTTATCTGCATGAATTGCTTCTTCAGTGTTTTTTCTGTTTACAGTAGGTAGTATGAATGAACAATGAAGCCAGTTATCAGTTCAGAGCCATATGTGTAAATTCAACAAGTCGTTGCTTTGAAAAGCATTCATGGTGAAAACAATTGTTCAAAAAGGATTCCACGCAGCCAAATGAAAGCTAACCACAGTCTCACCATTTTTCTCAGTAATGCAAAAGGAATGAAGAAGAGTTTTGAATTAATAAATCAAATTGAGAAACTGAAAAAAGTAATGTAAGTAATGAGCTTCAAAGAAGGACAAGAATTAGGTCAGATTAAATTATTTGGATTCAAAATTATCAGTCCAATGTGACTATGACTCATACTTAAATCTTAATGGATTACAATTTTTTCTTACTACTATCAGACAGCCTTGGGATGACCATACACCATCATTATTTTTGCTCAAATGAAAGAATCCCAATGGGCAGGTTGTTCCATGTATTAGTTCACATGACAAAGAACAATTAGAAAGAAAGTCACTTAATATGGTAGCCCCTTCATTAAATTCAGCTTCAGCTGGCACTCTTTACAGTAATAAATGGCCGTCATAACAGTATATAGCCAAGGTTGAGACCCAAAACGATGCCAGTATGGCCAAAATATTGTCCTTAACATTCTTCATCTCCTAACTCTCTCTCTGTCACATGCCCTCTTTAACCAGGTTTCTCTTCCTCCTGCTTAACGAATCAGGGAAAATCTATAAAACCTCAGGGCCACAGGGTCTTCTGGCTACCCAGGAGACCATTGCACTCCACCAGCTCTGTAACATATAAAAGAGCACGTCTTGTAGTCAGTCTGTTTGCTGCCTTTTTTAAAATGGTCACAGTCCAACTCATTCCAGTCAAGGACCATGTAAGTCCATCTGATGGGGAGGAATAACCAATCATAAGAACAATTATTGTAAGAAATAATGTAATACAAAAAAAAGGCACTTTGTGAATTTAAACCATACTGATTCTCGTATCAGCCTAGAAAGTCGGGGATGAGAATGACATCAAAACGGAGTCAACAATATGTTGCAGTGTGAGTTGCCGCTCCATTATTCAAATTAGTGGCCTCAATGCCAGCTGTAAGGAAGTCACAGTCACACAATCATTATTCTACCGTGATAAAGGTGAACAGTCCTTCTTAGGATAGCAAGCTACCTAAAGTAACATATCCTTATTAATATTGTATTATTGCTAGTGCTCTGAGGAGATATGCAGGTAAGAATTTCATTGTACGATGTATACCATATATTATGTACACATGGCGGTCAACTTGAACTTGAGGAAACAGATGCCTTCTGCCCAGTATGTCTGCACATCGTCTTCAAAAGGACACTGTGGAATAGTCTTGAGTTGGAACCATATGTTGCTCTCTAATGGCCAGATGCTAATTTATCCTCTGTGCATCTTCCATGGTCAAACATAGGGCATATTGCCTAGTAGTGGTGCACATCTTCCTGGTCTGAAATAATTGTGTTTGAACACTATAACGGCATGGTTAAGTCTATATCTCTATAACGTAATTAAGTCATTAGGTTATATAACGATGTGTTATGTACAAGTCAATGGATTAAGTTATTTAATGCACTAGTGAGGCCTAACACTGAGTACTGTGTTTAGTTTTGGTCTCTGTATTACAAAAATGACATAGCAGTGCTGGAAACATCCAGAGAAGGCCAGGCTGATTGTAGGACTGCTGAGTATAGCTAATGAGGAAAGACTGAAGGAGTTGAACCTTTTCAGTTTCAGCAAGCAGAGGTTTACAGGCAACATAACTGAAGTGTTTAACATTGTGAAAAGTAATTAGTACAGTAGATCTCATGTTGTTACTTTAAATTTTGCCGCAAAAACAAGGAGACACAACTAGGAACTTACTAAGGGCAATTTCGCGCAATTGTTACAAAGAACTATACACACATGGAATAAATGATCAAGTAATGTGATGGAGAGTAGAACTGCAAGGACATTCAAATCTTGACTTTATTTTGAATAATCTATATGAATGGCCTGTTCTTGTCACAATTGTTATAATGTATAACTTGCTGTACTTGTTCTACCCTTTTCCTTCCTGGCAACCTCTTACCTGCAGGCTGCTGCCAGCTCTTTAACCATTTTTACTTTTATGGCTACCTTTTACTTAACTATTCATGACCTCCCGTGCTTTTTGGGTGTAGGAGAAAGGAGCAGAACTTTTCAGATAGGAAAAGAAATTTTCTTCTAACATTTAAAAGTGTAACTTAAATTGTAACTTAATGACTTTACAAAGACACTGTTCCTTTTCCATGTTAAAACATTCTCTTATGTTATAAGCAAAATGCACTTTGTTTATATTTACTTTTGTGTTGAGATACGAATCACTTAATTGTTATGATAATTAGTTTAAGTAAAAAATGTAGAAAACTTCTGCAGAATTATAAGCCTAATGTGTTGGATATTACTTGACTGTGCTCATTTGTACTGCTAAGAGTTAGGAACTGTTTTAAATGTATAAATGTATAAGCTGAAGCTGTTTGTTATTCAAGGATGTCTGTCGCCTTTTAAGGTATACAAGCAGACCACACTGTATCATGTAAAGCACTTTGAGCTACATTATTTGTATGAAAATGTGCTATATAAATAAATGTTGTTGTTGTTGTAGCCTCCCTACTTCTGAAGTCAGAAGTGTGTGCTCCAAAAGTGGCTGATTTTGGAAGCAGGATTTTATTTTTATGAGCTCCAGATAAAGGCAAAAATTTCTTTAAAAACATGACCATATCTAAGTATAGTTATATTAGATCAGAGAAGTGAAATGATCAGAGAGAGGAGTGGGAAAGTAAAACTCAAAATGCTTTTGAGTCACTGCCCAGACTTCAAGTAACAAGACAAGTGGCACCTGGTCACCAGCACACATGTTGGATATGTTGTTAATCTTTTTCTTATTGCAGAACTACCAGATGATCCTTTCATTTATGGCACTAGCTATTTGCATTAGTGTGGAATTTTGTCTTAATATATCTGCTTTATAGTACTCAATGTGTACAGCCTTATCTGCACATGGACAGCTGCTTTAAGCAAAGAGACTTACCAGCTCAGCATAAGCAGGCTAAATGGTTAAGCTACACCTGTGCCAGTCACCAAAGCGGGTGACTGCTCACCATGCTGCTTTTATTATTGGAGGCGTCTCCCCTCAGCTGCTAACCACTGTGGGAATATGGAAATTACCCACACCAGGAGCTTATATCTCTATACCTTGAATATATTATAATGGAGATATTATATTTTGGTTTGCCTACACTACATTAAATCTTAACTATATTGTGTATATGTGCATTAGGTATCTGCTTATAGTGCTGTACATGTAGGTGTGCCTTACTTGCACATAGACAGCTGCCTCAAGCAAAGAGACTTACCATCTCTGCACAGACAGCCCAAATGGTTGTCTTCAGGCCTCAGCTACACCTATGCCAATCACCAAAGTGTGTGCCCACTCACCATGTTGATTTCTTGTCAGATGCTAACATTTGTTGGAATATGGCAATCTCACACACCAGGTGCTCTTAACTATGTACCTTGACCCAATCAAGCAGTATAGAGTTAATGGTAATATAAAGAAAAATGTACAAAAACACAGTCAAACCGACGGTAGCAAAAGTAGAACATGTATTTAAATACAGACCTTAAAGATTTGAAAATGTATTTGAAATAGAGTTTTATTTAAAAAAACACAGGTGATGGAAGATGAGTATTTTAAAAGTCTGGGCACAGAGTTGCTTCAGTCCCCAGATGTCTTGTCAACTTCTTTGGGTTCTTCTTCTGTTGTTCCCTTCCTTGCTCTCCATTCTCTTCCTCTCTTCTGCTCTACTCTTTATTTTGTGCACCCTAAACTTAAAGGCTTAACTTCACATTGGATTAGAAAAGATTACCAGAATAATAAATGTTTGCTTTTTCCAGGCAGTTTATTCTTTTGGATCCTAATTACCCCCAGGTATAATAAACTAATAATCATTGTAAGATAGGCGGAGTGGTAGCTCTGAGGCTAGGGATTTGCACCAGCAATCGGAAGATTGCCAATTCGAATCCTGTAAAACGTCAGAAGTGACTGACTGTACTCCGTTGGGCCCTTGAGCAAAGCCCTTAACCTGCAATTGTTCCATCCTGGGTATAACGTCAATCTGCAACCAGCCCTGCATGCAGGTCCTCCAACATGTAGGGCAAACCTGGGGGTTGGTGGCAGGATTGGCACACCAGTCACTGTAAAACACTGAAACTCTTCAGCGTGGTGCTGAGACGGCACTTGGATCTCAATCTGGGTGGTCTGTCGTGTGGTGGGTGCGGCAACGTGCTGTAATCAGCGCATGCTCCCACCTATTTAAGATTCTAAAAGAATGATCCAAAAGAAACAAGACTTAAGTCAGTAAAGATACAAAAAACAGTCATTTAAAAATATACACAAAAGTGTGTTTAAAATGGGATTCAGAATCCAGACTTTAAAAGTTTAAGGAGACTCTGTTTAAGGAAAATCAAAAAGTCCAGGTTTTCTAATTGCTGGCTTTTTTCTCTGGTTGTCAATTTTGCTGGCATTTTGACTTGTAATTATTATTTATTATTATCTTATTTTATATACTGTACTGTTTAATTCACATGTCAGTATTCAGTATTAAATTCATCATAAGGCTTATTTTTAAACTAATATACTATTTGAATAACATTTAAGGAATGAAACTTATTAAATGTGCTTTCCTGACTGCTGGTTAGAATGGTAGTACTGTGGCTAAGGGACTGCTATCTGGAAGGGTGCTGGTTCAAATCCTGTTACTGCCAGAAGGGATCCTTCTCTGTTGGACCCTTGAGTAAGGCACTTAACCTAAAAATTGCTCTGGGTGACCCTATGCTCTGACACCCAAAGATCAAGCAATAAGACAATTTCCCATCAGGAATTAATAAAGTATAGTGAATCAAAATGCCTTATTTTACTTCAGGGTGCTGGGAACCAAGCTCCTTTCTCGGATATGACAATCAGGGGTGAGGAATGATGCATCTGGCAGTAGGCTGGTGACAACCCTACCTGTCTCAAGGCACCATATTGACAGAACATACTGTAGTGGGCAATAATCCTTGGTGCAACTCCATTTGTAGTGGCCTATAGCAAAATCTTCTACTGTTATAAGTACAAAATAATGGCTTGCCATAAAAGCCTGGGAATGTAGAAAAAAATTCAAACAAAATGTCCATCCATCCATTATCCAACCCGCTATATCTTCACTACAGGGTCATGGGGGTCTGCTGGAGCAAATGCCAGCCAACACAGGGCACAAGGCAGGAAAAAAACCACGGGCACACACAAACACCAAGCACACACTAAGGACAATTTAGGATCGCCAATCCACCTAACCTGCATGTCTTTGGACTGTGGGAGGAAACCGGAGTACCCAGAGGAAACCCACGCAGACACGGGGAGAACATGCAAACTCCACGCAGGGAGGACCCGGGAAGCAAACCCGGGTCTCAAACAAAATGTGTAGCCCTTAATTTTCTATAATCATTTTCTGTGATAAAAAAAAAAAAACCTGCTAGGGTTCAGGTATTCCCCTGAATTCATTTTGTTTCCAATTCAATAGGGTTCCCATTTTTTTACTTTGTAATAAGAGTACCAACAAAATTGTGATTAACTGATACATTCATGAGAGAAGAATGCCAGAGACATTATGCTGGAAAATATCAAATTGTGTTCAGGGGTAACTCAAGCATATAAATATCCATCAAAAACACTCATCGAAAAACATTGGAAGGTTGGAATTTCAACCCTTTAACGATGCTATCTCATAAACTAGATACACAAGGAAATGTAAATAAGTACTTTCTAAAATCATACTTATCTATAAGTACTTTGTGTTTACTTTAGAAACAAATGTTTAACCTAAACTATAGCTGCTTTTTACATGCTTTAGAAACAAATCTTACAGATGAAATTTGTGTATACTAACGCTTCTTTGAACATATCCATGCTGTTTTGAGCAGAATCTCCTGAAGCTAGCGCTATATATGTATATATGAAACTTGGTGCTTGTAATTTTTTTATATTTATTTTATGTAGAAGTACTGAACAACGTTAGATGTAGAAAACTGGCTATTTTTGTTGTAGTGATTTGCAGGCAGTCAACTCATTGTTTTCATTGTGGCTGGAAATCTCCTATTCATAACATTTGACTCCTAAACACTTACATATGCAACATATCATCCTATCACATTTTACAGTTCACTTCTGTAAGAAAACATGGCCTTCACATATTTGAATGCAGAAAAATTGCAACTGTTTCTCAGGACTAGTTTGCAAATTAAGCTTGATGACCCCTAATTATCAGTTACTAATTACCTTTGTAGGTATCAATAAAAGACCAGCATCAGATAACAAAGCAGTTACATACCCAGGAAATTAAGCTAATTATTATATGGACCTCCAAACTAAAAAAACATCTGAATCATGTAGCATTAGATAACAATCCCTAAACAAACATGCTTGCTACAAAAAATGATCTCATGGTTAATGTGCACTAAATAATTAGCATCAGAAAAGAAAAAGTTTGTAACACAGCAATTACATCAACAGTGAATGCACACACATAAATATTCAGATCTTATGCAGAATACCAAAGCAATACTGTTACAGCACTGTTTAAGTAAACACCTTTTTCCAAAATGTTTTGTTGGTGCAGTGGTTCAGTGGTCAGTACAGGTCCACAGTCTCAAGTCCAAACCCAGGCACCCTGTCTGTTTAGACTTTGCACATTCTCCTTGCATGCACAGATAGTCTGCTTTTCTCTTACATCAAAAACACATCTGAGTTGGGTGGGTCTAAATGGATGACTTTTAATTGACCATGCATGAGTAAATAAGTGTGGGTGTGTACCGTGCCTTCAGGAAGTATTCAGACCCCTTCACTTTTTCTCATTTTGTTATGTTGCAGCCTTATGCTAAAGTCATTTAATTTCAGTTTTGCCCACATCAAACAACAGTCAATGTCTCAGAATGGCTAAGTAAAAACAGGATTTTATGACTTTTTGCAAATTTCAAAATAAAAAACTGAATTATCACATTGACACAGGAATTCAGACCCTTTGCTATGATGCTTGAAATTTGGCTTAGGTGCTTCACATTCTATCTTTCATCATTGAGATGTTTCTACACCTTGTTTGGAGCCTACTTGTGGTCAGTTCAAATGATTTGATATTACTAGGAAAGGCACACACTTGTCTGTAGCAGACTCTACAATTGACAAAACCAGGCCATGAGGTTGAAGGAATTACCTGTAGGGTTCAGAGACAGCCACAGATCTGGGGAAGGCTAATAAAAATTTTGCAGCATTAACGGTTCCCATGATCACAGTACCCTCCATAATTACTAAATGGGATAAGTTTGGAACGGCCATGACTCTTCCTAAAGCTGGCCATCCAGTCAAATAGTAAGGGGGTGACCAAGTAACCAATGGTCACTGTGGCCGAGCGCCAGAGAGAGAGAGAAGTTAAGAGCATGCAATAATACAGCACGTTGCCGCACCCACCACATGACACACCTTAGGACCTGAGTGCAGCCATGCAACTGGTGACACCTTAGCATCACACTAGTTCAGATGGAATGGAACCAATGTGA
Source organism: Polypterus senegalus (assembly GCF_016835505.1). Taxonomy (NCBI): domain Eukaryota; kingdom Metazoa; phylum Chordata; class Cladistia; order Polypteriformes; family Polypteridae; genus Polypterus; species Polypterus senegalus. The sequence continues at coordinate 87,670,658 of NC_053164.1, forward strand.
GGGTTTTTTTTATAGTGGCTGGAATGCCAATTCTACCACCAACCCCCAGGTTTTTCCCTGCAGATTGGATTGCCTACATGGAGGGCTGGATGCAGTTTAACATCATACCCAGGATGGAGCGCCAGAGAACCTGTATGAAAGTGGGAGAAACTTCTAGCAGGAAATCACAGCTGCGCCACTCCAATAATGTGGGCTTTATGACAGAGAGGTCAGATGATACATGAAGGCATGTTTTAAGTCTGCAAAAAAAGGCATCTAAAATACTCTCAGACTATGAAAAACCTGATTCTCTTGTCTGGTGAAAACAAGGTTGAAGTACTTGGCCTCAGCTTTAAATGACACATGTGGAGGAAACCAAGCACTGCTCATTTCCTGCCCTTGTTTGTCGAATTATTTACTGATAATTCAGCTGGTTTAGGAGATTTTTTTATTTTTAACACCAGCACCCTAAAATGCTTTGCAAGACCCATGTGACATCCTTTGGAGCTATAAAAGACAACATTGATGAGACCGCCTGCTGGGTATATAATGCTGATCATCTGCATTACAGACTCTGTAGGACAAGTTATCTGTGCTTGTAGCCAAATGTGCAGGTAAACATTCAGCTTCTATGTCAATATAAGAGAAGGAGGTACATCCCTACACTTGTATAATAATTAGCCACGTGGTGCAGCAAGACTGAAAACAAATCTTGGAGGAACCTGATGCCCCCCACTCCCGAACAGAGGACACTCTATGAAACAATAAAAATAACAAATAATTTATCACTATTTACAAGACATTTCTATCTTTTTGATAGAATAAAAAGTGCAAAGTATCAGCACAGACAGTTTAGAGTAACGGTTCTCAACCGGTGGTACGCGTACCCCTAGGGGTATGGGAAGGGTTATGCAGGGGTACGCAGCGACATATAATTTTGTGTTTTTTTTTAATTTTCCTTCTGTTTCGATTTTGAACTCAAAAGTAGGAAAAAAAGAAGAAAATGTAATTCAACGGCTTCAAGAGGAAGGAATTCAGGTGTAGTTTCAAAAACTGACTCATGACTGCTATTCTAAATAAATAATGATTGTTTCGGTTTCAATGCTTTAGTTTAAATTTTTAAACTTAAAACAACCAAAGAGTTTGAAGAAGGTCGCCAGTTCGCTGCTTGACTCATCACCAAAACATGTGCGACAGTGCAGCTGTACTATAGCATGGAGGAGATTTGTTTCGGAAAGTGGCGAGGTGTGTCAAGGGGATTAAAGTTCCAAAAATAAAAAATTTCTGCTGTTGCTAGGCCTACAAGCAATAGGTTGGGGGCAACGCGTGAGTCACCTCCCCAGTGGGGTGGTAGCTTTTAAGAGAGGACAACCTCTTCAGTGCAAGAAAGGAGTTGAAGGTGGTTATAAAGCTTGTGTTCGCATTGTTCGCGGGAACCACAAAAATGGAACGTTTTTTAGTGAAACGGAAGGAAAGTGGTACCGATGCGTTCGCGAAAGTGAATGATTCGGAAGGTGTTGGGTCGTCTTCTGATAAGACAGGCCAAGGAATTCCTCAAAAATGGCCACAGCAGCAAGATAAGAAGCCACCAGAAGTTTAATCTGTGGGCAGAAAAATACGACAATATTCTGCAGAATATTTAGACTGTGGTTTTGTCAGCAATGGTGCGGACCCTCCACTTCCACTCTGTGTCATATGCAATGAAACTCTGTCCAATCACAGCATGAAACCGTCGCATCTGAAGAGACACCTGCAAACCAAACATGCAGAATTGAAAGATAAACCACTGGAAAGGGGCAACATGAGAGTATGATGAAAGGCAGCACAATATTTCATGGATATCTGCATAAGTCTGAGAAAGCTTTTCACACCTCATATGAAGTATGTCTTTTGGTAGCGAAAAAAAGGAAACCTCATACTATTGTTGAGAAGTTGGTACTTCCTGCAGCACTAAAAATTGCAGAAATAATGATAGACAAGAAAGCAGTCGATACGGTGAAAACTATCCCACATTCAGATGATACTGTATCAAGGAGAATTCGAGAAATGGCTGATGATGTAATCCAGCAAGTCTGTGAGCAGATCAACTCAGAAAACAATTTGCATTACAACTGGATGAGTCGATAGATGTATCAAACGAAGCTCAGTTGATGATTTTTGTTCGGTAAGTTGATCAAGTGAAGGGACTTTTAGAAGTGTTAGCTTGCAAAGCTTTGCCGGGAAAAACAACAGCACAAGAGATTTTCAGAATTCTTTCAGTGTCTCCCCACTCATGAACTTGAATGGATGTGGTGTGTTTCTGTGTGCACAGATGGCGCAGCTAACATGACGGGCCGCCGTAGAGGCTTGAAAGCGTTGGTGAAAGGGATAAATCCATCGGTATAATGGAATCACTGCATGATTCATCGACAATCTCTCGCCTCAAAACACTTAAGCGTGGAGTTCAATGAGACACTGAACACTGTGGTTAAAGTTGTGAACTTTATCAAGTCACGTGCTCTGATCTCTTGGCTCTTTTGACTGGTTTGCCAGGACATGGGTTCGGAACACGTAACTTTGTTTTTGCATACCAAAGTCAGGTGACTGTCTCGTGGAAACGTTTTGAACAGATTATTTGAGCTCCGACACAAAATTTACATCTTTCTTAAAGATCAGAAATCTGCTTTTGTAATGCACTTTGAGGACGAGCAGTGATTATGCAAAGACGGATATCTTGCCGACATATTTGCAAAAATCAATGAGTTGAATTTGAAACTTCAAGAAAGAACAGCAACATATTTTCTTCCATTGACAATGTGCAAGCTTTTCATAAAAAAGTTGTCTACTGCAAAAACAGAATTTCTGCTGGACATCTTGCAATCTTCCCAACAATTTCATGTTTTTGTGAAGACTCAAACATCAAGCTTTCAAGCTTTTCTAATATCAAAGCATTGATCATCGATCATTTGAAAACGAAATTCTCTGATATTTTCCTGAAATTGAAATGAATGTTGCCAGAACAACTGGATTTTGAATCATTTTTGTGAAAACAATGTTGAGACAGCAGAACTTCCTGATGACTTGAAAGAGAAATTATTTGAACTTGTGGCGTACAGAACTTTGAAAGCAAGAATGGACAGCAATGGGTGACATTTCTGGCACAGTGTGCGTCAAAAATATGAAAATTTGAGTAATGCAGCGTTGTCAGCATTGTTGCCTCGTCCATTGACATATTTATGTGAAAGTGCTTTCTCGGCTTTGACTGCAATAAATACTAAAGAACGAAACCAGCTCCAGCCTGAAGTTGATGTTATACTAGCCATCAGCAGCATCCATCCTTGCATCAAATCATTGATGGCACAAAAACAAGCCCAAGTATCGCATAGAAAGATAAGCACACGCCATTATAAAAATAAGCACTTTTATGCGCAAACTTACGCGTGAGGTGTACCCGCGGACATACTTTCACACTCTTTGGTGGTACAATCATGAAAAAGGTTGAGAACCGAGGGTTTAGTGAGCCTTCAGCCCAATTTCAAGCCAGTGGCTTCAATCGTGACACACCACTTTTAATTTTTTGCCTTTAAAAGACCTACATATTTTTTGTGACTTTTGCCTAAGATTTTGGTATTTCTGCTTTATTTTGACAAAATCTATGATTGCGCATCTCTCACTGCATACTTTCTTCTTTGATCTCACGGAGGCACGATGGTGCAGTGGTTGGCACTGCTGCCACACAGCTCCAGTCACCTTCTTGGCCACAATAATCAGTCCAGTATAGCTGGCAGATGTTTCCCTAGCCGTCAGGGACTTTTCAAATACAACTGCACCATTTTAATCTAGTCATATTTAGTTCAGTTAGTCCTTCCTTGTTGACTTTAATGCAGTTTGGCAATTTTGTCGACTATCACAAACATTTTCCGTGATTTCAGGGAACTCACAGAGAAGTAAACTCGGCAATGCTTGCTTATCACTAATTGTGACTAAAGGTCCTTACTGTTTTTGTCTTTTGTGTATTGTAATTTCCCACTTTCCACTGTCATTTTTTAATTTACCACTTAAGTTACTTACACCCTGAAATCGTCTAGCCTAGAAAAAGTAGCAAGAAATGCTTACCAAACAATTACTTTAACTGTATAAACTTATTTAAATTTGATACCAATTTAAAAATCACTAAGGTTTAAATTACTCATCCAAATGTGTCAGGTGGTAGGAAGTACCAAGTAGAAATCATTTTTGCCCACTGTATTTAAAAAGCCCCATCTTTCTTATCAAACATAGCTGTTCCAGTCACACTTTCTGAAGTGCACAGACAGACAGCATATTCTGAAAGAGGGTCTGCAATCCCACATATGTTGGCTGAATTTACATTCTCCAGAGATGGCTTAAAGAAGACAAATATTTAAAGAAACATTTGTTCATCATACCTTGTATTTCTTATTCCTATTTTCCCAACAAATTTCCATATTTATTACTGTTTTTTAAGCTTGGGAAACAATACTTGCTTCTTTCTTCAAGTGTACAGCTCTGCCATGACTCTGTCTGATGTCAGGTATAGAAAGGATGTCTCTCACCCTCCCACTGTAGCATCACCGGTTCGATGGATTACTTTTTGTGTGCTTGTATTATCTTCCCATTGGTGGATAACAGAGGGTTTTTGAGTTTGGTTTCTAGTGCTTGGAAGTACTGGTGGATTTCTATGATCACTAGCGTACAAGAGACAGTGAGCCTTCTTGAGATGTTTTTATGCAGTGTAGACATGTTATTTTAGTCCATCACAGGGATCACTCACACACACCCACATTCACACTTGACCACATCTCAACAATATAGAGTTACAAGTACAATCTTCTTGATGGAAAACTCACAGGGAACGAACAAACTATATACAGGCAATGGATTCAGCATGAGCACAGGACTCTGGAGCTGGAAAGTAGTTATATGCATGGGGTTTATGTCACAATGATTTATGACCCTTAAGCCCCACCCCCTTTGGACTTTGGATCGGAAATCCCGCCCAATGGTTTTTGACCCTTAAGCCCCGCCTCTATGATGTCATACAGGAAGTCTTGCCCTATGATTTATGACCCTTGAGTCCCGCCCCTATGACATAATACCAGAAGTCCCGCCCTGCTGATGCAACACCGGAAGTCCCACCCCTGCTGATGTCACGTCTCCCCCAACGTGACCTAGCCCCCGCCCTCTGGCACCTGATTGGCTCAGGAAACTGTCAAGGGCCTTTTGATGGATGTCTGACCCTCCTTGAACCCACCCACGGCACGTGATTGGTTCAGGAAAATGTCAAGGGGAATTTGATGGATGTCTGACACCTGTTTGAACTCATCCCACAGTCACCCGCTTAATTAAACAAACTGTCAAGAGCAGCCCCCTTCCTTGAACGGGCATGCCCGGGCATGTCCTGACAAATCCAGGCCAGTTACAGACCTGTTTCTATCCAGACCCTGCCGTTCACCCCTTCTAAAAAGGGCTGTATAAAAAGCAAAGCATTTTCTAAAGACTCTGTGAAGAAAAATGGAATCTATGCCCAATGCCCCGATGAAGCGTCCGTTCCGCAGAATCTATTTGAAGGATTGTTTGAGAAGGGTTAAAAGATGTTTGGTGCCTGAGTTTCTCGAAGCTGAAGCTCAGTCTAAGTTGTGCGAAGCACGGTTGTTATCGGAGGACAACAAGGAAAACTGTCTGCCAGCTTTAGTATTGAAGGACTGAATTCTGCAAATTGAGTTGGCGGTCGAGTAACGGACTATGAGGGCTGAAATGTAACTCGATTCGTGTGATGACGCCACTGAAAACCCTCCTTTATTTTAAGCCACGCCCTCTCCTTTTATCATAAATACGCAGCCTGTTAATCAGAGGATCAAAAGAAGGACCATTTAAAGCTCACCAGCATCTTGGCAGCTACTGACTTTGAAATGATGGGGATCGGCGTAACACCCTCCGGGATACCACCTGAAGCTCCAAAGCCTGAAGCTTCGTGGTCTGAGACTTCATGGCCTGAGGCTTCATGGCCTGAATCTTACCAGTTCCATAACTCGGTCCGGACTGACGGTCTTCAAGATCCCCAAGAATCTGACCTCTGGTATTTTAGTATACGATCCGGTTACAGTCTCTGGTCAAAAGACCTCGAGCCGGATTGCGGATTCCATTCTCCAGGTCCGGGATGGTTTTGTGCCGTCTCCGCTGATGATCAGACGGATAACCCCATCTCCGCCAATGGTGCTTAGACGGATAGCATCGTCTCCGATAAGGGTACTCAGACGGACATCTCTTACCTAGCTCCAGGACAACCATGGGTGATCAGACAAGGTCCGGAGGTTAGGTTAATTTTACCCGTTTTGTTTTTCAGTACCCTGACCCAGGCATATTTAGAAAGAATATCTATACAAGTCAGTAGATACTTGTAACCCTGGTTATAGTTGGCCAGGTTTGTCATATCCACCAGATCGATCTGCCATTGCCCATCTATATTGGAAACGTACACCTTATTCCTTTTAAAGTGGACTCTGGCTGGTTTATGGATCATGTAGGTGTATTGCCCCGATAACCAATCGGATACCTCTTGGTCCCCAATACGGTGCCCCGCATGCCGGAGAGCTCTTTTCAAGGAATCTTTACCCCCCAAGCCCCCGGCGTTCTCAGAGTTATAATATGTTTTTTCCAAGACCTGCTCCATTGCCGGTGATAAAACAGACACTGACAACACTTAACCTTATAGAAAACATTTATTTAGGAGTCTGAATTGTTCACACAGTTTCAGGTACAAAATTACAACTCAGTTCTATCATATCATCAAATTCTAGGTCATATTTAGTCCACAGGTTCATATGAGCCTCATGATTAAGATTCCGCTTACAAAGCTCATTTGCCACACGGCGGGCTACAGTGTAAGAGTATTCATCCATATCATAAAATGACTGCATTACTGTATCATGAATAGAGTTGGTATTATCAAACTCACCCACAGTCTTTTCAACCACAGAGTGTATTTTGTGTATCGGCAGTAGAATATTAAAATAACCTAGAATTTTCACCACCAGTCCTTTCAGCCAAGACTTGCGAAAAATCTTCAGAATCCTCTGAAAGCGCCCTTGACGGTAGGTGGTTTCAGGTTCAAAGAGGCAGGTATGTCTTCTCTGGCTGGGATGGGCTATCTCGCAGTCTTGACATTCTTTTTTCTGATCGTAGTAGACAATGATATCCAGCAGACTCGTCATCAGCCCTTTAACAATTTGCTGAGCCTTTTTCCAGGTTTCAGGCAGCACACCATCCGGGCAATTCATGGCCGTCTCAGACGGATCGATCGACATCAGTTCCTCCGGACCTTGTCTGATCACCCATGGCTGTCCTGGAACTAGGTAAGAGATGTCCGTCTGAGTACCCTTATCAGAGACGATGCTATCCGTCTGAGCACCATTGGTGGAGATGGGGTTATCCGTCTGATCATCAGCGGAGACGGCAGAAGACCATCCCGGACCTGGAGAATGGAATCCGCAATCCGGCTCGAGGCCTCTTGACCAGAGACTGTAATCGGGTCGTATACTAAAATACCGGAGGTCAGATTCTTAGGGATTTTGAAGACCGTCAGTCCGGACCGAGTTATAGAACTGGTAAGATTCAGGCCATGAAGTCTCAGACCACGAAGCTTCAGGCTTTGGCGCTTCAGGCGGTATCCCGGAGGGTGTTGCGCCGATCCCCGTCATTTCAAAGTCAGTAGCTGCTGACATGCTGGTGAGCTTTAAATGGTCCTTCTTTTGATCCTCTGATTAACAGGCTGTGTATTTATGAAAAAAGGGGAGGGCATGGCTTAAAATAAAGGAGGGTTTTCAGTGGCGTCATCACACGAATCGAGTTACGTTTCAGCCCTCATAGTGCGTTACTTGACCGCTGTCTCAATTTGCAGAATTCAGTCCTTCAATACTAAAGCTGGCGGACAGTTTTCCTTGTTGTCCTCCGATAACAACCGTGCTTCGCACAACTTAGACTGAGCTTCAGCTTCGAGAAACTCAGGCACCAAACATCTTTTAACCCTTCTCAAACGATCCTTCAAATAGATTCTGCGGAACGGATGCTTCACCAGGGCTTTGGGCATAGATTCCATTTTTCTTCACAGAGTCTTTAGAAAATGCTTTGCTTTTTATACAGCCCTTTTCAGAAGGGGTGGACGGCAGGGTCTGGATAGAAACAGGTTTGTAACTGGCCTGGATTTGTCAGGACATGCCCGGGCATGCCCGTTCAAGGAAGGGGGCTGCTCTTGACAGTTTGTTTAACACTAGAATTACCAGAGCCTACGAAAAAACTCGTAATTCCGTCCCACCTTAAACTGCTTCTTAAATCCCTTCACACCTCTCCGCCAGCGTCCTTTGTTCTCTAAATGTGCTGATAAAGAGAAGCTAGGAGCAGCCGGCTATTCCATCCCCCACCAATTTAGAACGTGCACGAACTTCTCTCAGCTCATGCCTTGATTGAGTATCTGGGAGTGAAGTGGAGTTTTAGAGTGGAAATAATAGATCGTTGTTTGGAACACACGCATTTCATGTCTGTTCCGTTTCTACAGTAATCTGTGTCAACACATTGTTAAAACAGAAACTTTTTTATATTCTAGTAGTAGATGACAAAATGTAGGCATAAACTATATAATGTATGAAGCCTGAAGTCCAAATAGCAAAGAAACATTTTCACAAGAATAACACAATTGCACTTTTATTCAAACATATAACTGCAGAAACAAAAGCCGCCTTTAACATGCGACATTGACACCAGTTTACTGTAACTGACTCCGTGGTTCAATAGATTCAGCCCCGCTTGAATCAAGGGTCACGGTTCGATCCTGCCCCTCCTTTTGAGAAGTAAACTGCTCTTAGTCTTACTGTTTTAGAATAAAAGCATACATTTGATTTCAGTCTGTAACAGCCTGTGCAATTTATGATCTTTGTAAAGGTTAGCTTTTTTTTTTTATTCACTTTTCATTCTCTCAGTCGCGTTCAGAATCAATCCATACAACCCCATCTGACACGGCTGTTTTCACTAAAGACGCGCTATAGCTCTGCAGTGTACCACGATGCATACTAACGCTACCCATGGTTCTGACACACAAACGCTGGCGAAGCTGCCTTCTTCATGTCTCACCGTCACTTGCTTTTCTTTTATTCAGTTTTATTGAGTGTTCCTGCCAGTCCCCGCATGTTGCTGTATGCTTTTTCTTTGTACTCCAGGACATGCAGAGGAAAGAATGGTAAAGACCAGTAACTTCGGCGCTATATGCAATCATCAGACACTCCCCATCTGCCCGTGTCGCTCAAACACAGGAACATATATTGGTGTAAAGTATAACAAAAGTGCACTTTTATTCAAGTGCACTTTTTCCATCGCCTTTTCCTGTAAGAAGCAGTGTACACACTTCTCTCTATGCTGTGGTTTCTATTACACACCTGAAAGAAAGAGACAATATATGTGAAAATATAATCGCACTAATGCAATATTATTTGAAAACGAACAGCCAGATCGGGTGTGAATTTATGCAGGAACTGGAAATTCTCTGATGCGGACCTTCCCCAGGGAAGAAAGTACAGTGTCAGGTGCTCATTCAGTGTAATAGAAACCATAGCACAGAGAGGTGTGTACACGGCAACAAGTACACGGTCGTAAATGTAGGAAGGACGGTCCTTGGGTGTGTGGGAACTGTTAATATTTGAATGTGATGATTTTATATAGCACGGAATGAAAATCTGCACTTCTTAGCATTGCACCATGCAAGATGTCGATCAATCGCCTACTGTAACTTGCTTTCTTTTTCTTCGGTTATACAGGTAGTTTTGAATAAAAGTGCACTTGTTTTGTTTGTAAATGAAGTGTCTGCGTGCACTTTTCGTGGCATTACACGGTATTTTTGAGCATGCCCGCTTGAGCAGTATAAAAGTATTGAAAAGTATAACAAAACAACGGGCAGATGGGGAGTGTCTGATGATTGCATATAGCGCCAACTTACTGCTCTTTACTATTCTCTCCTCTGCGTGCCCTGGAGTACAAAAGAAACAGAATACAGACGCTATAGCTCTGTGCTGTACCACGATGCATACTAACGCCCCGCCCCACCCGGTTCTGACACACAGACGCTGGCGAAGCTGCCTTCTTCGTATCTCACCGTCACTTGATTTTCTTTTTATTCAGTTTTATTGAGTGTTCCTGCCAGTCCCCGCATGTTGCTGTATGCTGGATATTTTCACATGTATTGTCTCTTTCTTTCAGGTGTGTAATAGAAACCACAGCATAGAGAGAAGTGTGTACACTGCTTCTTACAGGAAAAGGCGATGGAAAAAGTGCACTTGAATAAAAGTGCACTTTTGTTATACTTTTACACCAATATATGTTCCTGTGTTTGAACGACACGGGCAGATGGGGAGTGTCTGATGATTGCATATAGCCGGTTACTGGTCTTTACCATTCTTTCCTCTGCATGTCCTGGAGTACAAAAGAAAAGCATACAGCAACATGCGGGACTGGCAGGAACACTCAATAAAACTGAATAAAAAGAAAAGCAAGTGACGGTGAGATACGAAGAAGGCAGCTTCGCCAGCGCTTGTGTGTCAGAACCGGGGTAGCGTTAGTATGCATCGTGGTACACTGCAGAGCTATAGCGCCTTTAGTGAAAACAGCCATGTCAGATGGGGTTGTATGGATTGATTCTGAACGCGACTGAGAGAGTGAAAAGTGAATAAAAAAAAAAAGCTAACCTTTACAAAGATCATAAATTGCACCGGCTGTTACAGACTGAAATCAAATGTATGCTTTTATTCTAAAACAGTAAGACTAAGAGCAGTTTACTTCTCAAAACGAAGGGGAGCAGGATCGAACCCGTCACCCCTTGATTCCAAGCGGGGGCTGAATCTATTGAACCACGGAGTCAGTTACAGTAAACTGGTGTCAATGTCGCATGTTAAGGCGGCTTTTTGTTTCTGCAGTTATATGTTTGAATAAAAGTGCAATTGTGTTATTCTTGTGAAAATGTTTCTTTGCTATTTGGACTTCAGGCTTCATACATTATATAGTTTATGCCTACATTTTGTCATCTACTACTAGAATATAAAAAAGTTTCTGTTTTAACAATGTGTTGACACAGATTACTGTAGAAACGGAACAGACATGAAATGCGTGTGTTCCAAACAACAATCTATTATTTCACTCTAAAACTCCACTTCACTCCCAGATACTCAATCAAGGCATGAGCTGAGAGAAGTTCATGCACGTTCTAAATTGGTGGGGGGATGGAATAGCCGGCTGCTCTTTATCAGCACATTTAGAAGACAAAGGGCGCTGGCGGAGAGGTGTGAAGGGATTTAAGAAGCAGTTTAAGGTGGGACGGAATTACGAGTTTTTTCGTAGGCTCTGGTAATTCTAGTGTTAATTAAGCGGGTGGCTGTGGGATGAGTTCAAACAGGGGTCAGACATCCATCAAATTCCCCTTGACATTTTCCTGAACCAATCACGTGCCGGGGGGCGGATTCAAGGAGGGTCAGACATCAATCAAAAGACCCTTGACAGTTTCCTAAGCCAATCAGGTGCCAGAGGCAGGGGTTAGGTCACGTGGGGGGGGAGACATGACGTCAGCAGGGGCGGGACTTCCGGTGTTGCATCAGCAGGGTGGGACTTCTGGCATTGCGTCATAGGAGACGGGACTTAAGGGTCATAAATCATAGGGCGGGACTTCCGGTATGACGTCATAGGGGCGGGGCTTAAGGGTCAAAAACCATACGGCGGGACTTCTGGTCCAAAGTCCAAAGGGGTGGGGCTTAAGGGTCATAAATCATTGTGACATAAACCCCATGCATATAACTACTCTGGAAGACAGCAGTGCTAACTACTGAATAAACCTTCTATTCTAATTTGATAGTTTCATATGAAGTGTGAACTCCCTGAGCTCACCTTGTCGCGAATTATGTTGTCTTGACAGCTTTGTTTCAAGAAACTCATCTTAAAGGCAGCAATCATAAAAGTAATCTCATTAAAGTACTAATTCAGTGCTCAATCATTTAAATTGGACTGTATTGCTACTTTGCTGGTTAAAAAACATTTATGAACAATTTCCTCCCTTCAAAACAGATTCATTTCTGTTAGCACTGGATTGATTGAGAACCCTTCTGTACTATGGAAAGTAATGAAAAGTTTCATAAAAAAAATAATGCAATTTAATTCACCAGCTATATTGCATGAAAACTTAAAGAAAATTGCTGCATTTGAAATTGAAATTTCCCCTTCAGGGCTGCCATGGAAAAATTCATAACTTGAGTCTAAATTATTGCCTTTGAAGTTGAACTAACTAATTTGTTTATTAAAATATCTAAATTACAGTTGCACAGTATTAGAACTGGATATTATTGCTCCTGACGACACCTGAAAAGACATAGTCATTCACTTCTATAATGTCTATTAAAAGTAATGTTAGGGTCACCTCTTTTGTTAGTCAGAACATTAGTTTTGAATTTTCAGAATTTTACTTGAGATCTCTTTTCAACCTACAGGTATTGATATATTTTTTTTCCTGGTTAGAGTTTTCATTGGTAACTGCTCAGAAAGCTTCAGCTTTTGGAGATTAAATCTTTATAGACAACCTGAAGTTGGTCTTTGCACATTGAAAAACATGGTATTATTAACATTTCTGGATTATTTAACTGACCCAGTTAAACATGGTACATGCACATATGTGCTCTCTTTCAATATTAACATAGCTCTTTTGATACTTCAGCTAAAAATTAATAAAGACTATTAATCTTGTAAAAACTGTCACCTCTCTTTTTAATTTCCACAGATGTTACTCACTTAAGTTGTGTCTTTACTAAGTTACACACAAATTGGCTCAGCCTGATCAAACAGACTTCATCACGTCATATTTAGCCTCTGGTAATGTAAGAAGGCCTCTGCATATTTTATATACCCTCCTGAAACAAAAGCCCCCTGCGGCTATTTCATTGCTGGATGCGGATAGGCTTTTGATCATTTAAACTGGCAGGGTCACGGATGCACCTGAAGCTCAGTGATGACTTAATCAATATGGACAAAACACAATACATCCCTTCTCTACTGAGGCAATTTACATGCAAACTGTTTCTTCTCTTTTCTCATCCAGAGGCTCAAGGGAGGAGTGATTATTCCTCTGCTTTTGTTCTCAGCTTAACCATTGGCCATGGAAATTTGGTCCATTTCTAACATGTCATCCACCATAGTGCATAATGCTACTCATATTACTGTATTTTACACTGATGAAATGTTATTATTTTTGGGAAATGCAGCTCTAGATTTACCTCTTGATCTAAACCTACTAAAGAAATTTGATCTAGGACAATCCCAGTTCATCGTCTGTAATGATCTTTATATGATCTCAAATTGGAAAAAAGCAAATTCTCTTTATGGAGTGTGACACTAGGGATCGCTATTGCCCTGTGAAACCCTGCAGACAAACATCCAGGACACCAAGTAAAAGTACTTAGAAATATTTTAATTTCTTCTTTTTGATATTGTGCCACAGTAGACACCACTAACACCACCATAAACAATAAATCAATAATCAAATACACTAAATCAATCCTCCTCTCCTCCCAGCAGCTCCGTCAATCTACCACCCAACTCTGGCTCAGCTTGCAGGGTTTCCTATAGTCCTTAAAATAATTCATGTCCCGGAAGTGCTCCTGTCCTTCAGTCCATGTGATTCACTAGCACTTCCAGGTCAGTTTAAGATTCATATTTTTCTTCAGCCCGGAAGTACTTCTGTTCTTTCGTCCCCGTGACTTGGGGGTACTTCCGGGCTATAGGGAAAATAGAAATTCCTGTGTCTCCCTGCAGCATCACCCAATGACACCCACGGCACCCAGCAGGGCTGTGAAGTCGAACTCCATCCCCCACGATGCCCTGCGGGAATCCAGGGCACCTCCATGCTGCAGGGAGGACTCCATCTAGTGGCCTGGATGTGTTGGCCAGAATAAGCTGCTGGCTATCTCTCACAGGAGATCTGTTCATACGTTTTTCAGAACTTTGCAAAAACTCGTTAATATAAAAGTGAACATACCTTTTTTATATTTCTTTTTGTTTTATTAACTACACAGATATTTTACATGGGGCTCTGTATTTGCATTGCTGTCTTTGTCAAGTTGATTTTTTTATTGTTTTTGAAACATATTGTACTTACTATGTTAATCTCATTTGTTTGGCTGAGTTATGTTCTGTTATAATGTTTTGTTTACAATACATTCCCACTTCTAGGTGGGGTCAATGTTTTTGATCAGCCTTCTCCAAACAGCTCGGATCTGCACCTCCTCCCCAGTCAGATCCTTCTTTTACTTTATTCCTCCACTTCCGTGTTTCTAACCTATAAAATTAAAATTAAATATGAATTATTATAATTTCTAATTCTAAAAAGAACATTCATACCTTGGTCTTTTTGTTAATATTGTATAATGGTGACTCTGTGGCTAGGGATCTGCACTGGCAATTGGAAAGTTGCCAGATCGAATCCCGTAAATGCCAACAAGGGACTCTGCTCTGTTGGGCCCTTGAGCAAGGCCCTTAACCTGCAATTGTTGAGTGCTTTGAGTAGTGAGAAAAGTGCTATATAAATGCAAAGAATTATTATTATTACACAGCTGTGTTAGAAGGACGAACCCTCAAAACCAGCTTGATTTTGTGTGACTTTGAGGGTTTTGGGGGACTTTAATCCTACTTGTTCATATACATACTAGCTGTGTAAGCCCATGCTGTAAAAAGCCCGGGGTTCTAGAAACTATTGAAATTGTCAGAAAAAAACCTGAAATGTAGAGATGTCAGGTAATTGAAATGAACTACTCTGGGCATCTCTGTCCTAGGAGGATTCATTTTGGGGAGGAAAAGATAAAGGGATATATTTTTGCCAATGTTAGCGGCTAAGTGACTTTATCTTTTTTCTGAGGTTTCATTTTGCCGACATGCTTGCCTTGCTTATGTATTAGCGGCAGGAGGAAAAGTAAAAGGGATACCGTTCTGCTAATGTTAGCGGCTAAGCGATTTTGTCTTTCTTTGGAGGTTCCGTTTTGCTGACGTGGTTGCCTTACTTGTGTTATTAGTGGCTAAGTGAGTTTTTTGTTTCCTCGGAGGTGGAGCCCTTACCCTGACAGACACACACACACACACTTCCACGAGCAGGCGTTTCTATATAAGATACTAACTGTCCCCCGTGGCTCTGCCCGCGTAGTAGTGAAACAGGACAAACTTTAAAAATAAACAAAAAGGTATCGCTAGCTAAGTGGAGGCAAGGTACACTCCAAAACACAGAGGCAGACTGACTCCCCACTCCTGACCTCACGCTTCGTCCTCCTTTCGGTCCACAGCCTTTGTTAGCAGATTAGCATGAATATATTGCTCCTGCAAGTGAACTAATGATTCTATGTTTAAGGAAATTCTAGAAAAAAAAACGATTTAAATCCAAAAAGTCATTCTCTCGTTCACTAGCTAAGCAGATGTAAGGTACGCCCCGAATCTGACGTGTGAGTGAGGAGGGCCCCAATTCGCGCAAATAAATTGGTACTGCAAGTGAACTATGATACTTAGCTTGATGAGAAAGGTCACAAAATCAACCAGAATGTTCAAGCAATTATTAGATTGGAGCAACACAAAATGATCCTTTGCAGAGATGACTTACTAAACAATCATGAATGGGCAAATACAGTAGTGAGAAAGCTTTTTTGGGAAAGGCAAAAATGTTTACTGCAGACAATAAAACTGCAATGATAATAATGATGTGTCAACCATTGATATGGATCAATAAATAGTTCTGATTTGGCCACAGGAGAAGAAGGATTTCTTTAAACTCCAGAAGATTTAGCTTCATTTGAAAATACATGAGACTTAAATATGGCAAAACTCAATCAAAAAGAAATACTGCAATACTGCATCTGCAATGTATGGAAGGAATGATTTTTTTTAACAGATTAAAAATCCAGTTCCAAATTGAAATGTCAAGGGGTGGGTAACAAAGTGCCAAATTTTGTTGAATATATTGATTCAATGTACTATACCATGGCTCTTTTCATTTTGCCAAGGATCATAGGGTTTTTTTTGGTTGTTCTGTTTTACTTATCATCCCAAAGATTTAAATAGTAAGTGAAATGACAAGTATATATTGTTTCAACATGGGTGACAGTGAGTGTGAATGAATGAACCCATCCAGTATTGCAAATAACCCTCCAGCTAATTCTAGAAGATTAGGCTTAAGCAATCTAGGAGTCAGTCAGTCAGTGTCCAGCCCACTATATCCTAACACAGGGGTCTGCTGAAGCCAATCCTAGGGCGCAAGGCAGGAACAAACCCCTGGGAGGGCACCAGCCCACCACAGGGCACACACACACGCCAAGCACACACTAGGGACAATTTAGGATAACCAATGCACCTAACCTGCATGTCTTTGGACCGTGGGAGGAAACCGGAGTACCTGGAGGAAACCCACACAGACACAGGGAGAACATGCAAACTCCACACAGAGAGGACCCGGGAAGTGAACCCAGGTCTCCTAACTGTGAGGCAGCAGCACTACCACTGTGCTGCCCCAAGCTAGAAGAATGTAATACAAAAAAAGGTTTTAGTAAATGTTAAGATGAAGGAAATATTTTTCAATCACATTTGTTTTTACTATTAATAAGGCATAAAATTGGTGCTTAGGCAACAGTGCCACAAATGGTAATTCCAAATGAGGCGAGACCCAAAAATGCCCAGAATCGGTCAACAGGGCGGACGTAATGTGCAGTTATTGACTAATGGTAGGTATTGTATGCTTACAGTCTTGTTAATTAGTCTGCTGTGTGGCATTGTGCTAAGTTGATCAAGTGTATACTTTTGACATTTATTCTACTATTGTGCAAATGACTTCAGAATTTTTTTTTTCTCACACATCAAGTCATGTTGTATGTTTTGCGTTTTTGTAAATTGATGGACTTGTTATTAAAGAGTTTCCCCATGAACAGACATTACATAGAACTGCTGAGGCGTCTAAACAAATGTTGGGAGCAGAGGTCAGTATTGTCAGTAAGTTTTTGACTAAAAAAATGTGATTGTTACTTTGTAACCCATGGATCCACTATATCTTTCTCCCTGTGACTTCTTTTTGTTCCCAAAATTAAAACTGAGAGTGAATGGAAGACAAATCAGACTATCATGGAAGAAATCCAGAAAAAAATTGCAGGATATTCTACACAAAGCAACAAAAGATGAGTACTGGAAATGTTTCTAGAAAACAGAAACAGAATTGCTGTAAGTTGTACAGTGTAATAAAAGTTTGTATTATGGGAAACATTTGGTGCCTACTTGCATATGCGCACTAATAAGATGATATGCTATGTTTTTTTGTACCTTTTGCATGTTGTTGTTGATACTTTTCCTAAATAATTCTGTTTTAATATGAATTTTGTTAGTTGTTCTATTATTACTCATTTTCTATTAATTATTAGTTGTGCATTTTTCATTAAGTGTTTTTGTGTTATTGATGGAGGAGGGACGAGACTTAATTTGATTACAAGCCCCACACGCTGCCATCAGTCTCACAGCACAACCTGCTGATAATAAAAGGGACCTGTAGCCACTGATTCAATGCAGTAGCATTGCTTTTTGTTATGATCTTATGTTTCCCAGTTTATGCATTATCTTTTGTGAATGTTTAAACCCATTTTATTCTCATTAAAGGCTTAAGGATTAACAGGACAGATTTTATCTGTTATAGATGACAAGATAGATGAGTTTTTGTTTTCCTCTCTTTCATCGTTAACTCGCCACAGTTCATAGATGTCAAACTCAGACCCGCGGGCCAAATCTGGCCCGCAGTGTAATTGTATTTGGCCCGCGACAAAATACCAAATGTCTACTAGAGCTGGGCCGCAGGTAGACAATGCATGCACCGCTAATACTAGAAATCCCAGAATGCTTTGCTGGTGCGTTGGCACGTCAATTAGGACCCACAAGCGCCCCCTCCTCTGTTGACATTCATTAACGACCTCATGCTACCAGTCACATTGGGTCACCCCTCCCAAAAATGGCCAAACGAAAGGTGGAAAACAAAAGCTTTCTAGAAAAGTGGGAAGCAGAATATCCGTTCACAAATGTAAAGGACAGACCTGTTTGTCTTGTGTGTGGAGCCAACATAGCTATAACCAAAAAATCTAACATAGCAAGACACTATAAAATGAAACACCACGACAAGTACAAGGACCTTGACATTTGGTTTGGTTTCACAACTATGTTCACAAAAGCCATATCACAAAGTGAGGCAGCTGTAAAGGCTAGTTTTATTGTGGCAGCAGAGATTGCAAAATCAGCATGGCCCTTTAATGAGGGAGAGTTTGTCAAAAAGTGCGCGATCAAAGTTTGCGACATCGCGTGCCCAGATAAAAGGCATGCATTTTTAAATGTGAGCCTTAGCAGAAACACAGTATCTGATCGTGCATGTGATCTTGGGAGACTCAGATGCTTCAAGGACACCTTGGCCATTTTCCTTGCTGCCAAACTATAAAAACGCAGATCTCTACCACTGTGTTCCCAAGTGCACAGTTTACTGAAAAACTCAGTGCTGAGTTTACACGGCGATTTGGCGACTTTGATGCCCAGAAATGTCGGTTTGAAATGCTTAGTAATCCGTTTGCAGTTGACGTGGGAAGCGCACCAACTAACCTCCAAATGGAGCTGACTGAACTCCAGTGTGGTGACACACAGGAGTCAAAGTATGACGCTGTGGGCGCTGCACAATTTCCACATTACATCCCTGACACAATGCCCCAGCTCCGTACCCAAGCTGCTCAAATGCTCTCTATGTTCGGCAGCACATATCTGTGTGAGCAACTATTCTCTTTGATGAAGATGAACAAAACATCTCACAGGAGTCGTCTCACTGATTTCCTCAGCTCAGAGCCTGAACCTAAACATTAATGAACTAACATCCAAGAAGAGATGCCAGGTATCTAGATTGGACCAGTGTGCATCAGAGTAGATCAGAGTGTAGCAAACTGAGCTTCAATGAATGTTTTCTTTATGCACTTTTCCTTGCTACTCTAAGGCATGGACTTGAATGGTTGTATTTTCATTGAAATTATTATTATTATTATTGTTAGCCTGTGAAAAAAAGGTTACCATTGAAATTTAACTCAGAAGGCAAATAGAGAAACAGGCATAAGATTTTTATTTCATTTTATTTAAGAAATGAATGCAATAGATGTGTCTCTTATTTGACATTTGATTTCACGTGTTTATAGTATTAAGCTTTGCTTGCTCCAGATTCAATGTTTAAGCAAAACTTAAGGTTGTTTCCATATGAAAAGGTTCATCGTTATATCTGATGAGAAGGAAAACTTCCTCAATTGTAGACATTTTTTCAATAAATATCAAGGTTGGCCCGCAACTTTGTCCAAGTTTTTAATTTTGGCCCACTGTGTATTTGAGTTTGACAAGCCCTGCCATAGTTCGACAATTTATTAATGGACAGATATTTCTGGGCTCCATTTATATTAATCAGTTTCAAACCATTTTGCCTCCTGTCTCTTTAAACACATTCTTGTCTTTGTGTATACTCAAGCAGTTAGTAATTTATAAAGTTTGTATTTGTATCTACCTGTGAAATTGTCACAGCACTATAGGTCTGAATTCCTTGAAGAGAGACATAACAAAAATAAAACTGAATTATTTAATTACAGAATGACCTGTACAGCATACAGGCTTGGGCAGGTTTGTGGCAGATGAAACGTAAGTAAATGTAAAGTATTACATGTAGGAAGTAGAAATGTTAGGTCTAAATACACAATGGAGGTTTGAAAATTTATAGTACACCTTATGAGAAGGATTTTGGAGTCTTAGTGGACTCTACACTATCATCTTCCCAACAGTGTTCAGATGCCATTAGGAAGGCTAACAGAATTTTAGGTTATATAATAACGATAATTATTTGCATTTATATAGTGCTTTTCTCACTACTCAAAGCGCTTAGCGATTGCAGGTTAAGGGCCTTGCTCAAGGGCCCAACAGAGCAGAGTCCCCTTTTGGCATTTATGGGATTCGATCCAGCAACCTTCCGATTGCCAGTGCAGATGCCTAGCCTCAGAGCCACCACTCCGCCTAAATACAGCACAATGTGTAGAGTAAAAGCCCAAAGAGGTTCTGCTCAAGCTTTATAACACACTAGTGAGGCCTCATCTGGAATGCTTTGTGCAGTTTTGGTCTCCAGGCTACAAAAAGGAAATAGCAGCACTAGAAAAAGTCCAGAGAATAATGACTAGACTGATTCCAGGGCTACAGGAAATTAATTACAAGGAAGGATTATACGAGCTGAGGCTTTTCAGTTTGAGCAAAACAATAGTAAGAGGAGACATGACTGATGTATTAAAATTATGGAGGGAATTAGTACAGTTGATCAAGACTATTATTGTAAAATGAGTTTGTCAAGAACATGGAGACACATTTGGAAAGTTGTTGAGGGTATATTTTGCATAAACATTTAGAAGTTTTTCTTTACACAGGAAACCATAAATATATGGAGTAGGCTATCAAGTAGTGTGGTAAAGTGTAGGAAGTTAGAGACTTAGAAAACCAGTCTTGATGTTATTTTAGAAGAATTAGGTGGCTAGGACTGGCCAGCTTTGTTTGGTCTGAATGGCCTGTTCTTGTCTAGACTGTTCTAATTTTATAATAAATTTGACCTGTTGCACTACTTGGGGTGTCTCAACAAAAGATATTGAACTGAAACCACACAGAAAATAGAGTATTTCAGCAGTTAGCAACAATCAGGTCAACTTTTAAAAAAATTTAAACAATGGTATTAAACAGAGAAGCTGGGAATTGCTATATCTGTAAAGGAACATCCTGACAACAGCCATTGCCTGCCACATTTTTGTAATCTGCAAAAAGTCTCATTAGACAGTAAATATGCAATGAGATAAAAGAACTACAGCATCTGCGGCAATGAAATGACTTAATTTTTTTCAAACACAAAAAATTGGGGAAAGAGATGGGTGCTGAAAATGCATGATGTCATTTCAAACCACATGTGGAATCAAAGGAAACAAAACAAATGCAACATGTGGAGCAGCTGCTTTGAAATTCTTCACACAAACCCATGAAAACAATCTGTGTACAACTAGCTCATTAAGTGAGAAACAGGTTTAATTTCCTTTACACTCTAAAAAAAAAAAAAAAACAGATCAGTTCTGTGCTTCCATGCACATGGCAGGCAACTATCTCACTTCAACATTCATTATCTAATTTCTTTAAAGATCTTCTCGGTCTATAATAAGAGTGCATTTCAATTGCAGGCAAATTGCTTGTTAGTAAATACCTATTCTAGGGTGACAGCATCTTATTTGCATGCTGCTAGATTGATTTGCACAAAGGAATAGGCTGAGGAATCAATAGAAATTCACTTGCACCTGCAACAACACAGAACATAAAATCAAATGATAAAAATTAATGTTATAAAACAGTGAAAATAAAGTGTAATTTATTACATATGTGCAAGACCTGGGATTGTACACATAATAAATTCAGTACAGATTTATCCATCCATCCATTTTCTAACCCGCTGAATCCGAATACAGGGTCACGGGGGTCTGCTGGAGCCAATCCCAGCCAACACAGGGCACAAGGCAGGAACCAATCCTGCGCAGGGTTGCCAACCTACCGCAGGACACACACAAACACACACCCACACACCAGGGCCAATTTAGAATTGCCAATCCACCTAACCTGCATGTCTTTGGATTGTGGGAGGAAACCCACGCAGACATGGGGAGAACATGCAAACTCCACACAGGGAGGACCCGGGAAGCGAAGGCAGCAGCGCTACCACTGCGCCACCGTGCCGCCCAGTACAGATTTAATATTAAGATAATATAATAATAAAAAATACTCTTCTTTCACCAATGTGTCTGTTATAACTAGCAAGAGTGAGGATGAACCTGATGGAAGGAGGCTTTAACCTACTATAATGAAAAGCATTTATGGAAAAATCTGCTCCAGAAGAAGACATCTTTTACCTTCATCCTAAATTATATCACTGTCTCTAGTAAGTCTAGGGTTGTTTTTTTTTAATTTAACTGCCCTTTCAGATCACTTTATTTAGGTGCCTTCCATTCGCTGAGTTGATATTCCTCTCCCTGCCAATTACAGTGTAATTTTATACCTTGGAAACAATGGGCTGGTAGAACATTCCCATCAGCAGTATTAAAAGCTCTAAGTAACCTCAAAAAGAAGAGCCCACTTGTTCCCTTTCAGTTCAAGATGCATTATCAGGTCTACCGTTCAAATGAACCCTGTATACTTATATATCTGCTTAACTTCCATCTCATCTTCAATTATGGTGACTTATCTTGGGACTGTCTGGCACATTTGAAGTCAATGACCCACTCTTTTGTCTTAGTAACATTCCATTACACATATTTTTTTGGTTTGTTAACACATAACAAAGCTCTCCATCACCTTTTTATTATTTTTACATCTCCAAACATACAATCTGCTTGCAGTTTGCCTGTAAAATGTATTTCTTTGGTAAAAGGCAAAAAAAAAGGTTGATTATTGTTGCACAAGTTTGTCTATCAAGAGTTTGTAAAATTGAATTATGGACATCAGTCTTTGTGAGGCACTTTAAAATCTGTTATATGCTTTCAACTGCCATTAATTTAGAATACCAAAAGGGGCTCTCTGCAGCCATCCCACAGAGAAACTCACATTTTTTGCTGATGTGGAGATTTCTTGGGAGATTGATTGCAGGAGGGATTTGATTTGAATTGCACAAGGACTTCAGATCAAATGTGGAATTAAAAAGAAAGTCTCAAGCTCCATGCCAAGGAAAAATAAAGTAACACACTTTGTGCTACAGACCAAATATCAAGAGTGTTAGGATTTTTATTTGGATTGGCAAAGATGCCAACACATTTAATTAGATAAGCTTTAGAGAAATCAGAAAATCAAAGTGAAAAAGTCCCGGCGGCATAGATGATGTCATTTTCGGTACCAGTGCCACAGATTACATCACTTCCGGTCCTGAAGACATAATTTCTGTTTCCGGCACCAGTGATGACGGCACTTCCAGTCCAGAAGACACCACTTCCGGTTCCATTCCCAATGACGTCACTTCCTGTCTCTGTCTTTAAAGCCGCCATATTTTCATTTTACAATCAGTTCTGCATTAGACTCAAACCAGTGAACATCACAACCAAATCAGCCCATTTCCAGCCAAGGTACAATATACGGGTGGCTGCCCCCAACCTTTTCAATGTCTGTGGTCTGCTTTTGTGACAGTTGATAATTTTTTTTGAAAGAGAATTTTCTTTTTGAAAAGTTTGGTTGTCTAGTTAAGCATGCCATTATCTTTTATAGCAGTAATCTGATGATATCCCACACCTGATTGTATCTGAATCACATGACCAGCAGTTGTCAACAACAGCATGGCAGTGCGTACAAAAAAGAGCAAACAAGGCTGCACGCAGGAAAAAACAAAACAAATTGAAGCACAGGTGTTTACCTGCTAGGCATTGTTGTAGGCCTGACAGACTTCCTCTAGTGCCAACAGACTAGATGTTGGGTCAGCAGTTGGGGGCCACCTATCCTTGATGTTTCACACTTTTAATCCCAAAACATTGGAACATCTTAAGTTAGTGGGGTGTTCCTCTACCACTACCTACAGCTGGCCATAGGATCCTTGCTCTCCTCATTTTATGTCATTTCTTCTAAACCAAAGTCATAAACACCCTTGGTCTGCTTCTTTTGTCTGTAACCAGCAATTCTGGCAAACTTCAGAAATTCTAGGTTGGATGTTCCAAAGAAGCCTCTGCAATCAACTTCTACAGGGTAGATTATTGGTTCCACACATGTCTGTACCAAATTCTTGTTTTTTCCCAGTCTTGGTGGGATCACTGTCCTGGTAAAGATAGACCACAAGATAATATCTGGTTGGAATGGAATTGTTTTGTTTTCGAGTGGAAACTTAAACAGCCAGTTCAGGTCGGCTTTCAGTCTCCACTCCCTTCCAGGTGTCAGTCTGGGCCATTGGCTCTGGGTGATGTTCTGTTCTGATGTTATGGGAGTGGTGCTGTTCACTTCCAGCCTGCATTGCAAAGTGAGCATAGTAATTGTGCCAACCATACTGACCCTGGGTTAGTGTTGCTTTGCTGCTGGAGAGAGGGGTTCTGTGCATTACATAGTTTGCAATTTGCTATTATACCTTACCAGAGATGTACATTTCTAGGACTTGGAAAAGTATCTTATGCACACCCAATGAAGAGGCTTACTCTTTCATGTGGGATCTTCACATGTTGGCTTACATTATGACCCTGTTAAACACGGCTTTCAGCTCCCTTGGCACTGACTCACTTATTCGATCTTCTCTCTCTCTCTTCATCCATGCTGGACACTTCAGAGATCACTAGCTCTTTCCACTTCTTTTTTGTGGCACTAATATCAAAAAAATAAAATGATAATAATCAACAAGAAAAAAAATATATATAAAAAAGATTTTTAAATGACACGATTTTATTCAAAAATTTAATAAAGAGTAAAAAAAAATTTTTTTCTTGTACTAAGATTTTGTTGCTTCATATGTAAGTAAAAATAAAATTCTGGGCGCTCATAAAAGAATTAATTTAATTCAATTAAAATGCATAGATTTGTTAAAGTGAATTTTCTAAGCAGCTTCACTATGGAAAGAAAACAGCACATCATATAAAACTTGATTAAAGTATTTTAATTATTTTAAGCAGGCCTCAGCACATTACAAAAACCTTGACTTGGGTGGGTAGGGGATTTGACAGAAATGACATTAGAGACAGAGTGGAATCCAACATACAATCTTAAAGTGAAAAGTAACATTCATTAAAGTTAATTTCTCATTTCAGAAAATCCTAACCACGGTGAAACCTTACTCATGTGAAGTACTGGAAATGTGGATTTGTCTATTGAAGAATCAAACCTTCAATCTTTCTTAGAAAAGAACAATACTGTATCCAATGAGCCAATATTGCCAAATTACTGAAAAGAGTAATTAGCCAAATTTCTATATAAATGATGAAAAATTAGTAAAGTTAAAAAAACATTAGTTTGTGAGCATTGGTCTAGAATCTTCAACCATTTGATTGAACATCCAACACTCTAACCACTTGACCAATGCTGCTTAATTGTCATATTAAATAATTTGACAAAACTTAAATATCAATTAATCAAAATTATTTATTTCTTTTAATTAATTTGTCTACAGTACATTGGTCTTCAGCCTTCGACCATTTGATCGAAAGTCCAACGTGCTAACCACTTGACCAACACCGCTAATTTTTCAAATATGTCAGCTAAAAGCACTATATATATTTGTGTTATCACTAAAAGTATAATATAAGGAAATGAAAAATGTAAATTTGACATAATTAATGTACAGATCCCGAGTCAAAACTGATTAAATATTGCATTGTCACTGGAGACTGGCATGCATGCAAAGTGTGAAGGAAATTGGTTTGGTATATATGGGTAAAAAATTGATTTCAAAATTTGAGAGGGCAAGATGAATAAAATCATCTAATAATAATAAACATGAAACACACAAATTTGCATAAAGCGCAATAATTCAGGGTGTTCGTAAGAAAAGTAATGATTCACTTCATGAGGTAAAAGTACATAATAAACAAGAACTTGTTAAAATATGTGCTTCAATTTAAATTTTTAAAGTCTAAATATTCTTGGTTTTAATAGAAAAAAAATCATATTTGGAATCACTTACCTTGAAATAGTCTAAAATGATACCCCTCATGCTTATGTTTTAATCTTTTGGGAGTGGCTATTAGAGGGCTAGGACCACGAAAAAAAATTGAATGTCAAAAATATTATACTCATGATCAGGAACTTTGAAATAACTTGTTACCAATCCCCATTTTTTAAGTTTTGTGAAAGCAGTAAATTTGACCCCTCATATTATATTAGGGATTGAACCCCTGGGGTTGGCTCATGGGGCATACACACCTTCAAGTTCTTTTGGTCATTTTTGCTGAAGACACCTTTTGGTTTTCTCTTTATCATACATCTGTAATTTCCTGCACAGAATCTAGTCAGAAAATGTGCAGAAATTGGGGTTAGATATCAATACAAGTTTGAATGGCATATGATATGAGGGTAAGTTCACTTACTGGTGAATAAGAAGGTGCCAAACAAAAAACTGAAGCTATACAAAGCATTCCTAAGTAAATGTTGTGAATATAGTTTTCCATACACAGTTACACAAAATGGTCTAATTTAATTTCTAACATAGTTGTTTGGGAGTAAATCAAATGGTCATGGGAAATTCATACACCTTATTAAGCTTGGGAGAGAGACTTGAGAAGCATTGTTAAGTTTGTAGCAGAGAAATGAGATTAGTGGTATTGAGCAGCACAGGCATGGAGAAATTGGAACCTCCCTGTATTTGGAAGAAATTGAAAAGAAAACAAAGTATAGGAGTAGTGCGGGTAAAACACGGAAAGACTACAGCAGAAGTAGGAGAAGAAGGAGGAGAAGGCACACAGTTCTGACAACACATACTGCAGCTCTTCTAGGAGAGATCTGCAGTTGTCTACCTGAGTGAAAGAAGAGCCTGAATAATGACTTACATGGCATGTAGCAAAGGAAGAAATGTGCTGATGAAACTAGAGGGAATCATCCAGGGTACACTAGGATACATGATAATACATGCAAGTGCCCAGAAAGTGTGACTTAAGGACACAGCTTAAAGAAATATCTGCAGTTGGAGAAGCAGAAGGCACATATGTTAGAGGGGAACATTTTTGTACACTGGGTGGTTTTCTTTTTCTCTTAGGCAATACTCGGACAACCATCCATGCATTTCCACAATAAAACACTCAGGTATCAAGGGGTAGTCCCAAACAAAGATGTAGAAACTGTGTCCAAAAGGGAAAAGAATTGTGCCCTCACTGTTTCTGCTGTGATCAGATGGGACACAGAGCTGTTGGCTGTACCAAGAGTTGAGATTTGGTAAGCTGGACATGACCAGTGACCAAATAGGAGTAACAGGTCCATTCAGACTGAGTTTCCCACAACACCACAGTCACAACACAAAAGACACTAACTTGAATACAGAGAAAAGGAAAATGCAGAGACCAGCAAGGACAAATAATGAAACACCAGACTCAGGGTTTGATCATTTCAATGAGGAAGACACAGGGTTTGATCATTCCAACGAGGAAACTGAAACCTCATATGGCCTGTGCTGCTTGCTGCACTGTCCTGCGCCTGTCAGATCTGAGGTCACAGAACCTGAGTCATGCTCCAGGTTCAGAGCCAAAGCTCAAGATTTCTACCCTGAACCAGAAGAACGACAGCAACCTGACAGAAATCCAAAGCAAGGAACAGTAATGGAACAGAAATAAGGACTTAAAATGTAGACCAGTGTTGCAGAACCCCAGGTTGGAAATACTGATGACCCAGTGAAGCCCACTGTCATTGAGACCTAACAACAGAATAACAGGAAGGTGGAGACTTTAAGAAGATCAGCTTATACTGTCAAACACAGACAGGTATTCACCTACCAAGGATTGGGGCAGCCATCATACCAGCCTTGGAATCCTGACTTCAGTGAAGTTATACAGCATCCTATATATCTGTTACCAAGCCACACAATGGTGTATCCAGCATACCCAAGATAGGATTATTTTCCAAGACCAGTGGTTGAGACACACTAGGCACTGAATCAAAGGCCTAGCCTTTAAAGGAAGATGTCAGGAGACATCTCAAAAAAAAAAACTTGGGGGGACTTTCTGCTTATCTTAGCGAGTAAAGAAGATTAAAACAATTGTCCGGGGCACACAATGGTTAAGTCTGGGGTTGTGTCAGAGGGGATCGTTTTTGTACATTGGGGTGGCTTTCTTTTTCTCTTCGGCAAAAAACATGTAAATAATAACTGTAAAAGCCATTTGTTTGAGACTGGAATGATAAGTGAAAAGGTAAATTTCCTGAATAATTCCGTTACAGGTTATTGCTTGTGGCTGTCTACAGGATGTAGATATTTACCTGTCTTGCAAAAGACTTACCTGCTTTGAAGATCAGATTGTTCTAATTGGTTTCTCATCAACATGTAATACTGTGATACAGAACTGCCTGCTTTCTTTTAAAAATGAATGTGTTCTGGGGACATTGATTTCTAATCAGCATACAATGGTATATGTAATTCTTAACAGTTGACAACAATACTGTTGTTTAACTAATGAAAATGTGTTTACTCACCTCCCAGTTTAAAGAAACCTATGCACTATTATCTTTAAATTTCAAGAGTTCCCAGACTATTAATAAAACATGGTGGCGTAGACAGATACTTGAAATGTGTTTAGATTAGATTACCTAGACACCAGACACACATACAAGATAGCAGACTTATCAGGTGTAAAATTTCAGAAGTAAATTTTAAATTGTGCAGAATACTACAAAACTTCTAGTTGGAGAGCATTTCAAACTTAACAATTGTAGATGATGAATCTCATTGCCTTGAGGATGTCAGATTACATGACAATATTATTGGAGGGGATACAGATTACATGACTGCCTCAGGACTTCCATCACAGTTTCACATTTCCAAAATATGGCAAGTTAGTCTTTTCTGACCGCCAATTATTGTGCTGCCAGACAGTTCTGGTGCTGGAATGAATGCTTTCCAGCCCTTTCATTTCCTTTTTGCATTCTGTCATAGTATGAATAATATAATAAATCAGACAAACAAACCTCCTTTCTAATTGCAAGAAGCAAAGCACCAATTTGGCTTGTTTGTTGGCCTGTAGATGCATTGGACATCGAGGTGAGTACTCTTTGGTCTTCTGCCATTGTATCCACAAGAGCTCATCAGAGAAAATCAAGCCAGTTTAATTTTGTTGGGGCAAATTGGAGACCCAGCTGACTCAGTTGCAAAGGTTATCAGATTACACAATTTCACTTTTTGGGAGGAAAGAGATAACCATGGAAAGGTTAATTGTGTCAAAAGCTGATAAAGGGGTGGACAGGATAAGAACAGCTAGAAATCAAAGAATTTATAACTGAGTGTAAAGCATTCCTTAAGTAATGGCCTTTGCAGAAACCAGACTGAAGAGGACCTTGCCGGACAGTAATAACAGCAAATGAGCTGAGAGATGCCTTCTTGAAAATGGCATTGGTTATTACTACTTTTGCTGTGATGCATACTATATCAGACTTGAATGTGAACTAAATGAAACAAAGTGGGATGACATACTTGAGTGTGAGATAACAGTATTTGTGTATTTTTTTTTAAAGTGAGTTATAACTTTATAGTTTCCTAATAACTTTGCTACTTAATTTTGGAGCAAGTACACTAAAGAGAATACAATTCTCCAAATGCCAGTTTTTGTCTTCTTTTTCTAGTTCATTGCTTTTTGAAGCATTTCTGCTCTAAGGGACATAACACTTATGTTAATTTCTTGGCACAGCAGACACGATAATAGGTATGCAAGAACATTTACATGGCTAAACAAAAGGCAGGTGTATAACATGTTGTGACAATATGGCAAAGTTCTACAACAAGAGGATCTATGAGATTACAAGATGCCAGGGGATAAATGGCATAGGATAACAGCTCCTGAGAGTGAGCTTAAAAGGCCTTCCAGCAACTGCTGTGGGAAGCAATTTTTAGGATATTGTGCCTTCTAATTTCATGCTATTGGCAAAGCGGTGGGTACAAAAAGAACCTGAAGCCTGCCAAGATCATTTATCGCTTGAGTAAAACTAAATAAATCAGATTATCCTCACCCAAGGTGTTCTTGATATTTTTGAATTCAAAAACGTCAAACCTTAACATACTTCAGCTTTTACATTCTACAGAAAAATAAGGAATACTTTAAAATATGAAATGAAATGCAGGAGTCAATGAATCCAAGAAGCTGTGCATTTTAATACCCTTCTGATGAAGCAGTTCTACTTATTGCAAAGACGAATCACTTAGTACCAGATAGTAGAGTAAGATCATGTTTCACGGTTTGCATTGGGGCTAGTGCCAAAACAGTGCGGAAATTAAATAATCAGGACTGTATTGTGATACTTCTGCTCATTTAATTGGAAACATATGAGTTAAGAAGTTGCTGTCAATTTGGTATAACCGTATAATGAGTATTTCGATCATAAACTTTTTCTGTGACTGTAAAGCAGATGCCGATTATTGAGCTAATATCCAACATACAACTGCTGCAGTTGGCCCAAAGTGAGCAGGTCCTGCTGTGGCTGTCTTCTTTGATAGACCAAAGACAATACCACATAGCGCAGTAACTGCTAAATACATTGTACTTGGCAACTTCTCAGTTCATCCATCTATTTTTTAATTGACTTCAAGGTTTCTTTAAAATGCATAAATCAAAGATTGGTAAAGCAAGAAGTATTGCATTTTATTCAAATCAGATGTCCCCTCTCCTAGCCACATGAAGAGAGCAAACAAAGAGAAAGATTTAATATAACATAATCACTCAAAGGTATAGGAATGTCCAAACCGTCAGCTGTGGTTCATCATGTTCAATCAATTAAGGACAACACTGATAAATTCCTGCCAGATTCTACAATATGTTTAAGTTATTCTCTGCAAAACATAATTTAAATTTATGAAATTTTAGGGAAAATAGGACCTTTACTCACCTCCTTCAATCCTTTTTTTTTCTCTTAGCCTGTTTATCTAGTTCAGGATTTTGGAGATGCAGAGGCATGAATCAACCCAGGATTGAGCAGCAAAAACTTGGCGATTTATTTCTCTTAAAAAAAAAGAAAAAAACTGCAAATGAAAAGCTAGACCCTGTCAGTTGTGCAACGCAAGAAGAATTACTGAGGCATGTTGATTGATTCCAGGACTATTCCATGTATAGACAGGAACATGGACAGACATGGCAATAATATAGCAATGTTTGTCAAGAAAACATGAATAGGCTGAAAAAGCTCAGGTGGAATGTTAACCATAGTGAAAGGGTTCAACATTTTTCATTTAGTCATATGTACACAATTATATTTGATTCTTAATTTCCTACTGAGCATAGAGAGAAGGATATTGAATAAGACACTTTAAAAACACAGAACATCAGCTTTACTTTTATATACTTTATATATTTTGTTATGTAATGGTCAAGTTAGGTGAATTGGCGTTGCAAAATTGCAATTTGAGCGTGTGTGTGTACTCAAGCTGTGATGGGCTGGTGCTCCAGATGGGGATCTTTTCCTGGTGTAAAGGCCAACCCTGACACAGACAGGTGTAGGATACAGTTATAACAGCACACATGATTTGTTTTTCTTTTCCCTTGTGGAAAATGCCTTCCCCATTCCCCACAAGTATAACTCACAGTACCAAAACAAAATACACTTCTTTTCTTTTACTTCTCTTTCTCCTTCACTCTCCGCCGTCAAGCATTGTCCTTCTCTTCCCGACTCTGGCTCCCGGAGTAGTGGCTGCTGGCTCCTTTTATAATGCACCTGGAAGTGCTCCAGGTGCTTGATGACCTATTTCCGGCAGCACTTCAGGGTGTGGTGGAAGAGCTGCTCTGTAGGGCTCAGCAACAGCTACAGCACCCCTTGGTGGTGTCCATGGATTCCACCAGGGCAGCACCAAACTCCAATTCCCAAGAAGCCCTAGCGCTCCAGGGAAAGGTAATGCTCTGGATAGGCAGGCTCCCCCAGTCCGCCACACTGGCTTGAGCCCAATGCTTGCTGGAATAGGCTCCACCTTTCCTGCTTAGAGTAAGTGGGTTTGGAAAATGGATGGATGGTATGTAACAGTACCTTGCCAGCATGGATTGAATACATTTTTAAGTTTCATTACATCAGGCAAAATTACACTCAAAATACGATTTTTTATTTACATAGAATGTCATCTGTGTTGCAATAAATTAATCAATACCAATTAATCTCCACATTACAGTTTCCTAAAGTATGGGTTACCGCTGTTGTGTCACATAGTTTTGAAACTCATTGTTGTATTTAAAGGGAATAGGTCACGTATGGTTTGTGAGTATCTCACAATTGGTTGTTGCAGGTTGTTTAAGCAATCCACATTGCTCCGCTATATGTCGATGGCAATGCTCCAATGAGGAAACCCCACCACCTCCCGATATGCCTGTTGGTGATGATTCTCCAAGGGGAAACCCCCACCCTGCTATAACTGTCGATGTAGATTCCCCCGGATTACGAAGAAACTCCGCTCTTCATGATGTATCCTTTGAGAAACAGATGGTGCACAATAAATCATAACCAAAACTTTTACTTATGCCAGCAAGCCAGCTCTTTTGAAGGTCTCTTTGGGTGTTTACATTTCCTTCATCCATGCAACTACCACTTTTATCTTTGAATCCTTGGCCCATGTACCGTAATCAGACAATTAGATTTTTGCATCATTTATTTGTTTCTTAATCTGAACAGAAACCTAGAAGAGAATGACTGTATGGCTACGTTTTAATCATTTTTGGATGGTTTGTCTAAGTGATCCCAGTTGATTGTCATTGCAGTCAAGGCCACTTTAATTAAGAAATAGTAATTCTTTTCAGTAACGCTGAAGTTTACAATTCTTTCTCATGTTCTTTATTCTTTTTGAATGATTATAATTATGAATTCTGTTAGAAATTTGAAAGCAAAGTTCAAGATTCAAGGTTTTCATTTAGTGATGTTTACACAAGAAGATATGATCGTTGGCAACAATACTTTAAAACGCCTTTGTCTCAGAAGTACTTGAAGTCCATCTCTGTTTCCTTGCTTTCTGAGTTTCAGAGCTATTATTTGGTCTGTTTTGTTTACAGTACATGGGGTTTTGGTGGCAGCTGCTCTCATTGATAGCACTGCATCCTGTTTGTAAATGAACAGCACAAGCCACCCACCTGGGATTTCCTGCATAGGTAGTGTGTAAATGTTTCAGTGAATTACAAAAGTGTTATCAATCAAAACTAGAAAGCTTTCACAAATATTGAAAAGCATTTTTTAAAAAAGACCTACTGACAGACTAGTAATAAAAAACCAAAGAAACATTAAAAAAAGGCATAAAACACAGAGAGATGTGCATTGCTTTTGATGAAAATGTTTATTGTTTGTGTCTTAATGGGCACCATTTTTATCAGTTCCTAGTGTTAAACATTTGCATTAAGACTGAATGAGTGAGTTGTGGATGTCAATTTGGCCTGTGGTTGACTGGCATCTTTGCCCAGGGCTGGCTCCAGCCACATGAATCCAAGGTATAGAATATAAATTAATGATCTTGCTGTGAAGTGAAGTTTTTGTTTCAAATCTCAGAGAGCGGTGGAAGATTCAGTCAAGATCATTAGAATTCATAAGGAGTGTTATATGAGCAATCCGAGGCCGTTACAGAAGGAACAGTTTGATAAAATAAAAAGTTAAAAATTTAAAACACTGTCTTTGTATGTGGCTAAAAAAGCAAGTTTGTGAATTGAATTATGTGAGACAGTCATAATTAGCTCTGGTTGTAAAGCCAGAGAATGAATATACTTTCTCTATATTTTACATTTAGTGATGCCATTGATTTCAGATCAGGATCTTGATGATACTCCAGCTGGTGTCAGCTGCCTTCTCAGTATAAATTTCCAAGCTCTTGATTCCATTTCTTTTATCGGTGACTTCAGTGTCTTGCATCCCTGAACCATTAGTGAATGAAATAAAATGACGGGTTTGAGCTACTCATCTGGCAGAAGGGGATTATGAGCTCACCTTACCATAGTGGTGTCATTTCAATGAGCAAAGAAAAAGAAAGTTGTGTTTACTCAGTTTCATATCTTGACAGGGGATTAAACATTTCTCTATGAAGGAGGTCAAAAGGAAGCAGGTGGGCTAAATCTTATCCTCTAAATGTAAGTATTGTCTAATTAAATTAAAATGAGTCATCATCTTCAAATTTCTGAAATTGTAATCAGCCTTTCTGGAGTGGAAGTGCAGAGGGCCCATATGAAGTATCTGTAAAGGAAATCTGTAAAACTAACATTTCCAATATGCTTCTTTTCGGTTATAGAACTCAGTTGATGTTATGGGTAACTATCTGAAAACAGAAAAAATAAACTTATCTTGTTCTTTGAAAAACATTGTATGACAGCGTATCATTTGATTATATATTTTATGCTATTTAAACTAATGCCTTTTGTATATCAAAGTGTATTTCCCACACTACTCAAAAATGGATTCATGTGTTTGTTTGCCACTCCTTATTCAGGAAAAGATCAAAGTCATTCTATGGGAGAAAAACTTTCCAAGACTAAGGTCATATAGCTTATGGAGCCGTTTCTGGACAAAAGCAGAATCGTAACAGTTGCATAAAGTGTGACAGGAGCTTCCACCTGCAGCTAAAGTCATTTGCCTACTGAAGTAAGTAGCATTGCAGATGTATGTTTTCAGCATGCCCGTGTCGATCAAACAGAAGAAGCTCTGCAGTCTACTTGTGACTTTACACTGTAGGAAGATTAGTAAATAAATCAAGGTAAATAGGTAAATAACATTCAATGTGGCTTTTATACAAGTAACATATAAATTGTGAGCTTGGGTCCGAACACCTTCAGACAAACACCACGACTTTACAAAACACACATTTATTTAAGCACAGTCCCACACAGCACATAGTGTCCCCAGCAGCAATCACCCTCTCCACGGGTCTCTCTTTCAGTGTCTGTGTGCCGCCTTTCCTCTCCTCACGGGAGCTTCGCCCTGCTCCCGCTCCCGAATCTAGCTCCCTGATTGCAGTGAGGCGGCCCCTTTTATTCCCACCCGGATGTGCTCCAGGTGCCTGATGACACTCTTCTGGCAGCACTTCCTGGTGTGGCGGAAGTGCTGCCCTTGCACCTGGAAGCACTCCGGGCGTCCTTGGAAGATCCTTCCTCCACCCTTCCAGGTGTAGCAGAAGTGTCGATCTCCCGGGCTCCATGGCGCTCTTGCCTGTCGTCCTACATTTACACTACATTTGACTGTTGTAGACACGGAACACACACGAAATGCATGTGTTCCAAATAACAATATATTATTTCCCCTTTACAACTCCAGGCACCTCAAAAGCAGATTAAGAGACTTGAATTAGGAGAACTTCAGCTGCATCGGTGGGGGGAAGGGACAGAAGACTGCTTGCACTGATCGACACAAAAAGCGACTTACAACACAAAAGCGACTGTTATGGAGAGGTGCAAAGGAATTTAAGGTGGCCCAGGATTACTGTACATGTTTCTTCGAAGGCTTCAGGGATTCTAGTGTTAACACTGCCTTTATGAATCCCCTACCAAATACCGTGTAACAGAGACATATACTACCTGTGCTACCCGGGTTTCTGAAAACATTTTGTAGGACAATGGCCATCAGTTATAGTGCTCTCAGTTAATCAGGTAATCCAGTTTATCAGAAGTACTAAGTAACTAAGCACTTTTCTGTATACAATATTTGCAATATTTGTAGGGTTTTTATTTATCAAGAGCTAATATTATTGGCAGGCAGTGTGTTGTAGTGATTAAGGTTTTGGACTTTTTTTTTTTAATTTTTAAAAGTCAAAATCTTGCTACTGACACTAACAGTGAGCAAGTCACTTCACTTGCCTTTGCTCCAACTGGAAAAACAAAACAAATGCAACCAATTGTACCTCAGATGTTGTAAGTTGCCTTGGATAAAGGTGTCAGTCAGATAATAAGCATAAATAATTTTATTAGGTCACTGGAGCTGCTTAGTTATGGTCATGCTATATACAACTGTCTGTGAGTAAAACATTCCTGCATTAGATCAATTTTTGCTTTTTTCTGCTTTTCCTAGTGACTTGGCTTTTGTTGTTGGTCAATGTAAAGCACAATTTTACAGGAAAGTATATTCTTTCGAAGTGAAATAGTTAATCAGCAGAAATAATGTAGAATTTGTATATTTATTGTTACTATTGTCATTATACGATATTTATTATTTTCATTTATTTATGCTGTCCACTCAAGTATTTCTTTTCATGTTTTTCATCAGTTGTATGTAGTCTCCCTTTAAAGTCAGCAGAAGTGAATATATATGCAAAGCAGTGCTTGAAGAGGATATTCATAAGTGTCATTGCACAATGCTATATATGAGTCAGCAAAGTTAATAAAGCTATTGAGTTAATAAAGCTATGATAATAATCATAACCTGCATGTCTTCTTCCATACAAACAACTGTAAACCTACTTTTGCCCACCCCTGTGTGTGTGTATATATATATATATATATATATATATATATATATATATATATATATATCTAAAGTATACTAATAAAAGGCAAAGCCCTTACTCACTCACTCACTCACTCATCACTAATTCTCCAACTTCCCATGTAGGTAGAAGGCTGAAATTTGGCAGGCTCATTCCTTACAGCTTATTTACAAAAGTTAAGCAGGTTTCATTTTGAAATTCTACGCGTAACGGTCATAACGGTCAACAACGTCCGCCATGTTGAACTTTCTTATTTATGGCCCTATCTTCATGAAATTTGGTAGGCGGCTTCCTTGCGCTATCCGAAACCAATGTATGTACTTATTTCGGTGGTATGATGCCACTGTCGGCCACCATATTGAACTTTTTAACGGTCTTTGTTGCTTATGGGCCCATCTTCAAGAAATTTGGTACGCGGGTTCCCAACGCTAACTGATTCCTACTTCCGTACATATATACGTCCATAGCCTGCAGCTTGGTCACGGTGAGAGGTGGCGTTGGGTCCCCCATTCCAACGCCTCCCACGTTGTTGGCTGCCTGCCTATATAAGGCCGTCCGTCGCTCTAGTGTCTACATTCACTTCCTTGCTACGCCATGGGATTCACGTCCCCCTGCTGATAACTACAGCCTTTTAATTTAATCCACAGCTTCTCCGCTGTTTTATTGTTCATTTATTACGATTATAGTTATCGTGTAGGTATTTTAGACTTACTTTACATTGTTCAGGTACCCATTTCCTTTATCATTCCAACCGTACCCCCATTAGCATGTCTATCGAGGTGATCACCATCAATCAAAGAACTGTTACTTACCGAGTGGTTTCCATGCCCGGAGATGGCACCTGCCTTTTCCATTCTCTTTGTTACATATTGCACTGCCGTATCAGGCTCACTCTTGATATCCGGAGGAACATTGTGTCTTATGGATTTAATGACTGGTACAGGTTCAAGGTGTGGACTGATGACGGTACAGGAGATAATTATACTACACAGGAGCACTATAAGAGTGAAATGCTTAAGCCCTTCACCTATGGTTCTGCATGTGAGTTGATGGCTGCCGCTGAATTGTTCGGTTGTCGCTTTCAAGTGTACCGAAATGGCCAAATATTTTACACCTTTCGACAACCGCCAATGCCTCTTAAACATCTTAGATTCACAGGTGACGATTTCAGCAGTGGACACTTTGATGTTTATGAATGTTTAAACTCTCAGAAGCTGGATGTGAAGTTATCGATGAAACCAGTTGTATACTTACAACGCTTGACAGATGCTGAATGTCTTCAACACAAGTCCTACAAATACTGTCGTAATTGAAATAAACCATGAAACTCAAACCGATTATGACAGCAGCAATCCAAGCTGTGAGATTTGAAACAAGATTACTGTTCACATGGCCAACTGTACGTTGCATGCTCAAGAGTAAGCTCAGCGCACAGCTTGGTCATATTACAACCGGAGGGCCGAACTCACAATGTGGTATACAAAGAGATCCATAACAAATAATTATTGGTATATTTTCCCTCAGTTTAAAAAGGTTTCATTTTCTTCTTAATAAAATTTTAAGGCAATACTTCGCTGCAAAGTAGGTATTTTGTTAGTATATATATATATATATATATATATATATATACACAGTATATATATATATATATATATATATATACACAGTATACTGTATATATAATATACATACCAGGGTAAATTAAAAAGTAAAGGCAATTTGAAAATTGTTCGGTAACCACAATGGATAGAAGCTGAAGCAATACAAGAGGCGCACACACAAATTCTGGCACGATAAGCACCCAAACTACCACTAATAATAGCCTATAGTGAACAACACTGTCAAGTGGATGTTTTTCTCATTCTCTGGCTTCGCTCAGTTCAACCTTTTTAATCTGTATGACCTTAACAAACAGTAGGCCTGTTACTAAAACACACTAAAGGAATAAAACACACAATGTTTAAGAAGAAAAGACAAACAAAAAAAAGAGTCTTTGCATGTTTTGGAATTATACAGGATAGTGTTTAGTACTACAGTACACTATGGATTAGGTAAGCATGTAAAGTTACTACCTCATCAGATCAGCTATAAATATAATAATGCCAGTATCATGATATACTGTAAATAATTTAGGATTTCAGAAATTCCATTTATTGTCAAAATTATGACAAACAAAATACAATATTTTGGACATGTCTGTAACATTGCTCAAGACCGCTGTCATTATTATTTTTCCTTCTTAACATTCAAACAGTTGCTAAGGCTCACATGTTTGTTCACATTTTCAGATGCCAGAGTAGATCTCTTTTTGTGCACAATATGAAAAAGAAAAAAAGGCAGCTGCACAATGTAGCATGGAGCAAGAGTATCAAAGACTATTGTGAGGATGTATGCAAATAACTTTGCTCATTTGTGTTTAATAATATTTAGTTCCTATTTTCTGAAGTAAATAGCATTACATATCACAGCATTGAATTACTTTTATGAATACTCGTCATGGATATTTTGTATACTTATAGTTGCGGGACCTTTAGAATGCCTAGTGAAAGAAGGCCTTTTCTTTTTAAGGCAACTGTTGTTACATTGCAGGTTTAGACACCACAGCATTCTTAACCTTTTTAAAGTGTGGTATGGATAAGTGATCACTTACATAAAATAACCCTGAAAGCAGCATTGCTGTTTGTCATAATAAGAGCTGGAAAAAGTTCATGTGTAAGCTCATCCTTGATCAATTCACTTCTGCTGAATTCTTAAGTCAAGTTGGTCCAGCCCAAGGTCTTTTATCTTCTTTTTTCTTCAAATGAATGATTTATGAATGGGTGTTTCATTAGAGAAATAACTGAATTTTCTTTGATTTTTGAAGTTCATCTTGAAATTGCCATCTTCTTAAAGTCGCACTAGCAGATCTATAGATATGTATAGTTAATTGCGGATGTGAACCAATGTGGGAGTGTTTGGAGTGCAGAGAGCTGTGTCCCTGGAAAAGCAACCAATTAAATGGCAGCCTTACGTCACCAGCTTGCCAAAAGATCAAGGACTTACATAGACTCTCATTTGGCCAGTATCCTTCACTCTGGAAATAAAGGTATTCACACAGAAATTAAACAAATACAAGGTGGAACAGATTTTTAATGGATGTTGACATGTGCTGACACCAGGTATGTTGGGCAAAGAAACAAATTTATTTCATGATTATTTCAAATCACTTTATTAATTTAAGTAGAGCTTTTAAAATATCTGGGGAGGTGGGCAGCGCCCCAGCACTAGCAGCGCCCTGGTACCCTGCATTACAAACTGCATTCATGCTTCAGAAATACAGTACAAAATGTTTTCTTCTTGCTGAGCCATAACATCACTGTACCGGCCATGAAAAAATCATCCTTCTATCCATCTATCTAATTTTGAAGTTTGAATTTTTTTCAGGGTCTGGAAGGCTTTAGCCTATTCTGAAAGTAGCACACCTTTGACAGGACACCAGGCATCAGTCATGCACACAGGCTCACTTGCTTCTACAAGGCTAAGAAATTCTAAATTTAGTCAAGAATTTAAATATTAAATTACTTACTTGGTTTCTTTATGTTTAATGCTCTATCAAGTTGTTCAGTATCAAGCATGTCCATCATGAAGGAGGTCTGCTACTCAAAAGAAGTCACTCCCGGGGACGTCAGTATTTGTAACCTTTGTTGGCAGGGCTCAGGTGGCCTCATTGGGTGTTGTCTTGGTACTGCAGAGGGAAGAAGAAACCATATAGCTAGCAACATTGCCTCACTAAACCTGGGGTTGAAATGTAAGCATCAGCAGGGTCTGATGAGTGATCCTTAGATGTCTATGCTTGACACTATTTACATTGAAATATGTAATTTTAATTTAGTTTTAAACATTCTTAATCTAATTTAATCTAATGTACAAAGTGGTTCAAAAGAACTGAACCATCTCAAAAATTCATTACTCAGTAAAAATGTATATACAGTAATCCCTCCTCGATCGCGGGGGTTGCGTTCCAGAACCCCCCGCGATAGGTGAAAATCCGCGAAGTAGAAACCATATGTTTGTATGATTATTTTTATATATTTTAAGCCCTTAGAAACTCTCCCACACTGTTTATAAATATTCTCCGCACAGTTATACAGTAAACCCTTGTTTATCGCGCTTAATCCGCTCCAGACAGATAAATGAATTTCCACGAAGTAGGATTCTTTATTTATAAATCTAATATTTTCGCAGTTAGAGCATAGAAAACCTGTTTACGACCTTCTAAATACGTTTTTTAACATTATTAGAGCCCTCTAGACATGAAATAACACCCTTTAGTCAAAAGTTTAAACTGTGCTCCATGACAAGACAGAGATGACAGTTCTTTCTCACAATTAAAAGAATGAAAACATATCTTCCTCTTCAAAGTGCGCGTAAGGAGCGGAGAATGTCAGAGAGAGAGTAAAGTAAACAATGAAAAATCAATAGGGCTGTTGCGCTTTTAAGTATGCAAGCACCGCGATAAAGCAGCGGCAATGAAGGGATCAATGCGAAGGTAGCCTTTCAGCATTTTTACAGGAGCGTCCGTATCTTCTAAGCAAACAGCCTCTGTGCAAAAAGCCCCTCTGCTCACATCTCCTCCACCAAGCGCAGAGAACTTCAGAGAGAGAGAGCGCGCGAGATTAAAGCAAACAATCAAAAAATCAATAAGTGAGCTTTTGGACGCACCTCGATAAAGCGGCATTTCTTAGAGGAGCGTCTGTATCCACTAGGCAAACAGCTTCTGTGCAAACAGCACCTCTGCTCACACCCCCTCCGTCAGGCGCAGAGAATGTCAGAGAGGGTGAGATAGAGGCAGAGATAAGCAAACAATCGAGCACCGCGCAGGAGGCATATCTTATAGCATTGAGGAGTTTTAGTTAATATGTAATACTTGCTCTGATTGGGTAGCTTCTAAGCCATCCGCCAATAGCGTCCCTTGTATGAAATCAACTGGGCAAACAAACTGAGGAAGCATGTACCATAAATTAAAAGACCCATTGTCCGCAGAAATCCGCGAATCAGCGAAAAATCCGCAATATACATTTACATATGCTTACATATAAAATCCGCGATAGAGCAAAACCGCGAAAATCAAAGCGCGATACAGCAAGGGATCACTGTAAATGTGTATAAGGCACCAAGTTGTAAGTGAACTATTACAGTTTTATCTTACAAAAGCTCAACATGCGCTCATCGTGTCACATGACACATGTTGATCCTTTATTCTAATTCCTTCCAGACCCTTTGTGACATGCCACCATTGATGGTTGACAAGTTAACAGTGACATGTTCCTTCATTTTAAAAATCAGTGCAAAAATTAAGCACAACTCTACAATCTGATGCATTCATATGATACTTAGTTACTAAGTGATACATTTTTGAAAGTGTTCCATTCTTTTTGAATCTACATTTAAATTTTCCATGTTTATGACAATTTAAAAATCAGAAATTCCAAAGAAGCTAGGTATCTCATTCCTTCATTTAGTCACCATGTTTTCTTTCATCATAATCCATTCTAGTTGTACCAGGCACAAGAGAAAAAGAGGCACAGGATGGTGTGTCACTCAAAAACAGAGCTTACAAACTGAGGTACCCACACTCACTCCCATAGGGACAATTTATTATTGCTAGTCAATCCTACCTGCAAGTTAAAAGTATTTGGAAGGAGACTTACAGAAGCCTCCATGGGCTTTGGGACTATGTGCAAGCCTAATAAAGACAACATAGCAAAAACAGACAGTGGGAATGGACCAGATCTGGATAGGGCACCAGTTCTTTGCCAAGCACACACACTCACTTACTCTCATATAATTTAGCATCTCAAATGAACCAAATGCCATTTCTTTGGACTACAACCAAAGCTCCTAGACCCAAGCCACACACACAATTTGATGACATGCAGACTCCATACTAAAGGCCCTCCAGATGCAGTGAGGAAAGTGTTTTTCTATACCAAGGCCAAATATGTTGGGCTCAATTTAGATAATACTGAATTGTATTTCTTAAAGACTAGCCACACTTCCCAACCATATGAGGTTCATTAGGATTAGTCAGGAGTGTTTTTCTTGAAAAGGGAACATCCTTAGCCTGTTTGTTTTACTGTTTAATGAATTGATGTTGGCTTCAAGTGTATGAAAATGGATTACTCATTTTTCAAAAAAGACTAGAAAAAAGTTCTGGATGGATTCCCACTGTGAAACTTTACATTTCAGGTTTGTTTTCAGAGTCCTGTAATATGCAGGGCAATGATTAATGGTTCACCCTGAGGATTTTTTTTAATAC
This sequence comes from Polypterus senegalus, assembly GCF_016835505.1. Classification (NCBI taxonomy): domain Eukaryota; kingdom Metazoa; phylum Chordata; class Cladistia; order Polypteriformes; family Polypteridae; genus Polypterus; species Polypterus senegalus. Next base: position 87,713,113 of record NC_053164.1, read on the forward strand.
CTCTTAGTCCTATATTCATACACTATATATACAGTACATATATTCATTCACACACATTTTGCCTAAGACATTTTAGAGCAAAATGGACTTGAGTGCCATCCATTATTTATTTGTCTATAATGACAAACAGTAATGGCATTACATTTTCATTTATTTCAAAATGTATTTTCTTCAAACAAGGATTCAGATGTCTCTGTTCATGATAGGCACAATTCATTCATTTTGGCAGAGGGTTCTTTCTTGCTGATTTTGTGCTCCTTTATGTCATTCAAACTTGGACTTTTACATTATTTAAAATTAAATACAGCATATTAAAATTATTCTGTTCTCAGTATATCCATGAGAAATATTTGCCATTATTTGGCATGAATAGTAATGTGTTGAACATCTATCCCTTGTAATGATCTTTCTAATTCTTCTCTTAGTAGCTATATAAAGGTCAAGAAATCATACAGAATTTGGGTAAAAACTAGAAAATTTTAAAAAGGAAGAACTGAGATTTCAGAAATTTGTGTGGTTTCAAGGTATAATGGCATAGTAGGAATTGGGATTCACTGTAGCAAAACAAAGGTAAGACCTCATGAGGCCCAAATAGAAAGATAGAGACATGAAGTGGCAATGCTGACATAAGTGGTCATGCCTGGGAGAAAATATGGGTATGGTCATGAAGCAGTATGTGCTGCGTGTGTGTGGAGAGCTCCAAAAGAAAAACCAGGGACACCAACATTACAGGAAGTAGTTGAGAAGGGAGTGGTGGCATTACCTTCTGACTAATATAAGACAGACCACCCATTTGGGAAACATATGAGGGTGACCTGTGACAGTCAGAATCGAACCAGGGGACTCTTGATTACAAGTCAGCAATTCTTACCACTGTGCCACGGAAGCTATTGTATCATCCTTGAACTTTTTGTGAAAGTGTTTATTTTATCTTTGGACTTCAGGCTTCACACATTATATAGTTTATGTCTACATTTTGCCATTTATTACTAAAATCTGAAAAAGTTTCTGTTTTAACAATGTGTTTACAAAGATTATTGTAGAAATGGAACACACATGAAATGCATGTGTTCCAAATAAAGATCTATTATTTCCCTATATAACTCTAGGTACATGACTCCCAGGTAATCAGGTCTGGAACTGGGAGAATTTTGTGCCCGTTCTGCGGCGGTGCGGGGATGGAATAGTAGGCTGCTTCCTGCTTCTCTTGATCGGCATATTTACAAGACAAAAGAGGCTGACGGAGAGGTGCGAAGGGATTTAAGGTGGGCTGGATTTAAAAGTTTTTGTGGAAAGTAGCAATGCAGAGAATTCTTCGAGCTCCATATGCGCAAAGCATACAATTATACAATTTAAAATTATATATCGAGCACATCTGTCTTGTCTAAAACTCCCCAAAATGTTTCCAGGGCATGATTCAACCTGTGAACGCTGCAATCAAGTCCCAGCCTCACTGAGTCACATGTTCTGGGCCTGCACCAAATTAACATTATTCTGGACTAAAATTTTTAATTACCTTTCAGACAACCTTGGTCTCACAATCTCTCCTAGCCCATTAACAGCTGTGTTTGGGGTTCTTCCAGATGGGTTTAAACTGGAGAAAGACAAACAAATTGTGATTGCATCCATTACACTTTTGGCACACAGACTTATTCTGCTAAACTGTAAGAACCCAAACTCTCTTGTTTAAAGTCAGTGGGAAACCGATATGTTATACTATTTGAAATTGGAAAAAATCTAATTCTCAGTTAGAGGATCTGTACAGACTTTTTTCAAAACATGGCAGGATCTAATCAGTAATATTTTAAAATAAGCTCTTAAAGCACAGAGAAAGCAATTATTTCCGTATTACTTTGTCTTCTGCATTCATCTCTATTGACTTATCAAACTTATTAATTTAGGTATGTTTACAAGCTTTAAATTTTACGCCTTTTGCCTTGCTGTCTCTCTCAGGGGTGGGGGTCGATTTGGTCTTAACTCAATTTTACTTTTTGTAAAAATTGATTGATTTGTATGAAATGATTGCAATAAAATTAATAAGACTTCAAAAAAAAAAAAGGCTTTGGTAATTCTAGTGTTAAACCTTTTATTTAATGATGTCTAGCAACTTATTGATTTGCAGTGTTGACTTCTGGCCTGTCCTTTTTTGAATTTGGTCTTTGCTTAGTGGCTTTCAGCTTCCTTGCTATTTTATTCTGTGCCTTGAGTTTTCTCATATCTATCTAATATTGACTCTGCTTTTTCAATTATGGATATTAAAAATATATTTAGAATACTAATATGTTTGCTATGATCTCCACTTGGGAACTGTCAAGCCTGCCAAGTCTGATGAGGAATCACTATGCTCTCTATCCTCGTTATTTAGTCTTCAGGTCATGAGACTGCTGTCAGGAGGCTGCACCCACTGAGTGAGTGATCACCTCTGAAGGCATGGCCAAACATTGCTTGAATAACAAAACTGAAACAATTTGAATGTGTGTTGTTGCTAAGTTATTTATTTATTGTGGGGTTAAAATTGTGCTACTGAAATAAAAATAAGAATAAATGATAATCTGCAGTGCTTGCAACTCCTGTCATAATTAAATAGCACACTTATGGCAACCCTCCTATTCAGAATGATTCTCAGGAGATCAAAATATTTAAATAAATATCTTCTCTGGGTTAACAACTATTGAACCTTTGTCCATCAGGTGGAGTTGGTCATCTGCCGTTCTCTCTAATCTTCGTCCAATCTCCAAACTACCTTTCTTGTCAAAAATACTCGAAAAAGTAGTTTATGAGCAATTAACTCATCACCTACAGGACCATCAGGTAATGGACCTTTTTCAGTCAGGCTTTAGGCCCAAGAACAGCACAGAAACCGCGCATTTACGTGTCCTAAATGACGTCCTTTTAGCATTGGACTCAGGACTTCACATGATTATGGTTCTTCTCAACTTATCTGCTGCCTTCGACACAATCGACCACGACATCATGATCTCCCGACTCGAATCCTGGGCTGATGTATCTGACTTAGCCCTCAAATGGTTCAGGTCCTATTTCTGCAACAGAACTCTTAGAGTCATGCTAGACGATTTTTCATCTGAATCAGTTCCACTCCCATGTGGGGTCCCTCAGGGTTCCATTTTAGGGCCACTACTTTTTTCAATTTATATCCTGCCTTTAGGTGCAATTTTTAGAAAACATGCAATTTCTTATCACCTATATGCTGACGACTGCCAAATTTATTTTTCCCTCAAGCCAACTGACTTCACCAAACCTCTCCTCGACTGTCTATCTGACATTAGGGACTGGTTGGCTGTAAACTTTCTTCACCTGAACGATTCAAAAACCAAGGTCATTGTTTTTAGTCCCGACTGCAAACAGACTCCACCCCTTGGCCTCGACTCTCTTCCCATTCCAGTAACTTCTTCTGTCTCCAATCTTGGAATCAAAATGGATACAGTCCTGAAAATGGATGCTCAAGTCAATAGCACAGTAAAATCCTGCTTTTTCCATCTTAGGCGAATCGCCAAACTCAAGCCTCTTCTGTCTAACCACATCCGGGAATCAGTAATTCATGCATTCATTACATCCCGGCCCGACTACTCAAATTCCTGCCTATATGGTATCAGTAAGGACACTCTTTCTAGACTCCAACTGGCTCAAAATGCAGCTGCAAGGCTTCTAACTGGAAGCAGCAGAAGCCAACACATTACACCAATTTTAAAAACCCTACACTGGCTGCCGGTTAGATTCAGAATTGATTTTAAGATACTCCTCTTAACCTATAAGGCACTAAACGGTCTAGCCCCCGCATATTTGAGTGTCTTGCTCCAACCTCAAAATCCTCTTCGTGTTCTTAGATCCGCAGATCAGTTGCTCCTTACTGTTCCCAAGGCACGTTTTAAAGCTCGTGGTGAAAGGGCTTTTTCCGTCTGTGCACCCAGGCTCTGGAACTCCCTACCTTTAGTGGTTAGAAAAGCCACCTTAGTCGCCTCATTTAAATCACGCCTAAAAACACACTTCTTCACATTGGCTTTTACTGCTTAACCTGTCTCATTTCCACTTATTTCTTCCTATTTCCCTATTTTATTTAGTCCTCTGGCCTGTTTTTAGTATCTCTGTTTTAATTTCTCTTTTAATGTTTGTGTTTAATATTTTGTTTTTAGTCTTGCTTCTTTTTAACTGCACTTCGGTCAGTTGTAATCCTGTGTTTTTAAGCGCTCAACAAATAAAAATGGTATGGTATGGTATCTATTTGTCAGCCTCAAAAGTGCAGTAAAGAACTCCCTTTGCTCCTCTATCTTGTGATGTCTCGTGCCATCAGCATTGAGGACAACCCTCAATACTTGGACATTAACACACATTACCTGCATTGCGAGGGAGCGTCAGTTACAGCACTATGGCTATGTGGCACTATGTCCCATGGGTAATCTGGTGCACAGAATCCTCATTGTTGAGGACCCAAGTGGCTGGACCAGGCCAAGGAGATGCCCACGTAATACCTGGCTGTAGCAGATAGATGGTCATTTTTGGGGGTTGGGACTGGATCACTTGTCTGTCTGGGTGGGTTCCCAACCACGATCCCAAGCTGTTTTGTTATGTTGTGTGTGTGTCAATACTACCAGTGCATGCTCCTCAACCTGACCTGACCTGACAAAGCGTTGTATTTAAGCCAGGGCTCCTCCTCTTGTTTTATGTAATTTTTGTTCACTTTTTTGTTATTGTTTTATGTTAATGATAGTTTCATGTACTGTGCTGTTGATGTTCCCTTGTGTTTTGTAAGTGGCTTCCCCCAAAAGTTGGAGACAATTGCCAATCATCACCAGGAACTGCCCTTCAACCTATAAATCCAGAGGGTTTCCTATAGTTCCTGGTGGGACTTTGTAAATTGACTATGGGAGTTTGGTGAGTTCTTGTGCTTTGGAACTTTTTGTGATTTTTCTTCTGTACTTAGGATTTATTGGATATAACAAAATACCCGCGTTTCGCAGTGGAGAAGTAGTGTGTTAAAGAAGTTATGAAAAAGAAAAGGAAACATTTTACAAATAACGTAACATGATTGTCAATGTAATTGTTTTGTCACTGTTATGAGTGTTGCTGTCATATATATATATATATATATATACACACACACACAAATAAACATATATACATATACATTGTCACACACGTGTGAATAGGAGGACGTTGTGTGGACCAAGTAATGGTAATTCCACGCCAGGCCAGGGGAGGGCGGGGTGCAATAAACCTTCTCTTGCTATCTCTGCAGACCAGCCGCAGGAAAGCCTATCTGAATCAGGAACATCACTTCCAGTTTCGGCGCCCAGGAAAACGTCACTTCCAGTTCCGGCGTCCAGGAAAACATCACTTCCAGTTCCGCCGCCCAGAAGATTGTCACTTCCGTCCGGCTCCCAGACTGATGTCAGAGAGACATCACTTCCGGTCAACCTACATCACTTCCTGTTAACATATGTCACTTCCTGTTTGACCATTTAAAACCGCCATCTTTTCAAACCTTGATCAGTTCTGTTTTGGACTCCGTACTGACAACATCATTGCTTAAACTTAAAAGACTCCTTTGCAGCTAGGAATATTATATGGGTGGCTGCCCCAAACCTTTTATACGTGTGTTGAGTGGCTTCATTTCACAACATATATACATATAAACATATCTACATATACACATATCTACACATACACATATCTATATATACATATACACATCTACATATATATACATATATATACACATATCAATATATATACACACACACATATACATACATACATACATACAGATAAATATACACATATATACACACATACACAGATCTACATATATATACATATCTACATATATACACACACATATATATATATAAATATAAATATATATATATATATATATACATACTTATCCACATATACTGTATATATACACATATATATACATATCTACATATATACAGTACAGGCCAAAAGTTTGGACACACCTCCTCATTCAATGTGTTTTCTTTATTTTCATGACCATTTACATTGGTAGATTCTCACTGAAGTCATCAAAACTATGAATGAACACATGTGGAGTTATGTACTTAACAAAAATAGGTGAAATACCTGAAAACATGTTTTATATTCTAGTTTCTTCAAAATAGCCACCCTTTGCTCTGATTACTGCTTTGCACACTCTTGGCATTCTCTCGATGAGCTTCAACAGGTAGTCACCTGTAATGGTTTTCACTTCACAGGTGTGCCTTATCAGGGTTATTTAGTGGAATTTCTTGCTTTATCAATGGGGTTGGGACCAGCAGTTGTGTTGCGCAGAAGTCAAGTTAGTTGGACGATCATTTATTTTTCAACAGGACAATGACCCCAAACACACCTCCAGGCTGTGTAAGGGCTATTTGACCAAGAAGGAGAGTGATGGAGTGCTGTAAATGGTCATGAAAATAAAGAAAACACATTGAATGAGGAGGTGTGTCCAAACATTTGGCCTGTACTGTATATATATATATACATACATACATATATATCTACATATATATATACTGTATATAGTAAAATCCCTGCGCTTCGCAGCGATGAAGAACTGCTTTTAAATTTTTATTAAGAAGAAAAGAAAACCTTTTTAAACTGAGGGAAAATATACCAATAACTATCTGTTAAGGATCTCTTTGTATACCACATTGTCAGTTCAGCAGTCCGGTTGTAATATGACCAAGCTGTGCACTGAGATTACTTTTGAGAATGCAACGTATAGTTTTGTCCAGGAGGAAAGCAATGATGCCTCAAATCAATGGCAACCTTTTGTAGGGTGTGTCCCTGAGACTTATTAATTGTCATCGCAAAGCAGAGCCTTACTGGAAATTTGAGGCATTTCAATTGAAATGAGAGATCAGAGGGTATAGCGGTGATGCCAGGAATACATTCAGAGTGTGGCGCTCTGCTGTTTTTTTGTGTAGCTGCCTTCACACAGCTTCTCCGCTGCTTTATAAACGAATGCCATATAAGGCCATCGTTTCTCCTTGCTTCGCGGTTCTGTACTGTTTTATTGTTCATTTATTACGATTCTTATACTTATTGTGTAGCTATTTGAGACTTACTTTACTGTTCAGGTACCCATTTCCTTTATTTAATCCGCGGCTTGTACGTTATTTTTTGCTCGTTTATTACGATTATAATAAAAGCAATCTTGCCTGAAATCACTGACATCGTTTTGTAGGGTCTGTCCCTGAGACTTATTACTAGTCATCGCACAGCAGAGCCTTACTGGAAATTGGAGGCATCTGAATTGAAATGGGAGATCAGAGGGTATAAAGGAGATACAAGGAATGCATTGAGTGTGGAGAAACTCTAGAGACAGCGTGTGTATTAACTTATGGATTTTTCTGTGAGTATTTGGTGGCAGCGTAACTGTGGAGCTCAACTCGGAGCATATTCTTTTCCTACCTTGTCAATTGTGTAATGCGTTTTTTGAACAGGTTTGATGCATGTAAGTGATCACTCGTACTGCGTTCAGTCAGTTCACGTGAGCTGCTCTCTTGTGTGATGTTGCGATGTCCACGGCTTTATTTAATGTTAGCTAAGACCTGGCACTTAAAAGTTTCTCGCTACAGCAATTTTAACTCCATTACAAAGTGATCCAAAGTCTCGTTTATACCTCGTGTCTTCTCATTAAACTTATATCTCGTGAATAAAGTATTCTCAGTTTTTCGTCAATGCTTTTTGGGAGCTCTTCCTTCTTTTCTACGTACTGCGGTCACAGTCAGTTCACGTGATTATGCGGGAGGCGTGATGATGTCACACGCAGCTCCGCCCCCTACGGCTGTCAAGCTAACGTCCATTACAGTATATGAAGAAAAATAGGTTCCAGTTATGACCATTACGTGTAGAATTTCAAAATGAAACCTGCCCGACTTTTGTAAGTAAGCTGTAAGGAATGAGCCTGCCAAATTTCAGCCTTCTACCTACACGGGAAGTTGGAGAATTAGTGATGAGTCAGTGAGTCAGTGAGTAAGTGAGTGAGTGAGTCAGTGAGGGCTTTGCCATTTATTAGTATAGATTTCAACTTTTTGATCTCTTTTTGGCATTTATTTGAATTTCTAGTGTGGGACTTGTTTGCCTAGGATTGCCTTTCTTGTTATAGGCAACTAGCAAAATACCCGCGCTTCGCAGCGGAGAAGTAGTGTGTTAAAGAAGCAATGAAAAAGAAAAGGAAACATTTTGAAAATAACGTAACATGATTGTCAATGTAATTGTTTTGTCACTGTTGTGAGTGATGAGTGTTGTTGTCATATATATATATATATATATGTATATATTTACACACACACACATAAACATATATATATATATACATATCTATACATATACACATATATACATACATATATATATATCTGCATATATACACATACATATACACACACACATAAATACATACACACATACATATACATACACACACATATATACACACAAATACATATATATATACATACATACACACACACATATATATACATATACATACATATCTACATATATACACACACAGCTATTTCGTATCAGTGCAATACGCTGCTTGTTAAAACGGATAACTCCCGCCTTACGCAAGTCTGCGTGGATATTATGAACTATCGATTTGTTCAAGTTCTATTTAAATTTTAAATAGAAGGAATTTTTATTTAGTCGACAGAAATATCTTTGGTAGGAATGGTAAAACAGACAGGAATATTATTCGTGAATAAATCAACTCAAACCTTAAACAACTTATAATATTTTGCTCTCCATAAAAATATATCCTGTCTAAATTATACAAGTTAGAAATAAAGTAAACGTTAAAAGAACAAACATTCAAATTTCTTTACTCTTGTGTAATTTTATATAAAAAATAAACTTAGATTTTAAATATCCCAAAAGATTTTGCTCTCCATAAAAATATATCCTGTCAAAATTATACAAATTCAAATATGAACATGCTGCATAACAAAACCTGGAAATATAAATAAAATGTGTTCCTTTCAGCAATAACAAATCAAATCATTCAGTTGTCTTTGCTCATATGTCATTTTAGAGCTGGACGCCTGGCATCTTTTTTTGGCAACAGGTTCGTTTCTGTTTGGTGTGAGGTTCTGTGTTGTGGAGATTCTCAGGATGGATTGCAGGTGCTCATCAGTGAGGCGACTCCTGTGTGCTGTTTTGTTAGTCTTTATCACTGAGAAGAGCTTCTCACACAGATATGTGCTACCAAACATGCACAAGGTTCGAGCCGCATGTAGACGGACTTTTTGTTCTTCAAAGTCACCAAAGCGCCGTGCAAACTCAGTGCGCCAGTTTATCAGCAAAGTGCGATTTGGGAACACCGTAGTGACGACTTGGTTTAACATTACTTGGCAACAGGGAAAGTGGGGCAAGGTGCACTGGTGCATTTGTGTCTCCCATAAAAGCAGCTTCACTTGAAATCACTTTGTGATTGTGCACGGGTAAAACGTCCGCTGAAGTGTCAGATTCTTATTTAATTATTCTGCTTTCTGTATCTTCTGCATTGCATTCAGGTTACCCTGATGTTTTGTCTCATAGTGCCGCCTTAGATTAAATTCTGTAATTACAGCCACATTAGCTCCACAAATGAGACACACGGGTTCAGTAAACATATACTCAGCCTCCCATCGGTTTTAAAGGCTCTATTTTCAGAATCAACTTTTCTCTTCAGCATCGTGTGAGCTAGCTTCGCAATAACTTGCAGCATCATAAGGTAGACTTGATTAACGCGTAAGTGTTCGGCAAGGCAGCTGAAGCGCTGCATTATGGGATCTGTAGTTTATTGTGTTACCAGCGCTTCATATACCCGGCATTAATAACAATAATACAGTATATAAAATGATCTCGGGCCGGATATAATTACGCCGGCCGGATGTGGCCCGGCCCTTGAGTTTGACACATATGGACTAAATAGAACTTGAAAAGATATATTTTTCAAATGTGATCGCGCAATTCAGATAGAGTTGACGCGACTACAGCCTGCATGCCTCAATAAGTCATCCTCCCTCGCTCTTACTTTTTACCGCTCATCTAATGAATACACTGAGTATGGCTTTACCAAAACAATCATTGATGGCTAATAAAGTATCCATTATTCGAGTATGTAGATCGGGATATATATATATACATATATATATATACCCGCGTATCGCAGAGAGTAGTGTGTTAAAAAGCTAGAAAAGAAAAGGGAACATTTTAAAAATAACGTAACATGACTGTCAATATACAGTATTTGTTTTGTGAGTGTTACTGAGTGTTGCTGTCATCAAGGATTTGATTATCATTATTTCTTTCAATCAGGTTCATATTTGTAGGATGTGTTGTGTTCAAGTTATATTCCGTGTTTGTCAATCGCTGTAAAGATGACAGGTTTCATTCATCGATTCGTTTCTTACTGCATCAATAAACAGCTCGTCTTCTTCTTTATCTGAGACCTGACACACTGCATGCACGGGTTTTTTACACTGTCTTCCTTTAGCGGACATTGACTTTTTCCAACGTGTGCTTTGTTTCGCAGTAGTTGGATTTATGAATATGCTTGTATGTATCAGACGCTTCATATTTTTGCTGCCTTTTCAATTGTGTAATTCGGTTTTGTTCAGCTCTTTGGAACTGTTGCTTTTATCTGTGCACGCGCCAGTTCACGTGAGCCACTCGGTGTACATGCATCGAAGGTTCCCAGCTGTGCTGGTGCCATCTCGTGCTATGTCCATGGCTGTATTTAATGTTACCTTAGTCCTGGCACTTAAAACTTTCTCTCGCAGTTTCGCTGAGTTTGTGTCAAACACCACCCTGACCATCTCATCTTCCTCTCCATAAGCACAGTCCTTCACCCGTGAATATTTACCCGTGGCAGTTTGCTATTGGATTGCCGCTGACGGACGGCCTTATATGGGCAGGCACTAAATTACAAACGCCAGCGGCAGCCTGTCTATGAAATTAATTTAAAGTGTACGTTTACATCGGCTTTGTTTCAAGTAGCAGAACTCATGAATATGGTTGTATATGTCACTCGCTCGCTTCTTATTGTTTCGCTGCCTTCTCAATTATATAATGCATGTTTTCTTAAGCGCTTTTTTGAGGTCTTCCTGGTTTTCTATGTACTGCGTGATTACGGGAGGCGTGATGATGTCACACGAAACTCCGCCCCACGGCGTTGAAGCTCATCTCCATTACAGTAAATGGAGAAAAACTGCTTCCAGTTATGACCATTACGCGTAGAATTTCGATATAAAACCTGCCCAACTTTTGTAAGGAAGCTGTAAGGAATGAACCTGCCAAATTTCAGCCTTCCACCCACACGGGAAGTTGGAGAATTAGTGATGAGTCAGTGAGTGAGTGAGTGAGTCAGTGAGTGAGTGAGTGAGTGAGTGAGGACTTTGCCTTTTATTAGTATAGATTCCATTTTGCCTTTGTGCTCTATTGAACATCATTTCTAGTGGAATACTGTTTTGTGAAAGAAAAATATTTTATTTTCTAATGATTTCACAAGATCCTTTGGGTGTCTCCCCCCACCTACTGTTAGGGATTATTGGAAGTGTGTTTGGGACTTAAGTATTTTGAAACCCCAAGTTCACATTACACTAGAATCACTGACAAGGTGACAGATTTTGTTACTAGGACACAGGTTAGACTTCTGGTATTCTTTAGTGTCTTTGCACCATTGACCCTTCAGTTACTTTAAAAATAACACATAAGTAAAGGTGGATGCACATTATGTAAATTCTGCCCAATTTGCAAGCACCAGAGTTGGTTTTTCATACAGGAACAAAATTGCTAGAGTCGTTGATGACTGTAATGTTGCTACTGCAAGTTTGAGATAGCTCCAACTAGATCTAAATGATTTGCACTTTTCTGATGGTTTTCTGACATGTCAAAAAATATCAACTTGACAAAGGTCAAGTGGGCTAATCCTATGACTGTAAAACATCTGTAAACATATAAGAATGAGTAAAGATTGGTTAGGCAATTCCATGAAAACAACCAACTCTATGGAATTTCTTTTGAGAAATATGATGATTATTGATGAGCAGGCTTTCTTAAATTCACTTTGCTTTGAGTTTGGTGAAATCAACTTTGGAAAATGATTTGAAATCAATGGAGAATGAGAAACTGAGCAACTTTTGAATGAATTACAGTAGTACAGTGGTCTTTTAAGTGTCTCTGAGTGATAGGAAAACCACTGTAATCTATGCTGAACTGATCACAGTACATCCTTCTGGTTCATGGGCTATAATAGCAGGGCGCGCCAGGAAAGAGAGAACTCATTTGGGTACGATCAACCTACCAGATGGCTTTGCATACTGTAACCTGACCACTCTTTAGATCCTTATTACTGCAGCCAACAGCTGACTCTGCATTTTGTTCCTTTTTGCACCATTGTGTGCCCGTTATTTTTTGTTTAAACTTATTACTACAGTAAATGGGGTGACCCGGTTGGCACCCCAAACATTTCATCTGGACTTGTGCATTCCTTTCATTTATTGAAGTAGGGTTACAGTGTGTCTTGTTTCAGATAAGTGATCCCATGTGAGATTGTTAAAAAGGTCACATGCCTGTATCCCTTATGCCTGTCTCCGATTGGCTTTTGGTGCAAATCAGTTGTTAGCACTAGAATCCCTGAAGCCTATGAAAAAGCTGGTAATCCGGCCCACCTTAAATTTCTTTTCACCTCTCCATCAGCGTCTTTTGTTTTGTAAATGCGTCGATCAGCACAAGCAGCAAGCAGCCTGCTGTCCCATCCCACACCTTGATGGAGCTCAACTCGGGTAAAAAGTTCTCCCAGCAAAAGCCAAGGCTCCTTATCTGCATGTGAAGTGCCTGGAGTTGTATAGGGTAAATAATACAGTATATTGTTATTTGGAATACATGCATTTCATGCGTGTTCTGTGTCTACAAAGATCTGGGTAAGTGTAGGATGAAAAGAAATGCAAGGGAAGAAATGCTGAACACATACCTAAAGTAGAAACTTTTTCCATGTTATACTAATAATGACGTGAAGTGTATAATGTGTGAAGACTTTAGTCCAAATAAAACACAAACACGTACGCTTTTATTCAAGAATATAACCAAAGTAAAAAAAAAGCATTCAAGTTACAAGTTGTTGTCAATGAGTTACAAACCCAAGCTCAAATGTCAATCAACAAAAAGCTAATACGTATTCTTGGATGGTGCAGAAGTAAGAACTTTTGCCTTATAACCGAAAGGGTTATAAGGCACTTAGCATTTTGAGTAGTGAGCTACTATTATTATTATTACTATAATATAATAAAAACATACATTTGATTTGAGTCTGTAACACCCAGTGTAAATTTTGTCTACTTGTAAAAGTTACCACTTTTTTATTATTCAGTTTTATTCTCTCAGTGATGTTCACGTGGTACAACAAACTTGCCTCTCCCTCTCTGAGCTGATGCCATTTATCTCCAATTCTTTTCACAAGAGCAGCGATGACCTCAGTTGGTAGTGTGGTTGATATCAGAATTATTTGTTGTACCGGCAATCAAAGATACGATGTCCCGTGACCGCTATCATACTGGACAAAAGCAGAACTGTAACAACAGCTTCTTCACAGAGCTTTTGCTGGCAAATAGACAGCTGCACCATAAACTCTGCTTGGCACCATAAGTAAAATGGGACTTCCACCTGCTGCTAATGTCACTTTAGTACGCAAGTAATTCGCCAAGCTAGTGTTTAGATCTGACAGTGCCATGCATGTTCAAATGACAACTCGTTCAAATGGCATAGCCTTTTCAAACAGTGATGTTTTCATGTATGAATGTGTGCATGCGTGAGAGAGGCAGAGATAGATTCAATCTCATTTAAGTGGTTACTGGAATATAAAACAAACACTTTCGCAAAGGTACAGTATAACTAAACAAGTGTGGTTTTATTCAAGAATAAAACTGAATAACAAAAAATTCAAATGACAACAAGATACCAAGCAGACATGGTTCACCAGCGTTTGTGTGTCTGCTTATATGCCTTCAACGATATCTTTTACAGGTAGCGAAACATTACACCAGCTGTTACAGAATGAAATCAAAGGCTTCGTCTTTTTGGGCACATACACCGTCATCATGGCTCTTTCTAGTGTTAAGTGGGCGCACAAACTCCCAATGTCATAACATGTGAGAAAATCACCTACAGTAGTTCACCTCTGGAACTCTCCAGCTTTTTGTAGTCTTAAAAGAGTCTCTACTGCACCTACCTTGGGCCATGTGCTGCCTCTATAGGGCCTCCATTATCATTACAGCCCTCCAGTAATCTCAGTGCTGGTCTTTAAGGTGCCTGTTGCATAGCATCTTGGGGTAATATTACAGGGTCACCATGAGAAGGTGCTTATTTGGGCAACATCAAAGGAAGAAGGAAAAATACTCCAGTCTCTAAACTACAGTGGTACAAATCTGTGTACATGCTAGGTAGATTTCTAACCACAAGGTATCACACTCACTTTATTCATAATGATAGAAGCATTCATGCAATGCATTAATTTAGCTTATTACAAGGACTTACATGTTTGCTGGTAACATTCATGGTATTTATTTATATTTAGGCAATCATCTTAAGACTGCAGCAGTTAAAAAGCCAATGAAAATGAAGAAAGATACAAAGATTATACAGGTCACAATGACAAGGTTATTTTTAAAAGCTGCAATCTGTGCTGCTAATAAGTCTAACCAGACAGAGGGGAGCTAAAAAAGATTCATTTAATTAGCAGTTTACTGCTTTTTCAGTAGGGGCATTCACACAGTCCTTGTATTCTGTGCTTCTATTTATGAACACAGAAATGTGCAAGGCCTGCGGCTGGAGATGTCATTTTACTGTAATTATGGGAATTGTCTATAAGATTAATTTTCTTACACAATCTGTAATGGGCCAATTTTTGCCAACACTGATTAATTCTAGCTTATTTTTGTACTGACAACAAATTCAATTTATTTTACTTTAGCATAGAAAAGACTACTTACTCCGATTTACAACTATAATATCATAACAGTAAATTACAACATAATGCAACCTTTACATACATACAGTAAGCACATTTCAAGAATAACATAATTACACAAAATAATCTCAATGATTACCATAAACAAATTATGGTAATACCAGATACTATTAATATAAGTTTAGAGATGGCCAGTTGTCAATAGAGAAAAATAAAAGTAATTCACAGTATTCGTGCAGGGGAAAAAACTCTTGGGGGTCCACAGCCTGATATATTCAAAGTTTTGATGACAGGCTAGCACACCAGCCTCCTGCTTCCACAATATCATAAACACGTGTTTAAATCCACAAGTATAGAAGATTAAATATTGCTGAAATCCAGCTCAACCAATATCTCTGGTATCAATTAACAAGGGTACAGGTAGTAGCTTGGCATTGTAGCAGTGGCAGCAAGTGCCACAGCAGGATACTGAGAAAACAAACAGAACAGAGGGCATTCAGTGGGAGTTCATAAGGGTTATCTTACTTATAGTTTTGGTCAAATGACTAACAAACAGCTTAATTGGTAGCACTAATGAAGGTATGCTAAGCTAAACTTGAGAGAGTCAGATTGAGCAGAAGCAGGCAAGTCATTCCACAGCTTTGAGGCCCTGTAGCTAAAGTATGAGTGTCTCACAGCAATGTGTTAATCCATTGGAATCTTTATTAGACTCATTACCTTATGTGTGCTAGAAATATGAATGCATACATTCTGTTTATGAGAATAAAGCTCAAGCCTTTTAAAGGTTTATATATTAGTAGGAATTTTGTTTTAAATCACCTCAAAAGTTAGCTGAAAACCAAAGTGGAGACATAAGAATAAGAGTAATATGGTCATACTTACCTAGATTTAATTTTCTGTATTCTTTATATTTAGAAAACACCTTAACTCTCCTATATTTTGGCTGGAAAAATAAGGTTTAAACAAGTGTAACATAGTGGCCAATACATTTGCCATGTAGCCACAGATTTTACATGTTCAGTTCTTACCACTGATTTATAGTTTAATCCTGTGTAAATCCTTTGGAATGACATACCTACCAATCTTTACATTAATAGTAAAGGGTCTCTCTAAAAATGAAGCATTATTGTATAATGACTTTCACTATGAAAGGCACTGTATGGTATATTAAATAATAGTAAAGTATCTGTTTGAAAAATAAGCTTTATTGATTAATGGTGTTTACCATAAGATGCACTATATAGAATATGAATCAAACAAACTGTTTCAAATACAGATTTGCGGCTGCACAATAGTAGATCAGCATACATATGTAAGCAATGTTAACTAAAATGGGCAAAATTATTGTTAAGAATCAAATATGTTAGGTAAATTATCATTGGTAAATTGGCCCTAATGTATGTGTGGGGGTGTGACTCTTTGTGTGTGTGTGTGTGTGTGTGTGTGTTTGTCCTGTGATTTCCTACCACTCGATGCAGGTGTTATTCTTGTTTTGGGCCCTTTGATTGCTGTAATTGGCTCCAGTTGACCTGCACCTCTCCCCTCGATAAACATGTTAGGGAAATCGATATCTGGACAAAAAACCAGGACACCAGAAAGAAGCTAAATTGTACTGTAATAATAATATTTTAGGAATCCAAAGTAGTATAATAATAGTTGGCTATATTGAAAAAACATAAATCCAGAATTGCTTTCCAATGATCTGATGTATTATCTGATTATTCCATTTAGCAATCTGCAGTTGGAAAATGATGAAAACTGAAGAAAGATGGCCATAGATGGAGCAGACAGTCATTTTCACCCTATATGGTACTTTATAAGTATTTTGTTCTGATTTTCTGGTTTTTGGACTGTTAAGGATTTCCATTTTTGACTTTTTTTGTTTAAGGTTTGCCTCTCATGTATAAGTCTTTACTTTTGTTTTGTTGTAAATATTTTGATAATAAATCTTTAAATATTAATATATTATTTGCCTTTGTTATTGTGTATTCCTCCTGCTACTAGGCCTGAGGCTACATTTTGAAAGCTTATTCACAATTTTAATTTTGTGAGACAGACAGATCACAACAATTACACTGACTATGTTCTTTAGCACTTTCTTAAAATGGTATTGAATATGGTGGAAAAGTACCTTGCAGTAATTTTCTTAGAGCATGATTGCTGTGAAAACATGCAGTTGCATAACTGTCTGTTTATTTGTTTGAGGTGGCACAGATAGAACTTGATTAAACCTTGTATACATATCTTAGGTTGTTAGTGATCCATGATATTTTGTTTACAGCTCTCATGGGGTCATATGATAGATAGATAGATAGATAGATAGATAGATAGATAGATAGATAGATAGATAGATAGATAGATAGATAGATAGATAGATACTTTATTAATTCCAAGGGGAAATCCACATAATCCAGCAGCAGCATACTGATACAAAAAACAATATTAAATTAAAGAGTAATAAAAGTGCAGGTAAAAACAGACAATAATAATGAATAAACATTGAATAATGTTAGCGTTTACCCCCCCAGGTGGAAGTGAAGAGTCGCATAGTGTGAGTGAGGAACGATCTCCTCAGTCTGTCAGTGGAGCAGGACAGTGACAGCAGTCTGTCGCTGAAGCTGCTCCTCTGTCTGGAGATGATCCTGTTCAGTGGATGCAGTGGATTCTCCATGATTGACAGGAGCCTGCTCAGTGCCCGTCGCTCTGCCACAAATGTTAAACTGTCCAGCTTCATTCCTACAATAAAGCCTGCCTTCTTCACAAGTTTGTCAAGGTGTGAGGCGTCCTTCTTCTTTATGCTGCCTGCCCAGCACACCACTGCATAGAAGAGGGCACTCGCCACAACCATCTGGTAGATCATCTGCAGCATCTTATTGCAGATGTTGAAGGATGCCAACCTTCTAAGAAAGTATAGTTGGCTCTGACCTTTCTTACACAGAGCATCAGTATTGGCAATCCAGTTTAATTTATCATCCAGCTGCACTCCCAGGTATTTATAGGTCTGTACCCTCTGCAAACAGTCTCCTCCGATGATCACGGGGTCCATGAGGGGCCTGGGCCTCCTAAAATCTACTACCAGTTCCTTGGTCTTGCTGGTGTTCAGGTGTAAGTGGTTTGAGTCGCACAATTTAACAAAGTCTTTGATTAGCTTCCTATACTCCTGATGCAGCCAACTTTGCAACCCAGAATGCGGTAAAGTTTCAGTATTTTTACATGAACATTTTAAGTGCTATGTTTGTAAACAGCGCTCAAACAAAATGTGCTTTTTTTGAGGATTTCTTTGTACCTATATATGTTTATTACAGCTGCTTTTCTAACTTGTTGCTTATTATGTAGGTATTAATGAGTTTAGATAATAAAAGAAATGCTGGGATGCTTATCAGCCCTGCAAGCCCTTGAAAGAGTCCTATCATTGATGACAGATGAAGTATCAGAGAGACTCAGAGACATGCAGTGGGAAGATACGTGATGAATAAAAGAGTGGGGCAATATAGAGTGATACTTTTGATGCAACAGAAGGTGTCACATATGTCCTTTATCACTAGACTGCAACATACTTGGCTGCAGCGTGTACTAGAAGCCATTTTGTAATGATAACAAACATGTTACTGTGGTCTGTAATTAATGTGTTGAGTAGCACATTATGATTGTGTAATTTGTTATTGGTTATGTGGGAGATATTTAAATATTAAATACTAGTTTAAAAAGGTGTACATTGTTGAGAGAATAGATGTTCAATAACACAGTTAGGTGGATAGTTTACATAGTTATAGTTATCTGTTGGTTGTCTTTTTTTTGTATATGTTGGGTCACTAAAGACCCAAGCTTTGTAATAATGTTTCCTGAAATGTCAAGTCCATAAATCATTTCTTATCTTTATAGCTGTATTTTAAAAAAAAGTACTTTTAACATTCAGCTGTGCTCTGTAATAACCTCACAGCTCAAGAAATGCTAGCCTGTGTTACAATTTCACTCTTCAAACTGTTTTATATGTGCAAAGGAATGCAAGTGACTTAAGCTCCCATATCTAACTTAATCTCTGTAAACATTGCTATTTAATTGTATGGAATAACACTTATAGTGTGTTCTCTTCAGTCTTGCACATAATGACACAAATTTGCAAAATTATGAATTTATGTTTGTATTTTGAACACAGTGTGCCTTTTACTGGAAAATATTCCAGTTTACCAGAGCCTTATTACTATGATAGCCACACATTCTGAAGTATTCTGTCAGTCTTGCCTATGGATGCTTCATGACTTATTTTTAGTTCTAAGTTTTGTTTGTGCAGGCTGCTTAAGTGATCTAATGATTTAAGCTGTGTTTGTGCTCTTTAGTAAGAGCTGTCGATATGTCCAATGCTAACTGATACCTTACCCTCAGTAACCTCTCTCTTACTCCAGGCAAATGTTTTAAAAAAATCAATGTACTTCCTCACCATCTCCAATGTTTCAGTAATTAGTCTTTTATTATCAGTTTTATGGGAGTACATTTCTCCGCCTCACTGTAGTCTGCCATGAGAGTAATATTGATTATATGATATATTTGCTTTAACAATTACACACTCTTCAGGGTGGTCAAAATAAAGCCTCAATGCCTTTTCCTCATCTGTTTCAAGCATCTACTGTATGTAATCTAAATGTTGATCCCTCTTTCTCTGATCCACAGGAAAAATGTGGCTCTATTTCAGTGTTTCTTTAATTTCATTTGGAGCGATGAAAACACATTAATTCCACAGTTAGCTTGAACTAGCACCAGCAGCTATGTAGATTACTGGATTTCTAGACCTTGACAGCTATGTGGAGTCTGACACTATAAGTGATGTCTTTATTCTCATTATGTATCCTTTTTAAATTTTCTGTTTACTGGAACAAATTATCCTTCATTAAGCTGAAATGATGGCTGATCCACATTCAACAATAGGGTGCTATATAAACTCATGTATCATCAGTGTTCCTCTATGTTAAAATGTGATGTCTGTGCACATTGTTCCCAATCAAACTTCCATTATCAAAATGAGTTAGTCTAATTTTTAGTTGTAGTCGTGTGCAATGGTATTTGTGAATATGACTCTTCAGTTTGACTTACTGATAAGATCTCGATATCATGAAATCTTACCTCATAATTACGAAATCTTATCTTGTAATTATGATATACTTGGTCATAACTGCAAGATTCTTATCTCATAATTACACCAAATCATAATTACAAAGGTTTTTTCTTTGGTGAATGCAATATGTTTCTATATTAAATAAACCTTTACATTTTTAAATAAAAAGTCATAACTATTTGTTTATTGTTTTTTGGTAATGCAGTAACCATTTAGAAATAAATACAATTTTAAATGGCATAAGATATAAGAGAATACTGCTCATTGACAGATGGGTGCCAAGGCACAGCAAGCAGAAAAAATGACGGAGACCTTCAGTTATGATGGGGGGATCAGGATAGTCAACATTGCAATGCCAGGGTTTTAATGACAACCACCACAGGCATAAGCAAAGAAGACAAAAATACAGAAATTATAAAACTTTTGGTTCAGGTAAGTTTAAATAGAGATACTGTTAAGGAATTACAAACACCACTGGAAAGGATTGGCATGCCAGGCTAGCAGCTCTGCCAGGCAAAAGAAAAAAAAAACAATGAAGTATTAGTACATCAGGCAACAGCACTTCACCTTCTTTACAAAGTCCCATGTCAGACCTCATTTATTTTAGTCGATTCACTGTTAATAAAGGCTGGTGTGCTGAGAACATGATGTCAGAGGTGGGTCAGATGTTCATGAGATGAAGTCCAAGTTCCTCATCTTCTTGGTTGTTGGCAAAAGAAACAGAATGGCATTTCTTTACATTACATTTAAATTTCTTTGCTCTGCATTCGCTTTTTTCCAAAGTGATTTACAAAAAAGGTAAACATAATTGAGTAACATTAGGCTAGGACTTGTTTGTTCAGAAACTGTAGTAGTACAGATAACAAAAGTGGATTGCCACAAGTGGAAAGCTGTAATAACTAATACATTTACAATTATAGATTAACGTAATGTATCACCAAAATCCATCAATTTATGTCCCTTTTAAGACAATTCTGGGGCATTAATTCATTTAACAATATATTTATACCAAATTTTTACTAATAAAAGGCAAATCCCTCACTGACTGACTGACTTACTCATAACTAATTCTCCAACTTCCCATGTTGAAAGAAGGCTGAAATTTGGCAGGTACATTCCTTACAAGTTACTTACAAAAGTTAAGCAGGTTTAATTTCAAAATTCTACACGTAACGGTCATAATTGAATCCTGCTTACATACATATATATGTCCATAGCCTGCAGCTCGGTCACCGTGTGAGGCGGCTTTGCATCCCCCATCACCACGCCTCCCATGTAGTTGGCTGCCTGCCTATATTGCATCCCCCATCCCCACGCCTCCCACATAATTGACTGCCGGCCCATATAAGGCCATCTGTCGCTCCGGTCTCTTCATTCCCTTCTTTGCTTCGCCACGGTATTCATGTTCCCCTGCTGATAACTGCAGCCTTTTCATTTAATCCACGGCTTCTGCGCTGTTTTATTGTTCGTTTATTACGATGTGAAGTTAGCTTAACAGATGATGAATGTCACTTCAACACAAGTCCTGCAAATACTAACGTAATTGAAACAAACCATGAAACTCAAACCGATTATGACAGCAGCAATCCAAGCTGTGAGAAAACAGTAAAAAGGAGGTGTGTCAGACGTTGTGGTACATTTTCAGATGCAGCTAGATGGAAACAACTTTGTGAAGCTGCCGCCAAATACTCACAGAAAAATCCACAAGTTAATATACACGCTGTCACTAAATACTTGGAGGCAATTCCACAACTCAATAGAGATGCTGCCGCTAAATACTCGCAGGCAAATCCACAAGTTCATAGAAACACTGTCGCTAAATACTCACAGGCAATTCCACAAGTTCATAGACATGCTGCCACTAAATATCCGCAGGCAAATCCACAAGTTAATACCGGAAAAGCCTGTT
This sequence comes from Polypterus senegalus, assembly GCF_016835505.1. Taxonomy (NCBI): domain Eukaryota; kingdom Metazoa; phylum Chordata; class Cladistia; order Polypteriformes; family Polypteridae; genus Polypterus; species Polypterus senegalus. The sequence continues at coordinate 87,735,109 of NC_053164.1, forward strand.
AAAGATCTTAGATTCACGAGTAGCGATTTGGGTAGTGAGATGTCTATCGAGGTGATCACCATCGATCAAAGAACTGTCACTTACCGAGTGGTTTCCATGCCCGGAGATGCCACCTGCCTTTTACATTCTCTGTGTTACGTATTGTACGGCCATATCAGGGTCAATCTTGATATCAGGAGGAACATTGTGTCTTATGTATTGAATGACTGGGACAGGTTCAAGGTGTGGACTGATGACGGTACAGGAGATAATTATACTACACAGGAGCACAATAAGAGTGAAATGCTTAAGCCCTTCACCTATGCTTCTGCATGTGAGTTGATGGCTGCCGCTGAATTGTTCAGTTGTCACTTTCAAATCTACCGAAATGGCCAAATATTTTACACCTTTGGAAAACTGCCAATGGCTCTTAAACATCTTAGATTCACAGGTGACGATTTGAATAGTGGAAACTTTCATGTTTATGAATGTTTCAACTCTCAAAAGCTGGATGCAAAGTTATCGATACTAAATACTACTAGATACTAAATACTCGCAGGCAAATCCACAAGTTCATAGAGACACTGTCGCTAAATACTTACAGGCAATTCCACAACTTAATACCGGGAATGCCTGTTAAACCTCTTAGATTCACGAGTACCGATTTGGGTAGTGAACACTTCAATGAATGAAACCTGTTATCTTTACAACGGTTGACAAACACGGAATGTAACTTGAACACAACACATCCTACAAATACGAACCTGATTGAAAGAAATAATGATAATCAAATCCTTGATGACAGCAACACTCATAACAGTCACAAAACAATTACATTGACAATCATGTTACGTTATTTTTAAAATGTTTCCTTTTCTTTTTCATAACTTATTTAACACACTACTTATCCGCTGTGAAGTGTGGGTATTTTGCTAGTTACATAATAAAATACAAAATGAAATAATACTAAGGAAGCTAAAAAAAGAAATCCAGAATTAATCCAGCAATACATTTTCAATAACACTGCCAAATATAGGGAAAAATAAAGATGAATAAATAAAAAATTAAACACTCAAGGAGAATTAGGTAACTATTTCAGAGAGGCATAGTGTTTAAGAGGTTGGACTTCCTATCCCAATTCTGACACTGTGTGACCATGAGCAAGTCATTTCACCTGCCCCTGCTCTATTTGGAAAAACAAAACAAAAGAAACCATTTAAATTTCAGTGTAAGTCACATGGGATAAAGGTGTTAGACAAATAATTAAATAAATAAATATAATTATAATAATAATAATAATAATACAAACCTAAGGCCAAGAACTCAAAGACACAAGAGAATTAGTACTGAAAAAAGTCAAACACAAAATAATCCAGAACTAACTAATAGATAAAGAATAAATTGCAAAAATCTGAGCTGTAATCCTAAAGACCAATCACAAAATCTTTAATGTGAGAATTGAAACAGTTGTTTATACTGAAGTTTTACAGTAAAGTATAAGTTTAAAAAGTATTTGTGTTTTAATTTCAAAGCCAAACAGAACAAAATCGTATTACGCAATGAATAACGAATAACGCAACATGAAAAATAATTTACTTTCAAATTATTATGTTTTACTATATTTTAATATGGTTAATTACTCGCTGAAATGTAAAATAGTTCTATTATGCATATGTAACAATTCCCATGAAAATAAAAATCTGTTTAAATTGTACATCTGCATCCCCATACACAAGCAGCAGAACCACAAAGAGACTAGCATGTAACGCACACCCAGGGGTTGGCGAGCAAAGTGAGCAGGGGGCAAAGCCGCCTAGTAATACATAAATATATGGCTTTACAGCTGCACACCAGTTTAACAGTTCTGTATAAGAGAACTCTTTCCTTTACCAAAGAGTATGAAAAAGGTGGTTGAATGATTGTGACGGACACAGAGTACTTGGAATGGTCATCAAAATGATTCACTTATGAAACGGAAAAGTAATAACAAAGCGCATCAGCACATGCTCCTAACCTCTCTCACTCTCTTCCATGGGTTCTCCACACTATTATGTTACAGCCAGGGTTTTTCCCCTGGCACAAATGTATTTTTTGTTTGTTTTTCATACTGTGTTATTAACTCTGTTTTTGATCTGCATATATTCTATATATTTATTGTTGTTTGATTTATTGTGATATTTATTAATATTTTTTTTTGTTATCTGTCTGGGGCCCAAGGAGGCAAGGCCACCCTTTTAAGCAGTTGAGGTACTGGCCCCAACAGTACTTAAGCTGGAGTAGGTTCAACAGCTTCTCCACTGCATCTATTTAGTTTGGATTCTTCATTTTTGTAATTTGCTCTTTTCTTTTGGATTTACTAGCTTTTGACCCCTGCTTTGCTTTAAAGGACTGTTTTCTGTTCATTAAATATGTTCGCTTAATGCTTTGCCTTTTAAGGCAAGAAATATTTTTCTCCTTTTTTCCTCCTTCCTTGTTTTTCTTATTTAAAATGTATGAATTCTTTTGAATAAATATTTAAATAATAAAGAGGGGCTTGTTTGCCCTCATTAGAGCAGAAGGCATTTATGGTTTTTCCCCTCTCTTTATTACCTATTTGAAGCCTGAGAACCATTTTTCAACCTGTGCAGACCAGAAAGCCTGCCCTTTGAGTTTGGGGCCAGATTGCATGGGACAAGGCCTGTTTCTTGGGCAAGACTTATTGCAGTACTGGTCTGGCTTTTTAAGAATTGTTTAGCTTACAGCTTCTTTTTGCTGAGAACACAACACAATGCTCTCATGCGCTTGATATACTTCCTAGACATTCAAACATAGGCAAGCTCAATAAATAACACGGGATAGAAACTAATATCAAATGTGAAATAAAAGGTAAATATATAAAATACAAAATTTAGCGTTAGCACATGAAAACATAAACAGAAGTAAAATACAAAATGCCAGACGACAATAAATAAATAACAATACTTGTGTTCCAGAGTACCATCATAACCTCATGTACATTGGGGTGACCTTATAATAAAGGTGAAGCATGTCAGTATAAATTAAATGTCTTGAGCAGATCTGTTTTAAGTTGGCCTTAAAAATAATTAAATGAGTCAGCAAATGTAATTATTTTAGGGAGGTTGTGTCATTTCATGTCATATGATGGAACTGACACATTTGCCACCCTTTGAGCATAAGTTAGTTGCTGTTTGTCAGTGGAGATTGTATGGACAAGCTTCTTAGCCCCAGAATAAGGATGTGAATAGATAGATATATGGAGGGTGAAGAAGGACATTTTCTTTAAATGATATTGGTGGGATGAATAAAAAAGTGTGAAAATATGAAGCTATGATAATATCATCACTTTGTATAAATAAAAATGAGTTCTTTTTCTTAAGCAGTGCTTTCTTGCCAAGTAGCATGTCCTGCATTTTGTTACAGTTTAATTCTCCAGAGTTGAGCTGTGTAAAACAACTTCTTCAAGTGAATCATTAGCATTATTATTAACATACACTTTTACAACTGAAAGAAATCACTGCATAAAAAAATAAACCAGCCTAAAAATACAAATAATAAGCAAGTAAACACAGAAAAGCAGAGGGTTCAGACACAATCGTCTCACTATTGAATTACAAGAATGTTTTTGCACAAGCATTTGCAAATTATTAAAAGGTTACTTCTTCATTTTTTAACATTATTTGCTCTAAATTAAATTACAATGTTAAATGTTCAAAAGAACTTGAAAGCCTCAGTTAAACTGTCCACTGCAACATTCAGCCTAACGGCATAAAGACAGGCTTAGTTTTAAAAAGTATTTCCTCCATATTTCATAAAAAGAAAACCGTCAATAATCTTTTTTTTCTGCTGGGCACACAACAAAATTCTAATCTAATCTTTCAGAAAGCTTTTATTAGTTTTATTCCTTTATATTTCAAAAGCAACGCTGTGAAGCAGGGGATATAATTTGTAATACTCTGAGCTCTCATTACTTCAGTTTGTGAAAAATACTGGTGTTGGTTACTTTCTAATTTAAATTGATCCATGCATACCAGAAGGCCACTCAGCTGAAGGAAAAGTAAAATGTGCTGCTTGAGACTCGTCTGATTGGTCTCAACAGAGGAGGCATTTAGGTGAGAGAATGATTTACCATCAATTTTGTCTCATTCGGAGATTCTCCACTGAAACCTGAGCTTTTAGATTATGAGGAGCCTTGCATTGTTACAGATTACTCAGGTTGTCATAGTAAAGTACTTTCAGGCATTTCCGTTTGTACGCAGAAAGCCATTTAGGCTTTAGGGGAGGTGGTGGTGTATAGCTTGCCTTCCGGATGCAAATAACTTCCAGCTTAGGCCCCTTTAAGCAAATGGAGAACTAGGGACTGGTGGGCAATTGTTATGGAATTGCAATTTCAGGCATCATGGGAATGTGAGCTTCAGCCAACCTGAAAAACAAACTTCTCTACTTTCATCAACATGATTGCTTAGACAACAGAGATTAGCATTAGTAGCATTAGCTATTGTTTACACAGTATATGCATGCATCTCTCCAGTCAGCTATTCAACCACTTTCAAATCATTACTGTGGTTGAGGGTCATGTACCATTGCTTATGAAAACAGAAACAAACAAAAACTCATATTTACAGAGAAAATGAGTGATATTTAAACTGTAGGAAATGATTTGATAAGATACAGTAAATATTATGCAATTGCTTATATTAAGCATTAGTGGCTCATTTTGATGTCCCAGAAAGTTTATTTAATTCTATATATTATAAAATACTGTAAACTTGCAATAGAATATTCGTGAACGCTATTTAAAATATATGAGCATACAGTAGTTAATGTCATTAATTATTTATGTGAGGTTTTGGGTTATTTAGTCCTGCTACACAATGCACCACTATTCCATGGTACAATACAAATTTAGTTTTTATTATTAATTACATTTACTTTTGGATACAATGGTGAACAAAACCCTAGGTATAATAATATACAGTAATATAATATAATATGGTGGTGCAGTGGGTAGTGCTGCTGCCTCGCAGTTAGGAGACCCAGGTTCGCTTCCTGGGTCCTCCTTGCATGGAGTTTGCATGGTCTGCCTGGGCTTCTTCTGGGTACTCCGGTTTCCTCCCACAGTCCAAAGACATGCAGATTAGGTGCATTGGCATTTCTATTATTGTCTCTAGTGTATGTGCCCTGCAGTGGGATAGTTTGTTTCCTGCCTTGTGCCATGTGTTGGCTGGGATTGGCTCCAGCAGACCCCCATGACCCTGTTGTTAGAATATAGAGGGTTGGATAATGGATGGATGGATAATATAATATACACAAAGGGGAAACAAAACTGTTGGAAACAAGGTGCAAGATACAAAATGTCCCAGGGGCCTGGGACTCCTAATTAACTTATTGATCCCTCTGACAGCCTGAAAACAATATTATCAGGAACCTAAAAATAAATTTTAAAAACATGCTGTTATCAATCACTCACAACGCACATTACTGGTTTTGCAAAAAACTAGTGTAGCAACTGGCAGAGAGTGCAGTATAAGTCTGATTTATAAGTGTGTTTTGGTCGGTTATGGAGTTTTGACACGTAAAAAATGTTTTATTTATTTTGTTTAGGGGACCCCTGGTTTGTTGGTCATCATTGTGCTGATGATGATTATATACTGCCTTGGTGCATACAAAACACTTTGATATCCTTATTTATGATTCATTTTTAAATAGGTAGGCCCTACTAGTAGAATTTGTGTTCTGCTTATGATCTCTTCTCTACATTTGACTTTCAATTTCATCTTGTCACTTTATTTTCTTGTTTTTCAGTTGTGTTTGGTGTTTTTTGTTATACAGACCCTTGCTTGTCCTAATCATGGTTTATTTCTGATGAATTGTCTCCTGGTTTAGTTGTTCTTGGAAAAGTCAGTGGAATAAGCAGACCAGGACGACACCAAACACACTGGACAGATACCATCAAAAGTGGCACAGACATGAGTTGGCAGTAGAAAAACAGAAAAGAAACTGCCCCAAAGAGCTGCTGAACATCAGAAATGTCTGAATAGATAAATTAATCAGTCATTAATTGTTCTCACAATAATCCTCAGGCACTTACACATGTCCACAACAGAGGTCTTTACATGCTGGTTGGGAGTCAGCTGTCTGCTTTACAGGGTGGGGTAGAGCTACTGTACATTCAAAGCACATCTAGTAGGGACGGAAGAGCATTCTTTGGCATGACTTGTGAGGATTAAATTATATTATATTTAGGGCTGGGAAGTGATAAAAAAAAATTAACTAATTAATTACATAAATGTATGTAATTAATCACAATTAATCACATCCAACATTAAAACATGTAATTATAAAATGAATATATAAATCATGGAGTAAATACACACTGAATCACAAAATGAATGAAGAATCAACACAAAAGAATAAAAAAAAATGAATTGCATAGCTTAAACTTAAATAGTGACCTTAAACCTGGACTTTTAACAAAATACTACTTGAGCAAGTACAACCTGAATTTCAATGCTTTCCTAAAAGGCAAGTTGAAAAGATGGCAATAAAAATTAGGCCAATGTATTAATTAATTGGCCTAACATATGAGACAAAGTAAAAAACTATCTTAACGACTGTTAACTTTGAATGCAGTTCTACATATTGAGTTAGTTAAAAGAATAAGAATATCTTAAATGGGCATACATTAACACTTTTGTTAAAACTCTCAAATACTTTCCTCAATTGTTAATCACCATGAATGATTTGATAATTATACTCTACACAAGTGATTTTGAACTGCTGCGCCATGCAAATTACAGTATAGTGCTAGTAGGTCCTGACCTGAGAGAGACACGCTCGGTTGAAACCTGTGTGAGGAGGTTGGGACTACCTGGAGAAGATGACATAGAAATAGTTCTGTGATGGCCGTTTTGCAGACACAGCACTTAGAATACACTTTAGCAGCCAGGTGACGTGTCAGGGGTCTATCTGCCTCGGTGTGTGTTCGCCAGTGACTCTCACATAGCCGACGGCAATTGGGCATATAAGTTGCCTTTGACCCTAGGTCACTGGAGTGAGGCAGAGAGAGGACTGCCTGTATGAGCGGGCAAACAGATGAAGCAATGCGTCCAAAGTGCACACTAAGTGCTGTGTCTGTGAACAGCAATCTCTGAGCAGCTTTTTTTTTTTGTTGCCCCCTTTCCTGCCCCTTCGGAGAGTTTAGCAGTGTTTCCCAAACTTGGTGGCTGCAGGTTTTTGTTCCAACCAGATTCCTAATCAGTGACAACAACTGATAACACTGAGCTCATTTAATTAGCTGGTATTTTTTTCTTTTATTTCATTTAGAAAAGCATAGCAGCATGATTTTTACATTTATAAGACATTTATAAATATTTCTATTTTTGCTGTAGATTTAAATGCTTAACTCTCTTTTTTTGATTTCATTATACTTTGCCCTTTCTCTGTGCAGTTTTTCCCCCTTCGTTGTATCTTAAAATTGACAATTTAAAACAAGCAGATCAGAGACCAGGCAAAAAACACTAAATAATCAAAGGTTGCAACTACTTTAGAGTCAGACCCACTAATTAGTAAATGACTATCCATATAAACCAAATGAGCAGGATCGGTGTATGCAAGCCATCTTCATAGCATGCTGAGACAGCGTCAAGCTCATTCAGACCTGCCCAGGATGTCAACTTCCACAGAACAGCTTCCAACCTGGCCTGATTCCATGCCTGGATATGCTCAGGGTGCACAAACTGTTGTTGATAAGTCACTTACAGGAGTGAAAATGTTTGGATACAAACATAAGAAAAAATCATGATAAAACTGAAACGGTACGTGATGGGTAAATGTTGATGTGATATTGGTGATCAGCACCCAAAATTCTATAAGAAACATCCAACAGTGTTCAAGAAGCAAAAACTTTGTTGTGCAGTGTAATGGATTAATGAAACAATTAGAACACCTTAACAAGTAGCATGAAAATCAAGATGACAATAATGTTAAAAAGAAAAACAAAATACATTATTCCTATATAACTTCTTGGTACATTTTAATATTTTTTTTAGCAAACTTAGTTTTCTAATTTCTATATTGTTCCCAAAACACAGAACTTGGAAAATAACAGTTCACTTAATTAGCCCAGGAGTCCAATAAAAAACAGAAGCTGGTCGGAACAAAAACCTGCAGCCACTGGGGGTCCCCAGGATCGAGTTTGGGAAACACTGGATTAGCACATCTAAGAGATTTAATGCTATTTTGATTGGTAGAATCGTGGAGTGACTTGGGCTTTTTTGGGCTACAAAAAGTGTGCCACCACAGAAAAAAAGCAATTGGAAAACAATGCTCTACTTAAACCTTTGCTCCTGGCACACTAAAAAAGATCTCTGTAGCTGCTAACTTTCTTAAAACTGACATTGTACATTACTTGGATGGTTATGTTGCATTCTTTGCATAAATTAGTGAATAACTGGACTAATGGGTAGGGGTAATCATTACTCATGTCAGAGAGTCAAGACGTTCCATGTGCCTACTCAGATGGGCCACCTCAAATTGGGACGCAAGTGCTGCCATGCAACAGGCAACACTTGAGCACCACTCTAGTTCTGATCCCCAACTGGCCTGACCCCATTGGCTCTGTGACAGTTTTGACTCTTCCAGGGATGGGGCTCCCGAGGGCTTTCCCCCACCCTCTTCATAATACGAGCAGAGCTACTCCCGTGGAGAGCCACTACTCCCCTGTCCGTCATCTCAGAGCTGCGTAAAGTGTTTTTTATGGTGGCTGGACTGCCAATCCTGCCACCAACCCCAATGATTTCCCTGCAAATTGAAGGACTGATTGCAGGGCAGGATGCAGTTTAACATCATACCCAGGACATGAAGTCAATGGAGGCACTGATCAGGGCTTTCGAGAGAATGAACAAGGAGTGTCTGGGCTTGTGAGTGTCCTTGATAAAAGCCAAGATCCAGGCCTTTAATGTACTCTTGGGCACAGTCCAATGGTATTTGGCTTTTATATATATAGATTATATTATATTGTATTTACATTTATTTGCTTTGCAAAGCAATTTACAAATGAGGTAAGCAATCAAGTAACATAAGGCTAGGGCCTCTTTGTTTAACAAGTGTAATAGGATGGGTAACAAAACTTGATTTGCACAAGTGGAAAGATGTAATAATTCATACATTTATATTCATAGTTTACAATCAATAAAGCAATTACACTTAAACAAATTAACCAAAAATATAAAAATTTCTAAGAGCAAAGTTTTTTTTTCTTTCTCAATTCAACTGATATTCACAGAACAGATGGATCTTCAATCGCTTCTTAAATACATTGAGAGAATCAGCAGTACGGATAGAGGCAGGCATCTCGTTCCACCAACTAGGAACTACACATGAAAAGAGTCTGGATTGAGACTTGAGAAGTTATATTAGTTAACACATAGTGGTATTAAGTAACATTGCATAATATAATCCAGTTTAGGGTCATGGATGGTTGGAACCTCTCCCAATAGCTGCAGTGGAGAGGCAGGAAAATAACATAACACTTTTTTTGAGAAGTAACTGGAAAATGGAGTCCTGTCTTGGAGACTTATTTTGTATCAGAGCATAACTCAAATGCTATTCAGTTGCTCTCTATCGTTTACTCTCACCTTTAGATTAGAAGATGCCTGGCTTTTGTTGTTAATATTGATGTTAGTAGGTTTTTTAACGTAACATTACATTCCCCAATCCAGGTTTGTAGAGTCCTGAGGTCTGTTCCTGGAACATCACAATGGAAACTGCATCATAGGGCCCACACACACACACACACACACACACACACACACAGATAACCAAACTGTCAAGAATTGTAACCTGAATGGCTTTGGAGATGTGGCAGAAAAAAAAAGAATCTGTAAGATTATCCACACAGACACAGAGGCCCAGTATGGAATCTTCATACGGATAATGACTAAGTAGGAAATTCAAAACTGTGAGGCATTGATGTTCTTAAACTTAAAACAAAGGCAATTATATAATGTCAATGTTTTATATTTAAAATAACACTAAAGAAAAGTTAATAATTTGTTGGTACTACTGCCGTCATAAACTGGATTTTAAATAATGGATGGATGGAAATAAATATACCACCTTTTAAATACCTTATCGTCTAGATAACATGTAATCAGCTTTAAATCTTATGTCTCACCTCAACATATAAGCCACTCGCAGCATAATGGTGCCAAATCACAAATTCCAAGAGTCTGTATCCCAAGCAAACATGTCATACAATTTCATGAACATTGTTTAATACAATTTATAAAAGTTTTTATAATTTATTTTGCCATTAGAAGAATAATAGTGTGTTTTTTTTGGGAAAATGAACATTAGATAAGCTATCATATTTATTATTCAATCCTTTGTTTGCTAGCTTTTGATTTCAGTTTAGATTAAATTGCAGGCAAAAGCAATAAATACACGGCGACAGTCAAAATAAATTGAAAGTAAAGTTATGACAATTTTAAAGAGTAGCAGGCTTGTGGCCACTGCGTACTTGATGTCGACACCAAATTGAGTGGGGACAAAGAAACAAAATAACCAAATTGCTGCTGATCCAACCTCTTGACCCAGTTAATGATTTGTGAGCTGGTGAGCAAACCAGAAATGTAGTAGCATGTTCAAAAATGAAGCCTTTTGTAGACACTCCTATAATGGCTTGTAATGAAATGTATTAGTCAGTAAACCTCATATAGAGGAGACCCCATATTTTAAACAAATCAGCAGGTTTCTATATTGATTTTTCTTCTTTCTGGCAGCAATATTAAGCTGATTCATCCTTCCTCCATACTTTTTTTATATATACAATGAATGTGTCTCTGTTTGAAGCAGAGTATGCATAATGATGTATTTGCTCCTGATATGAATGTTTTTTTGCCCCTTTCTTTTATTAATGAACTTATGTATTTATATGTTGGTTTGATGGAGCTTTTCTCACGGACAAGCATCCTCATGGGAGTAATGTAGTTTTCCAACTCTTAATTAGTCTCGGATGATTTAGGTGAACATTTTGTTTCTCAATTAAATTTTGACTTTATAAAGAATAAGCTGGGGTTATTGTCATTCTGAAGAAAGCCGTTAAAGAAGTTTGATTCACGTAAAGGATTGTTTTTGAAAAGACAGCAAAAGCACATTACAGTAAATGTATCCTCATCTGCAGAGCCAAAGGGGTCAGTTTAAGGTCAGTTATCATTTGTCTGCTTTCCACTTTGTTGAGCTCTGCGGTGAATTTCATTTAGGTTTCTTATCTCAGCATACATATTCAGCTGGTCTGTTTATATTTGGGATTTGTTGCATTTGTAAGTGCCAGTTTGATGATTTACTCAATTATCTTGGCGGAGTATGTCAGAGGGTCCTGAGTTAAAATCCCAGCCTGGTTAATATCTCTAAAGAGTTTGCATCTTCAACCCACCCCAACCCATCTATGAGGAAACATTAATTTGGCGGTTGAAGAACAAACTGGAATTGCCTTCTTCTTCTTAGACATGGCACATGAGACTGTCACTGCAGCTCAAGACCTGACCTGCAGTCACTGACTGCACACTTACCTCAAACATCCATTACAGCCAGAGTGAAATTCCTTAGTAAGTCAAAGGAAGATTTTTCTGGTGTACATGTACTGGGCTCTGCATCCAATATGACAGTGTCAATTACATTCAAAGGACACTCTTGAAAGCATATCCCAAACTGTCAGATATTCTTGATGGATGTATCTACCATCAGTTATCAACCAAAATGTGCATTCAAGACCAAATGTTCTCTCTTTTCTTTATAATGCAGTGTCAGCACTAGTTCTCTTTGTATCAGCTAAACCTTTACTTTGTGCTTTAGGCAACAGTCTCCTGCCTAGGGTTGAGCCCTAATACAAAAGCATTTTTATGGCGTTTAATGTGTTTTGCCTTGGAAGCCATATAGAGGTCAACCTTGCTAAAGGAGAGAGGAGTACTAAAGCAGGAGAGACCCTCATAAAATCAACAAAGAAAAAGAGTTATCTGATCATTAACTATCAGCAAGCACAACTTATGGAAACAAGAAAAGATCACCTGGTGAAGCACTATAATCAGAGAGACCTGAATGACGTAATATGAAAAGTATTGACTCGGTGGTGACCAAAAGTAAAAACGAAATGCAAAATGACAGCATGAAAACAAAATAATATGGTACTAAAGTATAATAGCAACCCTAAAATGAAAAACATAATATGTATACAAAATTCATTCTGCAAGTTTCAAAACTATAAAATTATAATAATAATCAGCAACCCCTAAAAGTATGTGATGATACACACTGTGAAAGAAGCCCAGACACAGAAAGACGCTGAGACAGCCAGAAGTCCAAAACATATACATGTTTATTTTCTTCTTTCCTTTAACAGCCCCACACAATGATCAAATTCACAATGCTCAGTCCTTCCTTTTTCTTTTCTTTTCCTTTCTCTTCTCTTCACTCACTGGCTCCAGCTCCCCATTTATATTGCACCTGGATGTGCTCCAGGTACACCCTGAAGAACTTTGTGCAGCACTTCCTGGTGTGGCAGAAGTGCTGCATGGACACCCGGAAGCACTCCAGGTGCAGTTGGTTCCTCTTCCGGCAGCACTTCCTGGTATGGCGGAAGTGCTGTCATCCAGGGCTGCAGGATCGTCCAGGCACCCCTTGGCGGTGGCCATGGACCCCAACATGGCCCTGATGTAATCCAGAGGGGCTGCCCTTTTCCACCCTGGGGAAGATATTGCCCCTCTCCTGGTCCTTCCCTTCTCCAGGTGTTCCGGTGGGGCAAGGTCCCCGGTTGGTCTGCCACAACACACAAACTCTCACAAGATCACAGATTGGCTGTGGGAGAACAACCAAATATGCAGGCACAGAAAGACTTGTAAACCAAGCAAAGATCTACTCCTTTAACTGGCTAATAAACCAGAAATCTTACCTGAAGATTTTAAAGACAGTCCCAAATTAATAATGTTTTCCATAGGCAATTCTTTGAACAAGAATTTAAAAGGAACAATATATAATAATATAATGTTGTGCCCCTTTTATGGAGACAATGAAAAAGAAAACGAGGTGAGCTTTCATTTATATTTTGTGTTATTTGTTGTAGTATCTGTTTCTATAATCCTTATGTTATGATTTAATTATGGCATTTTCTTTGCTAACATGCACATTTTTGGGGCGTTTGTCTAGAAGTAATTTGTTGCCTAGCAAGCCCACAAAAAAAAAGAAGAATTAAGGTTTGTAAGTGCTACCCTTGCCAAAATTCAACTTGTTCCTCACAGGGTGTATATGTTATGGTAACTTGAGGGTAGCACTGAGATGGAGTACAAAGCTGCGAAGTACAGACTAAGAAAAACCATCACAGCAGCCAAGAGGCAGTACAGAGAGAAGCTGGAGGTCTTCTATTCTACTGCTGAATCTGGACGTATGAAATGGCCAATAGCACATCACAGACTACAGGACCACCACCAGCACAATCAGCTCCACAGACAGTCTGCCGGATGATCTCAACACTTTCTACACCTGCTTTGAGGCATCCAACAACAGTACAGAGTGGAGGCACACACACACATGGACCACACAACCCAATGGTCTCTTCAGGTCAGGGAGACAAAGAACTAAGGAAGATCAACCCCCGTAAGGCAGCTGGACCAGACAACATCCCTGGGCGGGCTCTCAAAGCATGTGCCAACAAGCTGGCTGATATTCTCTGCTCCATCTTCAACCTTTTCCTCAGTCAGCGCATCATTCTGTCCTGCTTTAAAGACTACGATCATCATCCCCCTTTTTAAAAAAAGCCCACCCACCTGCCTGAATGATTATAGGCCGTTAGCACTCACTCCAATCACCATGAAGTGTTTTGAGAGAGTAGTGCTGGCCCACATTCAGAGCAGCATCCCTGACACATCCCGGATATGCATACATGCAGTATGCATACCGGCCCAACAGGTCCTCCTCAGATGCCTTCGTGGCCGCACTACATCTGGAGAACAAAGACTCCTACATCAGGATGCTCTTTGTTGACTACAGCTCCGCCTTTAACACGGTTATCCCCCATAAACTCACCCATAAACTGTCTGCATTTGGCCTGCACCCCACCCTCTGTGACTGGCTCCTAGACTTTCTGACTGGCAGGCCCCAGTCTGTCAGGATTGGTAATAGGATTTCAGCCACCATTATCACAAACACAGGCACCCCACAGGGATGCGTCCTCAGCCCCATCCTCTACACCCTGTTCACCTATGACTGTGTGGCCTCCCACAAAGATAACATCATCCTAACATTCGCAGATGACACCGCAGTTATTGGACACATCACTGGTGGGGATGAGGCGTCCTACAGGAGGGAGGTGGACAGTCTAGCATCATGGTGTGAGGACAACAACTTCACCCTCAACACAGACAAGACAAAGGAGATGATAGTAGACATGAGGAAGGAGAGGAGACCTCATTGGCCACTGTTCATCCGAGGGCTTGAAGTGGAGAGGGTGAGCAGCATTAAATACCTGGGCGTCTACATTAGTGAGGACCTCACTTGGACACAACACCACACAGCTGGTCAAGAGGGATCAACAGCGGCTGTACTTTCTGTACTTTTTTTTTTTTGGTATGTCTACCAAGATCCTTGGTAACTTTTACAGCTGCATTGTTGAGAGCATCTTAACCAGCTGCATCACCGTGTGGTACGGCAACAATTCAATATAATACAGCTTATTTTTGTATAGCCCAAAATCACACAGGAAGTGCTGCAATGGGCTTTAACAGGCCCTGCCTCTTGACAGCCCCCCAGCCTTGACTCTCTGAGAAGACAAGTAAAAACTCCCAAAAACCTTGTAGGGAAAAATGGAAGGAACCTTGGGAAAGGCAGTTCAAAGAGAGACCCCTTTCCAGGTAGGTTGGGTATGCAGTGGGTGTCAAAAGAAGGGGTCAATACAATACAATACACAGAACAGAACAAATCCTCAATACAGCATAAAAATAAAAAATTTAGAAGTATGGAGCAGAATTTAACAGTAGATGATATCACATAATAAGATGTGGATATTTTTAGAGTCCTGGAGACCTCATCCATCACGCTGCCTCCCCCATTTGGCCATTCCACGGCTGAAACAGTGCTGGGCCAGTCAATCCAATGAAAGGACCCCTCTTTCCCATGATTCCTGCGATCCTACATCAGGGATGACTTTACCATAGGCAGGCAAACAACCTGGCACGTGAGCCGTCGCACCAAATGCCACATTTGAGTATCGAGAACAGAAACAGAATAGGCGAGGGTTAGTATTCAATTATAACAATCATGTTACTTATGTTTAAGTGCTAATGACTAACAACAGAGATGCAGTCTGTACAGTTAATCAGCAGCTCTAGTCAGGATATGCTAAACTGAAGTAGTGAGTCTTCAGCTGGGATTTTAAGGTTGAGACCGAAGGGGCATCTCTTATAGAAGCAGGAAGACCATTCCACAGGTCAGGGGCCCCACTGTTATTTTATTAATCCTTGGAATCCTAAGCAGACCGGCATCTTGAGATCTTAATGTGTGCTCAGGTTTGTAAGTCATGATAAGTTCAGACAAGTAAGTCAGACCTTGGTCATTTAATGCTTTATATGTTAAAAGGAGGATTTTGAAATCTGCCCTAAACGTATCCGGGAGCCAGGCAACACTACTGCTATGGACCGCAAATGCCTGCAGAGAGTGGTAAAGACTGCTGAGAAGATCACCAGGACCCCACTGCCCTGTCTGCAGAGCATCTACAACTGCAGAGTCCGCAGGAAAACTGCCTCGATCCTCAGAGACCCCACCCACCCCCAACACGAACTGTTCACACTTCTTCCCTCAGGCAGGAGGTATAGAAGTATGAAATGCAGGACTTCCAGGCTAAGGAACTCTTTCTTTCCCAAGGCCATTAGACTCCTAAATAACTGACTGGAGTTTATAACCATGGTTCACCTCATTCTATCTACCTCACACCTACCTGCACAATTACACTTTATACTTCTATTCTGTTTTTATACTTTACGCTGCCCCTGTTACTTATTATCTATCTGCTACTTATTATTTATGTTTATCTTTATACATTGGTTTTGTCATTTGGTGTGACAATATGACAATAAACTTTGAGTTGAACTTGAACTAAACAGGAAAAGTCTCAGGTTAGGTAAAATTAATAAATCAAAACCTTTTATTAATATAAGTATTTGGTTTCTGTTTCCTTAATTATGCTTTAAATGATAAACTTTCCTTACTTTGATCAGTCATTTTCATTCACTGTTAGTAGTCTAATGCAGTCATTGATGTTGCATCCTCACATCTTCAGCAACCTCAGTTTCATTTCCAGTCTACTTAATGTCTTGATAGAGTTTGCATGTTTTGGATAGTTTCAAATGTATTTTCTCAACTTTGTTTACCTCTCACAGTCTCAAGGTTAGGTTCCTCTTAAGTTTACTGTCGACTGCATTTTAATTCATTTTAAGTAAAAGTCTGTGGTAACGCAACTTATAGAGGACTGGCATCCTTTCTATGTTTGGATGCTTCGAAAGCTTCCAGGTTTTCTTATAATGAAAGGAAATGAGCTCAGAAAATGAATGGGTAGAAGAATTTAGAACTAATAAATAAGTAATGTCGTGATCTTTGTGCTCTGTGACTTGTTGTGTCTAGCAATATACAGCTACTTTGAGACTCCTATTCTCTAATTTTGGTTCTTTGAGGCACCTAGAATTAAATAACAGAATATCTTAACCTTTTTTAAAGATAAGAAAAAAATCAACTTCATAAAACTAAATACTGTTATCAATCAAATGTAAGAAAAGATAAATAAAACATAAATTATGTTGTATTCAACACCAGTGGTGTTGTTGTTTCCTCAAAGAATTTTAGCACATTTGTAAAAACAAAAAAAAAAAACAATTTTCCCCATCTGAATCCACATTTGTTTGCTCAATTGTTCCTTTCATAATTTGGTAAATTATTATAAATTCAGTACACATTATGCTCACTTGATTATAGGTACTAGGGTTAAATAATCATCACGATATATTTTTTACATAATAGAACAATGTTTTGCTACTTTCTAATCTTAAAGATTAGGAATTTACCCATTGTGTTAAGGGATTATGTATATACAGTATAATCACTAGCATATTTGAGCACAGCTGGGAAAAATGCTACCCTGCTACAGCAACACATTTGATTTTAGCCTTTTAAATCTTAAGCCAATTACACATTACATGACTTCTACTCAGAAGGGATGTCAAACATGACATGAGCGTGTCATATTACATGACTAGAACTCGCAAGGTATGTCATATTAGCTCGCTCTGTACTGTCTTTACAACATAGCTTCATTTTTCCAAAGTATCACAAGGTTTCCCCTTTTTCTGACTGCTAATAATGCGCTGCTTAATGTAGCCAGTGCCGTACAAAGGATTCAAAGATACAGTGAGTTCTACTGGAGTATCTGCCATTCTTTTTCATTTTTCACTCTGTTGTGGTACTTAAACAATATTACATCACATAGACAAGTCTATCTTCTGTTTGACAAGTCCAAGACATGCATGTTCCTTATTCCCCTAGCTGCATTTTATGCAATGTACTTCCGGGTGAGCACACATTGATTGGCAGCTCACGTGCACACAAGCTTGTGCACACAACTTAAGACAAAATCAAACCCATTTTACTTTGTCAGAACAAGTCGCAGACTGATTGGACTGAGTCGCCGAGGGTGTCAAAGTACATAAAAGGCACAGGTGCATGTTGGGGGTGCCTCTGACTGATTATGTAAATGAAATCTGTAACTGAAAATCAACAAAAAACTCGTTGAATATGACATGGCCTTTAGCAGAAACTCTCTCTGTCTCTGTAACCACTTAGACCCTCACTAACAGACCATGTTGCTACAGGGAGGCTTTAGACGTCCTCTCGGGTAAAAACTTCAGGATTTTCAATTTCCTTTTCAGTACATTTTATTTTTGCAATGTTCACTTTTTAACTGGATAACACCATGATTTGTACAAACTGATGTAGAGTACTATGCTTTTTGTCAATGGTTAAGTTCCATTCATTATCTGATATTCTAATTAAAAAGTCCCATTCTCAACATTTTATTAAATTGTCTAGGTGTGCAACCTAGGTGTAGAAATTTTGCCTATATCTTCATTACATGATTGTATAGCTTCACCCCTAGATACTGATGAATGTAAAGTTGAGCTGGTTTCTTTAAACATTCTTTCTAACTTTTGTTGCTGTATTCTAAAGTTATTTTTTTAAGAAAGAAAAAATGTCACCATTGTTACATGTTTTGACTGTCAGCATTTTGTTTGTGTCTTTGGAATCATCTTGTGAGTCCAGTAGTGTCTTAGAATGACATTTTGGGCAAAGGATGAGAAGAATATAAATTACAAGATTTCCCACTGATGGCAGTGAATGAGTAATTTGCTGAGATATTAATAAGTTTGTATTGTCATTAATACTCTTAGTAAAACAGTCCAAAAGAAAGCAACTAAACTAAAAAGTGGTGAGTAAATTGGAAATAAACTAGAACTCTCTGCAGACATTAACATTCAGAGTATATCTCTCCTATATTTTAAGGAGAACAGAGAAACCAGAAACAGAAAGAAAGGTAAAGGCTGAAACTTTCACAAGATATTATTAAGTATTATTGCTAAATATAAGGATGTTAAGCTGGCAAATGATGGAATAGTGCAGAAAGGTGGATTTAGACAAAGGTAAAGAGTGAGATAATAGTATCAATGATATTAATATTCTTAAATAATAAAGGAATAATAATAGTAAAGTAATGAAGAAGGATAGGAAATGAAGTTAACAATAAAGGTAAGGAAAAAAGAATATGATAAAATAAAACTACAAAAACGAAGCACTTATAAAGAGATCTGTTTTCATTGCTATGTTTCTCTTACGGCTCAATGTTTGTATTATTAACAGTATTTGTCCCTAACTGCATTCTGGCACTTCTAATATCATCTTTAACTATCACTGTCATGTGCTCATAAACTTAGTTAGCACTGGACTTATTTGTCTTGTACATGTTAAACTGCTGCCCCCTATTGAACTGGAGGTTCACAACTGGCTTCCCACTTTTAAAAAGGTAGTCTTATAATTTGGGACATTTTTCAGTCTGCTGATGGTCAGGAAGGGCTCAGACCTACAGCAAACCTGTTTTGCCCTCACTTTATTTATTTAAAGAGGGGTGCAGGTAGCTTTTTACCCTGACTGCCGCTATCTCTTTTGAATAGGCACTTCTGCCTGGTACCCTCTTTGGACCGTCAACATGGAAACAAACTCCGTTTAGAACTACTGTGTACCTACATTGGCTTCCTACTACCAGTATGGAACTCTGTCTACATTAGAGGTTCCCTTTTGGAACCAAATTCAGATGTGGTTTCTGCATTAACAACTGTTATCTATTTCTTGTATTGACACTGATATAGTCAATCTGAGCAATCAATTACTCTGAAATTGTAAAATACACTGTCGCAAACGTGCATTTGGGAGACAGTTTACGGGCTCAAATAGAAGCATTTACGCGTCGAACCAGGGGTTGGCGCTGCCCTCTAACTCTTTCTCCTCTCTCCTGAAGAATCTACAACCTAACAATGTCACTTCCAGTTCCAACCCTCAAGACCCCACCTCCTCATGACGTCATTTCCGGTTCCAGAATGCTTTTCAACCCATGACATCACTTCCTGCAGCCAACTATACATGCCACCTCCATTTTTCTTTTTGTCAGTTCCTGTTTTGCTCTACAGTATACTGGGATCCCCCCAAACCTTTGACGGTGTTTGTGTCCTTATTTTACAACACATATTGATTTGGTAAGAAGATCAGACTGCATAAAAATGACAATAGATAGATAGATACTTTATTAATCCCAAGGGGAAATTCACATATGCTGTACTTCATTGTTTTCAGGGATGTGACCTTTACCCATTCATTCATTTTCTCGTGCAGCTTTCCTTTTTGAAGGTCACAGATTTAATCTACAGGATGTTAGCCCTGTCTGATGTTTGTATGTATGCATGCTACATTCTGAATAACATAGTTCTACCTTCCTTATTTCCTTTTATATCATTTGACGTTATTATAAAAGCAACCCTTCCATTCCCCAAAACACTACAATCCACCACAGGAATAAGCTAGAAAAAATA
This sequence comes from Polypterus senegalus, assembly GCF_016835505.1. Lineage (NCBI taxonomy): Eukaryota > Metazoa > Chordata > Cladistia > Polypteriformes > Polypteridae > Polypterus > Polypterus senegalus. The sequence goes on from NC_053164.1 coordinate 87,755,259, forward strand.
ATTTGACAATTTTCCAATATATTTCAGTATAATCAATCATTTTTTTATTCTGCTCTCATTTTATTCTACTAAGAAAGAACTCTTTCTTACCAATGCTGAAACACAATTGTGATGGAGCATTCAGTGACATCAAGAAAAAGTTGATTGATTGAGACGATAAGATTACAGAATATCACTGGCTATTAAATGAAACTGAGGTAAAAACAAAGCAAAATGTCCAACTCAAACATTTCTGAAGCTGCTAATGGTTACAGTAATTAAACACTTTTATGTCTGGTTCATTTTTTCCTTTATGTTGAGCCACTGGAGGTAAACAGGTAAGGTGTGTATATTTGTCAGCATTATTTAGATCTACAGTGGATTCAGAAAGTAGTCAGACCCCTTGACTTTCTGCACACTATTGAACACTAGTGCTGATCACTGTACAATGTATCATGGTGTAATTTTAGGTGACTAAAATAGACATGTCTGCTTAGAATATTCCATTAAAGGTATCATTACTTTTTTAGCATTTTCTTTTACTTAGAGTGTATGGTAAGTTTTTCCCTTTGTTGTTAATATGGTGCATAATTGTTTCTTTGATTTGTTAAAGTTGTTGATTTTTTAATACAGTAATTATTACAGAAAAGACCTTCCAAAGTTCTTTACAATAAAAGAAATGATTTCTTCATTCCATCCCAACAGGTCTGCATGATGTATTAGTACACTACCTCACTCTTTGCAACTTAAAAAAACATCTCTCAATATAGCATAAGATCAAAAATGGAAATTCAGACACAGCTTGATTTGGCCATTAGTAAATGCATACAATAGAGGGACTGCCATAAAAAGGAGTCATTATGGAGAAATGCAGACATTGCCCCTGGGAGGCTGGTAGGTTAGAGGTTAGCTGGTACTTGGTCATCATTTCTTAATTAGCCAAATTACCTTTTCCTTTTCCAAACATTTCTTGCTCAATTATTTGAAAATATCCCATTTCACATTGCCTGCTTATCAAATGTTAACAAAAACAAATGCAGTTTTCATCACGTAACATCAGAATGTGGTAATTGTGCCTGAAGAATTTTAATTAATTAACGTCTTATCTAAAAAGTGCATAGATTCACAGTGAATATTAATGAAAAGCAACTTACCATATCTAGTTGCTGCAATGCTCTCAGTTTCAGAACAATTCTTTGACATTTAAGGGCAAGAGTTTAATTTAGTTTGATCGCCGACTTTAGACTTTGCATACAAGGCACCCATTTTGCTAGGCTAAATATGTAAGGCCATAAAACTGTGGGGCCAGTAAAACAAGTCATCATTTACAATTGTGTATTTTAGGAATGAAACTACAGACGCAGTATATAAAGGAGCATATCATTAGTTGAATATTACACAATACACTTTTTAAATTTAAAAATAACTTTTTAAAAGAATGGAGTTACAGTGGCATTGTGGTTAATGTTACTGTTCCCAGTTTTACTGCCTTGGGTTCAATCTTTGCCTGTGTGAAGATTGCAATTCTCCCTGATGCCTACAGGCATTTTTTCTCCTGGTTCTCCAGTTTCCTCTTCCTCTACCCCAATGTATATGATGAGTGGTTTGAGTGAGCGTGCCCTGAGATGTGCTGGCATTTCAGTCAAAGCTGGTTCCTGCTCTGACACTTTTTAGCACACTATGGTGGAATGAGCCTGTGGCTAAAAGTGCTCCAAGAGAGCACCTCCTAGAAGGGATAGAGGGTATTTTTCATGATGGCATCCAAATTTGCCACCATCTTCTTTATTCAAACAGCTTCCAGTGTATCCAGTATTTCTCAGTGATGGAGCAGACTTTCTTGATAGGTTTGTTCAGGTATTGTGCTTCTTTTGTGCTCAGGTCGCTTCCCCAGGAGACTGCAGTGTAGAACATCACACTGGCTACAGTGGATTGGGAGGAAATTTCAGCAGCTTGATGCACACATCAAAAGACCAGAGTCTGCTTAGCAAGCACAGTCCACTCTGGGTCTTCTTGTACAGAGCCACTGTGTTGTCAGACCAGTCCAGTTTGTTGATTATGTGAAACCCTAGCTACTTGTAACTTTGTACCACTTCCATGTTCTCCCTGCATGATGGCATGCCTGAATTCCACCACCAGCTTTTCTGTCTTGCTGATGTTGAATTGAAGGTTGTTGTCCCTGCACAACAAGACAAAGTCCCCCACAACCTTCCTGTACTCTGACTCATTTTCATTATTAATGATGGTTAAGTCATCTGAAAATTTCGGTAGAAGGTAAACACTGATATTGTGCTGGAAATCTGTTGTGTAGAGGGTGAACAGGACGGGAGACAGGAGAATTCACAGAGATGCTCTAGTATTACACATCACCATTTCTAACACACAGTCCCTCATCTTCACAAATGTTTGTCTGTTGGTCAGGTAGCCCATGATCCAGGAAATTGTGGGGGCATCAAGATTCAAAGGCTTGAGCTTTTTCCCCAGTTGATAAGGCATAATGGTGGTAAAAGCACTGGAAAAGAACATCATCCTTACTGTGGTGTTGGCTTTGTCAAAGAGGCAACAGGCTCTGTGGAGCATGTAGATGAGAGAGCATCCTCCACATCTATATGTTTCTTATAGGGTAACTGCAGAGGATCTGGCTGTTCTGAAACCATGGGTGGTAACTGTTTTAGGACCAGTCACTCAAAGGTCTTTTTGATGTATGAAGTATAGATCTTAGATCTTCTTTTATATCATAGTTTACCATAGCCCTCTGTCTAGGATCTGTGCTAGCTTTATTAATGTGGTATCCCTGTCATTTTCAAACCTGCTTTAATCAGTTTAGCATTATGAAGTTTATGGACTAAAATTTATTAAGTGTCCTTTATAAAAGTACAGGTGTGAAAACATACACTGAGTAAAGCATTTACAGAAACAGGGCTTTCCGTCTGCAAAAATGTATGAACAGTTAGGCGACTGTATTTGTGGAGAAATTCCTCCAAATGGAGACAGGCTTTAGTTTCCGTTTATTTGTTTTACCAATGGAACCCACACCCTATAATCATCCCTGTGTTGTTACATCTGTCTTACATACATTAGACAACAATATACAGAAATATGCTTTTCTTTGTTTTCTTTTGTAATGATAATAAGCAAAGGGTTAATTCAATGTGGTCTCTGTCCTCCTGAAATAATGTCACTAACAGAGCCTTCTAGCCAAGATGTTCAGCATGGCTTCAAGCTTTAATGAGGACATTCCTGAGCTTTGCTGCCAGGATAAAGACTAACTGCAGAGGTAGGAATATTAGTAAATGATGATCCAGACTGCTGAAGCTTAGCTTACACCAGACCGCAGGAGGAAGCTCCTCTTATTAGAAAAAAACAAAGATTTTTGCGGTTATTTTTTAATTGGATATAACTTAAGAGGCCTTGTATACTTGTGGGAGGCAGCACACATCAAAAACCAGTATGTCTCATTTTAATGGAATGCAAAAAAGCCTTATGTGAAATCTCACAGTGATTAACATTTTCTAAGAGAAACCGTTCAGCAACCCTATTTGGAAAATAGCTTTTATCACTGTTTAGAACACACACACAAACACACAGGCAAAGAAGTAATAATAAGCAAAAAATAAAAAGAGATGAACGATGAAAGAAGATCTAGTACCATATGCCATACCAGTTCAAATACAAGTAAAAACACATCTTTATTCAATTATATTTGATTCATTTCATATCTTTTTGTCACTGTTTTAAAATGTCAGGGTGACACAATGATGTGTGATCTGTTTTATGTTCAAAGCCCAGACCAGTCCCTATATATGTGGAGTATATACTGTATGTGCTCCCCAAGTTTGCACTTATTTTTCTATCAAAGACAAAATATATATATATGTGTGTGTGTGTGTGTGTGTGTGTGTGTGTGTATGTTTGGCTGATTTGTGATTCCAAACAGCTCGTTTACCTGTTTTCATGCATGAGCATCAGTGGATTGCCCTCCGGGGTCATCTGGGGTATGTAGTACCACTCCTAGATGAGAGGGGGCGCTGCCGCTAATCATGTCCTCTGTCATTCCCTTCACAATGCCAAGAAGACTCCCAGCAAGGGCAGTTGACTCCACCCCTTCTGGTCTCCTGCCTAGAAAAGCAAAAGGTCACCAGAAGGAGGCGTCATTCTGAGAGCAGAGCACACCGCAGGACAAAGCTTCTATCTTGTGACTTTGGCAAAGAAAGAACTTTTTAAGCCTAAAACTGGCTCTTTATTTTTTTCTTCTCATTTCAGTCCTGCACCATAGTGTGCTTGTTTGGATTTTCTGCTGCTTTGATTAAATGAGGATGGCACACCAACATTTACCAGTTGGATTTGAAGTAGACTTCACACTATGATGGTGGTCATAGTTGCTAGAGGTGGCATATATAAAATATCTGCTAAGTTTAAAGTTTGTTAGCAGTAATGGCACTAAAGCAATTCTGTGAGAAACATTCTTCTTTGAATAATGATAATCATTTGCTGTTCTGCCCTGTTCTCTCTCTTTTTCCCAGTGCACCAAAGTCTTGCTGCCTAGAAACACACTAACGAAAGTGCCGTGCAATTTCAGAGCTCACATGGATGGCTTGCCGGGTTTTTCTCCTGAACATTCTGTGCCAGACAGTCTTTGGAATTTCTGAAGCACAGACATCACAATAAGTTTCAACCAACAAATCCTCTTTGAGCATTAGCAGAGGGCAAAGAAAATAAGGGCACATCCTATCAATACGTTTTAGAGTTCTGTTGTCAAAAAACTGTTGCTGAATGAAATATATCTGCTATATAAGGACAACAGGGGAGCTGTACGATAGTTTTAATCTGCAAAATTTGCAAAAGAGTTTCTTTGCAGTGAATGTGCTGTATTCAGTAGTGAACTTTTTGATGAATATTTTTCAGAAACTTTACCATGCAGTCAACTTAAATGAACCTTTTTTTCCCAGCGACTCATGATTTTTTGCAAGGTCAGAGTGACATCATAGGACATCATAGTGACATGGGCTAAAAATGAATGGAAAACTTGCAAACACATTTAAACACAACATGCACATGCAGACGGTAGCTCGAGATATGTTGGTGTATTTGTGTCTTAAAGGCAACATATTTTTGTATAGACTTGTATGTAACCTGTATGCAACATGTGAGCATGCCCCTTTAATAGTATTACGCAGAGTGCAAACAGAAAGGAGTGAAGAATCCACGTACTTTGATGTTGCATTAATTTGGCGGCTGCAGCAGTGAAAGAGCAAAGTGTCAGGGAGATAAAAAAACAAACTGTACTTTTCGGTTCTAGAGAGGTAAGTAAACATAGCCACTCTGCTCTCCATTTGTACTTTAAGAGCCATTTGATAGTTAGGTTATGTTAAATTGATAGAAGCATTTTTTTTAGTTACATTAAAATCTTTGCCTATATATTAATGCATAGTCTATGGGAGATTCTATTATATCCCCCACAAGCTAATCCGAAATGGAATATTCTAATTATTTCTTGTGCCTCTGACTACAGATTAGTACCAGTTTATAATCTGCCTTGCAGTTGGTAAGGCATGGAGGGCAAACAGTTTTCAAACCGTATCTGGGTACAACCATACTGAATGTGCCGTAAGTATAGAACACACTGAATGTAATAAGTAAAGCATATGTAATTTTGCCATAGAGAAATAATGCAACCTTTAAGTATACAAAGTAACTGAAGTTTAACAAGAAAACGTTAAGTTTGTAGAAAAAACTTTTTTTTCCTTTTTTATCTTTTATCCTTGGCATGTACTAATTTTTTCTCTATTTTTGTGTGAACTGATTTGCTTTGAATTTTCACTAAAATTTTTTCAAAATGAACTTTATTCATCTGAGAAATTTCTTTTGTTATACGTTTGACTAAATAGCAGATTGGAAAACTAGAAATATGCAGCTACATGTACCATAGAAGAACAGTTGAGTAGTGATATACTTTGATCCAATAAAAAGCTGATCACTGCTTGATGCTCTTCTTTGGTACAAAGTACAGTTATTTATGTATTTATTTTGCCGTGGTTTACTCCTAAAAATCAACAAGAGAAACTCACTGATTAAGATTTTACCTCTGTGACCACAGGCACGTCATGTTTCCCCACTTTCACTGGGAAATCTGTACAACCAACTCAAACAAATTTATCACAAAAGTGTGAATAGTTACTGACTTACCTTTGTATAAATTGTCATTCAGTGAATTATACTCATCATCAGATATAAGAAGCAGACCGTAAGTTAACAGTTGTCCAAGAAAGAAACCTAATTAAAATGCTATGGTAAACCCAGTAGCATCGTTGAAAGCAGTGAAGTTATGGCTAAGCAATATCGCAGTGACTTCACGAAGATGGGGGATGACAGCATGGCAAGTAATCTCACTTCCATCAAGGAGATTACTGCATAGAATGATGAGTCCAATTAACTATGACAAACTTATATTCAGGGTGGTATCCTCTCTTACACTCACTGCTGTAATACTCCTCCCTCTTACGACCTACGCTTATTTACAAGAACAAATCTTATAAAAAGTGACCTATCATTGGTTTATTTTTTCCAAGTATTAGATTTTGAATACATACTAACCAGAAAACAAAACCTTAAAGCTAGACTTTTTTTTAATCAAAGAAAGATATTACTTTCTTCACAAAAGAGTCGTTCCTTAATTTTTTAGTTGGAGTTCCAACAGGCAGTTACAAAAATGATTCCCTCTTATGTTAAATAGTACTATGGACATCAACAAAATGAAGAGTTCTTTCCAGCTGCTGTCTGGGAAGCTGTCCATAACAGCCAGCAAGATGTCAAACTTAAATGATGTCATTAAAGATGGAACAAAAATAGTGTTAAAAAAAGTGATAAAAAAGTATCCCAAACACTTCAAAAAGAAACTGAAATACTAAAACACAAACCACCAGCCATGAGAAAATGGGTAAAGAAAACAGATGAATAAACCTTTGAATAAAATGGGAATTTTAGAATGAACTGAAGGAAAATCAAGAAATAGATTCAAATTTAAGTAAGTAAAATGATTCATTAGACTATGCATTTTTAATGAAAAGATTTGAATACAACTGTGAACTGCCTTTTATCTACATATTCTGAGATCAGAAGCCCGCAAGCACTGAAAATAGTTTTAAGCCAGCAGCTATGTTTGTCTGCCTTTTCTGAGCAATACATCCACGCTGGTTTAATCCCTGCTGTGTGCAGATAAAAGAATCCAGAGCTCAGCAACATGCTAGCTATCTGGAATTTGACTGATAAAAAAGAAAGGCATGAAAACAACCTACTGCTTGTTATCTTTTCAAAAATAATTTTGGGCAAAAATAGCAGTGAAGCTATTAATATAAATCTAAAATGGGACACTTAACCAAAAAGCCCAGTATTTGTACAACTCTGGTATAAAGTCACACTAAAATGTGACTGTAAAGGCAATTAACATTATAGCAGCTAAAGAGAATAGCCAGCCCTTGCGTTGGCACACTCGAGAAAACTAAAGTGCAGTGATAATAAACAAATGAGGATTCCAATTACTGATCTGAAGGATCATTCCTGGTGGCGGAGTTAGCTAGTGAGTAATGAAAAGGGGTCTCAGAGTAATGGGAGGTGGGTTATCCAGCAGAAGTCGGGAGAGACGTCTGACTGTGCAGGCAATAACAGCTGTTGGTTAGTGTTTGGTATAACTTCAGTTATTTTAAACCCTCTGTGACAAAAGCTCAGTTGGGTTTTCTGTTATTGACAATGACCGTAAATTATTAATGTTACTTTTTTCAATTTTCCATTATATTGTCCTTCCCTATGTTTTGATGTCCCTTTTCATTGTATACCATAGTCTCTCATGCAGATATTCTCTAATGTAACACACCACAAGAAAACCTGCAGTACTCGATAGTTAACAAGGGAACAGACTTGTTAAGGAAACCATTAAAAAAAAACTCCCTTACACACACACAGTTGAAAAATAAGACAAAATATGTTACTTTTAAAAAAATCTAAATAAAAAATATACTACACAATTGCAAATCAAAAAGCTGACATAAGTCTAAACATATAAAGCACAGTAAAGAAAAAAATTTATTACAATAAACAAGAAAATACAACACAAGCATAAAGCAGAAATATATAAACACTAAATATACATAGAAATGTATGTGTATATTCAATATATTGAACGTTTATGTATAACATTACAATAATATTAATAACATATTATATATATATATATCTGAGACAGAATATTATTTGACATCACAGATGCACTGTCCATCCATCCATTTTCCAACCCACTGAATCCAAACACAGGGGTCTGCTGGCACCAATCCCAGCCAACACAGGGCAGGAACCAATACTGGGCAGGCTGCCAACCCACCGCAGGACACACACAAACACACCAAGCACACACTAGGGCCAATTTAGAATCACCAATCCACCATGTCTTTGGACTGTGGGAGGAAACCGGAGCTCCCGGAGGAAACCCACGCAGACACGGGGAGAACATGCAAACTCCACACAAGGAGGACCTGGGAAATGAACCCAGGTCTTCTAACTGCGAGGCAGCTGCGCTACCGCTGCGCCACCGTGCCGCCCCAGATGCACTGTAAAGAGGCAAAGGCAAAACTAAATATTAACAGCATGAAGATTTTTAAAAATGTTTATTATGTTAGTTTCTTCAGTCATGCTATGTGAAGACCACCTTCAAAACACAACTTGTCCTACATTACACATGAACAATATAGCATACAAAGTGTTTTAAAAATTCATAAGTTTTAAAAAAAAGTCACCATAACTACAGTGTTTTTTTAGCAAAGGAATAAACCATTCAGATTATTTTTTGTCACATGTGTGGGAGTGTGATGATCTAATGTCACAGCAGCTCCTCAGCCATTGATAAACAACTGGAAACATCACAAGAAGAGTAAAGAGCAATTTCCAGAAAAGAAGGAAAGGAGAGAATTTCAGTGCTGACCGGCCACAACCTTCATCCAAATTCAGATTGTGGGTCAAATAAAGAGCTTTCTTGTACTTATTTTTTTCTTGCACTGATTTTCGGCCAATACTTTCTGGTTTTCTCAATCTGACTAGTTTTCAACAATCTAGGCCCTCTTTTGTTACAGACACTCACCACCTGCAACATTCTTTTATTTTTTTTTATTGTACTTTTACCTTCTTTATGCAAGCTGTTATTACGTGATATTAAAAAGGGTAATCGGGCAGATTCAAGTGACTATAGACCAGTAAGCTTAATGTGCATCACAGGTAAATTAATGAAAGGAATTATTAAGGATAAGATTGAGCAGCACATGACAAGAATATGAGTTTTAGGGAATAGTTAGCATTGGTTCAGGTGGAAGAGATAATATTTTACTAATATAAGTGAAATCTATTAGGAAGCAACTAATGTATACAGTCAGTGTGGTGTATATGATATTATTTATCTTGCTTTTCAGAAAGCATTTAGTAAAAATGGAATATATGTAACAAGCTGGTTAAGTATGCAGATGATACCAAGCTAGGTGGATGGGAAGATAATCTGGAATCTGTTTGGGGCAGATGAAATTTAATATCATTAAATGTAAAGTATTACACGTAGGAAGTAAAAATGTTTGAATACACAATGGCAGGTCTGAAAACTGAAAGCACTGTACACCTTATGAGAAGCATTTAGGAGTTATAGGGAACTCAACATTATTAACTGCCAGACAGTGTTCAAAACACATTAAGAAGGCTAACAGAATGTTAGGTTATATAGCATGGTGTGTGGAATACAAATCCAAGAAGGTTATTCTCAAGCTTTATAACACACTGGTGAGGCCTCATCTGGACCACTGTCTACAGTTTTGGTCTGCTGCCTAACAAAAAAAAAAAGCATAGACACACCAGAAAAGGCCCTTAGAAGAATAATTAGGCTGATACCACGACTGCAGAGGTTGAGTTATGAGAAAAGATTTAAAGAGCTGAGTCTTTTTAGTTTAAGCAAAAGGAGATTAAGAGAAGACATGACTGAAGTGTTTACAATTCTGAATGGAATTAGCACAGTGGATTGCAACTGTTAGTTTAAAATGAGTTCAACAAAAACATGGGGACACAGTTGTAAACTTGTTAAGGGTACATTACATAGATTTTCTTCACACCACAAGAGTAGGCAAAAAATGGGCATGGATGGGCAATCACCCACCCACTAGGAGCTGCCACCTACACAATCAAGTTTCAGTTTTCAAATTGTGAATAACTATATATGGTAGCGCTGCTGCCTCACAGTTAGGAGACCCGGGTTCACTTCCCTGGTCCTCCCTGCGTGGAGTTTGCATGTTCTCCCCGTGTCTGCATGGGTTTCCTCTGGGCGCTCCGGTTTACTCCCACAGTCCAAAGACATGCAGGTTAGGTGGATTGGCAATTCTAAATTGGCCCTAGTGTTTGTGTGTGTCCTTCGGTGGGTTGGTACCCTGCCCAGGATTGGTTCCTGCCTTGTGCCCTGTGTTGGCTGGGATTGGCTCCAGCAGACCCCTGTGACCCAGTGGGTTGGAAAATAAATGGATGGATGAATATATATATAATATGCATTTTATATATATATAGTAAAAGAGTTTTTATATTTATGTGTTATTCGTCATTCCATGTAGCACATAAACATATTAATATTTAATTTGGTATTTTATGACCACACCCCCATCCAATCATCCTATGGAGTGCTGCATGTGCATAAGTGATCATTTGCTTGCAGCTTGTTAAAAAAAATTAGTCAGTCAGTCAGTCAGTCAGTCATTCTTCAACCCACCATATCCTAACTCAGGGTCACGGGGGTCTGCTGGAGCCAATTCCAGCTAGCACAGAGTGCAAGGCAGGAACAAACCTCGGGCAGGGCGTTAGCCCACTGCAGAGCACACACACACACACACCCCCACACACACACACACACCCACGCACCAAGCACACACTAGGGACAATTTGGAATTGCCAATTGCCAATAACCTGAATGTCTTTGGACTGTAGGAGGAAATAGGAACACCTGGAGGAAACCCATGCAGACACGGGGAGAACATGCAAACTCCATGCAGGGAGAACCCGGGGAATTACCATGCTGCCTAATAAAAATTAGCATAAAGTAAAAAAACTAGGTTAAAGAAGCCTGGAATAATATATGTTAAAAAAGGCTAAATAACACTCCCCTTTCAGTTTCTTTAAAAGATCTCAATGTACTTTAGAAGAAGATGCAGTGGCAGTTTTTGATATGGGCGACATCATGCCAGTGCATTTTTGGAATTGCATGGGCACTGATCGGTTTTCTATTGACCAGGGCACCAAACAGGCTAGGACCACCCCTGAGAAGATGTCACTGAGTTTTCTGCTACTGGAAAGAGCAGTCCCAGCCAATGCAGACACGTTGAACTGAGTGAAATCACAAGAGAAAGAGAAAAAGCAATCGCTTGACAGTGTTGCTCACTGTATGCTATTATTGGTGTCTATAGTTTGGGTGCTATCATGCCAGCTCATTTTTTTGTTTGTTTGTTATGTTTTTTGAATCATTGTAAAGCCATACTTGAAGTTTTCTTCTTTTAATAGCCAAGAAGGACAGATTTTTTTCCAACATCACTGAGCAGGGTTTCAGTAGAGGATCCACCTCATTTTACCACTGATGGTCAAGTTCTATAAACCATCTTATCTGGGTGAAATTTTATTCGCCCACCTAGTTTCATATATGCCCACCCACCAACATATTTCTGGCTATGCTACTGCTTCACACAGAGAACAATAGACACATGGAAAGTGTGGTACACAATAAACTGAATGTAAATAGAAACATACTTGTTTTGCTCATCACTAGTTACCATGCTGTCCATTCTGATTTTATATACTGTACATTAAATTCATCTGTTTCTTTAATCTGCTTAAGACAACATTGTTTTCCCAAGGAGTCAAATTGCATTTAGCACTATTAACTAAACTTGAGCCGGGTAACAGTGCATAATTAAATACACACCCTAGATACACAATTATGTGTTATAATTATGTTGACTATTTATGAGATGCAGTGCAAATGCATTCAAGAGTATATTGAATTTCCTATATACATTAACATCTACTGATACAAATTATATTTGATTTGCCCTTTCAAACATTAATTGTAGCTGCAAATATCACATGGAGAATAAAGAATTAAAACAAACACAAGCAAGGTTTTTATTTTGAGACAAAAATGCTGGGCTAAAAAAAAAATACAAACTAAAAAACAAAACAACTAAATGTCAGATTTAGTTTTCTGCTCTAGGCTACAGTGTGAACCTGAGCAGGTTATTCAATTACATCTCAGTAAGGCTGGTTGCTCTGTTCAGGTGGTGCACTTTGGGATGTCACTGACAATGAAAAGAACTATGAAATAATAACTCATTCGCCCATCCATCCAGCTTCTAAGCCTTTGCCAGTACAGGCCTAAGCCACAGTTTATTTTGGCAGCAATGGGGCACAAGGGAAGACCTGTTCCTCAATGGGACATCAGTCGAAGGGTGAATTATTTTTAAAATGACTTGGCATAAAACATTAACAATGAGGCTACACTGAATTAAAAAATATATGTGTTAACTTGTAAATTTTTCAGTTTCTGAGAATTTTGTAGTGAATAATTTGACTTGTCTCAAAATAGCTCTCAGTGTTAAATCCACTTTGCGAGATTACATTGTACAGTACATAAATGCAAAATGTTAAATGGATTCATCAGTCACCTTTTTCTAGGAATCGATTTTTGATTTTTAGAATAGCTGACATCTCATAATATGTATGGTGCACTAATAAAATACAGCTGACATTATGTTTCATTCCCCCAAAAGCAACCCTTTTCCTCTAATTGGCTATTGAAAGATAGAATAAAGAATAATTTTTACTTAGCTCTGCTTATTACCACAATTTAATGTAATTACGTTTTATCTGTCAGTGAAATCTTTTCTGTAAAATCCAGGTAAAAATATGTGACCATAATATTCTCTCTGCATACCTTTTATCACATTCATGCATTGTAACTGCAATTAGCTACATACTCTAGCAAATATAGATGCAGAAGTGCAGTAACAAATATTCAGTTCAGCTTATTCTTTGTAATGCACTTCACAAAGAACAAAGAAGTAAACATACAGTATAATAACATAAATACAAAAACATGCAGTACAGGGTGGTCCAGATCTAATTATGCAATTATGAATACGCGAACACAATGAAAACCCGCTGTTCGACTGACAACTGTCTCCCCGCCAATTTGGAATGCAGGGCAGGGCTGCCATCTATCAGCAGCAAAAATAATTTTTTGTGAATTCTCTATGTAATAAACGTAATAAGTTATAGCGTAATGAAAATTGCATAATTAGATCTGGACCACCCTATATTTTAATACATAAAAGAATAAAAACGTACAGGGCGGCACGGTGGCGCAGTGGTAGCGCTGCTGCCTCGCAGTTAGGAGACCTGGGTTCGCTTCCCGTGTCATCCCTGCGTGGAGTTTGCATGTTCTCCCCGTGTCTGCGTGGGTTTCCTCCGGGCGCTTCGGTTTCCTCCCACAGTCCAAAGACATGCTGGTTAGGCGGATTGGCGATTCTAAATTGGCCCTAGTGTGTGCTTGGTGTGTGTGTGTGTCCTGCGGTGGGTTGGCACCCTGCCCAGGATTGTTTCCTGCCTTGTGCCCTGGGATTGGCTCCGGCAGACCCCCGTGACCCTATATTGGGATTCAGCGGGTTAGAAAATGGATGGATGGATAAAAACGTACAATAGTTGGTAAGGACTAGTGTTTGAGAAATAGTGAAGACTGGAAAATTAAATCCCAGGGAGGGTTAAATCACTATAATCTACAAAAAAAAAAAAAAAAATTCTATTGATTTTATTGTGATCATTCTGTACAAATAGATCAATTTTTACAAAAAAATAGGATTGAAAACTAATCAACCCTCACCCCTAAGATGAGTTTATTAGTTGGATACAGATAAATGGAGAAGAAAAAGAAATGGGGAGAGAATCTATTTTATCTGTGCTTTAAGAGCTTATTCTAATATATTATTGATTAGATCCTACCAGGTTTTGAAAAGGTTCTGCACAGATCCTCTAAGTGAGAATTTGATTTTTTCCAATTTCAAATAATATAAAACATCAGTTACCCACTGACTTAAAAGAGAAGATTTAGGATTCTTCCAGTTTAACAAAATAAGTCTGTGTGAAGGCAATATACAAAAATGAAGTCTGAAAACTGAGAAGAAGCTAAACAAAGCCACAGGAATAAGCAGAAAAGTAGTGACAATAATGGGGGCCCTATAGCCCCCTATAAAGATAATGAGAAAGATATCAAGAACTGGACAGATTTTTTAGAGAAGAGATCTAAAGGAAGTGTCTTATATTAGTGGGCTGTAGTGACGAAATATGTCCCATGACCGACAACCTGCATAGTGACAGTAAACAGTATTGCTGTAGCCATGAAAGACAAGCACAAAATGTTGGTGTCCAGAAAACAAAAAAGGAGCTGCTGTGACGTCCCCAAATGTAATGATAAAAAATATGAAAACTGAATTTAACAAATAAAATTTAATGAAAGTGCACAACAGTCAGATTATAACAGTAATAAGCTAGTAACTGTAAAGATTAGGGGTATCTAGAAAGAGACCAAAAGCTCAGGAAAGAACAAGCAGCTCCAAAATCATGGCATTGCCTGATCAGTCCCCGATTCCGCTAAAAAGAACTCTTGTAGGAAGCCTGAATGTTGCTGTCCTAGAAGGCTATAAGTAGAACCATCACAGTAGTGTGGGGAAATATATTTCCAGAGAGTGTATTAGAGGTAATTATGAAGGAAATTAAATTAGGAGAATGAGAATGGTGCATGATTTGCAGTCCAGTTGGAGCCCCCCTTTCCTCTGCCGTATATTTGAGTGGACAGGTCTGCACTATAAATGTCATTGTGATGTTTAAAACTGCAGACACACATGTAGCTGTACTGTCATGTTGTAGTCAATCTAAGCAATGAGGTAATTTGGACATTTGGTCAATCCACAAAGATCAATGATCTGCAAAGTAATTTAAGGACAAAACAGAGCTCAGCGTCATAAAACAAGTACTGGTTGAAGCCTATGGTTGTTTCTTTTTTTGATTTGTTCTTTTTAATATTTTTATAAATCAGATCCTTTCCATGAGTTCATTCCTTTATGTATGCAAAGATAAATTGCCATTTTACACACAGTGGAGGCTGAAATGTCCAATGCTACACATCATATAATGCGTGTCTCACATGCTTAACAAAATGCACATCAATGTAACAAAATAGCAGTGCATACAAGTGGCTGGAATAAAAAATAAATATAAAAATAACAAGGAGTAAGAAAACATCATTTCATTCTGTAAATACCAGCACAGCTTTAAGTGTTTGGTCTCAGAGTGTGCAGAGAATGATCCTGAATTCGAGGATGTTTACTGGAATGTTCCTTATTTGGCCAGGGCTGAAAATACTGAACTTGAATGTGGAAGATAAGCAGGAGAAAGGTTCAGTTTTCAGGTGGAAGTAAGGCTAGGAAGTGATATGTGTGTTACTGGAAGTGTACAGAGGAGAGTTTCTGCAGTATCATGCTGTGGACCGTGGGCACTAATGAGCTAAACTACTAAAGAGCAGAATAGAGCCCACCGTGGATAAAATGCACAACAATGCTAAAAACAATCATAGTAAGTAAAGGATTATACCTAAGATCAATCAACTCTGAGAGAAAGACTACACAAATTAGTACAGGTCTGATCAGCAAAAGCCATAGAAACCACAATTGGACACAATCAAGTGTACTGTGGCAAAAGAAAACACAGTAGCATCATAGTTAAAAGAGCCCAATTAACAATGGGCTCAAAAGTGCTAAAGTATTCGATTTTGAGCTTAATAAAATCTACCAAAGGAAAAAAAACAAAGCCAAAACCAGTGAAAGTGTAATCGGGCAAAACAAAGTATGCTAAGGGAAACTCAATTCTGAGACTGGCTACATTTTACTATACCAATTGGAGCTGGTCAAAAACAGAGCAAACCACTCAAAGAAATATTGATCTAAAACAAAGTATACGATGGCAAGAGCAACTGTAGACACATCAGAACTAAACCACGGAGCTTGTCACTAGGGACAACAGATGCCAGAATCAAATTTAGGTGAACCCACCATGGACCTCTGGCTTTGACCAAAAAAAAAAAAAAAAATCAAAACAGCAGGTTTCCCTTTCTTTTTGTCTCTCTATCTCAACTACAGATATACAGATGACTATAAGTAAGCATGCTCTGTGCTATGGGTTGCTGTATGCCAGTGAAAAGCTGGCAAAGGCTCCGGCCTCCTGCAATCCTGTAGTTACAAAAACAGAGTACAGAACAAGTCCTTTTGGACACCAATTGAGCAATAGAAGTCCAAAAAAAAAAAAATAAATAAATAAAAATAATCAATCAAAGGAATAGTGTATCTGTAATTCTAATTCATCTGTAATTTTAATCCATTGTGTTAAAGGTAGAAAATCCACATTTTTAATTTTAAAAAGAAAATATAAATAAATGAACGCATGTCTGGACTATCCACTAGTTTCATAGCTTCATACGTCCTGTAAAAATGAAAGTAATTCAGGCTGAACATCACCAGTGGCAAGCACAGTACACAAAATTCCTCCGTGAAGTTTAGAAAATAATATTACTTTACAGAAAGCTGGAACAAATCATTGAGTGCTTTCCTCTAGCACTGTTTAATAAATAAAGTTCAACATATATAGCTTCTCTATCCCAAATTTCTTGCTTACCCCCCACAGAGCAGCAGAGAATAAACCACCTCTACTTACTGCCTCAGCTTCAAAGTCTGGTTTCAGTTACTTTCCTCTCAGTGTGCAACCACCCCCTGACCCTCTTTCCTTACAGTACTTAGAGAGATCTATATGTGTGTGTGGGGGGAGTGGGCATTCATTCATTCTTGACTGTGCTTCAGGGGATAAAGTCCAACAAAATGTTCCTCGAGTTGCTGATAATATATAAAATGCACAGGGGTATTTCTCTATCTCTTTCTGTATAAAACAGATCTGATTAAAAGTGGAACTTGAGCAGCACGATCCATTAGCTGAAGTACAAAAGCAGCAAACACACTACCCAGATATTTAGTGAATTTCTTTTCCTCAGGATTAACAGTAGGACATGGAAACATCTTGTAATATGTTTGTGGCTTGTTGTATGATGCCATTTGGTTAGTGACAGTGCAAAGCAGAGTGTCCACCAGGTGTCAAACACCCAGGGCAGGCTACTTTTAGCAAGGTTTTCACACTCACTACTACTATTACTAATAACAACAATAATAATAATAAAGCCCAAAGTAGGGCTCTGAAGCTCCCCCTGGTGGTTGCCACAGAACCCAACAAGGCTTGCCCAGAGGGGACTGGGCGGTCTCATGGTCTGGAATCCCTGCAGATTTTATTTTTTTTCTCCAGCCGTCTGGAGTTTTTTTTTTTTTTGTTTGTTTTTTCTGTCCACTCTGGCCATCGTACCTTACTTATTCTATGTTAATTAATGTTGACTTATTTTATAACTGTCTTTTATTTTTCTATTCTTCATTTTGTAAAGCACTTTGAGCTACATTTTTTGTATGAAAATGTACTATATAAATAAATGTTGTTGTTGTTCAGTGAACGCCATCTCCCAGCGTGCCCTGTGGGAATCCATGGAGCCCCAGCAGCCCAGAGGGGCTGCCTTCTAGCATTCCGGGCAAGATAATGCCCTGAACACACTCTTTCTTGTGGTCTTTCCATCCAGCTGGCATTCCAGTCTGGCAGGGCCCCCTGGCTGTACGTGACAATATTTATTTATATAGCAACTTTCCCAAACCCAAAGATGCTTTACAAAAGCATATTAGAAAAACATAAGAAGCCAGAAACAAATAACAGTAAGAAATTAACACAAACAAAATTTACACTGGGTATCACAGACTCAAATCAAATGTGTATTTTTATTATATTACTAGGGGGTTCGCCCACTGTTCTCTCCGTTTGCCAACCCCCAGCCGCCGGCCTACGCTACGTTCCAGCCACTTCTCATCTCTGGTGCTCGCATTGTGAAGAGATGGGCTGAACACACCCCAAGGAGATGCAGTTGCTCCTCCAAAACTCCCTTGTAAAAGGTGATACAATGGGAAACAAATACCATTTTTTTTTAACCTCCTCTTTGCTCAATCAGCTGCTGGCTTGCTGCTGCTGCTGTGCAGCATGATCTGCATCTCATGCAACATTTAACACTAGAATTACCAGAGCCTACGAAAAAACTTGTGTATTTTTTGAGCATGCTCAAACACAGGAACATATGTTGGTGTAAAAGTATAACAAAACAACGGGCAGATGGGGAGTGTCTGATTATTGCATATAGCGCCGAAGTTACTGCTCTTTACCATTCTTTCTTCTGCATGTCCTGGAGTACAAAAGAAACAGCGTACAGCAACATGCGGGGACTGAAAGCAAAACTCAATAAAACAGAATAAAAAGAAAATCAAGTGACGGTGAGATACGAAGAAGGCAGCTTCGCCAGCGTTTGTGTGTCAGCAACCTGGGGGGGGGGGCTTTAGTATGCATCGTGGTACACTGCAGAGCTATATGTTTATGTGAAAACAGCCGTGTTAGATGGGGTTGTATGGATTGATTCTGAACGCGACTGAGGGAATGAAAAGTGAATAAAAAAAAAAAAAAAGCTAACATTTACAAGGATCATAAATTGCACCGGCTGTTACAGACCGAAATCAAATGTATGCTTTTATTCTAAAATAGTAAGACTAAGAGCAGTTTACTTCTCAAAACCGAGTGGTGCAGGATCAAACTCGTGACCTTTTGATTGCCAAGCGGGAACTGATTATATTGAACCACGGAGGCAGTTACAATAAACAGCTGTCAATGTCGCATGTTAAGGCAGCTTTTTGTTTCTGCAGTTATTTTTGAATAAAAGCGCAATTGTTGTGTTATTCTTGTGAAAATGTTTCTTTGTTATTTGGACTTCAGGCTTCATACATTATATAGTTTATGCCTACATTTTGTCATCCACTACTAGAATATAAAAAACGTTTCTGTTTTACCAATGTGTTTACACAGATTACTGTAGAAACGGAAGAGACATGAAATGCATGTGTTCCAAATAACGATCTATTATTTCCACTCTAAAACTCCACTTCACTCCCAGATACTCAATCAAGGCATGAGCTGAGAGAAGTTCGTGCACGTTCTAAATTGGTGGGGGGATGGAATAGCCGGCTGCTCCTAGCTTCTCTTTATCAGCACATTTAGAGGACAAAGGACACTGGCGGAGAGGTGTGAAGAGATTTAAGAAGCGATTTAAGGTGGGATGGAATTACGAGTTTTTTCGTAGGCTCTGGTAATTCTAGTGTTAAAACATTAAACAACATTTAAAAGCTTGTACAGCAGCTGTCCTACTCTTTGTCTTTTATTTCCGGCCCCGGGCGTGGTTAAATCTCTTGGCACAAAGTCTTGTCTCGCGGAATGTTAGTTCTTGATATTTTTTAGTTTATAATTTAAAAAATTGAATAAGAATCTGAAAATCTAACAACATCACATTAAAGTTCGATAAATTCTGAAAAGAATGATATCAAACATATATGTGTAGGTTTTAAAATAAGCCTGATTTAAAGCATGACACAAAACGTGACATAAAATCGTTGCACTTTTAGGCTTAGGATTTTATATATAAAGAGTAGATAGATGTAATAATAGCAGTTGACTACTCAAAATGAGGAGCACCCAGTTTCAGTTATAAGGCAGCAGCTCATACTTCCACACCATCCAAGTATATGTATTAGCTTTCTATCGATTGACATTTGAGCTTGGGTTTGTAATTCATTCACAACATGTAGATTGAATGATTTTTTTTTTTACTTTGGTTATATTCTTGAATAAAAGCACACTTGTTTATTGGATTTTTGGACTAAAGTCTTCACACATGATACACTTCACATCATCATTAGTATGACATGGAAAAAGTTTCTGCTTTAGGTATGTGTTCAATATTTCTTGCCTCGCATTTCCTTTCATCCTACACTTCCCCAGATCTTTGTAGACATGGAACACACATGAAATGTATGTATTCCAAATAACGATATATATCCTTTACCCTATACAACTCTAGGCACCTCACACACAGACAAACACACTTGAGCTGGGAGAAGTATGTGACTGACCTCAGCCCCATTTTGGCAGGGATGGGATAGCAGGCTGCTTGCTGCTTGTGCTGAACGACACATTTGCACACTTGCACCAATGCTGAGTGCATCTGCCCATGTGATGGAGTCACAAATCACAGTGGCAGTTGCATAACAGGGCAGGATTCACCCCCCCAGAACTGAGCTAAAAGAAACAACATTAGTGAATAGAATACATTTTTGAGGAATTACGTGACACATTTCCAAGTTTTAACTTTTAAAATAACTTTTAAAATAGTCATTGATTTATTTAGCAATTTCATAACAATGATCAGTTCCTGAATCAGTTGCCCTGACCATAAACCTGTCAATTGATTTAAGTCGTGATTAACATCCTTAAAAGTCACCAAAACATGCAATGAGCAAATACCATTATGGACAGATGTAATTCTTTTCCAAGTAATACGTACTTTACGTGTACTGATGTTTCCAGTCTCTGTTAAACTTGTCCATTAAACCATATGACTACTGATTAATATATTTAACTAGGTTATGAAAAATGTGTTCTGAAATTATTTTAGATAATGAAGACAGATATTTCAGAGTAAGATACTTATAATCACTTAAATTGGCACAAACAGTTGTGATGTTTATATGTTGATTAGCACATGCAAGAACACATTTTAGTGAACTCATATGATAACAATGACCATGTAAATCTGTGTTTTCTATATCTTTTAATTGTTGTCACAAATCACACCATTTTAAAGTGGCATGGATTCATGGAAAAATGCACTGATGGAGGATTTTGAAAGGTCAGGTTTCCTTTACTACTGAATATAAAATTGTTGACAGAACATTAAACATTACATTAAATCTCATTCAATTTTTAATGAGAATAGAACGGTAAAATACAGAAACATTATATCCATTTATTCAATATGTCTAAAACAACATAAATTAGAAAAACAAAGCTGAACTCAAGTAGAAATATAATGCTTAAATATAAACTGCTACTTTCAAATACTTTAGTACTGTATGTATACTTGTGAAAGAATAATTTCATGCATTTATTTGTATTTTGCTCATAGCTAGCTATACCTTTTTTAAAGTTACTTTCTCCTGCAGGACTGCAGATGTGTTTTGGCATTTTTTTTTTGTTTCCTGTTTTATTTTTGTAACACATCCTGTAATATTCACAAATCTTTATTAATGTACATTAGCATTATTTTGGGTTTAATATGTGTTTCAGTTTAAATATAAAAGTTGATTTTCATGATTGTCTTGATTTTTCCTGTTTACAAGATGCTTTAGTGTTGATCACTTGACTGCAACCATTGCACCATTGACATCACTTACTTAGCATTACTGGTTGCTAAATATAGTGGTGATTGCACTTTCCAGTTATCAGTAAGTAGATGCAAAATCTCGACTTTTTTAGTGTTAGTTAGCTCCAAATATAATTCGTCCTTAACTTCAGGTTTTGATGGTCTGATTTTGAAGTTCAATCCCTTTATGATTTTGATTGCCATTTTGCATTCTGGTTTTGGCTGCTTATTATTTTTCTGCCTCCTGGCTGTTACTGGTCATCATCTTTTCATCTCTCAATTCAGTTTGCTTAGACCCAAAAGATAAATGTAGTAATGTTTTCTGGGAACCAAATCTTCTCAGATCTGGAACTTTCTCTTACACTATTACTGTATGTCCTTTTTGTAATACACAGATTGAATCTGGACACTGTACTCCAGATACAGTATGACCACAAAAGTGTCACACACGCACATGTGAGGATCACCTTCTGGACTTACCTAGATACTGTATGTGGTACCACTCTGGGACAAGAGGGGGTGCCTGTGCTAACAGTCTTGTCTCTCTTTTCCCCTCACAGACCTGAGAAACTGCCTCTTGAGGGCAAGAGAGGCAATGAAGCTTACCCTTTCTGGTTCAGTCAATATAAAGGAGAGACACTCCAAGGAAGTGGTGTCTTAAAATGAACCTGAGAACCACAAGAAAGGTCACACAGACACCACTGAAGCTTATAAACAATAGAAACTTTCCAATCTTTACAGTGCCATTGAGCGAACATTTTCTTAAGAGATTCTTTTTGTGGCAGTGAATTGCGTGGTTGGCATCCCAACTATTTTGGTCTCAGCTTAAATGTGACTTCTCTTCTTCTAAGCACTGAACCTTTTTTTTTCAATTACGGACAACGATTCCCAGATGTACTTCCTAACTCCTTTTACCATTATGTAATTTGGGTGTATTACATTTTTATATCCTATGCATGAACATATGCTATAGAAATAAATGTTGTTATATGCAAAAGTTTGTATTCAATTACATTAAATTTTGTTTGTCACATATCAGTTCAAATCTAAAGTTTGTTTGGGCTCAACAGGTATATACTCATTCACCTAATACTGTATATTGTCCTTTTCAAATTTAACAAAATTTTGTTTATATATGTATTTAATGTACATAACAATAACAATATAAGAGCAATTTTAACCAGGACAGACCATTCAGCCCAACATGTTTTGTCAACTTGGCTCAGCTATATGCAAAATGGTGTTGAATCGAGATGTGAAAGTCCACATATTTTTGCATGAAGAAAACCTTTTCTAATATTTGTTTAGTTACCCTTAATAAATTAATAAGGGTAGCAGCGTCATGACAGTGTGACTACTAAAACATTCGTACATGTATTATGATTTTCCCTTTGAGAACTGCAAAGATGAAGTTTATTTCTTTATTACCTTTCATCCATCCATCCATCCATTATCCTAACTATAATAAATATATTTTCTTATATACTATATGTATTGTTAATGCCCCATAGTTTTGTAGTTTTCTATTTCTTTTTTTTTTTTTTTAATTAATCTTGCTAAATCACTTGAGCTCCCTCTCCTTAACATTTATTTTTGGACAATTTCACTACACTGTATGGATCTTCCAGGTGGCAGAGGGGTGACTGCTGTTGCCTCATAGCTACAGAAGAGTTCATTCAAACCACAGTATGTGTGGAGTTTGGTCCAAGTCAGTTTTTTTTTCTAGGTAATCTGGCTTTCTTTCTTTTTGACATTCCTAACTCTGATCCTACCAGTAAATTTCTATCCAGTTGTCCTTATTTTACCTTGATAGAGCAAACTGATTTTCTATCCACATGTATTGTCATACTGTTAAAAACACTCATGGCATTGATTTTGTTCTTATAGTCCATAAAGTTTAGCTTTTTGCATTATCCAGTCTTTTTCTTATAAGCTGAAAAGGATTCTTTTTTATGTGTCCAGATTTTTGTATAACTGCCCAACAGCCTATGAAAGAATCTTCCCAACACCCTGAGAGGGGCAAAGACCTGGCCTTGGTGTGCCTGTTAGAGCTTTCTCTGATCAACAGGTACATGCTAATATCATGACAAAACCTATAAAACATCGACCCCACATAGACGTGGGAAAAGATGAAGGGCAAGAAGAATAAGAAGGAAATGCACTCAGGCAGTGACTTGTATGCTGGGAGCAGCATAACACAGAGGTGGTCTGAGAATCACAAATGGGGGCAGGGAACAGCTTGTAAAAATCTTTTAAGCTTGTGTTGTGGAGGACGGCCGGATCCATTTCCTAGCTGGGACGCCTCCATGCTGGGAGGACCAGGGGAGCAAGGGTGGCCAGAGCGTTACCTCCCCCGGAGTGCTAGGTGGCAGCCCCCCCCTGGGTTGCGACAGTGCCTAGGACTCCCGCAGGACTCCACGGGAACTGGAGTTTGGTACAGCCCTGTTGGGATCTGTGGGTGCTGCCAGGGGGTGCTGCAGCAATGGCTTAGCCCTTATGTGCGATTCTTCTGCCACACACGGAAGTGATGCCGGAAATAGGTCATCATGCGCCTGGAGCACTTTCGGGGGCGTTATAAAAGGGGCCAGCAGACACTATTCGGGGAGCCAGAGTCGGAAGACAAAGCTTGCAGAGGAGAAGTGGAGGAGAAAGAGAGAAAAAAGAAGAAGAGTATTGTGCAGAGGTGTGTTTTGTGTTTTGGGACTGTGTTGTGTACTTGTGGGACATTGCCCACAAGTGAAGAAACAAAAATAAACTCAGTGTGTTTTTATAAGTGTGTTTCCTTTGTCTGTCTGAGTCGGGTTAAGAGCTGGTATAGTGCCATCTGCTACCACAGTGTAAAATAGGTCCAATATATTTTCTCCCCTTGTGGCAAAGTTCACTTGCTGGTAAAACTTTGGTGCTATAAGTTTGAAGTTGGCAAGGTTGAAATTTCCAGCAATAATCAAAAAAAGCTGTTGGGATGGGCTGTTTGCTGCTCACTGATGATGTCATGTGGCTCTCACAACTCCTCATTAGCATTTGCACTGGGAGGGATATACACTGCCACAACAACAATGGTGGTGAATTCCCTCAGCAGATAAAATGGATGACATTTCACCACTAAACACTCCAGCAGAGGTGAGCAGTAAGTCGAGAATGCCATAGCATCAACACACCAGACATTGTTTACATAAACACAGAGTCCCCACTACAAGTTTTACCGGAGGTAATAATGTCTCTGTTGTGATGTGAGATTTTACATACAAGTTGATAAATATTTTGTACAGTATGTCTTTATTTGTAACTTAGGCAAAGCAATGTAATATTAGTGTTACATTAGTGAGAAGTGTTCATGTTTACAACCTCCATCATCAGGACTAAGTCAGGAAAGTGAATTTTATGACAGAGTTGGGAGAAGTGCCTAAAACAAGTCTGGTAAATGTTTCTCTGAAGTCTCTCAACCCCCATAGGAAAGCCAGGCTGCCAAGCTTTACCTTAACATATGGTTTGGAGGGGCTGGTGTGAAGATGTTCTATCCCCCAAATGGTCTGAAGTATGGCTTTATGGAACTGGTTTGGATCAGGAGCCTTTAAATACTATGACATCCTATTGGCTCTAGGGGTTGGACAGAGGTTGGACAGAAAATCTATAAATTTGCTCACTCCCTCACTCTCTCTCTCTTACCAAACTGCTGAATGACCATCTCACACCATGAACTGAAAAGGACAACACAATGAAGAACACAGCTCGGCAGTCATATTGAGATAAGCAATGCGACCTGTTCTGAAGAAAGCTGACCACAAATGATGCCTTAACTAAAGACATTTTGAGTAACTAACAAGTCTGTGTACAGCCTGAAACTACACATCAGCATTTATCAGGTTTTACGGTTGCCAATATTCAAATGTACTTTGCATGTTGTTATTATTTATAGATATTACCAATAATACATTGTTTAAAATGTATCTTAACTGCTGCTTGTCTTTTACTACACCTAATTGCCTGAGGTTATACATGTAGAAGGGAAGGTGGGCAGAACTCATAT
Source organism: Polypterus senegalus (assembly GCF_016835505.1). Classification (NCBI taxonomy): domain Eukaryota; kingdom Metazoa; phylum Chordata; class Cladistia; order Polypteriformes; family Polypteridae; genus Polypterus; species Polypterus senegalus. The sequence continues at coordinate 87,780,746 of NC_053164.1, forward strand.
GGTACAATACCTTATAAACAGTGGTAAGTCTGAGATTTGAGGCATTCTGACAAAGGCTACATATTAATAATACAAAAGGTATGGCAAGCCAAATTAACATTTAGAGATATCTCAAAATGGATTTTAAGATATCTGGAAATGCATTTTAGATATCTCAAATTGACTTACAGATATCTAAAAATGCATCTATTTTAAGATATCTAAAAGCATTTTATGATATCTTAAATAGATTTCAAGATATCTTGAAATGATATGCTGTAGATTTTGAAATATCTGAAATGCATTTTAAGATATCTTTAATGCAATTCGAGATATCTTGAAATACGTTCCTGTGCATTTTGAGATATCGCAAATACATTTCGAGATATCTTAAAATAACTTCTTGTGCATTTCAAGATATCTCAAATACATTTTGAAATATCTCAAAATCACTTCCTGTAACATTTCCTATTCTTTCAATGGGACTTCCTGTCTATTTCGAGATATCCCAAAATGAATTTGAGATATCTTGAAATACACAGGAAGTTATTTTAAGATATCTTGAAATGTATTTGAGATATCTTGAAATGTGCAGGAAGTCATTTTAAGATATCTGAAAATGCATTTCAGATATCTCAAAATGAATTTGGGATATCTTAAAATGAGAAGGAAGTTATTTTGAGATATCTCGAAATATAATTTAGATATCTTAAAAGCATTCAAGATATCTTGAAATTCATTTTTTCAGATATCTGAAATACATTTTTAGATATCTAAAATTAATTTCATGATATCTTAAAATGGGTCTCTGCTCCATTTCAGATATCTAACAATGTATTTCAAGATATCTCAAATTGTATTTCAAGATATCTAAAATGCATTTTAAGATATCTTTAAAAGGACACTCAATTATTTCAAGATATCTCAATAGCATTTTCAGATATCTACAATACAATTTAAGATATCTCAAATACATTTCCAGATATCTTAAAACAGCTTCCTGTCCATTTTCAGATATCTCAAATACATTTCAAGATATCTTAAAATGACTTCCTGCACATTTCAAGATATCTCAAATACATTTTAAGATATCTTATAATAAACAAGTAGTCCCATTGAAATAATAGGCAATTTTACAGGAAATGATTTTGAGATATCTTGAAATGCATTTAAGATATCTTAAAATGCATGAAAGGTCAATTTAAGATATCTGAAAATTCATTTGAGATATCTTGAAATGCAGACACAATTATTTTGAGATATCTGAAACTGTATTTGAGATATCTTGAAATACATTTGAGATATCCCAAAATGTATTGCAGATATCTTAAAATGTAAAGGAAATTGTTTTAAGATATCTCAAAGCGAGTTTCAGATATCTTAAAAAGTAAATTACATTTTAAGATATCCAAAATTCATTTTGAGATATCTCTAAATGTTAATTTGGCTTGCCATAAAAAGGGGAAAGTAGAGTCTACCAAAACAAAACAGTCTCTATTCGCATGAAATGGTGTTAGTCCTTGCAGCTGAACAGCTGAGTCAGGGATGTTGTTCTGCAACCATGTTTCCAAGAAAATAAACACAAAACAATTCCTCATTCCAGACTGGGAATTGACTTGGAGCCTCATATAATCCAATTTATTTTCCAGAGGGCGTACATTGGCCAGTAGCGCTGATGGGAAAGCTGGACGGCTAGACTTGGCCTTCAGCCTACAGCAGACTCCCAATTGCTTACCACTATTCCACTTCCTCTCATACCACTTGTGGTGCCTCCTAGCTCTGGCAGTTAAGTTACGCATTGCTGTGGTGGAACTTTCTCCACGTAGTAGTCTGAGGTCGCATAGCCTCTCTGTTACCAATGTAGAAATTGTTACTATGTAGGCTCAATGTGTGTTCTTTAAGCTCAAAGCCCATGTGTATTCTTTAAGACCAAAGCAATATGAATATTGCAACTATAACCAAAATGAAGAAGACAGATATTCTTGGAAATACCAGAATGGACATTAACACAAACATTAGCACCACACGTGGAATTTGAACAGGGCACTTCATCCATGTGTGCTACCATCTTGCTTACAATGAATAATCCATTACATCTTGCCTGAAGAAGGGGCCTGAGTTGCCTCGAAAGCTTGCATATTGTAATCTTTTTAGTTAGCCAATAAAAGGTGTCATTTTGCTTGGCTTTTCTCTACAATGAATAATCCAGTAAGCATCAGGCACAAGACAAGAACAATCCCTGGGCAGAGCGCCAGCCCATAGTAGGGTGAACACATGGCCAATCCAAGTAAAAAGAGTTAACACAATCCTAGAACGCTGAATGTTACATCGTGCCTACATTTTCTGTTTATAAAATAAGAAAGTGTTTACTTTGCCACAATTACAATAAGCAATAAGTTTTTAATTTGTTATTGTAGGTGTAATATATGTCACATTGCTACTTTATTATAGGAACAATTTATGATATTTCACTTGGGGTGTGACGTAAATATTTAGTAGTATGGTTATCTATCTAAGAAAAGATGACTTATTTTTTATGGCAAGTCAGCCTCGTCCCAACCTCAGTTGCACTGAAATTTGCCTCTACTTTTAAAAAAATCTATTTTATTTGGATTTTTTTTTACCAGGTATTAGGGCAGCATGTCAATCTGAAAACATGGCTGAGTGTTTTCATTAGGAATCCTGTCATTTGGAACTGTTGTTTCTCATCATCCAATTGATACTGGCTCAGTAGATGTCTCCATATTTTAGTGCCTGGAATTATTTTAAACTCTAAATTTGATGTCTGCTAGTCTCAGGGGATCTAAGTTTCTAAATATTGCAATTTCTGATAATTAAATTTTCTGTATTGAATACTTTTAAGGCAAACGTTTGGTAAAGGTAATTCAAATATTTCCTTCCAAATGGTTTACTATTCAATTTTTTCTTTATTTTAGAACTGCAGGATGCTCCCATCTACATCAAGGCTATGTATACAGTAACTCTAATTGTCGTTCACTGACTTTTTGTTAGGAACTTGTAAATATTGCACAGTTTCATTATTTATTTTCAAAATGTGATTGTTTACTTTTATAGATTTTTGGCATTCATAGCATTACATTTTTATTCAGTCATTAGTATACAGCTGACTGTGCCTTGTCATGCTGCAAGGATTGCTGTCGGACATTTACACAACATCAGTACTCTTTCTGTTGGTCTGTTTATAAGTTTAAAGGGTCATGATTGCCACATGTACAGAATACATTGAAATTCTTAACTGCACAAGATAATCAAAAGTCAATATGTCAGAACAGGAAACATAGCACCACTTTATTTGCTGAAGAAGTAAAAAAATTAACAGAAAAAAACAGAAAAGTAGAAGAAGAGGAAAGTAAAATTAAAGAAAGGGATCGAAAAATAGTTTGCAGCTTAGCTTTGTTCGTGTTTTCATTTTTTCATAACTTTTTTAAATTTATCTCCAACCGATTGCTTTTAGCAATTTTGCTTAAATCACCTTCTTCATTTTTAGACATTTAGAGCCCTAGAGGTGTTGCTTTAAAAGAATCCGAAAGGAGGGCCTACTTAGAGCTCCTACTGCCACAGCTACAAGGCTGTGGCATTAGCTTGCTTATGCAGCTTTTGTCCTTCAACTCTCGTTTTGTGTTTCCCAAGTTCTTGCTAGGTGTGTCATCTATTCACAACTTAGATTTCTTTGTATTTATACTTGCTTTGAGCTCTGTCTTTGGATTTTAAGATAGAAATGTTTAAGTTTCTCTGCCTTTTTATTTAATGTAGATATATTTTTTAAATGTTTCATTTAGTTTTGTAAAAACTGAATATTTCTTGTTTTTATATAATTTTGAACTTGAATTTTACATTTTTGGAAATTTTACTTTCTTATTTAAATTAAATGTTAAAGGTTTTATGTCGGATGGATTTTCCTGGTCGACGTAGCATAACCGACTTGGGAAATTCATAACACTTCTGTTTTTATAATGAAGTACCTGTACTAGAAAGGTAACAAAAACCTCACAAACAGTATGGTACCAGCATTTTGGTATTATTGGTACCAAAAGTGAATGTCAGGCTTCTTTCAATCCCAACCCAGGACTAGTTACCCTCCCTCTCCTTGCTTTGAAATGAACATGACTTCACACTGAACCCAACTTGTTGCTTCGATGCGGTGCTTAGTGTGGTGTAATGGCATTGTGCAGCTGGGAGGTTACTATGAAGAGTGAAGCATATAATGCAAGAAATCTACAAGCACAGAAGAGATACTGGATGTTATTACAACTGAGGGAGACCGATCTATGATAGTTTTTAAGTCTATGAAAGTTTGTAGTTGCACACATTATATAGATCAGACAGACCAAATTAGGTATATGTTCAATAGTGCTATGATGCATGACAACTTTTCAACACGGACTAAGGCAAGAAAGACCTATACATGCCCAGATAATGTTGTAAAGTCCTTTGCAGCTTCTTTGAAAATTTTATGTCTTGTTTTTATAGAGATTTTGAAAAGATGGCCAACCTGTAGAAACTTAACTACCTGGACTTTTATTGCATGGACTATGCTCAGTTAATTTTGAAGCATTCTGACTCTGTTAGCAATTATTTTGATATGCAGGTTTTGCAGGCCTCCATCCTGGAGTTCCAAGTAGGTGGGTGCCAATAGAGTCTAGCAGCAGACCTCCACAGCTCTGCCCAATTACACCATGGTTAAGATTAGGGTGGTGGAAAGGTTATCTGGCTCAAATAACAATAACAGAGTGTCCATCAAGTCAGCTCTGCTCTGCCTCTCCCAGTGCAGTATGCTTCTTAACATCACATACACCGCCATATACAGAAAAAACTTGTAGGTATCTCCTGTAATGGATTCAAGCTATGGATAATGGCATTCACATTCAAGGTGATGATGCTGTAAATGGCTGTATTTTTGGGAGGATTATTTTACAAGAAGAAGCCATTCTCTCTCACACTAGCACTAACTAACTTGCTCAAGCAACTGGCGTCTGCATAGCTGGCAACGAACATGATACAGGCAAAGCAAATGGAGAGAGCTCATATTGCTCCTCTTTTATTTACTTAGGTACTTTACGTTTACTTGTTTTATGCATTATAGTTTATTTTCATACTCTCAGAATCATCAGTCATTTTCTAACCCACTTTGGCCTGAATTTTGCCGTTGGGGTCAGCTGGGTCCTATTCCAGTTAGAATAAGGATGAAGGTAGGAACAAACCCAGGAAAGGGCACCAGTCCATCATAAGGCAAACACAAACACACACACCCCAACCTCACACTAGGGTCAATTTAGTATTGGAAATCCACCTAAGTTTCATGTTTTTGGACTGTGGGAGGAAAACAGAGTACCTGCATGAAACCCAAGCAGACATGGGAGAACATGTAAACTCCATGCAGCGAGGACACTGAATACAGACCCTAGTCTCCTTACTGTGAGGCAGCAGCGCTAACACTGCGCCACCATACCGCCCCTTACTCTGGGACTCATGTATAAAATATGGAAAATATTGGGTTCCATGTTGAGTTGTTAAGAAATGCAACATTCCAGTTTCAAATAAAAAAATGATTCAATAAAACAATGAACTGTGGCAACTTTAGCACTGACAGGGACCAGTAAGCGGCATCTATAAGGGTTAGTGACATTTTCTGGGACTCCAAAAGTGCTTACCCTGGGGTACTTAGTCATATAGCTTTCTGTTGGCTTAAAAGGAAATCCCTCCCCTTGGACCAAGAAGCTTAGAGTCCTGAGGTAGTTGTTAGCAAGGGATCTACTGGTAAGAAGTAGGAAAGAGAGTCAAAGTGTTTGAAAGTGTGTATTGGTCAGGAACTATTATTGTTTGGTAGGCCCAGTGGAAATAGGTGTTAACTGCTTTTACACACTTGCTGTACATTCCCCATGGCGTTATTGTCTATGGGTTTAACATAGCCCTTTTATTTTGGTACTTTGAACTCCTATGTCTGCATTTTAATGTCAAGATCACCTCAAGAGAGACCACTGTAGTCCAAAATGTATTACTTGCCAAGCAATGGACTGGAATCTCATCCTGCATGTTCTTAACTTTACCCATTGCTGACAAAAACATTTCTGACCCTGAAGTAATCATAAAAGAAATTTCTTTCATTCCTGAAAATAAATGATTAACTTTTTAAAATAATTAATGACATTTTATTTATTTATTTATTTTTAAATAGTGCTGTCTATGAAAAATGTATTTACATCGATAACAGTAAAGATCTCCAAGTCAAAGAAATTCAACATCAGTGATATCATGTGAAGACCCCTTACATAATTATGTTCTACCCCATATTACATTTCAGAATCTAATTTGCATTCTGTTGTGAAATGAAAGTATTTTTGTTTTATTTGAGCAATTGTATTTTTTATTTTTTTAAGAGGATCCATCTGTTCACATTAGCTGATGTAATGACCTTCCGGTCAGAGACACCAGATGTCAACTTCGAATCATTTGTCTTTGGCATGTGGCATTCTGACCAAAGCACAGTGGAGAGAAGCAATAGAACATATGCAAAATACAAATAAACAACTTCCTTATAACCCTGCTGCGCCTGACAATTCGGTAAATTGGCTCTCAGTGTACTTCAGATAAGCATGACTGTTTTTTCTTCATAATTCATTTATTGTTTATCTAGTATTTCATTATTAATAATCAAAGTTACTGCAAAAACAAAAATTCTAAATTTATGGGCATATACTGGAAAAATTGCACAATAGTATCCATATTGCAATTATAAACCTTTTTTGGATGTTACTGCTAAAACTTTTTTTTAAATGTGTATAATCCAATCCAAGACGACTCTTCAACAACAGTTTATTACAAAATTACACTTCTTCGTGTCCGTAACTGTCAATAAGTAATTGTGTTGAAATGATTCCCTAGAACTTCACAGTGGCAAAGCAAAGATACTGCTATTACTATTTCACTCACTACAGAGACTAATGTAATCTTTGTGTTAAAAAATATTGAATGTAAAAAGGCAGCCCTCCTATTGTTACTTTACATGAAAAGCTTCTCATTTCTATCACAGTTTTACTTGAGAATCAGTGCAAAGCATTATTCATTGATTTCTAAATCTGATCATGCCAGTAAAAATTCAGTGGGAGCAAGACTAACATAAACCTTAAACACATGGTTTGCTTGCCCTGGGAGTTATATGGCTTATAAGCAGGCTCCTGCTTTTGACTATGTGGTCTGCGCCATATATTTGAGTGCAAGAAAAAGTTGCCCAGAATTACTGCAGAAGGAATCAATTTTAATTTAAGTAGTTCTGAATTTTCCCTCATCTCATAAGTCTTTATCTGAATTGTCTATTGTACTGTAAATGTGGCAGTTTATGGATGAAGATCTACAACTACTCTATCAAAGGTTCACCAGTCAAAAACACAGTACTCACTAAAGCCCACCATTTAAATGTAAAATGACAGTTTGGATGGCAGGGTGGCACAGTGGTAGCACTACTGCATAGCAGTAAGGAGACCGGCGTTCATGTCCCGGGTCCTCCATGCATGGAGTTTCCCAGAGTCTGCATGGGTTTCTGTGGGGTTCTCCGAGATAGGCTTTGGCACCTCCATGCAGCTGGTCTGGAGAAAGCGAGTTAGAAAACAACATGACATGTTCATTGTATTAATAAACTGCTCAAAAAAATTAAAGGAACACTTTGAAAACACATCAGATCTCAATGGGAAAAAGAAATCCTCCTGGATATCTATACTGATATAGACTGGGTAATGTGTTAGGAACGAAAGGATGCCACATCGTTTGATGGAAATGAAAATGATCAACCTACAGAGCCCTGAATTCAAAGACGCCCCAAAAATCAGAGTGAAAAAATTATGTGGCAGGCTAGTCCATTTTGCCAAAATTTAATTGCAGCAACTCAAAATTGTACGCAGCACTTTGTATGGTCCCTGTGTTCTTGTATACATGCCTGACAACATCGGTGCATGCTTCTAATGAGATGACAGATGGTGTTGTGGGGGATCTCCTCCCAGATCTGGACCAGGGCATCACTGAGCTCCTGGACAGTCTGAGATGCAACCTGGTGGCATTGGATGGACCAAAACATAATGTCCCAGAGGTGTTCTATTGGATTTAGGTCAGGAAAGTGTGGTGGCCAGTCAATGGTATCAATTCCTTCATCCTCCAGGAACTGCCTGCATACTCTCACTACATGAGGCCAGGAATTGTCGTGCACCAGGAGCCACTGTACCAGCATAGGGTCTGACAATGGGTCCAAGGATTTCATCCTGATACCTGATGGCAGCCAAGGTGCCTTTGTCAAGCCTGTAGCGGTCTGTGTGACCCTCCATGGAAATGCCTCCCCAGACAATCATTAACCCACCACCAAACTGCTCATGCTGTATGATGTTACAGGCAGCATAATGTTCTCCATGGCTTCTCCTGACCCTTTCACTTCTGTCACGTGCTCAGGGTGAACCTGCTCTCATCTGTAAAAAGCACAGGGCACCAGTGGTGCATCTGCCAATTCTGGTATTCTATGGCGAATGCCAATTGAGCTGCATGCTGCTGGGCAGTGAGCTCAGGGCCCATTAGAGGACATGGGGCCCTTGGGTCACCCTCATGAAGTCTTTCTGGTTGTTTGGTCAGAGACATTCACACCAGTGGCCTGCTGGAGGTCATTTTGTAGGGCTCTGGCAGTGCTCATCCTGTTCCTCCTTGCCCAAAGGAGCAGATACTGGTCCTGCTGATGGGTTATGGACCTTCTATGGCCCTCTCCAGCTTGACACGTATTGATGTGCCATCCTGGAGAAGTTGGGCTACCTGTGCAACCTCTGTAGGGTCCAGGTATCGCCTCATGCTACCAGTAGTGACACTGACTGTAGCCAAATGCAAAACTAGTGAAGAAACAGTCAGAAAAGATGAGGAGGGAAAAATGTCAGTGGCCTCCACCTGTTAAACCATTCCTGTTTTGGGGGTCATCTCATTGTTGCCCCTCTAGTGCATCTGTTGTTAATTTCATTAACACCACAGCAGCTGAAACTGATTAACAACCCCCTCTGCTACTGACCAGATTAATATCCCATAAATTTCATTGACTTTATGCTATACTCTGATTAAAAAGTGTTCCTTTAATTCTTTTGAGCAGTATATATATTTTATAATAAATTTGTTATGGTGACCTTGATACTTTGTTGTGATATTAGTTAATTTAAATACAAAGTGACCCATTAATATTAGCCATTCTTAAACTCTGTAATCATTTGAAAACAAATTCCTATGATCTTTAAAAAATATTCATTATCGGTACTGAAAATCTGACACAAAAAATACTGTATCGATATCGATGTCAAAAATAGTGGTATTGCCCATCCCTAGTATAGATCGGAGTGGAGTCAGCAAGAGTGGCGAACATTTGACTATAAGAGAAGGCTAGAATAAGGAGTGAACGAAAGTAGAAAGCAAGAGCAGAAGGAAACACTAGAGGTAATAGTGTGTATAAGTAGGAAGACAAGCCACTGTACCAGGCAGTCAGGGCTCATAATGTGTGCACAGTTATGTCCAAAGTGGTACTGATGTTTTGCTTATTTTTAGATTTTCATTTATGAAAATGCAATAACAAAATATAATCCAATCAAAAAATGTTTTGAAGACAGCAGATAAATAAAGTACAGCATTCAATGCCCACCAAGTACTATATGATTGCTTTCTCATAAAGAATAAAAGCAGTAAATAAAACAGAAAAGTTCAGCACAAACCTAACATGTATACTTTACAATTACATTAAACAAGTTCTTGTCAAATTCTGAAAAACTATGAACAGATCTAGAGAAAATATATTTGATTTTGTCCAGTTTGATATAATGTAGAATATCACTTTCCCATTAAGTTATAGAGGCTAGATTTGGATTCTTAAAGAACAACAAAATATTTTTCATGCACGGTATAGGATATTACAAAAGACGTTTCATAGCACAAAAGTTATCGTATCAGATAAAACTCAACATACTGCTATGAAACCATTAATAGTGACTTCATGTCCAAGGATGCAACATTAGAACAATCTAGACGAGAACAGTCCATTCAGCCCAACAAAACTCACCAGTCCTATCCACTATTCTAGTTTTGAAAATCCACAAATCCAACTGTCTATCAAACTACGTTGTAGATTATTCCAAGTGTCTATTATTCTCTGTGTAAAAAAAATATTGTAATATTTGTGCGAAATTTACTCTTAACAGGTTTCCAACTGTGTCCCCTTGTTCTTGATGAACTCATTTTAAAGTAACAGTCTTGATTCGCTGTACTAATTCCCTTCATAATTTTAAACACTTCAATTATGTCTCCTCTTCATCATCTTTTACTTAAACTGAAAAGGCTCATCTCTTTTAATCTTTCTTCATAATTCATCCCCTGTATCCCTGAAATCAGCCTAGTCACTCTTCTCTGGACTTTTACTAGCGCTGCTATGTCCTTTTTGTAGCATGGAGACCAAAACAGCACACAGTAGTCCAGATGAGGCCTCAACAGTTCATTATAAATTTGGCTGAGCCTGTAATGATTCTACATATTCCAGATTATTTTCCAGTCCACAAAGGTTAGCATCATTTGCAAACTTCAAGCAATTCTGATAAGGTTCCTTGCACCATAACCCCCTGTGCCTGAGCCAATTCTGCACCCATCTACAAACATCACTATGAACTCCCACTTCTTTTAGTTTGATGCCAAAGCAATCATGTGGCATCTTATCAAATGCCTTCTAAAAGTAAAGATAAATAATATCATATACTCCACTTTGATTATATCCTTTTGTTACTTCCACATAGAATTCCAGCATGTTTGTAAAACATGACCTCCCTCTTCTGAACCCACGCTGACTGTTCAATAAAAACCCTGTTCTTGCCATGTGTTGCTGAATCATATTCTTATTAATTCCTTCCATTAATTTTCCTGTGATGTATGTTAACCTTACTGTCCTATAGTTGCTTGGATCTGTCTGATCACCCTTTTTTGTGTAACGGAATAATAATACGTGACCCTGTAGTTAAGATATAGCGGGCTGGATAATGGATGGATGGAGGTTATCTATTTCCTCATTTGTGAAGACCTCAGACTGATGCGAGTTTAGAGCATCCACTATTTCACTGTCTGTATTTTTTAATTCCCCTTTACTATTCCTGATGCACTTTACCTTCTCTCTGACTGTTCTCTTACTGTTAAAATACTGAAACTACCCTTATGTACATCATTTGTTGCAAAATGGACAATGACAACTGGATCCACTCCTGCACTGGCCAAGAGCCTATACATCCTTCCAGGTAAGTCTCCCAAGTGTGCACTCAGAAGAGAGACCCTCTGTCTGTGGAGCAAACCTGTGCTTCAATCCCTCCAATGAATGAATCCCGAAATATCACTACCTCTCTATTCTTGGGAACTGGCTTTGTTGGTGCTCCTCATACCTGCCTACCACCTAGGAATCTTCAGACACACTGTCCAGCTCCACAAGGACCAGAAAATGGTTTGACACTTCTAATTCTTGGGACCACGACCCACCTGTCTCTACCTGTCTGTTCTGAAATTGCCTTCCACGCCACCTTAGGGTTGCACACTATCTCTCTAAAGTACACCTGGGCCAGCTCCACCAATTCTCTACTACAATGCAGGCCAGCCAACTCCTCCTCTAGTTCAGCAATCCAGAGCTGAAGGTGCTGGATCAGCTCGCATTTCCTGCGGATGTAGCCTTTATAGAAGACTGGCAATTCCTCTAAAAAAATAAAACTGGATGAGTTTGTGCAAGAGAGAATTGTGTGGTGAGTGATAAACCATGCCGTATTCAGTGTACTATTTACTGTGGAAGGATGCAATCTGAGAGGTGTCCTTTAAACACAGCTGTTAACACAGAGAGCTTTCTTTTCTATGATACAAAAAAAAATAACATTCCACATGACACCAACCTGTGCAAAAAGTCAAAATTACATTATTAACAGAAGAAACATGTTTGAAAAACGGGTAGAGATTAGGAATTGACAGACGAGATTGTGAGGTGAAGGGACTATGATTTTCAGGGTGTTGTGAGGGGTATCTCAGTACGCTGGGGGTACATATTTTGCCGTGTCAGCGCTATATGCTAATTGCAGTTTCAATGGTCATGTACATCTGGTCATTGCCTCATTGCATGTTCTCCATTATGACATACACTGAGTCTACAGTAAATGTGTAAAGAAGATTTTTTTAACATGTCTCAGTGAGGATGAACTGTTCCTCTTAACACTATTTAAAAGTGGTTTGATCAATTTCAATTTACTGATAGTGTGACGAACATGTTTGTTGGACCACTGAGAACCGTAATTATTCCAGAAAATATCAGAAAGGTGAGACAATTTGTACAGCAGACTTTCAGAGTTCAGCATGATGTTAGTCAACAAAATTAAACATGTCAAATTGGACTGTTTACTGAATTCTTCATTAAGACTTATTCTATCATATTTACAAAATAGAAACAGTTTATAAATTGTTAGGAATTATTTATAAACATGACTCAACCTTTTCTACTCAATTTTTTCAACTTTCAAATGAAAACTGGGATATGATCTCTATTAGAATTTAGAAATTACATTAATGGTGGAAGCCATTTAAATAAATTTATTAAACATATTTAAGAGAAGGTTAATAAACAAGGTCAATTAATTTATTCTGCATTATTGGTCAAGTGACTGGATTAAGGGACAATTCATACTATCCTTTCAAAAATCATCCTTGTTTTTCTCAGCTTAACTAAGCCTAAACACTGGCAATGATACACCTAAGAAATCTATTCCCTAATTTGAATGATAATTATTGGTTTATTAACCATGTTTTCTTTCCACTTTCTCTTTTAGCAACATTCTTATGGGAAATAATAACTAATTATTATAATAACTAATAACTAATATTACAGAAAAATATTTATATATGGCTATTTTAATTTGTCATTTTATGGGTTTGCTG